>NW_027203381.1:19010000-19610000 GCF_024711535.1 Dipodomys merriami
AGGGCCAAGAAGCCCACCATTCAGAATCCCCCAGCCCCGCCCCCCCGCCCCCCTTTCCCTACCACCACGCTCCCTGATTGGGAAGACAAGACAGTTGGAGTTGCTTGCTATGGAGCTGACTGGCAGACAGGCTCTGCTGTGACCCTCGGAGACCAGGGAAGAGCCCAGGACACTAAGTTTCCATCTTCTCCCTCTATAAGGGTTTGCAACAGTTCTTGGGGCAACTGATTGATGCGCCCAGCCTCTGTGTGTAGGCAGGCCATTGTCTTTCTTTCCACTTGGAGATTATTTTGCAGGTTAGCATGGAACTCAGGACCTTGTGCATGCTAGGCAAGCTTTGTACCATTAAGCTTTTTTCTCCCCATTTTACAGATTAGCCAATTGCGGCTCCTGGCATAAGCCAAACCTATCCATACATGACAAACCCAGAAGCCACCTCTGCATGCCTCCTATTCACCTAGTGATCTAGCCTCTCTGGAGAGCAGGGATGGTTTACCAGAGACATCTTTGGTGGCAACCACAAGAGGACCAACTCCTTGGAAGGAGCCAAGAGTGTTGCTGGAACCATTGCACAGACTTTGTCCTGGTCTTGTTCCTCACCAAAGGAGACCCATGCTTCTCTGCTCTGGCCATTCATAAATATTTGCAAGCAGTGGCTGCTTGAGCTGGTCCAAACCAGTGCCTCTCTCTTCTGTGTTTGCTGGCACTGGGTTTTGTCAATACCTTCACCAGGGGCCAGCTGGCTGCTCCCCACGGGACCTGTGGGTTTGGGTTTGGCTGGGTCCAGCTAGGCTGCTTCTGCCACTGGGTAAATGAGGAGGCTGTAGACACATGGACATGTGACCTAGCGTTGGGACACCCAGCTTAGACATTCAGCACTGTCAGCACAAAGGACAAATGTCTACCTCTCTGCAGGTTCAGCTCTGGCTTTCACTCTGGGCATCTCCAATCAGTAAGAGAATGAGGGGGTGAGGGGATATGAGAATGAGGGGATGAGAGGATGGGCTCCTGGTAGCATCCGTCATTAAGACAAGAATGCTTACCACCTTCCCCAACCAAAGCTTGAACTCGTCCTGGGTTCTGTTCCTGGGCTACTTTTTGCTCAAGGCTAGCATTCCACCACTTGAGCCACAGCGCCACTTCCAATTTTCTAGTGGTTTATTGGAGATAAGAGTCTCACGGACTTTCCTTGCCCAGGCTGGCTTTGAACCATGATCCTCATATCTCAGCCTCCTTATTAGCTAGGATTACAGGTGTGAGCCACTGGAGCATGATTTCTTCTTCTTCTTCTTTTTTTTTTTTTTTTAAAGGGAGAAGGAGTTGGAGATGACCAGATTATGCTTTTTCTACTGTTCAATTTGTTTTTTCTTTTTTCTTTGAATTCTAAAATCAGATGTCTTATTTTATTCTAAGACTGCTTTCTTTTATTAACAAAACAAAACAAAACAAAAAACAAAGTTCTCGGAACACCATGGTGGCATTTTGGGAGGTGGGTGTCGGGAGAAGTTCAAGTTTTGTTTTTTTGTTTTAAATGGTTTTAACAGTGGTCCAACTGGAGACAAACGTCTCTCTGTTCGCTTTGTATTTCATAATCGTTCCCAAGTAGATATTCCAGGGGCCCCTGGCTTATTATGGTTCTCTCCATGGCGGACACTTTACCACATAATTTGTAGGTCTGCTTAAAAATTTCTGAAAGCAAAATTCCTAGGGCAAGTGGTTTGAAAGCTATGCATGGGATCATGTTTCCTGCTCTCAGGAAGCGTGGTGACTAGAGTGGGCGCATCCCCTCCTGCCTCTCCACGGACCCTGCCCTTGCTCCCTCCTTCCCTTCTCACCAGGCTCTGGGGACAAAGCGAGGCTGAGATGGAGCTCAGCGGCAGTGTTCAAGCTACCTCGCTGTAGCTAGATGAGGCTAAGCCCAGTGCCATTACACAACGTCTAGCAATGAAGGTCACGAGCCCCACTTGCAGAATGAAAGGGAAAAGTATTGGGGAGCTATTTTTTCTCTTGAGAAGACAACTGATGTTTTTTCCTCTTGTCCTGGGAAAGGGATTAGAGTGGCCCCTATAAATTGTGCACCTACTATGCGTTTAGGGCACAGTTAGATGATAGAACCCACAGGAAGATATGGCTTTCCAGGTCTGCTGGGAAGACAGTAGCCCACTCAGAGCCTGGCTCAGCTGGCCTGGGCGATTTCACTGCTCTGTAACTGTGTTCCCAATTCAGTCCCTGTCTCAGAGCTGACTGAGGATTACCTGACAGTTTTACAACACCTCATAGAGCATTAAGCCAAAGGCAGGCCCTCCTGAGCACATTGCCCTATACCTGTGCACAGGTTTGAACGAACACCTAGCCAGCCCTACCCAGACATCACAGGGATGCGAAGTACTAGAAATAAAAAGAGCAAACATGTATGCAGTGTGCACAGCATGCTGGGAAAGGCTATCATTTAAAATTAAGGGAGAGATATGCCATCATTTACCCATTTTACAGAGGTCACTAAGCCACCGATGGAGCAAGGATCTTTCCTGAGGCTATACAATTTGCAAGTGGCGGAGGCCAGGTTTGAACTTTGGCCCTGAACATGTACCCTCAACCACCGAGCTTTCCTGCTTCAAGCTTCCAAGGTCTGTTCCAGGGTCCTGAGGCTTGGGTCAGTTCACATGCTGAACCTCTAAACCCAAGTCACAGGGGAGGGGGGAGGGTTGTTCTGTGGCAGCCTAGCATGCAAATGTATGGGCTAGACAGGCTGAAGCATAGCCATAAGGCTGATCCAGACCCACCTGGGACTGAGGGTCTGGGGCCTGAAGGGGAGGGCTGGGAAGGCTCTGGATGGGGTAGAGAAAGCTGCCTTCCAGCTTGGCTCCACTGTGTCTGGGGAAAACCACAGAAGCCACATGTGGCCCTTGGGTTCCATCTGTGTTGGTAACAAGCCTTTCCCACCATACATATCTGCCCCTGCCTGTGGCGGAAGCTGAGGGGATGGGCTGGGGAGGCTGAATTTTGGGGTGACCATGCTGTTTCATTGCTACTTTTGGGGAGAGGCCCCAGTTGGTCTTGTCGCTGTCCCCCTTATCTGGCAACACAGATGCTAAGGGAGAGTGGCTTTCTGGGGGAGACTCCTGTGGGCCATGGTTCCTCATTCCCTTTTCTCAATCCTTCTGGAAACCCAAGGATTTGTCTCCCTCCTTCCCTCCCTCCCTCCTTCCCTCCATCCCTTCTCCCTCACCAATTTGCTGGTTGTCTTTGGCAAACACCCAGCTTCCTCCTGATGTCTCAGAATTCCCAGTTGTGGAACAGGGGTACTGATCCTTACTCCATCCCCATTCTGGGTGGGTGCTTAGCTTCTTAGGGGTGGGGTCCCATTTCTCTCTAATTCCTGCTTGCAACATACGGCTGGGCTGAGTTTACAATGAAATAAAGCCCGGGAAAGCCTTTGGGGAACAAAGGCTTTCGGTTATAAATATGAAGTAGTATTTTTGTTCCAGAGTGAATCAGGCATTCCAAGAATCCTTGGCCTGCGAGTTCTAAGGCTGCGTGATGTCATGGGAAGAGCACGCGGCTGCCCTCGGGAGCTGTCAGGCTCCACGTGAACCTGGTGGACTGGGTCCAAGGAAAGGCCCTCGCCCTTCCGGTCAGCCCAGCCAAGCCTTGCTGTCTCCTAGGTCCAGCCTGTGGACCCTCACTGCAGCCTGCTGGCAGATCAGGACAGCTATGTAGTTGGTGTGGTACAGACTTTGGAGCCAAGGCCTCAGAATTGCGATTCTAAGCTGTATAACTTTGGGTATGTTTCTTAACCTTCCTGCTTCCTTATCAAAGAATAGGAACCAATAGGAAGTCTAGCTCTCAGGGTTCTTGGGAACTTCCAAAGAGTTGGTAAACATGATATGTGAATAGCATCATGGTGGGCTTTCCAAGTGATATAGCATAGCTCTTGTGCACAGGGTCCAGGTGGAGAACAGAAGCTGCCTGCCGTGTCTGATTTCTGTTCTAGTTCTGGGCCCTAAGCTGTACGTTGCCATCTTCTCACTCTCTGTAATCATGGGGAGATGCTGCCTAAAAGCCCCCCACAGGATGGGAGGCCACATTCAGTGACCTCCTTCACCCCATCTCAGTATCACTAGCAGCTACCACAGCTGGCCTTTGCAGCCTAGTCCTGGGATGAAGCTGCCTCTCTGCCCTCTTACTTCCTCCATGAGCTTCTGACTCCAGATGCCCTATCCCCAGGATCTCACCTCTTCATTGTTTTAATCCCACTGTCTCCAAGGGAGTATATGAGCTGTCTGTCACTGGAGCGGTCTCATCCCCTGACCAACAGTGAGCTCTTAAGTTGTCTCATTCCTAACCTTCGCATATTGCACATGGCACCTCTTCCAGGAAGACCTCTTGGATCTCAGTGGCCACCATGGAGCCTCAGCAGGGAGGGAACATGAGGCACTGACAACTGGGGAGTCAGATACTCCTGAGTTCACACCTTGGTTTTGCCCCTGTCTAGCTGGGTGTTGCCTTTCTGTTGTCATGAGATGGCTTCTAGCCTCAGTCCCTCATTCCAGTCTTCCCAAGAGTGGGCTCCTGCCTCTTGCCCCCATGCTGCATGCCCTCCCTCCTGGGCATCCTTCTTGCATTCCCTCTCCCAGGGCTGGAGGAAAATGGAAATGGATGGAAGCATTGGCCAACATAGTGTGTGGCAAGGATATTAGATTTGTAACTATAACTCAGTCACCCCGAGTCTCCATCTTGTCTGGGGTGTCAAGTTTTGCAGTTCTAGTTACTCATACAACCATGGTCTGGAAATACAAAATGGAAAAATTTCAGAAATCAACAACTCACATGTTTAAACTGTATGATGTTCTGAGTGAGGTGATGAAATCTGGGGCCCAGGTCCTGTGTTTGTGCCACTCAGGACATGAATCACCCTATCCACACTGTATATGCTACCTCCCCGTTAGCTGTCTACGTTACCAGATTGACTGTTAAGATATCTCAGTGCTTCTGATCAAGTGACCCATATTTATGCTTAATAATGGTCACAAAGCAAAGGAGTGCTGTGCAAATGCTGGCAATTTGGCCATGCCAAAGAGAAGCCATATAGTGCTTCTTTTAAGTGAAAAAGGCGAACATTCTTTTTTTTTTTTTTTTTTTTGGTCAGTTGTGGGGATTGAACTCAGGGCCTGAGGCTGTCCCTGAGCCTCTTTGTGTTCAAGGCTAGTGCTCTACTAGTTGACCTACAACTCTACCTCTTGTTTTTGGGTGGTTAATTGGAGATAAGAGTCTCACAAGGACTTCTGCCTACGCTGGCTACAAACTGTGATCCAATGATCTCAGTCTCCTGAGTAGCTAGAAGCCAATAGCATCTGGCAACATTCTTGATTTAATAGGGAAAGAAACAAAATACCTGTATGTTGAGGGCATTAAGATCCATAGTAAAAACAAAGCTGAGAAATCTGTGAAGAAGAAAGTGAAGTTTGTGCTACTTTTCCTTTTGTGCCTCATTGTAAGGCTGAGTCCACAATAGGGAGGGTGTTAGATATTACTTCAACCCATACCAGCATGAGAAGGGGATGGCATACAGTCAGACACCTTGAGAGAGATCACACATAACCTATCACAGTGTTTTTGTGCTAGTACTGGGGCTGGAACTCAGGGCTCTACCATTTGGGCACAGCTCCACTTGGAGCTCTTGGTGGTTAATTGGAGATCAGAGTCTCATGGGCTTTCCTGTCCCAGTTGGCTCTGAACCATGATCCTCAGATCTCAGCCTTCTGAGTAGCTAAGATTATACACATAGGCCATGCTCATGCCAGGCTCACCACAGCCTCTTACACTTATTCTAGCTTATCGTGAGATGCTGTTGTTAATCTCTTCCCGTGACTAATTTATAACTTAAACATTATCACAGAAAACATACAGTATATGTAGCATTCAGTACTATCTGTGGGTTCAGGAATCCAGGGGGGATCTAGGAACTAGTCTCCCATGGAGGAAGGGGGAGACTGTACTCAGACTTGAGGAGGACCCAGGGTGGTTCCCATCTGCTGGGGAATGCGTTCCCACCGAATCTTCACAGAAACCCTGGGGGGAACCTTCTTTCTTCCGAGAGGCTAGCAGAGACAGAATCTGGGTTTGAACTCCCAATCACTTGCTTTTTACCTTGTGTACCTGACCAGCAGTACTCTTGCAAGGAGACTTTCTCCTGGCTATACAATAAATATATAATAATTGGATGTGCTGAGCTGTACTTTCATTTGTCACAGTCCCTCTTGGGACTGGAAGAAAGGCCCCTTTCTCTATTACTTGGGAGCCAATGGTGGGGGCGGGGACTGCCACTCATTAGGGCCAACTGGGGAAAGCAAAGCCATCGGAATAAGCGGATTCCTTTTCTCCCAGATGTTCTGACCTGAGAGGTTTACTTTAAGGTCTGAGCGGAAAATTGGACAATGAACTTCAGGACTCTAATGTGGCCCCCATAGCTTCTTTGGGACCATGAACCTGCCCCTCCACTAGGGCATGTGTTCTTACCCACCACCTTTAGCCCTAACCCCACACAACTCTGTTCTTCCTGGCTATAGGCTCCCCAAATTTCCCAACATGATAGTGAATTTGCTGATGAGAGGGGATGGAGCAATTAAGAGAGGCTCAATAGTGTGTGGCAAGCTCCTCCCTCAAGTTACAATTAATTCTTTATTCATATAAGGGCACATTTGATCTGAAGAATAAGTGATAACGAAGGTGCTAACTCTCCTGAAATTGGAGTAAAACTACACACTGCTTTTATTTGTTCTTTGCAACTCTGAACTCAGATGATCAGACTCTAAGAAGTCTGTATGTGCAGGGGCTCAGGCAGCTGCAAGGTGGCCGCCTTTCCCTCACTGATCTTAAATAATAACAGCAAGCTTGATACCTTATTGAAAAAACCCAAGCAATAGCACAAGGCAAAATTTAGTGTCTGGGGCCACTGTGTGATGCTCCAAGTCTGTGTGTGTGGATGGAAAGGCTGTGGTCATATAGAGGTCTCTCCTCAACCTAGCATGGGACGTGGCCCTGACCATTATTTTGCCAGATCTTGACCTACCATCCTGGCTAAGGGCTCCTGTCTCCTCAATCCTTCCTCCTCCTATCTACTGCAAGAGCCAGAGATGAAGTGCAGCCCAAGAGCTTCACACCTGCCTGCCTGCCTGCCTGTGTGCCTGCCACTCCTGTTACCAATCACTACTTACCACAGATGTGCACATTTTGGGAGAGGAAAGAAGACTCAACTTTTAGAATCTGTGAGAATATTTGATCATAGAAGCAAGCTGTGACCCTGGGGTCCCAAGTATGAGAGACTCCCACAAACAAAGCATGTTCATGAGGGGAGGTAGGGATCTTGGAGAGCAGGCCAGGGCCAGGGCTATCCCCAAGGGAGCCGTACCACAGGCTCGGAGATGCACCTTGCCCACATATGGCTGGGTCCTGGGCCAGCCATGGGGAATAGCCAGACCTTCTTGGCTGGTCCTAAGGAGACTGTGGGAAAGATCCTTGGGCCAAGCAAAGATGGCAGGAGAGCAGAGGAGTCCAAACATCCAAGGAGCTGGGTGGGCTTTGTGGGTTGTGGAGCCCCAGCAAGCTCCTGCTCTCCAGGGACAGACTCTTCTCACATTTCATTACTGACAGGTTTGCTGGTCCCAGGTGGGCTGTTTGTTCCACCCTGGGAAGGAGGGGAAATGTGAAATGGACTTGGCTAGAGCTGGGGCTCCCTCGGGCCACATTTTTCAGCCAGGGCTGATGGAACTGATGAGTCCATGGCCAGAAGTTTCCCTGGACGAGGATCCTCAGGAGCCTCATGCCCAGCCCCAGCCCTAACCTCAGCTCCGCCATCTTGGGATATGCTTCCCAGGAAGATTGTTTCTCAGATCAGAATCTTCTAGAACAGATGGGATAGGGTGCTATAACTTTCACTTGGAACATGTGCTCAGCCAGGCTTTAGAGTTAGAGTATGTGTTTCAAGTCATTCAAACAAGACTTTCTCCCGGTCCCAGATTCTGGAGTTCCAGGGCTTGGAGTCATGACTTTAAAATCAGCAATACTCCTTCTTATGGCAGAAGGCAATTTAGGAGAAATGATGGAATGGGAAAAATCATTTGACAGCCAACATATGAATAATTGATTCAGGCAGGAATCTTTCACAGAGGCCGCAGGGTAACGCTGGAGGGAGGCCAGAATGTTGGCATACATAGTTTCACGAGTCTTCCCCAACCCCCACCTCAGAGGGTTTTTTTTGTTTTTGTTTTTTTTTGTCGGTTGTGGGGCCTGAACTCTGGGCCTGGGCGCTGTCCCTCAGCTCTTCCACTCAAGGCTAGCCACAGCACCACGTCCAGCTTTTTCTGCTTATGTGGTTGCTGAGGAATCAAACCCAGGGCCTCATGCATGGAAGGCAAGCACTCTGCCACTGAACAACCTTCCCAGCCCCCTCAGAGATTTAAAAGAAAAATTACAAAGGAGAAACTCAATCTTACCAGGTGATCAAAGTTTACCTCACCAGTCAAGGGGGTCAAAGGTCAGTGCTTACCTCCTGACTCAAAGCAGTAAGGACACAACCTGAGCCTGACCGCAAGGAAATGCCAGAGAAACCCCAAGTTCATGTTCAACACAATTTTAAATAACATTTGTGGACAGAGGTCAAATAGAACTTTCTCTAATTAGCCGGAGATACCTTCTCCTTCATTTAGTATAAATTAAATCGAAAGCAAAAAAAAAATCACGATTTTCTACCAGAAAATTCAAAGCCACGTATCACTAATGCACTGTGGCTTTGGTACCACATACATAATAAACTGTGGGAAAAGTTTGGCTATAAAAGGTCTAAGAAGAAACAGAAGCATTTCTGATTTCATGAACTGTTGTTTGAAATTCTTATATTTTTACATTATTTTTGTTTAAAAGTCAATGGTTGCATTTTTGTGGGATTCTTGCTTTGCTTCTAAAGGTTGGAACCAGGAGTTTTGGGGGAGCTTGAACAGCATGACAGGAGCAAGGGGGCTTTGACCCCCACTGACAGAGTATCCGTGCCACCTTCATTCTTGAGCTGCACTTCCTGGATGGTACATGGATGCAAACGGGGAGAGTTATAACCCCATCTGTGTGCCTCATAAACTAGACTTTTGTGCATGTGTGTGCTGATTGGTCCTGGGGTTTGAACTCAGGGCTTACATGTTGTCCTTCAGCTTTTGTGGTCAAGGCTAGCACTCCATCACTTGAACCACAGTTTCCCTTTCTTTTGCTTTTTGACAGCTAATTGGAGATAAGAGTCTCATGGACTTTCCTGCCTAGGCTGTCTTTGAACCATAATCCTTAGATCACAGCCTTTTGAGTAACTAAGATTACAGGCATGAACCACTGGTACCTAACTCAAATGAGAGAGACAGAGAGACAGAGAGACAGAGAGAGGGAGACAGAGACAGAGACAGAGAGACAGACAGAGAGATAGAGACAGAGAGAGAGAGAGAGAGAGAGAGAGAGAGAGAGAGAGAGAGAAAGAGAGAGAGAGAGAGTGTGTATATGTGTGTGTGTACTGGTCCTGGGGCTTGAACTCTGGGCCTAGACACTGTCCCTGAGATTTTTTTTCTACCCCCCCCTCAAGGATAGTTTTCTACCACTTAAACCACAGCTCCAAGTTTGGCTTTTCTGGAGATGAGAGATTCATGAGCTTTTCTGCCCAGGCTGCTTCAAACCATGATCCTCAGATTTCAGCCTCCTGAGGAGGATTACAGGCATGAGCCAACAGTGCTTAGCTCAAACCAGTTTTTGTTTGTGTGAGTCATGGGGCTTGAGCTCTGGGCCAGGTCGTGCTCTACCACTTGAGCCACAGCGCCACTTCTGGTTTTCTGGTAGTTTATTGGAGATAAGAGTCTCATGGACTTTCCTGCCCGGGCTGGCTTTGAACCTCAATCCTCAGATCTCAGCCTCCTGAGTAGTTAGGATTACAGGTGTGAGCCACTGGCCCCTGGCTCCCTGAGCAATTTTTGCTCAAGACTGGAGGTCTACCACATTAAGCCAAAGCATCACTTCCAGTTTTCTGGTGGTTAATTGGAGACAAGAGTCTCATGAACTTTCCTGCCCTAGCTGGCTTTGAACCAATCTCCAGATCTCAGCCTCCTGAGTAGCTAGGATTACAGGTGTGAGCCACCAGAGCCTGGCTTCAAACCAGTTTTTTAAAATATCAGTCATCTTCAATGTTTCCGCCTTTGACCAGATGTCCTATATGGGTAAAAATTAAATATTTGAGTAAGAATGAAAACAACTGAAAAGCTGTGGAGAGCGGCAGAGTGGCTGGCTCCTGGGGCTGTGGAGTGGTCTGCTGGCCAAGGCCTGAGTCACAGCAGGGTGCTTGGCTTCCCTCAGGCCCAATCCTCCCCCAGCAATCCATGGCAGAGCTCAGGCTGGGCTGCTGCAAAGTGATAAAAGAGCCCAGGCACAGAGCAAGAGCCAGCTCTGGAGCTGACCAGGCCTGGGTCCAACTTCTAGGCCTGCCACTTCCCTCACACATATACCTTGCAGGCCTTCTCTTTTCTTTTCTTTTTTCCTTCCTTTTATGATCATTTTTTAAAAATAAGTTTTTTTTTATTGTGAAAATACTGTACAGAGGGATTACGATCATATGAGCAAGGTAATGAGTACATTTCCTATCAAGCATTGTTACCTCCTCCTTTGTGTTTCCCCTTCCATCCTGTCTCTCCCACCTCCACAGCTACACTCCCCCCTCCCCCACCTAAGTTGTAAAGTTCATTACATAACGTCTTGTACATCTCATTGTTGCAATGGGTCCACCTGTATCCTTATTTAAACAATTTGATTTTTTCCCTTCAACTCCCCAAATTATACCAACATCAAATACAGTGAAAACAGGGGTTATACCGTGGGGCAGGAACATACAAAGCAACAAAAAAATCATGTGGTACTTTATAAAAACATTAGAAACAATAGCAAGAAAGAAAAAACTAGTTATTGCAAATAAGGGAAACCATGGGACCTATGTTTCTTTTGCCTGGCTTACTTCACTTAATATATTTTTTTCCAAGTCTTTCCATTTCCTAACAACTGGGGCAGTGTCATTCTTTCTGATGGAGGCATAGAATTCTGTTGTGTATATCTATCACATTTGCTTGATCCATTCATCTACTGAGGGGCATCTGGGCTGGTTCCATATCTTATCTATGGTAGATAATGCTGCAATAAACATAGTTGTGCTGGTAGCTTTAGTATGGGTCTTCTTTGTGATCATTCAGGTAAAGGCCCAAAAGTAGGATTGCTGGGTCATAGGGGAGCTCTATGTGGAGTCTTTTGAGGAACCTCCATACTACTTTCCAAAGTGGTTGAATAAATTTACACTCCCACCAACAATGCAATAGGGTTCCCTTCTGTCCACATCCCCTCCAGCATCTGTTGTTATTAGAGTTCTTGATTATAGCCATTGTAACTGGAGTGAGGAGGTATCTCAGTGTTGTTTTTTTTTTTTTTTTTTTTTTTTTTTGTCAGTCGTGGGGCTTGAACTCTGGGCCTGGGCGTTGTCCCTCAGCTCTTCAGCTCAAGGCGAGCGCTCTACCACTTGAGCTACAGCGCCACTTCCGGTTTTCTGGTGGTTTATTGGAGATAGGAGTCTCACGGTCTTTCTTGCCCGGGCTGGCTTTGAACCGCGATCCTCAGATCTCAGCCTCCTGAGTAGCTAGGATTACAGGCGTGAGCCACCAGCGCCCGGCCTCAGTGTTGTTTTTATTTGCATTTCTTTTATGGTTAGAGAGGTTGAGTATTTCTTCATATGTCTATTGGCCATTTTTATTTCCACTTCAGAGAAGTTTCTCTTTAAGTCTTTAGCCCACTTATTTATTGGGCAGTTGTTTCTTTGAGGATTTGTTGTTGGGGGATTTAATTTTTTGAGTTCCAGATATATTTTAGATATGAGGCCATTGTCCATTGTATGGCTAGTGAAGATCTTCTCCCAATCCGTCGTGGGCTTTCTATTGATCTTGCTAGCTATGTCCTTTGCCATGAAGAAGCTCTGCAGCTTCATGCAAACCCATTTGTCCAATTTTCTTTGATCTGTTGTGTTTCTGGGTCTCTATTAAGAAAATTTCAGCCTGTTCCAAGGAGAGCTAGAGTTTCTCCTATTCCATCCTGTAATGTTTTCTGGGTATCTGCTTTGACTCCGAGGTCTTTGATCCATTTGGAGTTGATTCTGACCCTGCAGGTCTTTTCTTGGTCTTTGTCTCAGTTTTCCCATACATGAAGAAGGGACTAAGTTATTCCTTCCTTAGCTTCTGCTATAGACCCTGGGTACCAGGCCCCCCATCCCATCCTTCCTCTATGTGAACTGGAAGCCTGAGCTCAGCAGGCACCTCCTTTGAGTTCCCCGGCTCTGGTGTCAGGCTCTGCTTCCTCCAGGTGACCTCAGTCTGCAGCTTTGTGGGTAGGGGTGGGTGGGGTACATGCATCAGTGCTCCTAACCTTTCCAGTCTCCCATCTCCTCCGGGAGTCTCAAGACTTGGGTGTCTGCTCCTTCTGGGAACTGTCTTGGCCATCTACTGGTACTACGAGGTACCAATGTGGATGGCTTATACCCACAGATCATTCAGCAGGTGGGCAGGGACGGAGGCATACTCTGCTGCCTGAAATTGCTCAGTCAGGGATGGCCTGGACTGGAAATGGGCCTTCAGGTTCTTGCAGTGGGTGCTGAACCTTGGGAAGAGGTTCTTAGCAGGGGCCAACAAGGAGCCTGTGAGTTGAACCTCAGGGGCCCTGGGACTTGGCAGCCATTACTAGCTATTCCCTGGAAAGGGCTCTGTGTACCCCTTGCTGGGCTGAGTGTGTCCCTGACTGAGGGATCTTGGGTGATGTGAGGACTGCAGAGAACAGAGTTTCTCAGTCCAGCCCAGCGGGCCCATTATTGCTTGGGGGAAACTAAGGCAGGTCTCTAACTCTAGCCTAGTCAGGAGGGGAAGGTCATGGCTGATAGATATTAGAGGCAGGGCATACAGATAAGGTTGGGTCTGTGGATCTAATCTCAAGTATCTGGTGGATCTTAGATCCACTGAGACCCCCATTCTGAGGGAATGCTCTGGGAGAAGAGGGACAATTAACACAGAATGCTGGTCAAGGAGAAGACTGCTGCTCCCTTCCAACCTGTGCTTGAGTGAAGACATACCTCTTAGCCCCAGATTCCTTTCTGATGGTAACAAGAACATACTCCAGGACAATGAATTACACTTGTCTAGCTCTATGATCACAAGAATACAAATGAACTAACTCATTCATCATCAGTCTTTAGGGTGAAGAGTAACATTACTATCCTCATTTCATAGTTGGTAACAGGGACAGAGAGCTTAAGCAAGCTGCCCTAGATCACCCAGCTAGGAGATAGGCAGCTGGGAGAGCCCATATACTTCCTTGTGATGCTGCATTCCTGGACATGCATTGAGGTGGGGGCTAGGGAAATATTACAACTATAACCCTGTAATAATCTACAACCCATCAGTAAGTTTTTTAATGGTCTGGTTTTGGCTGTCTAGGCTTCTATTCAGCTAACCACAGTGGAGAGAGAGGTACAGGGAGTGGTAACTACTTCTTCCAAAACCAGAGAATGCTTCTGTGCTCTGGGGAATGCAAAGGAATGAGAAGGGTGACAATCAAGGCAGGTCAATGGCAAGGACCAGCATAGCCAAGATGCCCTGACTATCAAGATGCCCTGGCAGTCATCCATGCAAAAAGCTACCACGAGTGAACTGGGGAACAGTTACTCCTCCAAGGGTGGGAGCCAGGGTCAGACCAGGGGCTAGGCCTTCTCTGTGAGGGAGAAAGTGTGGTCTAGCAGCAGGAAAAGGATGAGCCTGGTCAGAGGGGTGAATGGGCTAGCTGGTCAAGGACCCAAGAGTGTAGCCAGCGAGATGTGAGTATGTATGCGTGTGGGGTGGGGATACTGCAAAATTAGATGGGGCCAAGCTTTTGGAGAGCTCTGGATACTGGTGGGTAGGGTAAAATAAGACCTCAGTTTTGGCTGGGGGAAGCCCTCTGGAAGCCAGATCCCCAGAGCTGAGCTCCCTAGGGACAAGAAGGCCAGTCCCCTAACACTTGGTTGGCCCTGACAGGACATCCTTTCACTTTTCTTGACTGTTAACTTCTCTTAGGCCCAGGGCGTTCTAGGGCCTGGAGGGTGGGGGGCAGCTCATCAGCCCCAGAGGGGCAGGTCCAGAAAGTTCCTGACCCTAGAGTTGCTTTCATTCTTCCTTCCACTGCGGAAATTTTAGAGCCCAGTTCTTTCTGTTTCTCTTCCTCCCTCCATGCCCCCATGACAACCCAGACATGCAGAGGCAAGAAGCCAGGAAATAATATGCCCAAAAGGAAACCCAGTGGAAGGAAAGAACAGGACTGAGCTATCCTGAAGTGGCATTGGGGTGGAGCTTTCCACTCAGCCCACGGCACAGGCCTGCTCAGAGGCCTCCTTCAAGATCTATCCACACAGCTTAGGCTTCCTCTCAGTGCAGCTGGACAGAGAAGGGAATCTTGGACCCCTATGACATTTGTGGTACCTTCTGAGTGGCCCCAAAATATGCCATGCGCAGAAGGATGTCTGCCTTCTGAGCCTGGGGAGATGCAGGCACCCAGCCAGCCCTCTTCACCTTCCTAATCATCATGATCCCAACCACAGCCCCGTGGAGTGGGAGAGGGGCTGGCTTTGTGCATTGACCCAGGCTTGACTCAGTATATCTTGGAAGACAGAAGAGGAGGTCTGGACGCTCCCACTCAGAGGCGGCTCAGTAATTGCAGGTTTTCATAGCACTCCGGGAAAGGACGGCCGCTGCCATGGAGAAGCCAGGGAAAATGCTTCGTGGCAATCATTCCCAGGAATGGGGCCATCCTAACCGCCAGACCACCCTGGTGTGCCCTTTCCACCTCCTCTACTTCCCACGGCATCCGGGATCACTACCAGCCCTGCCCTCTCCTTGTATTTCCCTCCACAAACATTTGTGGATGTTGACTAGCTTCGTGATGTATTGATGGCCGGGACTCCCCGGGAAAACCGAGGTAGCCCAGAGCACCTACCCCTCCTTCCAGACCTCAGTGCTCCGGATGTCTCTAGTTCTAATCATCTATTTTGATTGGGAGAAATCTCATACAGATTCCAGCCTAACAGGGATCTGGGAACCAAGACAAAAATCTCACGCTCCCAGGCCCATTGTAGATAAAGTCTGTCCAGACTCTGTCCTCATGTCCTGACTTTTCTCTCCCTACTCCTAGTCCACTGCAGCCTCTGGTCTCGCTTGTTCCTGACTCTCCCAGGAGCTGCCCTCTTCTGCCTCCTTCACAGGCTGCAGCCTCTGGCCTTTGTACCAGCTGTCCATTCTAGGGACCATTTCCTGTGGACATGCCACCTGTAACTCTGCACGAGGTGGCCACAGCTCAGTATACCAGGACTGGATCTTTGCTGCCAGGCGCTGCCAGAGGCTCACCTCTCTGCATGTTCTCTCTCCAGAGCCACAGAAAGGGTCCTCTAAAGTCAGGCTAACCTGCCCACTGAGCACTGTTACTGAGCACCAACGTTAGCAGTCCCACCTCTGGGCCTTTGCCAAACTTTCCTGCCCTCTGCCAAGCTCACTTGGAATACAGATCAAGTGCCACTGCCTCTAAGAAGGCTTCTCAGCCACACTAACCCCCAGAAAGCTCCTATCTCTCTGCAGCCCCATGGCCTGTTTTGTGCTATCTCTCTCGCTCTCTCTTTCTCTCTCACATATGTATATATGTGTACACACATATATGAGTACACACTCACATATGTATATAAACACACTGCAATCATGCATATAACACATGCACGAAAAAATACCACACACATAAATGGACACTTGAGCATACAAAGCAGTATGTTACGTGTGGGTTTTTCTGTGTATCTTAATTTTCTCCCTTTGATCTGACAATAAGCTCCTTGAATGTCTGGTATCAGCATGTGAGAAGCGCTCATTGCCTACCCGATCTCACCAAGGTCATCTCCCGTGTCCCCCACATTCCTGTCTGTACAAGGGCCAGTGCAAGGCATTGCTCCCACTCCTGGAAGCGGTGGTACCAAAGGGGTTAGCCCCTGAAAACAAGTTTCACTTTTTTTTTTTCAGTGCCCCCTTCTTGTCCTGGGCCTTCTTTCTTACCAGCCTCCAGACCTTCTCAGACTGTGCAACTCCATTGTTTCTCCTCCCCAAGCCCCCTGTTTCCTTAGAGCCCCAAGAAAATTTCTGCACTGTCCACTGAAGCAGCCGTTAGCTACCAGGTCTGATGTGAGATGTGGCCCATGTGACAGAAGATGAAATAAAATAGTCACAGATGGCTCTGGTCTTTGCATTGGCTGGTGTGGCTCTAGACAAAGCAGGGGCTGATCATTCATTGATTTCAGTGACTACAGTTCAGGACAGAGCCTCTTGACGTATTCCCAGGCTTCAAAGTAGAGGGAAGGGCACTTGGATAGATTGGGAAGGGCAGACTACATGGGGATCTTCTTTGTCCTTTACAACTCTCCAGTACTGTGTCACAATACATTCCCAACTCTTGCCCTAAAACTCTGATTCTTATCATATCCAATTTTCTATCCTAGGCAGGTTATTTACCCAGGCAGACAGACAATTGCAGATCACCACTTATTTTGGAGGGGTAAAGGGCACACCAGGCACTGGTGTATCATGCCTGTAATCCTAGCACTCAGGAGGCTGAGATCTCGGGGTCATGGTTCAAAGCCAACCTAGGCAGAAAAATCTGTGAGACTCTTATCTCCAATTAACTACCTGAAAACCAGAAGTGGAGCTGTGGCTCAAAGTGGTGGAGTGGTAGTCTTGAGTGAAAAAGATCAGGGACAGTGCCCAGTCTTTGAGTCCAAACCCCATGACAAACAAAAAAGTGCATGTCCCCCACACCAATACCTGTGGAAAACATGTGGGCATACAGATGTCTGAGACCAGCTTTTGAACAAGGATTTGAGTAAACCATGGAGCTTTTCTGACATCCATTTACCACCCCCTCCTCTTCTTCATCCTCCTCCTCCTCCTCCTCCTCCTTCTCTTCCACTTCCTCCTCCTTTTCTTCCTCCCCTTACCTTTTTGGTATCAGTACTGGGCTTTGAACTCAGGGCCTAGAGGCTATCCTTTTCCTTTAAGGCAAATGCTTAATGACATGAGCCACACACAGCTCTACTTCTGGCTTTTTGGATCTCACAGACTTTTCTGCTTGAGATTTGAACCACAACCTACAGATATCAGCCTCCTGAATAGCTAAGACTACAGTCATGAGCCATCAGCGCCACCTCTTCTTATAATTGGGACACTAGCACTTGAACTATTTGCCTTCTAGGTCTGCTGCAGGATGTTCTGAGAAAGGCCAGGCAAGACATTTTTACTATGTTATTAATATGTGTTATGTTTTCCCACCTATCCAAGGAGAACTTGCCTGTCAGTGTGTAACAAACAATATGCTTCCAATTAAAGCTCAACCTGTTGTAGTCATTGAGATGACAGAATTTAAGTGGAAAGTGTGTATATGTTGTGTGTGTGTATGTGGGTGATGCTTGTAAAGTTCCCTTTTCCTAGAACCATCACTGGACCCCTAGGGGGAAGATATGTTCCAGAGCTCACACGGCAGCACCCTCTGGTTCCAACTTTCCCCATGTGACTCCATTCTAATTCATGCTCCACTACAGAGATAAACTAGGGACTGGGAGGTGGGGCTATAGAGCAGAGGCTGGGCTAAGGAGGGCCTTTTTGAAAGATGAAGATGAACCAAGAGAGGAAGAACACAAAAATCTTCATCCCACCCAAAGCCTTTGGTGGGCTTCCCCAAATCTTTTTTTTTTTTTTTTTTTAAATTTTCAGCAGAACTAAAACAGTTCAATCACACAGGAAGTAATTCTCAATATATAAAGGGGTCCCCCATAGTCTTTACCCCTGGACATTTGGTTAGTCTCTTTCTATACTGTACAGGGCTAATTGTGATTAACATAATATAGCAGAAGGGTCATATGATGCTTTGGAAATCAGGCTACAGGAAACCAAGCACTGTCTATTTCTCTTGCTCTTCTCTCATCTCCCCCCACCCTCCCTGCACATTCAGTCATGAGCACCTTATAGGTGGGTCCAAGTCAAGGAAAGGAAACAAAGCCTCTATCCCACAGCCAGGAAATGAGCAAGTCTTGCCCACCACCATGCCTCTGAGCTTCTAAGTAGACCTTCCAGTCCCAGCCAAGCAAGTCTCCAATGACTGCAGTCTTGGCTGACAGCTTGACTGTAATCTCGAGAGAGACACTGAGTTAGACTGTAGGAGATAATAAATGCAAGTACTTTTAACTGCGATTCTTTTTGTAGGCCCTAGAGCTTGAACTCAGGATCTGGGCACTGTCCTTGAGCCTCTCTGTACCCAAGGCTAGCACTCTACCACTTGAGCCACAGTGCCATTTCCGGCTTTTTCTGTTTATGTGGTACTGAGGAATCAAACCCAGGGCTTCATGCATGCTAAGCAAGCATTCTACCACTAAGCCACATTCCCAGCCCCATTAACTGCTATTTTTTTCGGGGGGGGGGGGGGGATGGTGGTGGCGGTAATTTGTTATACAGCACAAAAGAACCAATGCAGCTTTTGGAACCTGTAGCAAAATCTGAACTATGAGAGTAGCTTTGGGTTCGGGAAGGAACTAGGGGTTCAAGGTGTTAGTGGAAACCTCAAACTCCGTGAAGAGACAACATAGACTTAGAGTAGAACGTTGGTGAGGGTGTTAAGGGAAATGAGAAATGGGTCAGGAGAATTACAAGAAAGGGGCTTCCTGGTTTGCACCAAGGTGAAAAACAGACAACATAATGCAATGTAATGCAAATCTCGCGGGACCTTGCCATGTGACTTCCAGTCTAGTGTTGAAGGTGCCGCCTGGTTCCTTCTTGCTGGGTATAGTAAGAAGTGAGAGGAGCGAGACAAGTTAAAAGAAGGACTGGGGCAAAAAAAGGAATCAGAACCTGCTACTTTTGAAGATTCTCAGACTTCCCAGATGGCAGATGATGCTAAAATTAGGAAATGACTTCTGGGTAAAGATCAAATCTAGGCGTTCTCATGAAAGCATGAGGCGGAGGAAGGGTGGGACTATAAAATCCTTTGTCAAGATCTTAGAAAGATCAAAGGTGACTAGAGACAGTGAAGTCTATAAAGATTTTAAAGCTGCGATGCTCAGAACCTCTGTAACACAGAACTTGTGAGAAACGGAAGGACATCATCCCCCCGCAGAAGCCCGGAGTCAGGAAAGCATGGAGAGAACTTGGGGCTGGGTCTTTATTTAGTGGAACTCTTTAGAACCCAATAGGATTCATACAAGACCTACAGCATTTTTCAAAGAATTCTATCAGTGGGAACCCAATCACCTTGGGCCACAAAGGATAGCAGGCAGAGGGTAGAGACAGAGCCATGTCGAGTAATTCTCGGCAGGAACAGGACTAAATTCTAATCCAGTATTTGTCTGTCTGGGTTTCAGAAATTATATATACCAATGGCTTCTTTTTTCTTTTTCTTTTTTATTGAAAAAAAAAAAACACCTTTTTGGGTGGTACTAGGGTTTGGATTAAAGGCCTTGCGCTTGGTGGGTCACACTTCCAGCCCTCTCAACTTTTTATGTTGCTTTTTAGATAAAGTTATGAGTTTCTCCTTGAGGCTGGCCTGGATCTAGATCCACCTAGCCACATAGCTTGGACCATAGGCATATGCCAGGACACCCAGCTTATTTGTTGGGTTGAGATTTCACTAATGTTTTTGTCTAGGTTGGCCTTAAACCATGATCCTCCTGGTCTCCACCTCTTGCATAGTTGGGATTATAGCCCTGAGTTTATAGTACCTGGCCTTAGAAATCTGCTTTAGATCCCTTCTGTTTACAAGGTAGTCCCAATTCCTTTTACTTTAGCATTCAAGGCACTCTGCAATTTTTCTCCAGCTACCAGTCCTCTGCACAAATGTTCTTTTCTCCAGCTTGCTAGACCTAACTTACCATTTTATAAACCTGTCTGGTGCATGTCTCCTCTATTTTCTACATGCTTCCCCTTGCTTCCCATCTTGACAGTATATGGCAATTATCCTATGGATGACTTTCAGCTATAGGCTGAAGGACAGGGTTGAGAGGCTAGTTAATGTGTCCCTTTAAGCTGCAGGCCTATAGATCATGAAGGAATTGAACCCGAAGAGATCCACCATAACAACTTCTTCTGCATCTGAATATGATACAGATTTTCTAGGTGGCAGATCTTGACCTGGGGTTGGGGGAGAGAAACAGTGGCTTTGGCATCCATCCCCCAAGATGACACCTAGTGATCCTCACCTGCTGGAGTTCTCTGCTTCACACCAACCAAGGTAAGTATGTGTGACCAACAGAATATGGTAGGAGTGATGGTATGTCATTAAGATTAGGTTAAAAAAAATACCTTAGCTTCCTTCCATTTTGGTGTCTGTCTGCCTGTCTAGGCATCTTTCCTCTCTTGGATCTTATTCTGGGAGAAGTTAGCTGTGGTCATGAGCATGTCATGGATACAACCAGGAAGAGACCCACCTGCAACTAACTGCTAACAAGGAGCTAAGACAGCCAACAGCTTGGTGCGTAGGAAGCACATCTCCCAAGCTGGAGCCTTCTCCAGCCCCAGCTGAGCCTCCAAGGACTATAATCTGCCTGGCTGGCAGTTTGACGCAGTCTCAAGAGAGACCCAGAGCCAGAATCATCTAGTGAAGTTGCTCCTAGATTCCTGACCCTTGGAAACTGTGTGGGATAGTAAATGTTTCTTAGGTTAAACTCTAAAGTCTTAGGGTAATTTGTTATGTACCAACTCAAGCATCCAGGCCAAGCTCCATTTCCAGGAAATTCCCATTGGCAATGTTGACTGGGGGAGCTCTAAATCAGTAACACACACACACACACACACACACACACACACACACACACACACACACACACACACACACACACCCCTTCCTCCTGTAAACACAGACATGTGTATAATACAAACACAAGCATAGGCACTGAGACCTCACATCTGTGGAGCCCTTGACAGTGTAAACAGCTTTCTGAGCATTCTCTCATTTGGACAGCACAGTTTTTGGCACTGGGAGATGGTATAAGGTACATGGTTCTATAGACATATAGACAAACACCTGCCTCACAGGTATGAGGCAGTGCCTCAAGGCTCCACATCCAGTAAGGAGAAGCAGACCAGATACAGACAACTCAGCACACCTATACATTTGGCTGCCACATGGGTCCTTCAGGGGTTGATGCTGTGTGGCTTTCAGGCAGGGAAGCCCAGGCAGAATGGATGTCTGCTTTAAGTGGACTGCTTTAAGTGTTGGGGAGCTAAAAGTCTTTCCTTAAAAAAGATATGGCTCTCAGCCCCACCTATCTTCCACTCGTGGGAGCCTCTCACTGTGCTGGAAACTAGATCATCCTCTTCACTCTGGGTGAAATGCGGTGTCCTGCCTGGGTTACCCATTATGGCAGATCAACTGCCCATGTCCATCTCACAAGGCAGAACGTAGGAGTGGGAAGTTAGGGGTACGGGGAGCTAGGTGGAGGGGAGCAAGGGGGGCTTACTTTCATGTCATCATAAGAAGGTGGGCCAGGAGTTGGGTATGACTGCCTTCCATTGCTTGCTGGATCAAAGAGCACCACCCAAAGAGCAGACATGGCCAGGAAAGGGGCCAGAGACCACCCTGCTGTCCTGGAAGTACAGCAGGCTGGGATGGGGTGCTGGGCTTTGGGACGGAGCTGGCCTGAGAGGATTTGTCTAGAAGGGCTCCAATGACCACCTCCCCACTGCCCACCTGCCTGAGACTTCCAGCCTGCCAGAATCTTCTGCTCTCTGTCTGTGCTTCAGGGTCCCTACCCAGCTTGTCCAAGCCATGGCTGTAACTCAGGTTCAAAGGTACCAGATTTCCCGCTCAGGGTGACCAGGCTGAGCCATCTGTTCCCCAATACCTGGAGCCAGTCAGGAACGTGCACTTGCTGGGACATCTGGGTCACCAGGACAAAAGCATACACAGCCTAGCACATGATTTTTCTCTCCTTTATTTCTCCCTCCCTGCCTCTGTCTCTCTTTCTCTTCCCTCCTTCCCTTCCTCCCTCCCTCTCACTCTCTCCCTCCTGCTCTCTCTTTTTCTCTCTCTCTCCTCTCTCACTACTAGAGTTTGAACTCAGGGCCTTACACTAGGCAGACAGACACTTTACCACCTGAGCTACACCCCTGCCACTCATTTCTCATCTTTGTTTGGAGTCCACACACATGTCCTTTTCTGAGTCCAGTGTCAACTCAACAAACAGAAGGTTGAAATTGGATGGTTTGTCCCTGAATCCTCCCCTTGAAGCCGAAAGCCAGTCTGAAGTCAACCTCAGGGAAGTGTTCTTAGGCTGGGGGTGGAGGAGGCGCTCAGTGCTAGCTGGGGCAGCTGTGTTTGCTCTGGGCAACTGTGTCACCTGGAGAGGGAGGTGGCTCAGGATGCAGGGCCCACCTTCTGGACACAAACGCTGAATGTCCTGTATGCCCTCAGGCTTCCCACCCATCCTTGAACCTCCCAGCTACAGATGAGCCAGGTGAACTTTCTCAGACTATGCCAGACCTGACTCATCCCAATAGCTAAGTGAGGGCAGGTTAGAAAGAGGACAAGGGGAGGACAGTGAAGGTGTTGAGGGGAAACGGTGAGAGCAGAGAGTTAGTTGGAGCTAGAGCCAAATGAACCAGGTCCTAGGCTCAGGGGCCAGCCAGCATGAAGTCAGGAGCCAGCTGGTCTTATGAAAGGAATTGAGAGAAGACAAGGATATGGGTGGGGAGGGTGGTGGGGGGTGGGGGGCAGGGTGAGCAGCCTGTGTCTGTCTGCAGGAAGCATACAGATCAGTAATGGGTGCTGGTAGTGGCTGGTGAGGCCCATTTGAAAGCTTATAACCATTTACCAATTTCTCCACCTCCTCCTCCCCCCAGATAGGTGACATATATAGAGTGTCTGTGTGCTGGTGATTAGGACCCTGAATTATTGGTGAACTTGAGTGTCTACAAGATAGGTCTACCACTGATTTGGGCCTGTTTACTCGTGTGTGTGTGTGTGTGTGTGTGTGTGTGTGTGTGTGTGTGTGTGTGTGTGTGTGTGTGTGTGTGTGTGTGTGTGTGTGTGTGTGTGTCCAGGTCTACTTGGGAAGAATGGGCAGCTCCATCCTGCACATGTTTTGAAGGGCCCATGTTTCCCTGCAGGTGTGCAGAGCAAGAGATCATCATGAGCTGCACCTGTGCACTGAGGTGCCGTGTGGCCCCAGGGAGCCCCCATTCCCTAAACTCCTCCCGCTGGTGCTCCACACAGGCGTCACCTCTGGGGACCCAACGGCATGTTTTCCTGAGTTACTTATTTCTGTTTGCTGGTGTCTTGCCTAATTGAGCCCCTGCACCACTTCTGGAAGCCAGCACCTCCGAAAATACTCTAAACCATAACAGTGGTCACCTTGGCTTCCCCAAAACACATACGTTGGAATAAATGGCTAAAATTAAGTTACTGGGAAGACTCAGAAATAACTCTCGGAGCTCAGGGTAAATGCTGACCCAGGCAGGAAGGCTCCTCTCCTTGATATTTTTAAAATCTCTGTCCTAGTCACTGCTAGGGAGCCTCGGGGAGTGGAGAGAACCCTCATGCCCTGGCCTTGTGCTCCTGAGACTGAGGGGAGCTGGCAGCTGGAGGAGCCCCTCCCCCAAAGAGCCTACTCCCCTAGAACTCACAGTACCCTCCCTCTGGCCTCTCCCAGGGTGGGGCCCCTAAAACCTGGGCACTCTTCAGTCTATTGCAAGCAGTTTCTAAATATGTCCCTCATGAATCACCCAAGCAGGGAAGGGGTCTTCAGGCAGGACGGACTTAGTCCAAGGGCAGGGGAGACAAAGAGCATGGGCAAGCCGGTCTGGTGGGTCTGGCCGATAGTCTCACTATTCACTCATTTGAGCCTTTGAACAATGCAGTAGCCTACCCATCAGTCCATCTGAAAAGAGTGGTCCCCGGCCCACCAACAGAACACTGCTTTCTTGAACACCCCATGTATCACATGGTTCAGGACAGTGAGGACCTTGGGGTGGATGAGGAGGATGCAGAAGAGGAAGTGAAGGCGAGTTTCTCGGCAGAGGGCTGCTTAGGAGCACAGGTTCCAAAGCCGGCTGCTGGAGTTGTTTCATTTCTCTATACGAGTTATTGCCTCACCTGAGAAATGACAATAACAACAGCATGTCCTTCCTTGCCATGGTGGAACGATCATATGAACTATTCTTCATTTGAGGCTCAAAGCAGTGCTCTGGACACAGTAATCCCCCGAGAGTGCTCGTGGAATTGCTGAGTGACTTCCAGGCTGGGCAGAGGGTGGCCCAGGTTTCCTGTGAGCCCTCTCTGGGCAACCAATGGGATGCCCGGGCTACTCTACAACACTTAGGAGTAAGATGTTGTCCTATGGCAGATCCTAGGAGCATGGACGCTGAACCTAGAATGGCTGAGTGCCAGGGTGCAGACACAGATCAGAAATGGGGGGAGGGGATATGGTATACAGCAGCTTCCATACCTTGCCTTTTGGAACTTTCTAGAACTTTCTGGAGAGGCCACATGGGTTGGGTGCACAATATGAGATAGTCATTTGCACTGAGAACCTAGGCCAGCCTCTGGTATTTAACTATGTTAACTATTTTCCATAGTTAAGGGATGAAATATTCCTGGGTGGGGGGTGGGAGTTATGTTTCATCTTCAGTCCTGAATTTTATTCTAATATATTTGAAAGCTGGAATCACAATCCTATTTAATACCTGAGAAAACTTCATTGCCAAAGAAGAAGCGGGTGGAGCTGTGGCTCAAAGTGGTAGAGTGATAGCCTTAAGCAAAAGAGATCAGGGACAGTGTCCAGGCCCCGCGTTCAAGCCCAACAACAGCCAAAAAAAAAAAAAAAAAAAAAAAGGTAAACACCAGAGAAGAAAAGAATTTGCCTGGACCACATTGCAAGAAGGAAAACACCCAGACTCTACAATACCCCCATCCAAACCAGGCCTTTGCTTCTGCATACATGGCTCAAGGTGGAAGAAACCTCAGACTGAATATCAGGATGCTAAGGGGACTCATGATCTCCCAGAGTATATTTTCACAGTGGGGACTTTCCATGTATCTGCCCTCACATGTGATCTAACAGGACCCCTGGTCCTGGAGACAGAAAGAACATACTTGGTGAGAGTCTTTATTTACCCAAGATTGCCTAGCTGGTGAGAAATGAGCTGGCCTTGAAGCCAAATAAACCTTCCCTAGAGCCAGGCAGCCCATGCACACTGTCTCCATGGAAAGGTGAGCTGACTTGGTGCTGGAGGCCTAGTCACTTGGAGGTAAGGGAGAGGAAGTAGTGGGGTTGGCGATTGTGAGCCAATCCACAAATGCGCAGCATTTCACATAAGAGTAAGACCCTTGAGCCAGAATCATTAAACCAACTTAGTGGCTTGCTCTAGAATGGCCATCCTTTGTCCAGTTCCTGACACAGACACTGTGGTGAGGGCACTAGTCTTTGGATTGCAGCCCTTAATACCCAAGACCACCAAGCATAAGCCCTGCCTCCTCTTCAGCTGTCTTTCTTGTCCCTGGCTCTATGCTTTGTTGTTAAGAAGACTTAGACGATCTAGGAAGTTGTAATGGCTGGGGCAAAGGGAACAAAATAGCTGAAAATAAGTAATGCCAAACTGAAAGAGGCCCACTGCTCAGTGGATAGAGCCAGCACTGCCAAAATGCATGGCAAGCCACTTCTTGAACATGTTGGTCCTTCCATGAAAAAGGTCCCCAGGCCCTTGTGATTTTGAGAGAGAATGGTCCTGAGCTTAGAGCATGCATAAGGAGAGAGGGGCTAGAAGGGGGTCTTGAGAAAGGACATAGCTCACAGGAGGGTCACGGCCAGCCTTCATGGACCTTCTTGGCATCCCATTCTGCCTAGAATTGCTAGATAAGGATCATGTAGACTACCATGATTTGTTCAAAGCCAGGGGTCTTCTTGAGGTGTGTTGGAGGTCCATTTCAATCAAATAGAGACTTGGATTTGTGGCTTAAAGAACTGAGCTGCTCTTCTTTCCAAGAGAGCTTGCCTGGGGGTGGGCGTGCGGGAGGAGGAGAGGATCCTAAAAATAATCCCTATCTGACTCATTTTGCTCCGAATCTGACAGGGCTGCCTGCCAGGTGGGGGTCTGCCTGGCCCATTTTCTTATCTATCTTTAGCAGGGACTTAATGAGGGCAATTTCCTTGCTGGGATAGAAAGAAAAACCGTAGGCAATGTGAACACAGATCTGTCTCGCAGTCCCCAGGCTCCCCACGACAGGATGGCAGTGACAGGGACTGTGGGCCTGAGCTGTCTGTGAGGGCTTCAGTGACAGCGTCATCCCAGGATGGCACAAATGAAGCCGTGAAACCAAGCAAGACAGCGACCAGTGCAGGAAGTGTCCCCTTCATGTCTGTCCCAACCCCACCCCCGTGTTACCATCACACAACCTAAAATCCCATTGTCTGGCACATAGTATTTTATTTGCAGCATCTCTCTACACCGTTATAAAGAACAGGTAGAGCCAATGCTCAGTATTCACTGTAGTTACACTGATAATGTCACCGCCAACACTAAATTAGCCAGCACTGAGTTACTACTGCACCTGAGCTTCAATGGGCCTCTAGTTGAGATTTTGCCAACTGATCAATACATAACTTTGTTTTCTCTGTGTTTCTGCTTAGAGATCCCTTGTTTATGTTGCTCATGTGTTCATATTGCCCTCACGGTCAATAGTGCTGTGACTCGTGCCTCAATGAAGCTTATACATCTTCTCCATCAGGACCATCACAGACTTCCTAGGCTTAGGGTCATTAGACTTCACTTCAGCATCATGATAAGGGCCACTGTAAATGGCAAGCTCACCAAGAAAAGGCAGACGTGTGAAAAACATAGCGCTAAATAGGCCATACGAAGGATGCTTATTTACAGTTCTAGAGCTAAGAGAACAAGGGACTCTGTCACCTCCTGTGACTTCAGCTGGGATCTGGCATGCTGAGACCTCAAGTTACTGCTCTATGCATGTAGATGGATGACCTCAAAAACATCACAGCTATTGGTTTTTACCTTGAAAATAAGTTTTAGCAAGTAGGTGAATTTGCAATATGGAATCCATGAGTAAGGCGGATCAACTGTGCTATTCCAAATGGGCAAACCAAACAACTAATATGAATGAGCTGACTAGTTCATTTCTGGTCAGTTCCTGGAGGGCAACACCTGAGGGATGTGCTCACCTTTGCAGAGTGAGAGATGCTATGATTGATGGAAGGATGCTGGGGTGTTAAGGGGAACAGCAAATTCCAGAAAGCAGCTGTGACCTATAGAGAGAGGTCCAGGAAGCCCTGGGCATCCCTTAGCTGCATCACCCATGAGCCTGGATGTGTGAAAAAAAAGGTTGGGTTCCAGAATGGAGTGAGTGGTTACTCTTATAACCCATGATCATTGTCAGAGCCTGCATTAGGGTTGTCAGAGCAGTGTCAAGGAGTAAGACTTTCAGATATTAATGACAACTCTAAAATTATCTTGTTATAGTTAGAGTGAAAAGATGGAGGGAAGTTTGAGACCACAAGTGGGATGTAACATTAGGGGAGGGTGAAAGACAGCAGATCTACAAAGCTCCACATTTGCCTTTGGTGAGAGAACAAGCACTGGCCTAGAAAAGGCATACCTAGCTGGGACATCTGTTGGATGTGAGGGCCTAGGGCAGTGCTGTGAGTTCTCACCTCACCTGAGGGATGGGGTAATATTGATCATGCCCAAGTAGTTAGAGAAACATTATTTCTGGGTGCGTCCATGAAAATATTTTCTGCAGTGATTGACATTTGAATAAGTAGATTCAGTAAAGAT
Organism: Dipodomys merriami; assembly: GCF_024711535.1. Lineage (NCBI taxonomy): Eukaryota > Metazoa > Chordata > Mammalia > Rodentia > Heteromyidae > Dipodomys > Dipodomys merriami. Next base: position 19,037,939 of record NW_027203381.1, read on the forward strand.
CCTCCCTTACCAATGTGGATGGATCACACAACCTGAAGAGAGCAAAAAGGCAGAACAGTGAGTTGGCCCACCCTTCTTGGGCTCCTAGTTCTCAGCCTGAATTATACCACCGTCATCCCATGGTGGCTCTTGCAGCATGTGGTAAACTGGGACATCTTGGCCTCCATGATCTCAGGAGCCAGTTCCTATCATTCATTCTCTCTCTCTCTCTCTCTCTCTCTCTCTCTCTCTCTCTCTCTCTCTCTCTGATGCTTGCATACTGGGGCTTGAACTCAGGATCTGGGTACTGTCCTTGAGCTTTTTTTTTTTTTTTTGGTCGGTCGTGGGGCTTGAACTCTGGGCCTGGACGCTGTCCCTCAGCTCTTCAGCTCAAGGCAAGCGCTCTACCACTTGAGCTACAGCGCCACTTCCTCCTTGAGCTTTTTTGCTCAAGACAATCACTCTATCACTTGAGCCACAGCTCTACTTCTGGCTTTTTGATGATTAACTGAAGATAAAAGTCTCCTGAGTAGCTAGCATTACAGACATCAGCCACCAGTGCCAGGCCTCTTTCTCTGCCTTAACTGTAGGTATGTATATATACTTCATAGATATCATTTCTCCTAAACAGACTCCCAGTTAGATTGTTTAGAAGAAAAAAGGTGATCATGAGTCACTAACATAAGATCACAGACCAAATCATAGCCAGATTCAATCTGGAAGCCTTTTTGAAGCTTTTGAACTGGTGTTACATTCAGGGGCCTTTCAAGCTTCAAGTGCAGGGGCATGTCAAGAAGTTTGCCACATCACCCCATCCTGGGACCTACTATGCTTATTGAAAAAGAAAAACTTTAAATGGAGATATATAAAGTTTGTATGTCACGCAATTCAACCCTTTCAGCATAGAATTCAGTGGCTTTTAGTGCAATTGCAAGGTTGCATACCCATCACTCTAATTCTAAGTGTCCTATTAGTTTTAATCAGTGACTTAGATGATGCCACAATAAGTTTGCAAAATCGAATCTGATGGCTGAGGTTAACTATACATGTTGGCAGATGAAGAAATAGGTGGACAGATTCTTAACCGGTTCTACAACTGGAGAATATACAGCCATGGTCATGGTCAACTGTAGGACACAGACTGTGACCACTCTACTGTGCCCAGCATGGAGCCTGACTTTGCATCCCAAGGGGATGGCTTGTTCTCCTATCTTCCACTCAGTGTGCATCAGACACTAGCTGGGATGGCCAAGGTACTCCTTTCTTCTTCTTTTCCATCTGCTTTGCAAGTGGAGTAAATTAACTATTCTGAGGCTTCACTTAATGAAGCAAATTAATTTGGAGAAGGGCTCTCCCATTCCCTGGCCACATGGTGGGCATCAGATGATGGGCCGCTAATGCTTCCATTAGCTGCCCTATTCTAAGAGCTAAGAGGCAGAGCTTTGGAGCCAGTGGGGTCTTCTGAGACTCCTAACAGCCTGGGAGGGGATCACTGGAGCCACTAGGCTCCAGCTTCAGCCTCCGCTTCAGCACGCGGAGGAGACTGAGCCCCCATCTCCCTTGGCTTCCACAGAGCCACATGGGCAACTCTCAGGGAGGGTGGGATCCCTGACTCTGAACTTGCCTCGCTGTGGAGCACATGTTCCTCTCACCCCTCATCCTCCCATCTCTCTTCCATAGCCTCATTGAGTCTCACAGGTGACTCAATCACCACCTCCTCCAGACCACCTCCTTATTAACTCCCATATAACACATAGAGACTCTACAGCATTCTGGTGAACTCAGCAATGGGCAGGTATGTCACCACGGGAGCTCTACCTCAGGCCCACATCTTCCACTCTGGTGTTCTCATCAATCCTAGCTGGGGCGTTCGCTAGTTCTTCACTGTAGGCTGCAGGGCACACTGCCCACACCTCATTCAGAAACAAGCACTTACTCTCCTGGCAAAGCCTGGCTGAAGAGAACTGCTCAGCCTGAAGCCATACCCCCTTCCTAGGGCTAAGGGACGTTGAGGGGAGGGGTGGGCTGGGGGTGGGAGTGGTGGGGGTGGAATAAAGGCCTGGCTGTCACTCCATCTCGGATCAACTCGCAAGAGAACCCCCAACTGCAGAACTCCCTTTAGGGCCGGCACATCCCATCAAGACTTCATGGAAGCTTCACTGCAGTCCTGCCACTGCCCTTCTCCTTCTGTCTATATTGGCCGATCCCCAAAACACCCCAAAAAGATCATCTCCAGCAGGAATCTGGTTCTGAGAGAGAGAGCAAAGACCCGTATATTCAGCATCTATTCATCACCTCAGTTTACTTATCTCTTAACATAGAGCCATGGGTGGAGATCGTGGGAGGAGCTGAGGAACCCTCCCTGCACCCCTCAGAGGTAAGGTAAGGTAAGCAACCTTCTGAGGTTCACTAAGGTTAACAGAGGCTATGGAGCAGGATTCAGTCCTGTCATGAATTTGCTCCTCTGCGGGCATGCTAGAGGCAGGGAGCTTTGTGGGGAGGTAGGTAAACGTTGGCAGGTTTACCTTTCAAGCAGCAGGTCTTCAAAAGAGTAGGGGTAGAGCACCAAAGCCATCCTATATTTTGAGGGAATTCATGGAATGTTCATTTATTATATTCATATCATAAAATGTACGATTTTGTCTGAAATCTGTCATCTTTTATTAGCTTCCAAAAAATAAACAAGTAGTTTGAGAACATTCCTAAGGAGAAAGACCTCTTAATCGGCCATGTGCTTCTTCTCTTCTCTGGCCCCCTTGAAAAATGAGGGAAAAACACCCACAACTCAACTACAATCATGAATGGAGCTCCTTGAAACAGCCCAGGGAAAGGTAGGGGAGCCTGCAGATGGCTGCTATGGAGGAGCTCTCCTGGGCTGCCAGCTTGTGGTAAGGTAGGTCATGGCTATGGATCCTGGAGAGGGAACAATTGATCTCACTGACCTAGCCTCAGAGCAGTGCACAGCAGGCTTCCTGGGTTCCAAAGCAAACCTAGTATGCTAGTGAGGTCTTGTGTTAAAGGCCTAGCTAGTGCCAGGATCCAGTGGCTCACGCCTATAATCCTAGCTACTCAGGAGGCTGAGATCTCAGATCTGGTCCAAAGCCAGCCGGGGCAGGAAAGTTCATGAGACTCTTATCTCCAATTAACCACCAGAAATCTGGAAGTGGTGCTGTGGTTCAAGTGGTAGAGCACTAGCCTTAAGTTGAAGAGCTCAGGGACAGCATCCAGGCCCATAGTTCAAGTCCCATGACCAACATTAAAAAAAAAAAAAAAAAAGCCCAGCTAGCTCCAAAGATTCTATTCCATGATTCCTTGGAGTATTTTTGGGTACCTTAGACCATTGTGACCTACAGTGCAGATCACAAGACCACTCCTAGATGCTTTGAAAGAATGAGCTTGTATAAGCATTCTAGTTAGTGGACCTCTCTCTCTCTCTTTCTCTGGCCGTGTGCTCTCACTCAGCTTTCTTACTCACCACTGGCATTCTACTACTTGAGCTATGCCTCTAGTTTGGTACCTGGCTGGTTAACTGCAGATGGAGTGTCATGAAACTTTTTGCCTGGGCTGTTTTCGAACCATGATCCTGTAGGAATCAACCTCCTAAGATCACAGGCATGAACTACTGGTGCCCAGCTTAGTGGATTCATTTTACAAAAGGAGAAATAAGAACTTTCATGAGGTGAAATAATTTGCTGGGAGGGCCCAGAGCTGGTAAGCAGAGAAGGGATTCATATTCTGCTTGTAATTCAAGAGCCTAAGCTTATAGTGCTTAGTGACTAAGTTCCCTAACAGCCTCTGATGACAGGACAAAATTGTGAAAGGACCCATTAGAAACACCTGCAGAGTCAGGTTGGTCTGGGACACAATGCCACCTTCCCTGAGGGCAAGAATGCTAGCTTCCACCTTGAGAATGCCTGCCTGGCTGCTAGCAATCAGTTCCAGGTACAACTACATTCACATGCTATATGGAGAGGGCAGCTACTGGACCTCAACTCCAGCCTCTCTGCAGAAAGACAGGAAGTCACAAATCCCTGCAGGCATGCTCAGAAGGGCCACAGGGACATGGGGGGGTGGGGGACGGGGAATCCAGCTGACCATTTTCCTTCATGTGACAGAAGGTCAGCATCCAAGGTGCTCCTAAGCCACTAAGCCTGATTCTGCTCACCTGGTGTGCTCAGGGGATGAACACCCTTGGCAGTGTGGTTTAAGTCTAAACTATTAGGAAGGTTAGCACATCTGTACAGTTGTGTGAATTATCAAGGTCAAATCTAAAGGTCTGTCACTTAGCAAGGCCTCTACCAAGGATCATCCACAGAGAGGGCCAGAGTGGCCTGCAACTTTCCTGCAACCTAGGAAAGGCTGAGGAGGCCTTTGTGTTTGGACACTGAAGTCCTTAAACTACACTCTTGCCTACTTTGTTCTGGGAGTCCTTTTGCCTGGCCATTCCACAAAGGCTTCAAGGGGACCATGAGTGATGGATTGAGCCATGTTCTGAAATGGGAATGAGGAATGGGCTTCCCACCTAGCACACACTTTGATTCAGTCCTCATCTGCTACTTCTGACCCTAGTGGTCACATTCTGGCTGTCTTCCTCTAGTTTGAGTCTCTATGGATACAGACGCAGCTGCGCCCATCCCTCCACGTGAATCTTCCACGAGTTTCACGATGTGGATGCTCTTTCCTCTTTTTCCTGGCCCCAGTCCTCCAGCTCTCCTCACAGGACATACTTTCCATCCCTTTAATCATCTTTATTGCCTTGCTTTGGACAGCAGCCCAGCCCACATCCTCTGCGAGGTGTGCCGACCTACCCTGGGCATTAGCTACCATGAGCGAGCAAGGCGCAGGGGAAATTGGACTTCCCCATCCTTGTATGGCATGAGGGTTCCTCTTTCTACATTCCTGGGTCATGCTGCTGCCTTCCAGAGGCCTGTCCCTGTCCTGAGGACTTCTTCAGAGCTCAGAAAGGAAGATGTGGGGCTAAGCTGGTTACCACTGCCTGGACAGGGAAGCCTTCGCACTGGGGATTCTCCACGAACACTGGGGGAGGGAGTGCTCCCCCTGACATTTTCTCCACCCCTTGTGAATCCCACTATTCCTTTAGGGGTATCCCCTACTTCTTCCCTCTATCAGGAGCCTTGGAACTAGGAATTGAAGCCATGTAAGGCTATACACACAATGTAATTATCTGTACCCTGGTACGGCAGGAACAGGCTTGGTCCAATTATCAGCTCAAGTTTCCCTTGTCATGCCTAGTGGTTCCACATGAAGTGCCTGGTGGTTCTGACTGCTAAGCCAGGGCTGCCTGCTTCCCAGCTGCTTGGACATTCACTGTTCTCTATGAATGTTTTCAGATCTATTAAATCTACTTCTGGATGACAAGCATTCTGGTGGCCATCATAGGTCCAACCTGTGACCACGCCTCTTACTCCTGGCTTGGGGACTGCACGCTTAGGGAGGGATCAGACCCGGTCAACCACACCCCTCAGTCTCCAGGAGATCTCCAGCAGCTTAAGGGCAGGTTTCCCAGCGAGAGATGTCAGTGAGATGTTTCTTGTCTCTTAGAGAATATTCTCTGTTCATTAAAGCTAAAACCACAAGCCTTCACCTTTTTTTCTAAGAATAAACTCCCTACAGGGGAATACCTCATTTTAATTCGTCAGGCATAAGCCTTTTTGTTCTTTCTTTGTTTTGGATTTCCATCCAGAAATAATTTATGCACGTTCAAGTGGGGAGAAAAGAAACCCTCCAATTCCCCTTTTGCACAAATAGCTGCACACAACAAATATTGTTCTACACCTGGATTTTTCTTTTTTTAGCTTAAACTGTATCTTGAAGACCTTTGTACATAAAAAAAAAAGCCTGGTAGGAAGTAGATGCACACATTTCCTGGTTGCAATCTCAATACCTTGTTCCTATCCAGGGACTTCTTATCACTCCTTTCCTATCCTTTGTGTGTCCCCCAGTGCTCGGAGCCCCACGACAGAGCCTGGTTCATGGCTCCGGGCACTGGGAACAGCAGCACATCAGTGTGTTGTCTGTCACAGCACAGCTGGCTTGTACACTCAGCCACTGGGGAGAAGGAAAGACTTGTGAGCTCAGGGAGCCTCCTGGAGGCCATGCTGTTAAACATGCCCATAGGTCCTATTCTTTGAGGACCCTGGTGCTGCTTGGAGGTCAGCAGAAAGAGTGCTTCTCCTAACCTGTGAATGGGCACTGCCCATTCCCAGGAAGAGGAAATGGGGGGGGGGCGGGGGGAAGGTGAGCTCTCCACTGGACTCTTGAAGGGATCCAGTACGTGGGTCAACGGAGTACAGCTGTGGCGGCTATATGGAAATCCTGGACTGGCAAGCAATCTCCAGACTTCGCCAATCTTATCTCATAAATCTGAGCCTATAAGCACAGGCCAGGACTGACCTATCACAAGGGCTGACAGGAAAAGAAATGCCAGCATCCACTGGTCTCTCCTACCTTCGATCATTTCTCCTCCTCCGGAACAGCTTCTTGGTATGTGCAATCTCCACTTCATGGGGCATCGGGTGGTAGCCCTGTGATATGGGGAGAGAGGGGATATGAATAACTTCTGCAAGATCAGAGCGGGTGTAGAGCCACAATGAACATGACACATCCAAGACAGGAGGACAAGAGAGCTTAGGCTCTGATTGCCAAATCCAGACAGGAAAATAGGAAAACACTAGCCTCAGTGAATTTCCCATTAGGCGAGAGTGCTGGAATCCTAGCCTCAAAGGATGGAGGGGAATCAGAATTCATTGTTACACCCTCAAATACAGGTGAGGCTGCTGAGTACAAAGAGCTGGGAGAGTTGTTCCATATCTTACAGAGAGGGGATAGCAGGCCCTGTGGAACCCCAATCCAGAACACTACACATACTCCTCCACAAGGGCTCCATACACAATCGCTCTGGCTGTAGGACAGGGACAGGCTTCCCCTTCCATCTCCAGTTTCCTAACAAAATGAGAATGCCATGACCTTCTGTTGTGGGACTGAGAGGATCAGGAGATGATCCTGATCCTAGGCCAGGCTCTCCTGCACAATTTTACCCAACAGCCTCTTCTCCTTATATTATCTGGGAATTATTTAGGGAAAACATGCAAATTGCTAAATGCTTTTTTAAGTTTCAAGGGAGGGAGCAGGGAAATTCTAAAGATGGTCTTTTGCATATTGTCCTCATGGCAACTACTTCTACATCCACATCAAGGTTGAGAAGAGACCTTCTACTCAGAATGCAGGACCTTGTGTTACTGAAAATTCTGTTCTTTCCATGATCCTACCATCTCCATCCCCCACAGGAAAATGTGCTCTGATGGGGACCTGGCCAAGACCACAGCCATTCCACTGGGGAGCCTGAGGTAGAATAGGGGGTACCTAGGTCTGGTACCTAGGGGCCTGGGGGAGAGGTGACCTGGCTTGGGCCTGGAGACCCAAGTATAGCTCCTGACACAGAGGCTCAAAGTAAGTGTGACCACCTGCATATCTAGACATAAACAGGGTTAGAAAGAAGTCACATAGCCCACTCTGCTAGAGAAGGTCAGTGGGCATCCATTTGGCCGCAACCTCAACTTAACAGGCAGAAAGACTGAGGTCCAGGGAGATCATTTAGTGCATGCGTGATGGCAGTTCTGTGGGCTGCAGCCCTGTGCACTGGGGGCCATGGGAGGACCTGACTGGTCTGTCTTCACTGGGCTCAGCCTCCAATCAGGGTGAGAGGTGGGCAACATTATGATCCTAGCTGTGGTAACAGGGGGAGGACAATAGGTCAGGGACCTTGGAGTTACAGCCATTTGGCCCAGACATCTATTGAGTTCAGGGAGGGAAAGACACATTTCAAACTATATTTTAATGAGCATCCTTCCTTCCCACCTCCTGTCTTTCTTGCTTCTAATAATCTAACCAAAAAGGCATGAATGAATTCCGGGCTCCAGGCAGCCACAATGGGTCTCTGGGGACTTTAGGATGTGCTTTGTTTAATGGTTTTCTCAAAGGATATTATTTGTTTTCTTTAATACAAAACGCAAACAAGGAAAACCACCAAGTCTTCCTCTCTCATTTCCCCTGTCCCACCCTGACCAGGCTCTCAGCTGGCCCCTTTCCCTTATTCTTTCCCTCCCTCCCTCCTTCCCCTCCTCTCCCTCCCTCCCTCCCTCCCTCCCTCCCTCCCTCCCTCCCTCCCAGTCTGCCCAGGTCACTTCAGGAACACATGGGGTGTGCCTCCAGTAGACAATGGACAGGAAGCTAAGGCTCCCTCCCGAGCTGGCAGCAGAATGGGATCTCAGCTCTGGGGCTGCACAGAAGGAGCTGCCCACAGAACTTGGCATAACACAAGTCAGGAGATGCCAGACTCCTCAGTCTGGCCTCACGGTCCTGGGCTCCGAACTACATCCTGGCTTCTTCCCACAATGGCAGTAGCAGTGCAGAGCTGCCCTCTGGACTTGACCTCTTCAGAGATCCTCACCTGCCCCCAGAACTACAGAGATCATACAGCCTCAGGGAAAGTGCCCTCTGCTCCTGCCATGTGATCTCCAGGGCATAGCCCAGTCCATGACTAGTGAGAATGGGTGGTTTGGTAGATAGGGGTACTTGATGTCAGGAGTGACCAATGAGGAGTCTATAAGAAAGGAGTCTCAGTTGCTGCTCCTGGTAGCCTGGCCAGGACAGATGGTACACTGGCTTCAGACTGGAGATGCACCTACTTTTCAGACAGGTGCTACCTTTCTGTCAGAGCATCCTTGAGAATATCCAATGGCCCTGGCTCTTTGCTCAACTCAACTCCCTGCTCTGAAAGAGGCCCATGTGGACATCAGTCTAGAGACGAGTTCCTCCCCAGGAGCAAGAACCAGTCTTGGGTTCTCCAAGGTGCCTGTGGTCATCCCGCAGCCCATGTGCCCATGACCCCATCCAGGACTGCCACTAGGCCCAACCCGTAAGAGGGGTTACAATTACATGGGCAAGGTAATGAGTACATTTCTTATCAAGCATTGTAGCCTCCTCCTTTGTTTTCCCTTCCCATCCCTTCCCATCTCCTCCCCCCTCCTCAGCTTCTTTAAGAGACCACACTCCTTTTGGCTCTGAGACCTGGTTAAAGTTCTTCCTCCGTCCAACCCTTCCCATAACTAAGCGGGCCCCAGACACAAGCAGATTATAAAGACTGCAGGTAGGGATGGAGGGATGAGAATTCTTCTACATGGGCTGGCAGAGCACAGGTGAGACAAACATGCACACACACTTACATGTACATATGCATGCACACAGTACTTATGCATGTGTGCGCATGCATGCGCTCTCTCCCCCTCGCTCCCTCCAGAGGTCAGTGCAGGTATAAGATACAGCCCCAAGGAGCAACATATTATTGTTTTGGTTGTAAAATCAGTCCAGATACACTGGGCATTCCGAGGAATTAAAGGCAGACCCCAGCAGAGCTCTGGTCCTAGAACTGGCTGGGGTTACGAGGGCCTTGATCCAAGATGACAGCTCTCCCCTCCCCTTCCACATGCATCTGTCTGCCCATGCGAATAGCATTACCCTTTCCCTCATCTGTCTATCCTATGATGGTGTGTGTGCACACGGGGGCTTGAACTCAGAGCCTGGGCATCACCCTTCCATTCATGTGTCCATTCTATGACTCTGTGTGTGTGTGTGTGTGTGTGTGTGTGTGTGTGTGTGTGTGTGTGTGTGTGTGTGTGTGTGTGTGTGTGTGTGTGTGTGTGTGTGTGTGTTGGTACTGGGGCTTGAACTCAGGGCCTAGGCACTGTCCCTTAGTTTTTTGCTCAAGGCTGGTGCTCAATCACTTGAGTCAGGGTTTCACTCCTGGCATTTTGGTGGCCAATTGGACATGAAAGTCTCACAGACATTCTTGCTTGTGCTGGCTTCAATCTGCGATCCTCAGATCTCAGCCACTTGGAGCAATCATGGTTCTGACCCATGGATGCCAGGCTCCTGTAATATGTAGTCACTATGGATGTGGTGATGAAAAAAAAAAAAGCCAGTACTTACTTCTGTAACACACATTTTAGAGGATGGAGAGCACCAAACAAGCATACAGTATGTGTAATAAGTGACAGTGATTTGCTATGGAACCAAACTAGGCAGGCCAGGGAACGAGAAAAGCAGGGGTGAGGTGGAAGGTCAGGAAGACCTCTTATTCTGGGAATAGTGAACATCCATCCATCCATCCATCCATTTACTTATCCCTTCCTCCATGGTTTTTCTTCACCCAACAGTAGTTGAAGGCCTATTATGTACATTAGATGGAAAAGACCACAATGAAAAAGACTCCATCCTACTCCTAGAGGGGGGCTCAAGGAACCACAAACAAGGAATCTATTCTATGCCATGGGTTACAACCAGGGAAGGGACCCAGGACACCTCCTTGGAGAGAGTCCAGGAAGACTTTGCCAAGGGGGGGGGTGATACTAATTTGAACCCTAAGGTATTGATTAGAGGCAGGAGAGCGAGCAAGCCTGGGTTTCAAGAGACAGCACTGGCAGTCCTGACAAAAGTATGGCTTGGGGCCCTTTGTATATAGCCCTCTTTACCTTGTGCAGTGGTTAGAACTGTATCACCCTACTGCAAAAGGTTTCTTATGAGTCCTCATGCTGGGTGCTTTGCATGTGACATTGGGAAAAAGAGTCTTGCAAATATAATCAAGCCAAGATGATGTCATGTAAGATTAGCTTGGAGCCTAAATCCAACCAGTGGTGTCACTGTAAGAAAAAAGTTTGGATCCTAAGACCCAGCAGAGGCTGAGGGAAGATGGAGACAGAGTTTGGAGTGATGCAGCTAGAAGCAAGAACTGCCAGAGTCACCAGAAGTAAGGAAAAGGAGCCTAAGAGACCCGGATGGTCCTAGCCCCGGGAACTGAGACACTTCTCTGTGGCTTTGGTCCAGAGAAGTTAGTTTTCTTTCTCACACAATGGCTCTTTAAGAAGGAAAAATGCTAGGCAACAGTGGCTGACACCTTTAACCCTAGCTACTCAAGAGGCTGAGATCTGAAGATCTCAGTTCAAAGTTAGCCCAGGCAGAAAAGTCTGTGAGATTCTTATCTACAATCACCCTCTAAAAAGCCAGAAGCGGAAGTAGGACTAAAGTGATAAGAACTGCAGCGTTGAGTTCAAGGCCTAGTATGAACTCACACACAAACAAGAAAGTCCTAATCCTGCTATGTTAAGCTCCTTCCGATTTCAGACTAGAGCTATAGCACTAAATGTGTGACTTTACTAGTGTGGGCTGGAGAAGACTGAGCAACCCAGCCCAAGCCAAGAGAGTGGCAGGGGTCTTGAGCAAAGAGGTGTCTACACCAGGCTCCTGACCAAGTAAGCTCGGCTCTGTACTCATTGACATATCCATCTACCCCATCACACCTGGAGAGCAACTCTTCCCTTTGGCTTTTGGAAATTTTGTTCATGAGATTTCATATTGACTCTCTCAGGCTCCAGTACCAAGAATGACTATTAAACACATGGAAACCACCGGCTTCCTCCTCTCCTGAATATACCCTGTCCTGGTGTGGAAGGTATCACAGATTGTCTGGCGCTAGCGGATAGCCAGTGCCTGCCATGCCCTCTGGGCAAGCCATGAGCATCGTGGTGCCACGATAGATCCTCCTGGCTGAGTCCAGAGCCTGCTAGCTCAGGGCTGGCCGTCTCCCACCACCTCCAGCCCAGCTTGAGGAGATGTCCTAAGAAGTAAACACCATGAAAATCCACAGCTCAGCTCTTCTGACAAGAAGCTGGTCTTAATAGCAGAGGCTTCCTCCCGCTGGGGGTCATGTTTTCTCATAGCTTCTAAGAAGTTATCCTACCCAGGTCTTCCACGTGGGCAGGATGTGTGGGTCACGTCCAAGCATTAAACAGGTAATGTTTCTAAAATTCCTGGAATCTCTAGGCTGCAGGGCTATTCAGAGAAGCTGACCTGTTTCAGAAAGAAGGGCAAGGGAGTGGGCAGACTCACCCATGTTTAAATGGGTGGTTTTCTAATTTTTTTTTCTTTTAATTTATTTATTTTTAATCAGCAGAGACTCTTTAAGAAAACAATGCCTTAGTTGGAGTCCCGATAGAAAAACATAGATAAATGCTGACAGGGAAGAGACCCAGAGGCTGCTCAAAGCCTTCCACCATCCCTTGCCACAGCCTCCCTCCAAATGAACTTAACCTTGACAGATATGAGGGCTCTGTGGTGAACAAAAAGGTTTTCTACATGATGGACTTGATTTTGGGACCCTGGACAGGTTTCTGTGGAGCCAAGGACCCCAAGGGACCCCTTGGATCCTATGCAATAGCCCTGTTCATATGTAAGGAGCGGCCCACCCAAAGGAAAAGCGTCAGCCACTGCCCCCACCACCCGCTGGCCTTGACAGACACTTTCAACTTCTATTTATGGAAATGTAGCAGAAGGCAATCTGGGTTGGGGCCAGAACCGGGGCCTTCACTGGGGTTTTGAGTAGTATGAAGAAGGTCACTTGGGGACATCCATTGCCCCACTCCACCCATGTGCCTGCCACCCCACCTCAACATACAAATTCCTTGGCCTAAAGCATCTTCTCATCTCTATCTATCCCTGAGATCCTATCCAGCCTTTGCCATTAGCACAAATGCCCAGCTTTGCAAAGCCAATCCAAATTCACGTGAAAACGAATCCATTTGGCTGCACAGTATATTGGGTGAATTTGTTAGCCCTCTATCCCATGGCATAGTCTGTCCAGGTATTGTTCATCTTTATTCCCACAGCCAAGCTATAAACTCTTAGGAGCTCAGGGAGCCATGATTCCTTCCCATGTAGCCTCTGGGGTCTGCCATAGGGCCTTGTGGACCTCCAAAACTGCCTTGAGATGAAAAGTTAAGATGACTAGTGACCCTCAATGGGCCAGAGTTGCACCATGTACATTCTACCTATCACAGGCTAGGAGAACCCCCAGGTGATGCAGGGACCTGGCCAATCGCGTGTGGTCTATAACCAGACAATAGCTCAGCTGGGCAGGAAGTCACATCCTTGATGGCTTTATCAGCTCTCAAGGCAAGATAGCAGTAGTTTGGATCCCTTCCCCCACCAATCCTCAGCCAGACTAGATCTCTGAGGACCAAGGCAACTGTTCACTGGTGACTTGGTTCTAGAAGCAAGTCAGCAGACAAGTCTGGTCAGGCTCCAATGCTGCCTCTCTAAGCCAATAGCCACTTTTCATTGCAGGAATTAGGGAAGGTGCAAGAAACTGAAGAAGATGACATACAGGAATGTACCTGGCCAGTTCTGGAATATAGATTTGCTGTGCCCAAATAGGAATGTGCTCAAGGCCAGCCTAGTCCATAGTGAGAAGGATCCAAAGGCACCCTGCATCCACAGAGCTGAGGCCAGACAGACTGTGGCGATGACAGTGTCCACGAAGAGAGAAATATATCTAGAGGATTCACACAAGCAATAGAGGCCAGGACACTTGAGACCAGGAGTGCCATCCTGGCAGTTCAAGGCATGGATGCATAACAGGATCCTGGAGGGTAGACCAGCCTTAGCTCCCAATGGTCTCTCCTGGGTTACAATCGTTGATTGAAGAACCCAGGGACCACTCTGCTCTGTTGTAGATTTGTGGGTTGACCATAACAAAGTCTGGGGGATTCCATGGATTCCTTGGGGTCCTATCTTCCCCTTAGCTCCACCTCTAGCCACATTTTAGGTATCCAAGATGCTCAGTGCATCTACAGACAATGAAATGGCTAGTTGAGAAAGAAGAGAAGACAAAACAGTTTGGGCACCTGGATAAATCCTGCCTGCTCTTCTACTTTTAATATCTATTTTCTGGGCCATCACAGGGTGGCAAGGAGATTAAGACAAGAGATGGTAAGGTGAGGCTGGAGCATCCTGGTGCCAGGTCACACGCGGAGGAGCTGGCCCAACAATGAGGGGAAGCCAGAGGGCAGGCTCTTTCCTGCCCCTCCAGGCCTGCCCCATAAATGCACTCCCTCTAGTGAGTGAGCAATTCCATTTTCCTGGAAGATGTTCAGAAAGTCTCCTTGCCATAGAAGGAGCGGACTGATGTCTGCTGGAGAATAAGCTATCACAGTGATAAAGTGAAAATCACAATGACTCATTTCTTGAGATAGACACTGAGTTAAGATTTTCATATATATATATATATATATATATATATATATATATATATATATATATATAATGAATTTAAACCTCTTGAAGCCCTGCTCCATCCTTTACAGGTGAAGGAAAGGAAGGTGGGATAAATTAAATAGCTTATCTAAAGAAACCAAGCAAGGATGGAACTCAGGCATCAACTCAAAGTTCTCTAAATGCTTAAACATATCTGTACAGGCTGAGGATCCAAAATAGTATAATATTCCTTTAAGTGCCAGTCACAAGACCAGCAATCTTACAAGTTTCTACCTGAAATCTAAGGCAGGGGACCCATGTTTATGGCAGGTCTCGAATATTGCAAAGTATCATCACCCAACAAAGATGTCGATGGAGTTAGAAAATGAATGAACACAGAATGAAGATTTTTTTTTTTTTGGTCAGTTGTGGGGCTTGAACTCTGGGCCTGGGTGCTGTCCCTCAGCTCTTCAGCTCAAGGCGAGTACTCTACCACTTGAGCCACAGCACCAGTTCTGGTTTTCTAGTGGTTTATTGGAGATAGGAGTCTCATGGTCTTTCCTCCCTGGGCTGGCTTTGAACCACGATCCTCAGATCTCAGCCTCCTGAGTAGCTAGGATTACAGGCGTGAGCCACCAGTGCCCGTCTCAGAATGAAGGTATTTAAACAAGCTATGACCCCCACTCATAGTACACACACAGTTGAAGCACAAATTCATAGGGTTGCTGTTATTGGGTTTTGATACTACATACCTCATTAATTCCATCTCTTTCCTGTATTATTATTACTACTACTACTTTATCATTATTATTTTTTTCTTTATTTTTGGTGCTGGTACCAAAGTTTGGACTCAGGGTTTAGGTGCTGTCCCTTAGCTTTTTTTGTTCAAGACTGACACTCTACCACTTGAACTACACTGCTACTTCCAGCTCACTCTACCACTTGAACTACACTGCTACTTCCAGCTTTTGGTGGCTCATTGGAGATAAGAGTCTCACAGACTTTATTGCCAGGCTCAGATCTCAGTGTTTTTAATATCTAGGATTACAGACAAAGCCACTGCTACTCGGCCAATCTCTCTCTTTCTATATCAGACAATGATTGCTGTCAATATGAGCTAACTGCTATAACAGTAGTTTAGCTAATTGCTGAGCTAACTGTTAATATGGTCAATACCAAGGGAAAAGAAAAGACCTGCTAGATAAGAGTGTCATCCAAAATTAAAATTACAGGAATTAAAAAGTATAATTGATCAGTTGCCAATCAAGAAAACAGACCTCCATAAAGTTCCTACAAAGCTACTTACAGAAAAATTTCCACATGGAACTATGTTTTAACTGTAGCAGGAAATTAAAATCTTTTTGGTAAATTAAACAATTACCTTCAATGTGTTAATTTTTCTGTGAATCCAGATATTTCAAGAACACAAATTGCACTTTTCTAACCACAGCTTACTCCATCATTTCAGAATTTTGGTGACTTATTCCCTTCCCAGAAAGCAGGCTGACTTTCTGTCATGTGGGTGAGGACTGTTAAGGGTTCCTTGCCACATCAAAGGGTCTTTATGGGTGACCCACACCAGGGAGCCATTGGTTTGGGTCAGCAGGCTCAGTAGACAGAATCAGCTCTGATGACCTACTTGGTATCTATTTCCCTCCATATCACTGGAACAGACAGTGATTTGACCTACTTTTAGGAACACCATGATGGTTCAAGAAGGAACAGAGGAAAATCCAAGAGTCTGGACTCAAGATATTGAAGCTCAGATTCCAAACACTTCCTGGCCTCTACCTCCATTCCTCTACCTCTATAAGGCTCTGGAAGCACAGATCCCTGCCTTCATCCTCTCTAGGAGCTCTGCTTTTGTAGCCACTTCTAATTGGAAACCATTTTTCTTGGACAGGAATGGAGCTCATCCCTGTCCAGGCTGTCCAACCTGTGGAGTCTATCAAATTTTGATGTGGATCTCCAGAGCTTCAGCCCTTGAACAGACAATAGCTTGGGTATGGTATACTAGGATCACCCAGAGAGAATTCTTAGGGACAGAGGGTGGCAGCTTGCAGCACCTACTACCAGGGCGCTTCACCCCAAGGCCTGGGAGGACTCCCATTATGACCCAATCAGGACTATCAAGACACTCAGCTTTGCTTAAGCACCATTAAAAGCCACAGGGTCTAAGGAATTGTTTAAACAGTGCCAGCACAGGGGAGGATGCACAGCCTGAAGTTCAGAAGTCTAGGGCAAGGTCACACCGTAGTACAGGGGCTGGCAAGCTTGCCTTATAAGACATCAAATACTATTTTAGGCTTTGCAGGCCATGTGGTCTTTGTCACAAGCACTCAAATTTGCCATCTTATAGTAAAAGCAGACAGAGCTCTGGGGCCATGTTCCAGTAAAACTTTATTTACAAAGCGATCAGTGGAATGCTGGCTAAGGCCCTCAGTCAGAACCCAACCTACCACACCTGCTCTGGAGCTTTGGGGGAGGCTCACTGCAGTGCTGTCCTCTCTTCTTCCCAGTCAGTTATGGTTTCCTGCATTCCACACTGTCTTCACTATTACTTTCAGGGAAGGGCCCTACAAACTCAATCGCCCCCCCCCCCCCCCCCCGCCCCAGGGAGACAAATGGATTGTATTTACATTTTCTTTTTTCTTTTCTTTTCTTTTTTTTTTTTGGTTGGTCAAGGGGCCTGAACTCTGGGCCTGGGTGCTGTCCCTCAGCTCTTCAGCTCAAGCCCAGCGCTCTACAACTTGAGCCACAGTGCCACACTTCTGCCTTTTTCTGCTTAGGTGGTGCTGAGGAATTGAACCCCTGGCCTCATGCATGCAAGGCAAGCACTCTACCACTGAGCCACCTTCTCAGCCCGTGCAATTACATTTTCATCAGTAAAATCCCCAAGGTGGTGGCTTTCAAGTCAGCTGCTCATTGACAGCTCTGGGGAAACCTGCATACTTCCTGTTGCCCACGTCCCACTGCAGAGAACTCTGACAGACGAAGTTGCAGGTACTGCCCGGGCACCAGAGATTTTAAAAGCTTCCCAGGAAATGGTCAAGTTGAGAACCACTGCCTCAGAGCCTGAGGAAGCAGGAGGCACAGCAGTTTGGATAAAGCTAGCTAAGCAGTTGGGTTTCAGCTCCTGGGGGCTGAGGAGTAAGAGGAGAAGACATACCCAGACTCCAGAAACCTCATCACATAGCCAGAGCTGGCAATGGCAGATTCCATTATGCTCTGGAAAGATCTAAGACTTCATTTTTAAAATTGCCTTTGATGAAAAATATGGTTCCCTACTAGCCATATATGCTCTATTAACATGTTTTAATCACAAAAAGAAGATAAGAACCTAAAAGGCAGTCAATCAATAAATCCTATTTAAAAAAAGGGGCAAGATCCTGCTTGAGAGTGTAATCTACAAGTGAGACAATGTTAGGCACAGATATTTGCTGTATACACTAAGACAGTGTTGCCCATACTTTACTGCAAATTACAGTCACTCTGGGAGGTCTAACAAAAATCCCCAAAGTCTGGGTTGTACTGCATGACAATAAAATCAGAAAGTCTGGCAGGGTGGCGGTGGTAGTAGCAGACTGATAGCAGTCTCTTCCAGAACCTTCCATCACATGATTCCGATGTGTAGCAGAAAGGAGAACTACTATTCTAGGGTCTTTCTGTTGAGTGTGTGGTTCATGGACTGGCCTCATCCCATTATCTGGGAGCTGGCTAGAGATGCAGAAGTCTGGGCCTCATCTTGGTCCCCTTGAATTGGAGTCTGCATGCCAATCAGACCCACTTACTAGTTGTATGCTCGCAGAAGTATGGGAAATGATGAGAAAGCTGAGATTCTAGAATGTTCTAACAAAGCAGTCAGGAGAAGCTTCTTAGAAAAGAGGCGGGGGGGGGGGGTGGTGGTAGGAGGGCAGGAGGGAGTCTGGCAATGTGGCTTAGTGCCTTGCATGCATGAAGCCCTGGGTTTCACATAAACAGAAAAAGCCTGAAATGTCACTGTGGCTCAAGTGGTAAAGCGCTAGCCTTGAGCAAAAGAAGCTCAGGGACAGTGCCCAAGCCCTGACTTCAAGCCCCAAGACTGGTGAAAAGAAGAGAAAGAAATGAAAAGGAGAGGGGGGATACAATATAAACTCTATGGGATGAAAGAACTAGGGACCACGGGAAGGTAGGGAGAGGATTTAAGGCAGCATGCAGATATAAGAGGGAAATTAGTCTTCATGTCTTGTGAGCCAGAAATAGGAATGAAGCGCCTCTCATGGTTTTTTTTTTTTTTTTTTACAAAACAGCCAATTAGTTAATTTAGTTAATTAATAAGCTCAGGTGTTTTCTTTTTTCCTTAAAGAATAAATTGACAGGAAGGCAGAGTTATCCTGGAAATGTTTTGGGTAACCAGTAAGGGCTGGTAGATGGCAAGCATGAATGGCAGAGGAAGTGAAAACAAGTTCAGGGATCCAGGTTTGGCTTGTTTGCTAGTGGAGGGCTGCAGGATGCGTCTACTGAGAGAAGAGACAGAGAGAGAACTGAGGCAGGGTACAGGGATGATTTTTTGAGGAGGACAGACTATCAGGAAAAGCAGGAATGGTATAAAGGTGCTGAGGAAGAGAAGCAGGGGCTCAGGAAAACTGGTGGGGGCCATGTCTCAGGCTGAGAATGGGTACCTGCTATGCAGATAGAGGCCTGAGCATGGGAAGGCACCGTCAGGAGGGGACTGGCTTTGGGGCAAAGCATCACAGAAACTCTGCCCTGCATAACTGACTGGAGGGAACTCTAGACGACCAAGTGTGGTTAAAATAAACTTCTTTGGTAATGGCCCCCGGATGGCATCCATGGGAAAATGCAAAGACATGAAGCAAACACGTCCCTAAAGGGAAAGAGAGAGGATTGTCTTTGGCTCCAGCAAGACCCTGAACACTCAGAGCAGTCCTGGAGCACAGTTCCTTTGTTTCCAGACTTCTGGAAGTCAAGTTCATTCCCAGTTGAGTTGGAAATGCCCGGAGAATTTTTCCCAGATTGCAGTAGACTGAAACAATACCAGCAGAATGGATGTTACCACAATTGTTTCCACTGAAGTTATTTTGAGGGAATTGAGGAAGATTGTCTATTCCTAGACATTTCCTTCACTCGATTCCTTTAATAAAAATACTGAGGAAAGAGGCCAGTGTTGCCGCCGCTATGCCTGGCCTGCTCACACGCACGTGTGCAGTGCTGCATGATGAGCGCCTCCCAGGGGGCCCAGGGAGCTGAGCGCCACGCATGTTTAACGATGCTTTGAAGGATGCTACATTCTTACAGGAGAGAGAGGAACTAATGATTCTATCTCAAGGCTGGGTGCGATTCATTTCAAGAAGGCAGAGATCTCGGCACTGATGGATTAAAAGTTTGGAGAATAAGGCTGCTCCCTTTTTTGTTCTATGATGTGCAACCCTTAGAGAAAGAGAAGAATCCCCAACACCTACTGAAGAGGAGGCGTGGCTCAAGTGGTAAAGCACCAAGAAACGGAGCAAAAAAAAGTCAAATGAGAGCATGAGGTCCTGAATGAGCGCAAGGTTCTGAGTTCAAGCCTCATTACAAAAAAAAAAAAAAAAGACCCAGGCCCAGTTTAATCAGTTGCTGAGGGAAGGTAAAGGCACAGGTCTGCCATTTGGCATACACACCTGATTCTAATGTGTGGCACCGCTGGAGGGGACCAGCACGTTGTTTCAGAATCCACTCTTCTCAATGTGGCAGATGCCTGTAGTTTTATACCAGGCTAAATGTAGTATGGAGAATCACTAACTTTCCATTATTTGAATGGCTTTCAACTCTCTCTCTCTCTCTCTCTCTCTCTCTCTCTCTCTCTCTCTCTCTCTCTCTCTCTCTCTCTCTCTCGTGCTGGTACTGGGACTTGAGTTCAGGGCCTCTGGGTTTTTTTTGCTCAAGGCTAGTGCTCTACCACTTGAGCCACAGCTCCGCTTCTGACTTTTTGCGGGTTAAATGAAGATAAGATTCTCACGGACCTAACTGCCCAGGCTGGCTTTGAACTGAGATTCTCAGCTCTCAGCCTCTTGAGTAGCTAGGATTAGAGGCGTGAGGCGCTGGTGTCGGAGGTATCTCTTCCTGAAGTCCCATAGTCTAAGAAGCTTCCTCCAGCTTGCTCTTTCCTGGGCTCATCTTGTCTAATGCTCTATCATCAACCAATCAAGTTTGCCTCTTGCAGGGGATGGCCAGCCTGACCCAGGATGCCACTGCCCTTTGGGTGTCCTCACAGGACCTTGCAAAGAGGGCTGATGCATTTCCTTGACCACGCCACGTACTGGCCTGCTGGAACAATGTTCCTCTTCATGCCGCCAGGAAGGGCCACATAAAGGAATATCTTCTCTTTGCTTGCCAAGCAAATGTTTCTGCTTTGACCCAGAGCATACACTTTGAAGCCAAATAGTAATCCAGAGGGCACGGCACAGCCCCCAGAGGCCACAGGAACTACAATGGACGCTTCCCAACACTGCTTGGTATGTTTGGAAAATGCTTCCATGCAATCTTGGGGCTTATTGTGTGTGTGTGTGTGTGTGTGTGTGTGTGTGTGTGTGTGTGTGTGTGTGTGTGTGTGTGCACATGTGTGTGTATGCATACATGTGCATGCATGTGTGTGTGTGTGTATGTGTGTGTGTGTGTGAGAGAGAGAGAATGGTAGGCTCAGTGGAACAAGGACAATTACCCCTCACGTGGGCAGCCCCCAAGTAGCCACTATGGGTGGGCTGAGTGAGATTTATGAGCTTCTGTCTCTGGCTCTCTGCTTCTTTCTTATGGGCATCTTTTCTAATTCTTTAAAGAAAAACACAGACGGTTGGCTTGCATTTCAAATATGACTTTTCCATAAAAATGATCATCTATTTCTGGGAAGATGACTGGCTGGCATAGGTGAGTGAAGGCATCTACTAGGTTCCTACAAATCCCGTTGGCAGTGAGCCCTTCCACACTGTGAGTATCTCTCTCAGTGTATGGTGATCTCTGACCTCAGTAACCACAGGAAGAAAGCTCAGGGTAGAAGGTCCTGTCTAGGTCCTGTCTACTCTGGTGCTCAGGGTAGATGGTTCTGTCTAGATATCAATTCTGCCAACTGCAAGATGAAAGGAGCAATCTAGTGCCCAATGGCTTTCTCTCCCCCAAATTGCTGCATTTTTCTGACTGAACTCTCCATCTCTCTGTACCTTGGACATGGCAGGGCTGAGAAGGGCCTCTAGGGAGCCTCTGGTATGGAGTCAGGGCTGGTATGTGAAGCTCACATGACCTTGAAGTTCTGGCTGGCCTGGCAGTGGGGGTGCAGAGATAGGAGACAGCTCTGCTGATGGTCATTTCCTTTCTTCTTTTTCCTAATTTCCTTTATACAGAACATTTTATGTGCAGACACTTTAGCGATGAAGCCTTTTCAAAGACACCTACTTGACAACAGATCCCTAGGAAATTCTAGAATAAATGATTAAACAGATGTCCTGTGAGCCTTCTACAAGGGCCAATCATTCCAATTCATTATAAAACAAACTCTGTAGGATATGTGGTGGAGGCATCACGGCTGGGGGACTCTGGTGTCTGGCTTAGCTGTGTGGCCTCAGGTGCAGTGTTTCCTCTTTGGGATCTTCAGTTTCCTTGCTTGCAACACGGACCATGTGGTATTTAAGAGGCTATGTCTAAGGAGAAATGTCACCGTCTGCATCACCAGCCAACACTGGATACTCCACTCCTTAGCCTGGTACCAGGGTAAGACAGCCACGTGTCCTGTGTTTTCTCCATCTGCTCTATGTACTCATTGTTCGTGTTCCCCCACTCCTGAGTTTGTCTTTGTCCAGTGTTCTCCCCTCCATGGGTCCCTTTCCAGCAATCCCCCGCTGAAAGTCACACATCAAGATCCAATGTGACAAAGGGTCTGTAGGGCAAAGCCTTGTCAGTGACTGGTTAGAAAGGAAGCCCTTCCCTTCCAGGTAATAAGAATGTCCCCAGGGGCTCTGTCCTTCAGTCTCTGCACTCCTGAGATGAGAAGCCACCAACACAACCGTGTGCACACGGGCTCCTTGTCAGCCATGCTGTGCTCCTGGGTTGTCTCTGTGCCATGCTAGAAATACTGCTCAGCCTACCTTATGGGCATCCTGGCTTCTTCAGACTTTTCCAGAAATGGGCAGGAACCCCTAAGAAGAGAGGCTAAAGCTCGAAGTTCTACACGGTTCTTAGGAACTGCAGAGCACAGGGACTGTTGAAATGTGCACTGGCAAGACAGTCTATACTTTATATGAGGTCTTCTGAGACCAGGCTACCACCAGGGGTGGGTACAGGGATCACATTTCTTAATAATGTCAAAGGAGAGGAACTCAGGAAGCCATGGAGAAGAGGGAAGGCCTGGAGCCCCAGGAGTTTCCAAGGACAGCTCTCTGGGGGTGACGCTGCTCTTCTTTGCAAGTCACATACTTCTCTGGAGGTTTAGCACTGGCTCGATGGCTTTCTGCTGGATGGAACTCCAACTATGAGCTCAGCTCCACCTCAGATCTGGTACAGGACATGAGCTCTGCCCTCAGGACTCCAGAGCTTGCTTCCCACACGACAGGCCAACTTTTTTGGGCAGGGAGGACAGAAGCACCTTACCCTTAGGTCCCTGAGCCATTCTGCCCTGGCAGCCGCTATGGGGTGTGAGTGTGTGTGTGAGTGTGAGTGTGTGTGTGTGTGTGTGTGTGTAAATCTCTGTCAGGTTTGATTCCAAACTGAGAGTTTCCCAGGCTGGCCCTTCTCCTGGTTAGTATAGCGCGCGTGTGTGTGTGTGTGTGTGTGTGTGTGTGTGTGTGTGTGTGTGTGTGTGTGTGTGTGTGTGTGTGTGTGTGTGTGTGTGTCCTTCCTGTCCTAGAATTATTTGAACAACAGGGAAGAAAAGAACCTATTTATTGGCATTCAAGTACACCCCCACTGTTCCCTTCCTTTATGCTCAAGCCTCAGTGACATGTCCAGACTCTACCCACACGCCAGTTCTCCTGGCCAGACTCAGAGGATAGACAGATCACTTTTATCACCCAATTCCAAGATGACATCAGCTGTGTTTGCTGCCCCCGACATGCACTCCGAGTTGTCTCACCTACAACTCTCCCAATTAGGGTTTGAAAAATATAACCAAATTAGCCCTCTGTCTTGACATGGTGGGTTGACCACGTGCATTTATTGCAAGTCATTTTCTCCCATTAATAGCAGAGAAGCTGTAAACTCCCCCCAAAAGCACTGACAACAAGAAAAGAGAAGACCTAAAGAACAGAGAAGTAGCGAGTGGTTTCTGTTCAGTCCTGCAGCCTGCAGCAGTAGTCTCGGTCCACACAGAGTGCTGACGGGCAATGTACTGACAGAGCCTGTGCACTGCCACTCAGAACTTAGAGGCTCTGGTAGCAGCAAAGTCCGGGTATGTATGCTAGGAAGACATGGCAAAGCCAGCTAAAAGACTGAATGAGGTAGAAATTCTCCTTCTCTACCCTGCCTAGCCAGGCAACTACCCTGCCATCCTCACCCCCAAGCAAAGATCCCAGGTTTGTTTTCTGGAGAGACTGAAAAACAGAAGCTCTGATCTAGGGACTTGGGCACTCAAGGACTGGGAGAGGAGACAGAATCACAGGCAGCATCTCTAAGTACTTAGCACAGTTGTAAAACAGATTTTCCCCTCCCCCACCCCCGACAAACAAGCAAACAAATAAACAAAACAGTCATATTGTGCACTCAGTAGCATTAGCACACTGCTCTCAATCTTGGTTTCTGAAAAAAAAATCATTCACTATGATGTACGAAGTCTCCTTGGATAATAGTGGATACCAGGGCTGGGGCAGCGTAAGAACCAGATAAGCCCAGAACAACTGCTTGTGCCAGGAAGTAAGGCAATACTTGGAAAAGAATGAAGGCATTTAAAACTTGAAGGGGCTCCCACTGGTCCTGGGGAAATTTGAGCATCAAAATAAATATCCATGGATTATAACCCCAAGAATAAGATTAAAACCTATGAGCCTACCAGGTGCCAATGGCTCAAGCCTGGGAATCCTAACTAGGAGCTGAGATATGAGAATCTGGCTCCAAGCCAACCTGGGCAGACAAATCTACAAGATTCTTATCTCCAATGAACCATTCAGAAGCCAGAAGAAGAGGCATGGATGGCTCAAGTGGTAGTGTACCAGCCGTGAGCAAAAAAAAAAAAAAAAACAGAGCAAGGGAGCAAGGTGCTGAGTTCAAGCCCCACCACTGGCATGTTTGTATGTGTGCACTCATGCGCACACACACACACACACACACACACACACACACACACACACACACACACACAATGTGTGAGCCAACACAGATAGATAAATAGATAATGAAGGGACAATCTTCCTTACCATAGAAAAATCAACAAATAAATTCATATAAAATTAGAAAAACCACATTTGCTGACTGGCAAGATAATATTTCAGGCAAAAATCATGAGTAAATGAGTTAATGAGGGAATGAATAAGTTAATGGAGGAAAATTCATGGGTACAAGTGGCACTAGAAACAGCATATTTACAAATATACTTGTAAAAAGCATATTCTCAAATACCTCCTTGCAAGATATTTAATTACAAAGAGAAAAAATAGTAACCTAATAGTGTTACACAAGGCTACTAAACCCGATGGTCAAGATTACTTTCTCCATGCATTGTACCTACCTCCTGATCACATCCATGGAAAAGAATATAGCACCCCTTCTGTGTCATTTCTTTAGAAAGTACATATTTAATCATGAAGAAATATGACAGAATCTCAAATTGGTGGACACTCTACAAAGTACCTGGCCTGTATTCTACCAAATATCAAGGTCAAGAAAGATGGAGGAGACCAAAGAGACATAAGAACTAAAAGCAAGGTGTGATCTTGGTTCTAAACTAGAAAAAACACACAATCTCCCCCCCCCCCCCAAACAACAACAACAGCAACAAACACAGATAAGTGCAAAGAGCCATACCTGTAATCCTAGCCACTCAGGAAGCAATTTCAGGAAGCTTCAAGTTGAGGCTAGACCAAGCAAAAGAATTAGTGTGGTGATACACACCTATGATTCCAGCTACTCAGGAAGATGTAGGAAGGAGGATTTAAGTATGAGGCTAGTCCTAAGCAAATTTTTGTGCCCCTATTTTAAAAAGAGAGCAAAAAAAGGGCTGGGAGCATGATGCAAAAAGTATAGCACCCACCTAGCAAACTTCAGGACCTGAATTCAAAACTCAGCACCACTAAAACAAGACAAATCAAACTTTATAGAGGCCAAGAGACAATTGGGAAAACTTAAGTGAGACCTACAGATTACCTAATATCTAATCTATGAATGTCAATTTTCTGATATTGACCAAGTGTGATTCATTATGAGAATGTTTTTATTTTTAGGGAAACACACTGAAGCTTTTAGGAGCAAATTATCTCCGGGCCATGATGAAACATAAGAAAAGTAAGCAGAAAGTAATAAAACAAGGAGAGGAAAATGTTTTGGCCAAAAGGAAAACAGAAAAATCTTTGTGTCTGTTTCTTTCTTTCCTTTTTTTTTCTTTTTGCAATTTTCTATGTCTGAAATTTTTTTCCAAAATAAAAAGAAAAGTAAGATTCAGCAACGAGTAATAATGTGATTAAAAATTTCATAGAAATTTGATGTACGGACATATACCACATGGTGACAGTTTGGTCAGCGACAGATGGCCTATACAGAGTGGCTGTTCCACACATCCGAGGAAGGTATGCCGTCCAGGTTTGTTCTGTCCACGTATGCTAAGAACCCACCCACCCCTGCCTGTAAACATATCAGGAGCACCAGGATGTGAATAAGAGGCGAGTCCTCCACCTCAATAAGGAAGTCAGCAGCCGAAACCTAAACCCAATACATTAAAAAAGAGCAGTATGACATTATTATGCTAGACATTAGCAATCTATGTGGGCTGTAGGTTGGTACCATCAGAAAAACAAACAACAAAAAAGTGGCAAGTAGTTGACTTTAAGAAGAAAGGAGCAGAAAGCTGCTATCTTCTGTTAGTGGCCTTTCTAACTTGCTAAAACTGTAAGCATGGACCACGGTAGAAAACATGAGTAGATGGATCCAAATGGAGGCAAGACGTCTCTGGGCCACTCCTTCCTTTCCTCCTTCTCAATCCCACCCGAACCACAAGCACCTACTGTACCAGTACTGTATACTGTGACAACCAAAGCCTCACATGTGCCAGGTGGGCGTGGTAAGTGAGGTCCTTTGCTTTGACACACTCTCTTTGGTGATGAAGACACAGCCCTGGTAGATGTCAGCCTGCCAGTGTGGTGGAATGCAGGTCTATGACCCAGAAACAGATGAGCAACGGTGAATAACAGGGTCCCAGTGAGCACTGGAGAGCCTGGCCCAGAACCCTACCTCGTGGCTTCTGTGGTGGCATTCAGAGGATGAAGCCATCATTTCCCTGGATCCCACCAAGCCCACGCTCTCTGGGAACCCAAAGAGACATGTTTCAAGTCACAGTAGCACAGTGCAAGATCAACTCCTCTGTTGTCATGACAACAACACTACTTCCATGTTTGTGAGGAGTGAGGAGTGAGCAGGGGCCGCATCACTCCAGGCAGGGCTGCCTCCGGAGCACTTCCGGGTTGAGTGCCAAGAGGAAAACCAAGGATCTTTGAAGAACATAAGACTGTAAGCAATGCTTTCATCACCGGATAAAGTCTTTGGTCTAGAAACACCCCAAGACAGGGAAGGAGGGGGTAAATTAGGACACAGAAGCATGGCAAAACCTATGTGCCTCTTCAAAGGGAGAAGTGCTCACAAAGTTAGACCACTGAACTTCATGGGAAAGGCTTCAGTTGCTTCTGGACACATCTATAGTACTTAACCTTGGCACAGTGCTTAGCTAGGCCTTCAATGGCCTTGTTTATTATTCATGACCTCTGGAATATCAACTTGGTCTTGCTCCCTTTGTAGACAGTTTTCATTGATGCTTTATTCCTGGGTGTTTCGGTCTGATTACAAAATGTCACCAGGCTCATGTGTTGCTTGGTCCACAGCTGGTGGCTATTATGGGAGGATGTAGAGCGTCTAAGAGGAGAGACTGAGCTAGAAGTGGAGTTCCTGGGGACATGACTTTGAAGATTATACCCGGTCCCTATTACCTTTCTCTGCTTCTTGTCCACCATGAGGTAAAGAACTTCATCCAACCCGTACTCTTCTGCCATGATGTTCTGCTGGAGCATGTAGACTAAACACTCTGAAACTGAAAATCTAAATTAACCTTTCCTTCTCAGGTATTCTGTGAGAAGGACGGGCAAGTCTGGTTAGCACACCAAGTCAGCGTCTACTTCTGCACACATGCTGAGCAGGTGGCAAGAAGGGAAGATCCAGGACCGTTAGCCCACGACTCTCTTCCATCCCTCTAGGAGTAGGTTGACCCTGTTTCTCCCTCTGCATGGTGCTTTGAACTCCTAGAAACATGTGTCTGTGTGTTCTGTCATTGATTGGCATGAAGGCAATGAACTCCATGGCTGCCTTAATCTGTGGTGGCCTATGTAGGGATTTGGGATCTTGGGGTCACATGAGACACAGAAAATGACAGGTCTCTAGGGGACTGTCTCATCCCTGCCTCCCCCAACCTCTGAAAATCCTTATCCTGGATTGTCAAACAGAGAAGGCATCTTTGTCTTTTGGCTAATCAACCAGGTAAAACACTCTCGGAGTGGGTAAAGTAAGGTGATGTCAATGATTCACTAAATTTTCAAGAGTTATTAAGTCAGGTATCTGTGTCTTATGCCAGCAATCCTAGCTACTCAGGAGGCTGAGATCTCAGGATGCTGGTTCAAACCCAGCCCAGGAAAAGAATATGTGAGACTTTTATTTCCAGTTAAGGAACAAAAAGCCAGAAATAGAGCTGTGACTCAAATGGTAGAGTGCCAGCCTTCAGCAAAAAATGTTGAGTTCAAGACCTACTATTCCCACAGTTACACTCACATCCACATTAGTAAAAGATTTGTCTGCAAGGAGGTCCTAAGGTTCTCAAACTGAGGCGTGGAGCTGGGCACGTAGCTGTAGGGGGGCAGGGAGCAGGGAGAGAACAGAGCATGTAGCTTGAAGTACAGAGCTTGCCTAGCAAGTTAGAGACCCTGGAGGAGGAAGGGAAGAATCAGAGGGAGGGAAGAATCAGACTTCAGTGTGCATCAGACCCCCTGAAGGACTTTCTAAAGGCAACTGGGCATATTCCTGAGCTTCTAGTTCCATAGCAGTGAAGTAAGACCTGGGAATTTGCATTTCTAGCAAGTTTCCGCATCATTCTGATGCTACCAGCCTGGGACCATACTTCGAGAACTTGTTGTCGGGGTGAATAAGGAACTGATGTGTACACATATGTAAGGGGGCGGGGGACACACACACACAGGTACCCTAGTAACATGGAAGGGCAGCCCTGCTCCAGGTATATGTCAAATTCTGGAGGAGTCCAAGTCACCAAACTAGGGTACAGGGGATTTCATGATCAGGGAGGGCTTCACAAAGGAGGCGACCTTCAAGCTGTCCTTGAAGAAGAGACGTGTGGCAGACAGGCAGATGGGAGGGACTTTCAGGGGCCTAGTATTGCTGTGCCAAATGCTGGTTAATTAGTTACCAAGGCTGGACCACAGACAGGCTGGGGGTGTCACAAGAGAGAGATCTGAAGGCCAGCAGGTGCTGGGGACAGAGACAAGTCTGGGTTTTCCCATTGGCTCTGGGGATCAGGGGAAGACTCTTTCAGCAGGGTAATAAGCATCTGGGGCAGCCTTTACCTTTCTGGCTATTTCCCTGTCTGTACAGTTTGGGTGGCGGGCAGCAGTTCTCGGTCTTTTCCAGCCCTGGCATGCTGTGATTCAATGGGGGCAAAGGGAGAGAGTGGCACCAGCCAGCCTGGGAAGTGGAGGCAGGCGACTGGAGGTGTCACACACATTGCTTATGTCTCCTGGGCCCGGCTGCCCCCCCCCTTCCCCCTCCCACTGGCTATGCAGGACTTGGAGGCCTGGGATTGTGCCGCAGCTCACAATGGAAGGAAGAGGGTGTAGGAGGGAGGTCCCTGAGCTGACCCTGGTATTGTTCTTGGGCCAGAAGAAAAGCTTCCTCCAGCGCAGCCACTGCATTGCTACAAAAAGCAACGGAGCCTGTGAGCGTCTTGGGGGGGCCGCCTGCTGGCGGGCCGGCCTGGGAGCCCGGGTCCATTCACTACGCCTGCTGGAGAGCACGTAGGCCCGTCCGCCCCCACCGCCACTCCCAGTGACAGAAGCTGGGGGAAACAAAAATAACTGGGCTTCTCCGCCCCCAAACTCACCACTGCCAGGAAGGAGAGCATGACCAGAAACAGCCCCCTGGCTAATAAAGGAATAATGGATGCTTCACACCCTCAGCGACACCTTCCTCTTCCCCAGCCTCCATGGCTCCTTCCGCTGGCAAAGCACACAGCAGGGCAGGTGCTGGGTGAGTGGGGCTGGCCCAAGTCATCTGTGGCATCAGTAAAGTGGTGAGGGTACTGATGTTAGGCCAATCCCCAAGAGCCTACCGCGGGCCAGGGGCAATGAATGGGGCTGCAGGGGGCGCTAATCTCCTTCTCCATGACCTGTAAGGCCTCCCCAGGCAGGGGCTGGTGTATCTCTGTAGGAGGATACGGGGTGCAGGTTGATGGACTTGCTTTTCTCTGATCACCTGGAGACAGGGCCTCATAGGCCAGCTTAGATAACCAAGTATCCGGCCCCTCCACTGGTTGCTATCCTCTTCCCATGCCCCAGCTTGAGCTTATTGCCCTAGCAAGGATGAGCAGGGCCTCTCTGTGACATCCTTGACCCAATGAGGCCCTGAAGGAGCAGTCTTGCCACCTACATACATGCTCCCTTCCCCAAGTGGGCCTCAAAGCCATCCTGCCTGTCTGAACTCAGCGAAGGATTCTGGGTATGATTCATCTCATGGCACTAGAAGCAAGTCTTATTTGTTCAGGGTCCCTGGCCTGTTCCTAACAGAGTTCCAAAAACGTCTCCCTGGCCACTGCAGAGAGATGGTCTGCAATCCTAGGAAATCTCAGTGGTGTTCAGGAAGCCTGGTCAGACCCTGGTCAGACCTTGGGTTCCAGAGTCTTCCTTCCATCATGTTGAGCACCTATGTGGTCAAGTTCCAAGGTGGAAGGGTCTCCACGGACTGTCAATGCTTATGGAGACACTTCCTGAGGGTTCCAGAACCCCTATTCCAAGCAGCCTCCTTTGCTTTCAGCCATATTCCCTTCCTTCCTACAGCATCTCTGGCCATGAAAGGCCTAGTTCAATGTCTACTGGAGGCCAGAAATGCCAGACTACCTTAAAACCAGACTAGAATCAAAGCCCCCAAAGATCCAAGAGGGTGTTGTGGTCTGGTTTCTCCAGGCTGGCCTCAGAGTGGCAAGGCGGAAGACTTGAAGAAGGGGGAAAGACACCAGCAAAGAATGGAGGAGGGCAGGAAGGCTAACACTGACTGGTTGCCAGTCGGTAGCAGGAGTCCTTCTTGTCCCTCTGTCACAGAAGGTGCTATGGGAAAAGCAATGGAACCCCTGCCCCTCCCCGCCTCGTACCTCCAAAAGCCCCACAGAGTAGACCATGGGGCGGCTCCCTGTCCATCCAGCCCACCGTTCTGTGCTTGCTTCCTGCTGCCACTGCCATTTCATGAAGTCATTTGGCAAAGGGTAACGTGTTTTTCAACTGACAAGTTAACTATGCTTCTCTGCTCTGGTTTATATCGTGACCCTCAGCATAGCGCAGGGAAGCAAGTCCAACATTCATATGATCCCCATGTGGTAGCTGAAGAAGTGGAGGGATATGGGGGGTGAATTACAGGATGTTCTGAAGGCTCTTGAATAACTATTGTGAATGAACTTCAGGATTTTCCATTTTAACTCTCAAGACGTTTTTGTGTGTGTTTTGTTTTTACTTCTCATGGGTGTCTGCCTCTCTTTTCCTATAAAACGGTATTTTAGATTTTGTAGGCAATAAGGTCCAACACGTAGCTACTCAGCTCTGCAGCACAAATGCACGGCCAGTGAGCAAGTGAGGGGCCACGGCTGTGTGCCAGTAAAACTTTATTGGCAAGCCAGGTGCTGGTGGCTCACGCTTGTAATCCTAGCTACTCAGGAGGCTGAGATCTGAGGATCGCAATTCAAAGCCAGCCCAAGTAAAACTCTTATCTCCAATTAACCACCAGAAAACCAGAAATGGTGCTGTGGCTCAAAGCGGTTATGACCCACCCCCCTCCAGTTCCATCTTTTGGCCACTCTTGGAGGATGGAAGGGAAGACCTGTGTGGGAACCCGTCCAGACTCCGCCAGTCGCTGCTTCCGGAGGTACCTTCCTGGTTGTCACCAACAAAAGTCTTCAATCCTCTACATAATCATTTCTATTAAAAAAAAAAAAAAGGCTCCAAGCAGCAGAGGTAACAATAGGGTCGCCTCACCCAGCACGTTGCTGGTTCCCAGCCGACACGCTACCTGCAGCCTTAGACAGGAAGCTCTACACTCAAGAGCTTCTGGTCTCCTTTATTGTATGGCTGCCTATTTTTGTCCTAATGGAGGAAGCCCTGGGGGGAGGGGTCTGGGAAGGCATGGGGGGGTGTCTCTTAGGTAAGCACTCTTCCTTGATGGCTGGAGTGGGACATTAAAAGACTTGTCTAATTAAAAAAAAAAGTAATAAACCTATTTCTTCCTCATTCAAAGCTGTCTCTTTCATTCTCTTTTTCTTTTTGTTGCCTTGAGAGTAGAAGGGGGGAAAAAAAAGAGAAGACATCCATTTTCTTCCTCGGGCTTATTAAGGAAATGGCACTCATTTGCAACCCCTCTTCCTCCTCATCCTCTTAATTCACAAAAGAGTCGGCCACCACGCCATTCGCAAGCCGTGTGTTGGGAGTAAGGTCATAGATCCTTTTTCTCCAAGTTATAAAATAATAGAACGACCTCTTCTTCCCGGAACATTTGAGTATGCCGCTCATACATAGTTCATTGGGGTTTTGAACTAGCGCGCTGGCTAGCTAAGAGATCCTTGGGTCAGGGCTCATGCGGTCATTCAGTATTTCATGGATGTGTCCTCAAGGAACTTCCATTCTAGTGGAAGACACATAATCAATAAAAATGCATGTGATAGGCACTGTGGGAAGGAATAATGGGAGGAGGGGGATGGGAAAAAGGCCTTATGGAGAAGAGAGCTCTATCTAGAGACATCGCCTCTGTAAAATGAGGCCAGTAATGGCATGAGGATGTTCCCTCTTGGTGGTTTCTGGAGCTCAGAGAGTTCTTGGTGGATGTTGGTAAGCACAAGTGCTATTATGTTCTACTCATTGTTAGGTTCTCAGCGAGGGGGCATTAGAAGCCAAGTGCCCGTCCATGGGAAAGGTACCCGCATTCTAACTCAGTCCACCCATCAATGGTACTCAACGCATCCTGGAAGAGCCAATGGCAGAAGTCAGACCATGTCCCATGGGACAAGGAGATAACTGGAATCAGTATTTGAAGGAAAGACGTGGTGTGGGGTTCAAGGTGGGGTTTAGGGTCCACAACTTTGTTGCTGGAGATGAGTTAACCAGGAATTTCCCAGAAGACACAGCAAAAAAGCCAGCAGAACTCTAGGGAATCATCAAGTCACTCCTCCTCATATGGATGGCCAAGGACTGCTTAGCTACAGCTACAACAGCTTACCCCTCATTGCAGTGACTAGGGGGTGAAGTCTAGGGCCCACTCTTCTGTGACCACGCAGCAACAGCGCCACCTGGTGGACAGAGCAGGCAGCTCCTGCCTCTGCTTCCATTTTTACTTCCATCACTGAAGCAGGAGGAATCCTGGTGACTACTACATTTAGAGTACTGACTGTCATCTTGAAATTTCCTTTGTTCTTCAACTTCCTCTGGGCAAAGGTGGAGGGCAGAATTGTCAACAGTCTTTACCTGAGGCCAAGCAAGGGAACAGTCTCATTCTTTCCGGTCCCCTCCTTCTCTGCCTCTTGTCCTTTTCGGTGGGTCCTGTGTGAACACATGCCTTGACTTATGAAGTCAGAAAGACACTCTACTATCTTTGGGCCTTCTGGAACCATCTACAAGGAGTGCCTGGGGTACATCCATCAGACAAGAGATGGTCATTATTTAGTAGGAGCACCAGGCCCACTTCTGAGGTCATAGAACCAGGCCTTCCCTGGCCCAAGTGAACTAATAATTGTTATCAGTCACAGAATTAGTTTCAAAATACCTAACAGAAGGGTAAAACCAAAAACAAAGAGGAAAAAGAGGGTGACGGTCAGTGACTATGGTTAAAATACTCTGTGTGCTTATGTTAACATGGAACAATGAAGCTTTGAGATGAGTTTGGGAAAGGGGGGAGGAGGGAGTCAGATGGAGGGAGTAATTAAATTCATATGTGGACACACCAAAATAAAATGCCCCTGTACAACTCACTGATGCTAATAGAAAGTGTGTGTGTGTGTGTGTGTGTGTGTTTGTGTGTGTGTGTGACTGTGTGTGTGCGCGTGCGAAGGGGAGAGGTAATGTGGGTTAGGTAGCTCCTATTGTCAACAAAACGCAACAGAATGTACATTGGCTTGCGTTGAAGAATCTAAGGATAATGCTCAAAATATGTCCACATAGACAGTCTTGGGCAAGTCACAGGATGCTTCAACGTATCATGTCCAGAGTTTGCGTGAGACACAAAAACACCTAGGACAGCCTGTGGGATGAGGGGAGGGAGTGGCCTTCCTGCAGGGCCCCAAGACCCCATGCTCCTCCCAGAGCTAGAGGAAATCGATGGTGCGTGGAGATGGCATAGGGAGCCTCTTAGGCAATTCTCCCAATCCAGTGCTGCTAAGCAGGCTGAGGAACTATGAGGCAAGGGTAGAGTTCACAAAACCCGAGGGAAATTGCTCCCCTAGCCACCACAACTTAGGACGAAGGGCCCTGGATGGGAGCTTCCTAGGGGGGTGGTCCTGGACCAGAGGTGAGGTGACAGATGTGTAAGGGGAAGGCCAGAACCTATTCAGATCCCATTTGCTTGCCTGTACATGCTTGGACTAGAGGCCCACATGTGACGTCTCATATGACCCGCCAACTCCTGTCCTTCCAAGGGCAGAAGTCAACACTTCCTAACTCCCCAGCTGTGCACCAGCGCCATCTTCCTGCAGGCTCAGACAAAGCCATGTGCTGTGGGGAATATGACACCATGGAAGGTAGCTCCTCCTCGGCACAGGGCTCTCTTGGGGATGGTCAGGGGCTCCTGGGATCCCTGAAGGGAAACGGCTCTCTGAGGATGGTCAGGCCTTTGTAGCAGGGGGACCTCTGACCCTTTTGTATAGCTTCCTTATTTACCTCCTCATCCTCTCTTTTGTGGGGCGGAAGGGCCTCCACACTGGGAACCAACTAGGAGGTGTGATTTGCAAGCACCTTTGGCTGTCAGGGACCCGGGACTTCGCACAGCAAAGGCCAGACTACAGAGCCTGAAGAACGGTGTGTTGGTGCCCTCTAGTGGGAGTCAGCTGCCATGCAGCTTCCTGATAGGACCCCAGTACCAGCCATCCCAGCCCTGGGAACACACTGAAAGCAGAATCACAAATGATGTGCCTGGACTGGCCATGGTCACAGCCACCTTCTCCACTCACACGCAAAACACACAGGAGGGCCACCGGCGCCCTGACGGCATGTGAGTGTGCCCAGGACTGCAGTCTAAGCCCAATTGTGTGGATCTCAGTCCCTGCCCTGCCCTGTACCTTCCCAACACAGAAAATTATGACTGGATACTAAGTCTTCATCACTTCCTGCTGCCCATCCCTGATCAGAGGTCTTGGGGAGCAATGCCAGACTCAGATGTAGTGGCAAGGGACTGTGGGTGCCATGCACTCTGCTGGCTTAAATTCATCCCAGTGTTACTGCTCTCCCCTCTTCTGGACACCACCGCGGGGAGACTGACACAGGACTTAATTACATCACCAACACCAGCTCTTACTAAACCCCTTGTGTGGGTGGGGAGCCACTCCTGGCAGCTGGGGTTCATAGATAGGGGTGTGATTGATGTATATGGATACCTGCCACAGTGGGGATCTTTGGGTTATTGGTGACACTTGCTCTTGGAGTCATGCTCACGGGAAACATGCGTGCACATGCACACAGCGACACATCTGTGGTGTGCACACAAATGGAGACTATGGTGTTGTAGGAAGAAGGGCTGAGCCCACTCTCTCCCAATAGTACTTGCTCACCATTGATTTAGCTGTTGAGTAAACTGAGGCCTGGAGGGCATGCACAGCTACAGAAGATGTCTAGAAGTGGACTCCCCGGATGCCGGTCTGAGCGCGCCACCGTGCCTGGGCATCAGGCAGTAACGGTCACACCTGGTTTGGGCAGCTACACTGTGGCAGCTGCATATACACAGCCCGTGACCCAAGTTTGTCATCCAAGCTCCTCTATGGCAGAAATGTTCATCACACAGAGACTCACACGGCCAGCAGGAGCAGACATGGTTCACAAGGCCTTACTGGAACTCCTGAGCTCAGCCGGGGGAGTAGAAAGGTCACCATCCTCGTGTTACAGTCAGGACACTGAGGCAGAGTGAAGCGGTGGGCCGTGTCTCAGGAGGCCCACAAAATGGATCAAGGACATGATGTCTAACCACTGTGTGCTCTCCTTTTCCTTCTGCCTGATCCTGGAGGAGTCAGGGGACAGCAGCTCAAGGGCCCCCTCCACATCCACCCAGGAGAGCAATCCAGCTGGCTGCTCCCCAGATCAGCTCTCTCCAGTGGACTTCTCGCAGTAATAAGTGCTGTAGGCTTTATACTCACTAAGCCAGGACTCTACCATTTCAGCCATAACCCCGGCCATTTTTTGGATAATGTCTTGTATTTTTTTTCTCAGTGCCAGCCTTAGCCCCTGACCCTCTCACATAATTGGGAGTATAGTTGCGCATCACCAGTTCATCTGTTCATCTGTTGAGTTGTCTGCTCTCAGCTTATTTTCTTTCCATTTGGCGTCAAACAGCCATTCTCCTGATCTCCACCTCTCATCTAGCTGGAGTTACAGGAAGAAGCCATTTTGCCTGGCCACCACGACTGGCTTAGCCTGAGTTAACACTGAGGCCTTTCATTTAGACACTGTGGCCAAGGCCCATTGCTTGTACAGGGCTTGGACAAGGCCCATTCCAATGTTCAGAAAACTTTTAAGAATAGTGTAAAGAACTCATCCCGATTCCCTGTCTATTAAGACATCCATAATTCCTTCTTGGGAACAGTGCATCTACACACCAGCATCTGCTCTTTTTCTAAGTCACCTGAGGACAACTATTCCAGTGTGTGCTTCTCAAAAGCAGGACACTTGCCTGCCTGGCCAGCATCAGTGGCCACGGGGCGGCCCCATTCACTTGACTCAATAAGTTCTCTATTTCTTTCAGGTTCAGCAAATAAAACACTGCCCCCCCCCGAAGAAACCCCACAAAACTTCAGCACCCAGCAATGCAAAGCTTCTAATATTTGGCATCTAATATAAAATTAACAGATATTTATACCTAAGAGAAACTAATGACCTGGATGTGCGATGAGTAGAAGAAGCAAAAACTGACTCGGATGATGCAAAGAATAGAGAAGCAGGCACTGGGAAGGTGGCTCAGTGGTAGAGCGCTTGCCTTGCATGCATGAGGCCCTGGGTTCGATTCCTCAGCACCACATAAGCAGAAAAAGCCAGAAGTGGAATTATGGTTCAAGTGGTAGAGCGCTAGCCTTGAGCTGAAGGTCAGCGCCCATGCCCAGAGTTCAGGCCCAACAACTGACAAAAAAAAAAAAAAAAAAAAAGAATAGGGAAGCACACTGAAATAACTGTCAGAAAAGAGCCCTAACTGCTCAAAGATAGAACCAAGCACAAGAAATGGGAGACACAAGAAAAAAGATCCACTTGAACTTCTAGAGATGAAAAACACAGTATCTGAAATAAAATATATACTGGATGGCATTAACAATAGGCTAGACACAGAGAGAAAAAAAATGAGTGAACTTGAAGACACAGAAATAGGAATTATCCAAAATGAAAGGGAATGGATGGGGGCGGGGGGGCTGGAAGACTGCTATTAAAAACAAAACAAGAGAGCTGAGCACGGGTGCTCACACCTGTAATCCTAGCTATTTTAGGAGGCTAAAATCTAAGGACTGTAATTCAAAGCTAGCCCAGGAAAGAAAGGCTGTGAGAGGCTTATCTCCAAATAACCACCAAAATGCCAGAAGTGGAGCTGTGGTTAAAGTTTAAACAAAAAAAGCTAAGGGTCAGTGCTCAGGTCCTGAGTTCAAGGCATTGTCCACCCCCGCCCCGCCCCCTCTCCCCCCCCCCCCCCCCCCCCGCCCCAAGAAGAAGTGTTAGAGGCATGGTTCAACTGGCTCAGTGCAAAACCCACTACCACAAAACAAAAACAAAACAGAGTGCTGAAAAGCCGTGGGGAAGACAGCACCACACAGCTGGAACCCAGGGTGGCAGTGGGGAGAAAAAGAGGAATAAAGGCTGAAGATGTTCCAAATTGGATAAAAGTATAAGCCTCCGGATCTAAGGAACTCAACCAACCCCGAGAGGAAAAGGAATCAGGAAAAACCACACCAAAGCATATCCTGATTGAATTACAGGCCCTTAACTGTACACTGATTGTCTGTTTCAGTGATAGGCCCAGGGTGTGAACAGAGAGGAAATGGGAAGAGTCAAATGGCCACAGGTAAAAGGACAGGGGCCATTCAAGAGAGAAGGGCAGGTGCCAGGGTGGAAGGAGGTGGCGGGTCACCACAGTGGTGAGCTCATTCCCTTCTGAGTGTCACGGCTCTGACAGCCTGCACTGGGCCACCCCATCCCTGGGAGGCACCCAGGCCCAGCACTGTTGGTCTCTAGAGATCTGGCTTTAGGGCAGCTCTGCGGAGTGAGGCCTCTTTGTCCCATAGCCTGCCCCATTCTGGGACAGAGGCCCGATCAATGACAGAATCAGCAAGCACTGAAGACACCTGGCCACTGGCAGGACAACTCCATTTTTCAAAAGCCCCAGCAGCTCTGCAGGGCCACCTTGAGCACCCAGCAGGCAGGGCACGTACTTCTGTATAGCTTTGGGCCAAGGTGAAAACGTCCAACTTGGCAGAGTGCCTCGCACCTGACCCATTTCATCCAGGGGACACCAGGCCTGCAGCCAGGGTGGCCCACCTGGCTCACCTGCCCCTGCACAGCAGCCCACCCCATGCTGAGCAGGGGAGCAGAGGAGGAGCAGGACCTGGGTGCATGTGAGGCGATGTGAGAAAATCAGTCCCCGCACCTACCTGCCAGGTGGGGAGGACCTTCTCGATGTCGTTCAGGTTGATGCCATCCCCATCTTCCAGTTTCCCCTTTCCACACCTGGACCAGAAAAGAACAGAAAAGCATTGGAAAGTTGGCTCATCCGTGCATCCTGTCCCAGCCTGGTAGCAAGAAAGGAGAGAGAGTCAGGAGAGACCTTGCCCTGTCCTTGCTCAAGGCCTGCACAACCAGCTGTCCCACCCTGAGGAAAGGCCTCTGGAGATAAGGGTCCTTCATTCCTAAATGCAGTGCTAAGCCTTCAGGATGGTGAGATGTTTCCCAGACTGCCCCCTGACCCTGCTAGGCAAAAATGTATACCCCTGGCAGATGCATATCCCAAATTCTGTCACAATGCCTGCTAAAACCCCATTGCACCAAAGGATAACTGCATGAGGCTGAACAACTTTCTCAAGGTTACACAGTCTGGCAGGGGCTGGAAGAAGGCTCCCTGGGGCACCTTTTCTCCCTGGCTTGACTTTGAGCTAGAGCCAGGCAATGTGTGAACTGGATGCCCTCAGGACAGGGCTACCCATCACAAGCCTAGATGTTTTGCCGATTAACAGTGCAGATTAATGGTGCCAGACTGCACGGGTTTGCATCCAGCTTCATTCTTTCCTAACTGGGTGCCCTTGACCCTGTGCAAGCGACCTAACCTTCCAATAGTGCAGGTTTCTCATCCTACAAAATGGAGAAAACAATTGTGCCTTATATGATCAAGTAGCTGGAGTCTTAAAATTATCATAAAATAAAATAAACAATGGGGTGAATGTACCACTGCTGTGGTGCTGACTTCTGCTACTACAGCCGTCACTGGTACCAGGCAGCGTAGCAGCAAGGAGACCAATGAAAGATAGAGTACAGATATAGCATGGACATCCGGCCTCATGTAAATTCCATTAATTGAAGATCGTAACGCTGACTTGTGGGTTGTATGAACTATTCTGAAATAAGAACTTAGAAGAGTTTTGCATGGCTGGTGCATGAATGGTTAGGAGTTCTATTGGTGATAGTTTATGGATAGTATTGAATGAGGTATGTTGAGGCTTGGCTGCATTTTCCACAGGCAGAGTTGTTAATGCAACTCTCAAATTTCAGAGTCATTCATTCATTCATTTGTTAAAATTTTATCAAACATCACTTCTGTTGTTGGCCCTGTCAATCAAAATAAACCAGGTGTAGTTCCTGCCTTCAGATAACACAGCGCACTCCTTAAGGCAAATTTGAAACTCACTATTAGGGCGTGAACCTGAGTACCACTAGGGGGCAGTACAAGACAAATGTTACAAAAGAGAATCTGGCGGGCAACATCACCAAGGACTTGCTTGGGTGGAAGAGAAGGGGGATATGACTTCAGGCCTAATTAGATCTCTTCTTTGTTCACTAGATGCTTCTGTGCCAGGATCTGGGCTTGGAGATGGGACCCAGGTTAAACAATATCTGGTACTGGTTGGAGACTCCTGTCCCACTGTACAGTGGCCAGCACTTCCTCAAGGACA
The DNA here is from genome assembly GCF_024711535.1 of Dipodomys merriami. Lineage (NCBI taxonomy): Eukaryota > Metazoa > Chordata > Mammalia > Rodentia > Heteromyidae > Dipodomys > Dipodomys merriami. The sequence continues at coordinate 19,077,831 of NW_027203381.1, forward strand.
GGTAAAGCACTGCTGGAACCCAGAGCAGCTTGCAGCACTAATTTGAGCAGAGGGGAGGAGGGAAGTAAGATGAGAGAGTTCGCTAGAGGAGTGCATGGCATAGCAAAGCCACCGCTAAAGAGCAGGTGAGTTTACAGGCATGGCAAACTGGACCACAAAGAATAGCCAAAGGCAAGAGAGGCCGGAGAGGTGAGGGTTTGGACAGGTGGAGCTGGGATGGGCAGGTGCATAAGGAAACTATAACCGATCTGAGGGAAAGAAGAAAAGCCAGCCTTCTTCCCTCCAATCCCGACATGCTGGGCTACAGAAGAAGAGAGTGGGAAAGCTGGAACACCCAGTCCTCTTTGAACGGTTAAATCTACCTGGTACCAGCTGCTTCTAGCTGCCTGGCTTCTGCACCTGCCATGGCAGAGAGGGCACTGGGGACTTGCTCTGACTGGAATGGCTGACACCCTTCCCCAAGGTTGAATGTGGGTAAAACACACCTGGGAACTCTCCAGGCCTCCAGGCAAGCACATGGCAGGCATGGCCTTTCGGTCCCTCAGTAGCCCCAGGGTTGGGCAGGTATAAGGGTCTGTGTGGGGGCCTGGATGCTGCCCCCTTGGCCCACTCTGGTCCAAGCAGAATTCCCTGCAGGGCTGCAGGTGTGAGGGCAGAAGGTGCTGCAGACCAGCTGAGTCACTGAAGCCAGCAGGGTTTCCAAGGCAACAGCCTGCTCTGATTTCTGTCCTTCCATGGAAACACAAGCTGCGGAAAGCTTTGGCAATCAAGTGGTACCCTGCTTCCAAGGGAGGCTGCAGTGGCTGGCTGGACACGTGGAGTCCATCCCCCACACAGCGAGATTCTGAAGGGGACAGAGTTCCTGGCCTAACCACAAGATGGACAGAGAACATCAGCAGAGGGGGGCGGGGCGGGGCTGGAGGGATAGGATTTTTTTCAGAGCTAGATATCCAGGGGAGATCCCAGGCCTTTCTCAGCAAGCCTGGCCAGCACCTGCTGGGTAGGGAAGCCTGACTGAAGAGTGTAGGCTTGTGGTTTGGTGGGTAAGGATGGCTTATTTGAGCCATGCTCTAGTCCTTTGACTTTTATCTATTTATATTGGTTGATTGTGGGGCTTGAACTTGGGGCCTGGGCACTGTCCTTGAGCTCCTTCTGCTCAAGGCTAGTACTCTTCTACCTTGAGCCACATCACCACTTCCAGTTTTCTGGTGGTCAATTGGAGATAAGAGTTTCACAGACTTTCCTGCCCAGGCTGGTTTCATGCTGCGATTCTCAGATCTCAGCCTCCTGAGTAGCTAGGATTACAGGCGTGAGCTACCAGCGCCTTTTGCATTTAGATTGTTTTTCTGGTGAGTCTTATGTTAATTTTGCAGTGCTTCTACATCCATCATTCTAGTACCTCCAGGTACTAGAATTGGGATTACAGGTATGGACCACCATACCCATCCAACTATGAAGAGGAATGCAACACAGTAGAGGGTGAGATGAGCGGCTTCGAGGCCTACCACCACACCTCTGGTTCCCAGAAGCATTGGCACCCCAGGAACATATCAGCATGCAAATTCTCAGCTCCCTAGACCTACTGAATCAGAGACTCTGGGCCTTGCTGTGTCTTCCTTCACAAACCCTCGAGGTATTTTGGACACACATTCAAGTTCAAGGCCTCCTTACTGACTTTGTGATAAGCGGGGCTTCTGTGGTGGTCGGAGCAGGCATTGTGGGCTGGGAGGGGGGCTGGGATGGATGGAGAAGACAGTGAGTCTGCAGTTCCGGGACAAGGAGAACGTCCTGGACATTGAGCATCTGTGTCTCCTCCCCTTTTCCCTCCCCATACAGCAGAACAAAGGTTCCTATTCTGGTGTGGCCACTTCCAGCCCCCACCCTCCCTGCGTGAGCATCCTTTGGCGGCCCTTACCCTTCTCTGTCGATGTGCGGCGGGGGCTGCTTGGGTGTGTGCCGGACCTTCCGGTGGAACTGGGTGAAGTCCAGCTTTTCAGGCTGCAGGTCCCAGGTGGCACCACTAGAGGGCGAGGGAAGGTGGCAAATAAGAAGCAGGAAACCAGGAGCCATTACTGATGAGAGCGGGGAGGAGGCTGACCTATGGCCTAATGAAGGGAATTGGTCACCCAGGACAGGGGCTCCCTTAATACCTCCACTCAGAACAGAGCCCGATGCATCAAATATTTACTTTTCCTCAGCCCTACTGCTTGCCAAACAGAGCCCGATTCCAGCTTTACAGAGGGCCCCTGCACCCCTCGATTTGTTCCATGTCTCCATTCGAGGAAGGCTGGAGAGGGAATGAGCAGCAAAATTCTGTCACCAGAGTATGTACCAACTGGGAAAATATGGTGACTCTGTACCTGAGAAGTACATGAGGCCGGTGAGTGGAACTAGGGGTCCGCTTCCCTGATCCCTGTCCCAGGAAGTGTTCTATGCTGGTGGTTGTGCCCCCAAGTCTTGGTGTGCCTGAAATGTGCCCAGGACTGGGCAGCTCTGGGGCCAGAGGCAGCAATGAGCTAAAGAGTGCCACCATCCATTTACCAAAGCCACTCTCCCCGCAGGAGTGGTGGATGCTGGGTGGGGGAGGCCCTTAGTGCCTGCCAGTGGCACTGTCCCTTGTCCTGACGGAGTCCTGGATGCTCCTGAGTCCCAGTAGGCACCTCCTGGAGTCAGAACTGCCCAATCTTCCCTTCCTACACTTCTCAGAGATGTCCATCACGAGCACGTGTGCCTTTGACCACCTCAGTCCCTCCCTGGCTCTCCCTCTCCCTTTCCGCTGTTTCTGTCTTCCTTCCACGGTATTTTCTCTTGGCTTCCTCTTGCCTTTCTCTTTTCCCTTTGGAGCGCTCACTCTCGTTTTTCTTGCTCTGGGTCCCTCATCCCATCCCCCTCCCTCCTCATGCTTCCCCTGCACCCACCTCTGGCCGGTGAATTACCACATTGACACAGCCCCAGCTGTGCACCACGAGACAGAACAAGAAATTTACCTGAAGGAATCAAAGGTGTTGGCAGCCCAGATGTCTGTGCCCAGCATGTCCAGGGAGCCGTCTTTGCTGCCATTCTGGAAGAGATAGGGAGACAGGCTGACATTGTTTGCTGGGCCAGGACACTGAAAACAAGTGGATAGAGACCACCCCTTGGCCCAAGCCTCTTGTCTCCCTCAACAACAACAACAACAACAACAACAACAAAACCCTGGTCATCATTCAGCTTAGAAGCTGAAATGAGCCACCTGAGTGAGTGTCCCAGCTGGTGCTCCCATGAAGAGCTTGGGAACCCTGGCTTCCCTTTGGACACTCCCCCTCACTTCAATGGTTTTTTATTTTTATTTTTTTTTGTTGGTCATGGGCCTTGAACTCTGGGCCCGAGTGCTGTCCCTCAGCTCTTCAGCTCAAGGCTAGCGCTCTACCACTTGTGCAACAGCGCCACTTCCGGTTTTCTGGTGGTTTATTGGAGATAAGAGTTGCATGGACTTTCCTGCCTGAGCTAGCTTTGAACTGCGATCCTCAGATCTCAGGCTCCTGAGTAGCTAGGATTACAAGTGTGAGCCACCGGCGCCTGGCTTCAATGGGTTTTACAGAAGTTCACAGTCAGGACTGGAAGTGATCATTGTCTCTGCTCCCCACAGCCCGTGGCTTTCCCCAAGGCCTACAGAAATGGCATGAGCTCTTTGCCACAACTGCTTGCCTAATGGCTGTGGCTGCTCCCCAGGCAGGAACTCTGGAAAGCCAGGATACTGGAGCAACCTTTTGGAGTTCAGCCTCACCTCCCAAGAAGCCCCATGGACCAGGCTACACCAGTGCATGCCAGCCTACATACCCCAGTGTTCCTATGCGATCCAACCCATATACAGAGAACTTTGACTGATGCAGCTTCTATGACTTGGAGGTCTCCATCCCTTAGCTGATGATCTCCCCAACCAAGTATCCAACTCTCTGACTTTATTTTATTATTGTTTTAATGCCAGTACTGAGGCTTGAACTCAGGGCTGGGTGCTGTCCCTTAGCTTTTTCACTTAAGGCTAGTGCTCTACCACTTGAGCCACAGATCCACTTTCTGATCGCTAATTGGAAATAAGAATCTCATGGACTTTCCTGCCTGGGCTGGCTTCCAAACCATGCTTCTCAGAACTCAGCCTCCTGAGTAGTTAAAATGATAGTCATGAGCCACCAGCACCCAGCTCCAACTCCCTGACGTATTCCTAATGCTCTCCATCACCTTTTACCCCTGTCATCTTCTGCTGTCCATCAGGCCTCTAAGAAACAATCCCTCCACATCACTCTAGCTGACCATGTAATATGTCTCATGACCCAGGAAGACATGTCTACAAAGGACAGAGGACAGAGGAACACATTTACAATCTCCTCCCCGCCCCACATCCCATGCCTATCAACAGCTAACAGACAGTAATCCATGCATGACATGCACTTTTCTCTCTATGTGTTTTGACCTCCTGTTTAGATTCCTGCTGGTGTCCCAGACTGAATTGTGTGTGTGTGTGTGTGTGTGTGTGTGTGTGTGTGTGTGTGTGTGTGTGTGTGTGTGTGTCTGTCTGTCTGTCTGTCTGTCTGTCTGTCCTGGGGCTTGAACTCTGGGCCTTGGCACTGTCCCTGAGCTTTCGTGCTCAAGGCCAGTGTACTAACACTTGAGAAACAGCTCTACTTCCAGCATTTTGGTAGTTAATTGGAGATGAAAGTCTCACAGAATTTCCTGCCCAGGCTGGCTTTGAACTATGATCCTCAGATCTAAGCCTCCTGAGTAGCCAGAATTGCAAGCATAAGCACCCCCCCATGTCTAGCATGTATTAGAATATTAAAGAGCAGTGAAAATAAACAAAACCACATGCAACCACATAAATAAATCTCACAAGCAGAATGTGAATCAAAGAATCCAGATACAAGAGTACAATTATGATTCAACTTACATAAAGTTCAAGAACAAAGTAAGCTATGGTAATGAACTCATATGGTAAGTGGAAGGGAAACCCAGGGGCTCATGGGTAATGTTCTCTTCTTCATCTGGGTGCTCTTTACAATGTTGTACTCAGAGTACTCAAATCCATAGAACTGCACACATGTGACACACACTTGTCCCTGGTAGTGTCTAGTCTTCATTTCTGAGGTTCTCTGAAGGACCATATCCTGTTCTAGGACCCATCATTTCTAAAGGCCACTAAACCTGGGATTTATTTGGTCTTTTCCATACACACCCAGGGTCTGGGCAGATATGAGGGGAGGAGTCACAAAGTGTGTGGGATGACACACACACACACACACACACACACACACACACACACATGTACAGCATGCCCTGTGCCCTGATTCATGCCCTGTGCCCTGATTTGGGGTGCTGCAGTAGGATCAAAGGAAAGGCAGCTTTCCCAAAGGAGTCAAGGAAGGACACCCTCCCCTGAGCAGAGGATGAAAGGGGTTCTGGGGCCAGGCAAGCAGAGGGAAAAGGAGGGAAGAGGTCATCATTACTTATATCAGAAGTACACACTAAATAACAACGACAAAGTACAGTGTAGTAAATATACACACCTCCAGTGGTAGGAACTCTGAATTCACACTTGTTGTTTCCCCCTTCCCACACACCTTACATCCTAGCCTTGAGTGTCAGGATCATTTATTAAAAATCAGAGCAGACTAAGCAGCTAGGCAGTGAGAGCCATCTGCAAAAACTCCCTGGCTCTTAAGAATGTTCTCCATTGCAATGCCGCGGCTGGCCCCACTGATCACAGCCTTTCTCTGAGCACAGCCTCCTCTCCAGCCCTGAGATCAGGCCACCCTGTCACCCAGCATGCTGAAAAAGACCAAGGTTCTGAGAAGCCTTATCAAAGACAGTCATCCTTTTCAGTGGATTGTTTTTAGCACTTACACGCTACTGAATCCTTCACAACAACCCCTTTTACTGGCAATTAGGGGGCCCCATGCCAGGGTGAGCCATGCTGCTCCCAAAGAGATCACAGAGCGGTAATAAGCACTTTAAACCATGTGGAAAAGAACAGGGAAAGAGGCTGCCAGAGAGCTCAAAGCTGCATCCCAAGGGCCTGGCTGCTCTCTCCAGCCTGAGAGAAGACAGGCTTCTCACAGTGCCATGAACAGAGACCTCATCGGGGCAGATTCCAACACAGCTCTCAGCCTAGGGTCACGCCACCCAAACACTAGACATTTATTATAACCCCAGCAGGCAAAGGTTATCATTATCACCCTCCCTTTCCTGGGGAGAAAAACCAAGGCACAGAGAACTCACCTATGCTCTTGAGGTTGGAGCCCAGCATGGCTCAGAGCCTGTGAACTTAGCTGCTAAACTACAGGATTCCCTCTTCCCCTCCCCCACCTCCCACCCCCAGGAGCCCATTGCTGAGGCTTCCAGGAAGCCAGAGCACCACCATCCATCCATGGTGGATGCACAGAATCTCTAAACTTAACCCTGCTCCTGTTCGGGAAGGCACAGCCCATGCGGGGCCCCCACTGCCTACAGAGAAAGGATCTGGAGGGTGTAGTCTTTCTTTTTTTTTTTTTGATCAGTCTTGGAGCTTGAACTCTGGGCCTGGGTGCTGTCCCTGAGCCCTTCAGCTCAAGATGAGCGCTTTACCTCTTGAGCCACAGTGCCACTTCTGACTTTCTGGTGTTTAACTGGAGACAAGAGTCTCATGGACTTTCCTTGCCCCAACTGGCTTTGAACCACGATCCTCAGATCTCAGCCTCCTGAGTAGCTAGGATTACAGGTGTGAGCCACGGATGCCCAGCCTGGCTTTGCACTGGTTATTTTTTGAAATAGGGTCTTGCTTGCTGCTCATGTGCAACCTGGACTGCAATTCTCCAATTTTTCTGCTTTCCACTGTAGCGAGGATGATAGGCGCACGTCACTATGTCTGGCTTCATCTATTGAAATAGTCTTGCACGTCCTTGGCTAGCCTGGAACCACAATCTTCCAGACTTCAGCCTCCTTTGTAACAGAATGAAAGATGGTTTACCACCATGCCAAGACTTTGATGCCCAAGCTGACCTCAAACCAATTCTCCAGATCTCAGCCTTCCAATTAACTAGGATTACAGGCATGAGCCACCAGTTCCTGGCTTACCATGAGGATTTTTATATGTCACAAAATATTCAGGAACCAAAATGACCCCAAAGTCATGGGCTGGGGTAAGACAGAGGTTTCTTGTGAGCCAGATCTGAAACCTCCCAGACCCAAACTGAGGGAGAGGAGGAGGAAGAGGACATCAGAGAGAAAGGGGACAATCATAGAGGGAGGTGGAGGGAAGAGCAAGTCCCAAGGAGAAACAATACTATCTAAGCAATGCACACATGCAGGCAGGACACATACATGCATACACATACGCACACACACACACACACACACACACACACACACACACACACACATGCCTGAATGTATTCAGCACCAAGGACAGCAACCCATGTGTTGGTAAGAAAGAGATACACGGGCATCCCACATTTAAATCATCTCCATTAGATGGGCTTTTGAGGCAGAGTAGCAGCCCAGGGACTGGCAAGCACCAGAGCTGAACTCCTCTCATTGTAGCACTTCTCTCAGTCTTCCCATCTTTTCCCACTATGTGACTCAAAATTGAAAGCAGATGAATAATGAAGGTAGACAGAGTTGGAGAAAATTGAAAGATGCTAAAAGTGTGCCAACCTGGTTAGAGTATGGTCTATGCATGTGTGAAACACATGGTGAAGACCCTTGAACGCTTAATATAACATCAACAAAAGTGAATATTAAGGAGGTATAACATTGCCTTACCTGGAGTGTGGACACTAGTGAAAGGGGGAGAGTGAAAAGAGCACATGAAGGAGGGTAAATATGGTCCAAATACTTTATGTACATCTGTGAAAATGGAATACTGGAGCTTTTGAGAGTGGGGTATGGGATGAGGGGTGAGTCAGATCAAGGTACACTATATGCACATATGAACATGATAAAGTAAAACCTTTTCATACAATTAATTGTTGTTAATTTTTTTTTTAAATGGGTCACCAGGTGTGGCTCACGACTGTAATCCTAGCTACTCAGGAGGCTTAGATCTGAGGATCATGGTTCAAAGCCAGCCTGGACAGGAAAGTCCATGAGACTCTTATCTCCAATAAACTACCAGAAAACTGGAAATGGTGCTGTGGCTCAAGTAGAGTGCTCACCTTAAGCTGAAGAGCTGAGGGACAGTGCCCAGGCCCAGAGTTCAAAGTCCATGACCAAAAATAAATAAATAAATAAAAAGGGTCCCAGGGAATTGGCAGACAATGGCGGAAGGCTATCATTAAGCTCCTCCTCCCTAAGTCACACATCCTGCCCATTCTCTTTCTTAACTGAGAGCACAATTTAGGTCTTGTTTGCACTGTCCTGGACTGGGTCTCACCACAGGCCATTCCTGGCTGGCTACCTGTCCTGCCTCTGCTGACCTCATGAGGCTGACTCAGTTGTCCACAGGAGTTCTCCCCTCCCTCTCTCAAGCAAGGCTTCCTATAGATGGGTAAATTGAGTCTGCATTTCAGCACTATCTCATCTTCTGGGGCTTTTTTTCTTTGAACAGGAGGCTCTTTTGAACTCCTTCATCCCCAGAGATGTAGAGAACCTACCAAATAGTGCCAGGCTCAGAACCACAGAGGGTCAGGGCAGGAAAGGGGCTGCAAGTTCATCCTTCAGCTCCGGGGCTGACTCAGAGTCCCTCAGAGGTGACACAGCACCATGAGGCGGTGAGTGGGGCAGAGAGCAATGTGGCACATACCCTCAGCTCCAGGCATTTCTACCCTTCAGGGTTTCCTTTTATTTTTTTTCTTCTCTCTCTTCCTAGGGCTTGAATTCCAGGCCTGTGCACTGTCCCCAAGCCTTTGTGCTCAAGGCTAGTATTCTACCACTTGAGCCACAGCTCTACTTCTGGCTGTGTGTATGTGTATGTGTAGTTTAGTGGAGATAAGAGTCTCACAGACTTTCCTGCCCAGGTTGACTTCGAACTGTGATCCTCAGATCTCAGCCTCCTGAGTAGCCTGATTACAGGTGTGAACCACCAGCACTCAACTGGTTTCCTCTTTTGGTGCAACAGAAAGTTCTACTTTTCAAAACTTTAGATATGTTTAGATTCACATGTATTTGTAAGAAATATAGAGAAATCTCCTGGACCTTTTCACTAGTTTCTTTCCAGGAGGAAACTTGTAAAGGTATAATTTATTGTCCCATCCAAGCTATTGACACTGACAATATAGAGATTTCCATCAGCACAGAGCTCCACTCCTTGCCCTTTCCCCCCATTTTCATTTGCATATATGAACTGTATAAAGGAGTTTCATTACAGCATCTCCATATATGTATACCATGTATCCTGATCAAATTTACCCGATGTACTTCCTCTCATCCCCCTTCACTTCCTAAGACAATTTTAGTAGTTTTCACTGTTCTATATATGCATAGAAAGAATTTTAACCATGTCTACCCTCCACACACCCTCTGCCTTTTACCTCCCTTCCCACTGGCACCCACCCCCGAACAGAACCTGGTTTATATTTTTATCATTCTTTTCTCTCATTTTGTACTAAGATTGACCTTAGGGCCTGGACACTATTCCAGAGTTTTTGTGCTCCAGGCTAGCATTTTACCACTTGTAGTGTTCTACTTCTAGTGTTTTGCTAGTTAATTAGAGATAAGAGTCTCTGCTCAGGCTGTCTTCAAACCACCCTCCTCAGATATCAGCCTCCTGAGTAGCTAAGATTGCAGGTGTGAGCCCCAGCTCATTAGATTCTGCATATGAAAGAGAAAATGGAATGTTAGTCTTTCTCCCTCCAAGTTATCTCACTGTACAGCATGCTTTCTACCTCTATCCATCTTCCTAAGAATAGCATAATTTTACTTCTCTTTATGGTTGAATAATACTCCATTGTATATTTATACCACATTTTCTTTATCCATTCATTGATTGATGGGTACCTAGGCTGATTCTATATTTTGGCTATTGTGAATAGCACTGCTACAGACATGAGTGTGCAGGTATCTCAGCTGTCTGTTGACTTGCATTACTTTTCATGCATGCCTAGGAGTGATATGGAAGGATCATATGGTGGTGCTAGCTTTAGAATCTCCACACAAAGATTCCCACAGTGGCTTCATTAACTTACATTCCCAACAACAGTACATAAGGGTCCTTGTTCTTCTACATCCTCACCAGCATTTGTCTTTGTGTGTATTCTTGGTAGTGGCCATTCCAAATGGGGTGAGGTAGAATCTCCATGTTTGGATTTGCATTTCTTTTAAGGCTAAGGTTGCTGAACATTTCTTCATATATTTATTAGCCATTTGTATTCCTTCTTCTGAAAATTGTTCATTTGCCCATTTATTAAGTGGACTATTTGTTCTTTCAATGCTAATTTTTGGAGCTTATTGTATATTCTGGGTATTAACCCTTTATCTAATGAATAATTGGCAAATATTTTCTCCCATTCTGTAGGAGTTATTTTTGATTCTGGTAATTGTAGGATTGTCGCCCCACTCCCACCCCCACCCCTGCCCAGCACAATCTCCTGGAGATCCATTCATGTAGCTATAGGTCACTTAGATTCCACAGGTGAGTGCCTAAACACTTGCCACATCCAGGTTGCTTCTGTTTTTTTTTTTTCTTTTAAACTAGTGCAAACAAACCTGCCATAAACATGCAAGTGTAAGTTTTTGTGTGAACATAAGTTTTCATTTCTCTGGGATAAATACCCAGCAGTGCAACTGCTGGATCATATGGTACTTGCAGATTTTGTTTTTCAAAATCAACCTGCTTTACAGAATGGCTATATCACTTTACACCCCACCAGCCACTAGCACTGTGCAAGGGGTACAGTTCTCTCTAAATCATCATCAGCATTCAGCATTGTTATTACATGGTATATATTTCAAATGTACCCATCCTGATAGGAGTATACAAAAACCGAGTGTGGTTTTAATTTGCATTTCCCTAATGGCTAGTGTTGGGGACAGTCTTCTGGTGCCATATTTTCCATCTGTACATCCTCTTCCATGAAAAATGTCACTTGGTACATCTTGCCCATTTCCCAACTAGATACTGAGTTTTGAGGGTTCTTTATATATACGTGTGTGTGTGTGTGTGTGTGTGTGTGTGTGTGTATTCTAGATGCTAGTCCTTTCTCTACTGTGTATAAATATGTGTTTTGCAAATACTTTCTTCTTTTCTGTAACTTATATCTTCATCCTCCTATGATGGTCCTTCCCAGGCAAAAGTTTAATTTTGATAAAGTTCAACTTAACATCTCAATGCTGATATCTACTGATGCTCTTTTTTAAATTCGTTTTGAAGTCTTCTGGCTCTTGGCAATGACAAATGTTTGATTACAACAGGACATTTTCTTTTGCTGGGATCTAGTGGCTCACATCTGTAATCCTACCTAAGATCAGAGGTATGGAAGTACATGAGATTCTTCTCTAATTAATCACCAAAAACACAAACACTTTAGCTGTGGCTCAACTGGTAGAGAACCAGCCTTGACTAAAAAAACTAAGAAACTGAGCCCAAGCCCTGAGTTTAAGCCCCAGTACCAGGACACGCACACATGCACACTTACTCACCCAGATCATTTTTGTAATATGAGAATTTAATTTAAATCTCTGGCTTATTTGTTTGTGTTTGTTTATTCTAGAGTTCTAGAGATGGAACCTAGGCCTTGTGTTTTGTTTTCTAAACAAGTGCTCTACGACTGAGCTAAACTTCTATTTTAACTGGCATTTGTGATACTTCTCTGGCAGGGGTAAGAGGGAGAGGGCTCAGCTTCTCTCTGCCAATTATGGGGAGAAACTCATGTCCCAGGGCCCCCCTCTGATACCATAGGAGTGTTCACATGAGTGCCAGGAGGACATGAGTTTCAGAGCCCATGGAACCCTGCAGTGGTCTTCTGGCCCCCTTACCACTAGGCAATGGTGCCATTCTCTTGATATCACCCCAGCAAGGAGGGGAGGGCTACCTCAATACTGCAGACCAGGGAGCCTTTTTTGTCTTCTTGTTGTCGTTGATTCAGCGTCTCATTATATAGCCCAACCCAACCTCAGTCATGATCTTGTGGCTTTGGTCTTTTGAGTGCTGGGATCACAGGCGAGGACTACCGCATCTGGTTACCAGCTGGCAGTGCTGAGAGTCACAGCTTCCTACTTAGGCTCTTCAACAGTACTTTTGGGGAGTGGGATTGGGGTGCCCCATTCTAGACTAGGGGGAATAGGAGCCAGGCTTCCGCTTGGTCTTGCCTGGGCTGAGGGGTAAGGCCATAACCTTTTCTGAGGTGTTTGGCTGGGGCAGAGCAGTTACTGTCTGACAGTTTTCTGTGTTGCTGGGGTTTCCTTTTCCTGCCCCTCTGTCTGGAGAGAGCAGACTTTTTACTGGAAATTCTTTGCATCCATGGGCATTTCTGAGCTCCTCTTTTCTGAAGCATCGAGTATGAGATATACAGGGCCACAGGACAGCTAAGTCACCACCACCTGATTTGTCAGGTCCTAAGAATTAGTTTGCTATCTTCCCTCTACCTTCCAGAGTCTTCCGATAAATCACGTGAAATGTCCAGGCTGTGTAATGGTACTTGGCAGAAGGAGTATAGAAAAGATATGTGCTCCATTTTCTAAGAAGTGGAAGGACATGTCTGTATTGTTACCATTCAGCCTCAAGTCTAGCTTGTCTCCTCATTTTACAGAAGATGAACTGAGGCTGGTGTGTCCCACCCATGGTCAAGATGTAAGTCAGAGGCATATCCCAGGCTGGCACCCTGTCTCTACCCCCTAACAGCATGGTACCCTCACACCTGTGTATCTGATTCCCCTATCACACCAGCCCTGCAGCAACCTGTATTCAAATGCCTCCTTTCCACGGAAGATCTCTTCCTCAGAGACTCTAGGTCCTGAGATGGGGGGACCAGGCCACCTGCTCATGATATATCAAGCAGCCACCCAATCAGTGGTGGAATAAAGATAGTCATCGGTATAGTTTAGTCAATGTTGTATCTGTTTCTGTATCTGGTATATAAAAGACCATCATTGGCACTGGGACATGATAAATTATATGGAATTCTAGGCATTCACACACAGTGAGACAAAAGGAGGATTCTCTTAGGAGAAGAACACAAAGGTGTAATGCCCATGCGCATCTGATCAGATTAAAATAATATTTATCCAAATGAACTCCAGGGAATGGAAACAGGAGTATTTTTCTTTGTTGCTGTTTTTGTTTTCTTTTTTTGTTGTTGTTTTGTCTTGCTTGTTCACTAATCTGTCTTTGGGAGGATAAGGGGAGCACAGAAATAGAGGGACAAAGGGTGAACAAATGCAGCAATGGTACTCACTGGACACTATGTAGAAAATGAACTACACAACTTGTGGGTGGAGATTGGAGGGGAAGACTAGAGGACAGCAAGGGAAGGAGTGATATTATCCAAAAAGAAATGTACTCTTTACCTGACTAACTTACTATACCCCTCTGCACATCACCTTTATAACAACAATAAAAAACTTTTTAAAAAAGACAATCATTGGTATAATTTAGTGAATGTTGCATTTGTTCCTATAAATACACTGGGGCTAGAGACACACAAGGCCAGGGACACAGAACTTTTTTTCTGAAAATGCAAACATTGGGCAGCAATAGAGGCTGCTGTGTCTGGCTGTTTGTGTGTGGGGGGGGTGGTAATTACGAGGGATGGAGTATAAATGACAAGTCACCTAGGACAGGACAGGTGGCACATGGTGTCATATCCTAGGATTCTTAGCACTGTAGCCAGGTGGCTTCCCTCCTTCCACTCTTGCCTTTTTATGCACAGGAGCTGATCTCCCCTGACCATCCCCACCGAGCCTGGTGATGGCTTGCTGATTGGATCAACAAACATTCAAGCAAGAAAATGGAGTGACAGAGGAAATACCTCTTGTGAGACTGAGGGTATTGAGCTCAAAAAAGATTTGTCAGGGTGGGTTGCCTGGGAAGAGACTGAATAGCCAGGGGCAAGGGTGCCAAACCAGCCCAGCAGCTAGAGTCAGAGAAGATGGTTTGGGGTGAGGAACGCTGATGTGATAGCTCAGGTGGTACAGCTCCTAGCCAACAAGTGTGAGGCCCTGAGTTTGAACCCCTATACTGCAAAAAGAAAAGAAAAGAAAAGAGAAAACAAAAGAAAGAAAAGAGGAAAGAAGACTTCTTCCCCCATGAAGCTGTCCAGCTATGTTTTGAGATGCCTTTGGAAGCAATGAGCACCCCATTACTAGAGATGTCTGATAGCTTAGGAATATGAAGGGGTTCCTAGTGATACTTTGGTGGAAACTGGAGCAGGTGACCTCAGAGATCTGATGATGTCAACTTCTGCTTCTTATGAAGGAGAATGGGGGAAAGATCAGCCCCCGTCTCTGGTGAGCTTAAACTAGAGAGTGTCACATGAGTGTCATTCTAGCCAGTCACTAAAGAGTTCTGGTTCCCCTGGCATCAAGCAGTATAGTGCTTCTCAGCATCCTTATGGTTGCCTGAGGTCATTCACACACGTTCTGGGTAACAAACACAAGCAGGAGGGTTGTATGTTTCACCTGGGAGTGGAAACCCTAATGCAAGATCTGCAAATTCTTTTCTCTTTGCCAGAGTGACTAGTAAACAATGGCAACTTCTTTATCAAGCTGGGTCCCAATGGGCTGTTCCAGTCCATCCTGACTGATATGGGGTAGTGACTTAATCAGTACATATGAGAAGAATGGAAGCTACACTAAGTACAGGGTTGCATGGCACTTCCTACATCTCAGTCCAGCACACAAACAGACACCAGCATTCACCATGGACCATCTACTCTAGCTCATCTAGTGCTCGTGTGTTCCTAACCAGTGCTCATAATTGTCATCCTAATATGTCAACAGTCAAATTTTCACCACAATTTTCTCTTCACCTTCTCTCCACCCTTCTATTTAATGAAATTCCTGACCTATTCCCAAAGGCCTGGATCAAGTCTCATGTCCTGCCCCAGAGACCATGGAACCACTGTTTGGAATATCTGAAAATCCTGTGGTCAGGACTCCTGTTTGGGGACCTCTTGTGTATGTCTTTATCCTGTTCTGTGTTAACAAACCTCTACTCTATAAACAGGTGATGATCCAGAAGTTGCTAGCTCATAATATGCCTGCTGAGTTCATTTTTTGAGCTCATAATATTGATGAAGTAGAGTGCAATGCTATGAATATACACATGATATTCTTACTTAAAAATTCTCTTACAGCCAGGTGCCAGTGGCTCATGCCTATAATCTTAGTTACTCAGGAGGCTGAGATCTGAGGATCATGGTTCAAAGCCAGCCTGGTCAGGAAAGTCCATGAGACTCTTATCTCCCATAAGCCACCAGAAAACCAGAAATGGTGCTGTGTCTCAAGTGGTAGAGCTGAAGAGCTGAGGGACAGCGCCCAGGCCAAGTTCAAGCTCCAGGACCAGAAAAAAAAATTCCCTTACAAGCCATGTACTGGTGGCTCATGTTGACAATTCTAGCTACTCAGGAGGCTGAATGTAAGAATTGTGGTTCAAAGCCAGCCCAGGCAGGAAAGTATGTGAGACTTTTCAACTAACGAGCAAAAGCCAAAAGTGGAGCTGTGACTGGCAACATGCCAGCCTTGAGCAAACAAACAAACAAAAAAAACAAAAACAAACAGAAAAACAACCAGGGAAAGTACCCAGGTCCTGAGTTCAAGCCAAGGACTGGTGCACATAAAAATGTTTTACTAAGATATCAAAGCTATTAATGATTTAAAAAAAAATGGGAACACTCTACATTCCACACTAAATTCTAAAAATGCTGAAGGGCAGCAAGATGACTGGCAAAGGGCTGCTGCTACCCTTTGCTGGGGTCATCTGCCCATGAAGTTCTCCTCCTCTTCCTCCCCCTGCCACCCTCGCATCAGTCATCATTGGCACAGATAGCCTGATCTGCAGGTTGGCACAGGTCTGGGGAAGTGGACGAACAGTGAGGAATCAAGACAAGCCAGACCTGTCCCAGCATCTTATGTTATAGAAGAGTTATATGCCACACTGTCATTCCTGGGTCTGTATTTGTTTCTCTTAGCCATTGGGACAAAGTTCCAATGATAGAGCACACTACACCAATCCTTCCAGAGAAGGCAGATCACAGGTCAGCATCCAGCACTCAGCATCACTTCTCATACTCCCCCATCTTTCCCAGGGTTTCAAGTGAGCCTATCTGATAAGGAGGCATGCCAATCAGGTTCCCAATCAGGTTTCCTCCCATTGCTCAACAGCACGCACAACAGGCCAATAAGTCCTTCAGGTAGGAAATCCTTCTCGAGGACTAATCAGAGGCTACAGTAGTTTGCATATTTATTTCCTTTCTTTGGCACTTATATGCAGATAGAGAAGTGCTGACTTGCCCTTTACCCCATACAACCTTTCTTGACTTCCAAATCCCTGGGCAGCGCCTGGACAGGTTTTCTGTATGCCTGCTATATCCTCAGCATGGTTCATGCACTGACCACACCACACTGAAAGGCTAGAAACCATCACAACGTCCTGACAGATGGTCCAGGGATGCATAGGTCTTGTGGAAAGAGAAGTGAGGATTGCAAACAATCTCAAATGCAGGCAAATCTCATTTTCTGGCAGTGACCAGGGCTTCTTCCAGTCTCTCTGTAACCCACTTTTCCTGTTCTGGGCTCTTGGGGTCCTCTTCCTCCTACCTCATGAGATTTGACCCACTCTGCATAGAGTTGCTCCTACTTTGTGCCCCTGAAGGGGCTGGGAGAAGGCAATTTTTTCCCCTTACACTAGTTGCAGCAAAAAGAGAGGAAGATACAAAGCTACCTGTGCCACACCCAGGCCTGGGTAAGATCTGTGGCCTGCTATACACAACTTCTTGAAGTTAGGACCTCCAGAAGGTAGGACCTCAGAATCTTCTGCCACCCTCAACCTTCCTGGGCACACAGAGCCAAGGCAGAGCCCTCAGGGCAGCACCAGACAAGCTGCCACTCCCATCCTGACTTGGCCTCAGTTTCTCCTTGAAATGTATCCTTCTGTGTGGATGAATGTGGGTTAGTGGAGCAACTCAGTGCAGTCTCACATGGTTGCTAGCCACTGAGTGTGAGCAAGGCCCCATGGAGAGCCAGCTCCAGCTCCTACCTTAGCTCTGCACATGGGCTGAAAGCAAGGCAGGTATGTGCACAGAGAACTGTGACATGAGTGTGGGGGTTGGTGGCAAGTTGCTGGGTATGTTCCTTGGGACAGTGGGATGTCTCTAAGGGCTAGTTCTGTGCTCTGGTCATGCCGAAGCTCTTTTTAAGGATGGCTGGGCCAGAAGACCCCATCAGAGCCACACCCATCAGTGCGTTCTTAAATGGGCAGCTACCTGGGTACCCTCTATATGAGGCTCCTGCAGAGCAGGTGTGGGCAGGGCAATGCATGGGCCAGCCACAAGGGGCTTTCCTGGGACAGTGTTATACAAGGGCTGCTGACAAGCTCTGATCCTTGCCCAGAGGACACAAGGATATGGCTGCTCCATGAGGGAATAAGGTTTCAGAGATGAGGCCTAGGGTAGGTGTTCCCACTGGCAGGAGCACAAATATGGATGAGCCATGGGCAAAGGCAACACCCTAGAAGGGGCAGGGTATTGTGAAGGACAAAAATCTGGCCAACACTGCAGGAACTGTATCATCAGCCAGCCCTAAATAGCCACCAGAGAGAAACAAAATTTCATCTTGTTCATGCAGCCTATGGCTTATTCCTAACAACCTTAGTCTTTGATGCTTAAAACCCAAGTCTTTCACCATTGAACCAAGGCTCTTCCAACCACAGCAGACCTCATTTAAATCTAGGCTGCCAGATTTCCTGCTTCCTCATGCAGTGGATGGGGTACAGCAGTCAGGTCCATACCACCGCCTCTTATCAGGAGGTATGGCTCTGCCACCTCCTGTGTAGCTCAACCAGCTTCTGACCTCTGGTTTGCTCTGTGACATATACACTCACTGTCTGTGCTGGGGTATCTCTATACACCTGAGTCTTGTCCTTCTAAATAGGTGTGAGACCCTGGAAAGCAAGGCCTTAGTGTCAGGTTCTCTTAGAGCTTTGTACCAGGACTCTGCTAATACTGCCACCGGGTAGGTCTCCAAGAAATCCTGCCCATAAATGCCCTGAACTCCTCTGCCTTGGCTCTGAGCATCTTCCCAAAGCACAGGGTATGTCCCAGCTAGACATAAGCAGGCTGTAGGCCTTTCCCAAACTCCAAACACAACCACCACAGGCACTGCCACAAGGCAGTGAAAATGGTATTGACAGTGGTCCCAGCACTGTAGAAAGCCCCACCCAAGAAGCCCCCATCTCTGGACATATCAGAAAAGTGACCCTCATCTCCTACCCAGAGTTCTGCCATGAAAGGACCTCCATCTGGTCAGCTCAGAAGGGAGATAATGCAGTAGCCAGGTCACCAAAGGTCTCCCACTGTGCAGCCACATGGCTGCCAACAGAATCCCATTCAAGAATCTTACCAAGATTTCCTGTGTCAGCAACAATGAAACACACACTCAAATCTTGTAATGAGAGAAAACCATCCAGGACAGCTTTCCACCCTCCGTCCCCTACCACCATGGAGCAAAGCCTAAGAAAGATCCAGACCCCAAACTACCAAGCTGCTTCCCTCAGTACAACCTAGAGAAGGATTTATCCAATAGTACAAGGGACTGAAGTAGTGGGCAGGGCCATGTGTTTCCCAGCAGCTGTGGGACCAGGGGCTATGGAGTCTGGGCTGGATAAGTGGTTTTCTGAGCTTTTAACGCATAGACTCTGAAATGCATGGATGAGGATCAGTGGGCCAGCTGGACCACTGGAAGATGGGGGCCCACAGGTCACTACGCAGGTCTGGAAAAGCAGCTGCCTCACTTCCCTCCACTCCACACACCCCACTGGGGATCCTTCACAGGACCTTACAGGCCATATAGAAGGCTCCTGGCTTAGCTGGTGCACTGGGAAGATGGACAGACCTCTGGTGTCCTCCTACGAGCTGCCCCCATCCCTCCCTCTGAAGACCTGGAGGGAAGTGTTCTCCTTCCCCCCAGTACCCCAGTAGCACCAAAATCCGGAGTCTCAGTGTTTAGTGGGGGTAGTCCATCAATGTTAGCTCATGAACCTCCAATTCAGTCACCTGGCTTCCTGGGTAAAATATTCTGCCATCATGAGGGTATGTTTCAGAGCAGCTCTCCATTGCCTCTCAGTGCACACCTGGATTATTTCCAGGTGTTTGCTATTACACCAATTACTACTAGAAAGACTGAAGCATGGTATGTTTGAGGCAGGGTACATCACTGCAGCCAAAGAATTAAGGGCTTCACAGAGATACAGACAACATCCTGCTGTCTCTTCCATCTCCCTAATTGTCCCACATCCCCACCTCTCAGAAGCCACAGACACCCTAGGGACCAGGCCAGCCTAGGGACCCAGAGAAGCAAGACCCCCAATGACACCCACCCCTTATACACACAAAGCACAGAGCTGGTCCCCTACCTGCTGTGGGGGAGCTCGTCCTCGGGGGAAGGAGCAGCTGGTGTCTAGCTGCTTGCTGCAATCCGCTGTCCACTGCAGGGCAGAAAGGAAGAAAGGTCAGTGATGGCAGGACACACAGGCACAGCCTCACTCTGCCCAGCTCCCAGATGCCCCCTGCACCTCTGCAGCAGGGCCAGAAGAAAATCCTGACAAGGTATTTTCAATGGCAAATCCATCTCTACTATCAGGTCTAAGTGCAGTTATATTCTGAAGCCAGCCACACGTGGTGCCAAGATCCTCAGATGTGTAGATGACCAAGCACCAGCTCTGATCACTTGACCTGGTTCTGTCCATCCACATGGGTGTGGCTGGAGCTGGAGGGGACACAAATGTATGTCTCTGCTTGGCTTGTTATGTCCAGTTACAGGTGACAGATATGGCCTCAGGATGAGCTCCAAACTGGCTGCCAGTTGCCAGGCTGAAGTCTATTGAGCTGGAAGGGCTAGTCTATTCCCAAGTATGATCTGATGAGTACTGATACTAGAGTCCCTAAAGTCTGCTGTATAGAGATTCTAGGTCTCACTCTCTACCTATTGACCAAGATTGAGAGGTTGTGGCCTGAGGACCAGTACTTTTGAGGAAAGTTAAGAGAGCTACTGACACCCATGCAATCTCTCAGGCTTCATTCTATCATCTATGAAGTGGGGACACCATGCCAGACGGCGCTATGAAGTAGAGATGAAGGCTCTCTATAAGAAGCGCTGTACAGCCACAACAACACAGTGGGAGTGTGGCAACTCCTCAGTCAAGTGTTGGCAGCCTTGTGGTGGTGTCTGTACTGTCTTGTAGTGCGACAGCCTGGAATGCTGCTAAATACGACCTTCACTCCTGTGATAGACACATACACATGAGATGCAGAGGGGTTCGGCTCTGTTTGACACCTCAAGTCAAAGCTGTTTGAGTGTGATGGTTCCAGGACAATACTGTCCTGGTTTTCTAAAATCTTGGTCCAGAACACCCGCCTGACAGTGAGTCAAGGGCATGCGCTCTGGATGGAAAGGCCTTATGATGTTGTGAAGGCTGGGTTCCAGTGCTCCACAGTTGCTCTAGTTTATACTTTCCTCAAAAGCACTAGTCCTCAGGTCCCAGTCTCTCAGTTGCTCTAACAAAATAAAATGAGATCCACAGATAGGAGTCAGGGCTTGACTTTACATTTCTTATTAGCCAGGTTTTGTGTGTGTGTGTGTGTGTGTGTGTGTGTGTGTGTGTGTGTGTGTGTGTGTGTGTGTGTGTGTGTGTGTGTGTGTGTGTGTGTGTGTGTGTGGTGTACGCATGTGTATGCATGCACATTAGCCAGGTTGTGTGTGTGTGTGTGTGTGTGTGTGTGTGTGTGTGTGTGTGTGTGGTGTACGCATGTGTATGCATGCACATGTGCTAGTCCTGGGGTTTAAATTCAGGGTTTGGATGCTGTCTCTGAGCTATTTTTGCTACTTGAGCCACAGCTCCATTTCTGGCTTTTTGGTGGTTAAAGATAAGAGTCTCATCGGCTTTCCTGCCTTGGGCTAGCTGAGAGCCATGATCCTCAGCTCTCAGCCTAGAGTAGCTAGTATTACAGACATGAGCCACCATAGCATGGCATTAGTAAGATCTTTAAGAACAGGTAAATTATGTTAAATAATATGCCATACATAGCCCAATTATCCAAAATATTACCACTTCAATAGTGTTGATAAAAGTGAATTTTATTTATATTTCTGTCAGTTTTGGGGCTTGAACTCAGGACCTGGTGTGATCCTTGAGCCTCACTGTGTTCAACACTAGCACTCTACCATTTGAGCTACAACACCATTTCCAGTTTTTGAGTAGTTAAGTGGAGATAAGAATCTCATGGAGACTTTTCTGCTAGATCTTGCTTTGAACCACAATCCTCAGATCTCAGCCTCCTGAGTAACTAGGCTTACAGAGTAAGCCACCAGTGCCTAGAAAAAGTGAAAGTTTTTTATAGTTTAATTTCCATACTAAGTACTGAAATCCATTCTGCATTACATCTGAGATAAGATGAGTCCCACTTTAAGTACTTCAGAGCCACATATGGTCAGAGGCTCCTCTATTGGGAGATGGCAAAGATGGTAGATCCATTCCATGTCCATTCTGCTCCATATTGTAGAAGGGCTGGCCTTCCCAGGCTCCTGGATCAGCTAGCTTCTGGCTAGACTTGGCCAGGAGACCAGAAGAAGGAAGGAGCCAGTGTACTTTCCCCCTCCCTTTTCCCCCTCTATCTTTCTCCTTTCCCATTTTCCCCACCTTCCTCTCCCCCTCCACCTCCTCCTCCTCTTCCTCTTCCTCCTACTCTTCTCCTCTTTCTCCTCCTCCTCCTCTTCTTTTTCTCCTCCTCCTTTCTTCTTCCACCTTTCTGCCTCTCTCCATACCCTTTTTTTTTTTTTTTTTTTTTCCTGTTTCCTACTCTTTACATTAACCAGTAACAGGGCTGGGAAAGTGGCTCAGTGGTAGAACGCTTGCCTTGCATGCATGAGGCCCTGGGTTCGATTCCTCAGCACCACATAAGCAAAAAGTAAAAAAAAAAAAAAAAAAAAAAAAAAAAAACATTAACCAGTAACAACCTGGTCTCCTTCAAGGCTCTAGCCCTCAGCAGACACAAGTTACACTGACACCACATTAAGATATGATAATGGCTAACTGTAGGTGCTAATTTATTTCAGTTAGCCTCTTAGCTCTTTTATCATCTGGGTAAATAATTCCCTAGATTAAATTTCTGCTTGTGCAGAATTGCAATCTCAAAATATCTCTCCCAGAACATTTTATTAATTGAAAAATAAGAAATCCATCAGTCAACACTTTAACTAAACGAGAGAGGTTAACAATACCAGTAGTAAAACATATCCACACTGTACGCTGAGCATGTGCATCACTTTTGAAATATTTGCTCCAAATACTCAACCTTAATGTAATTACAAGAAATGCCATACAACCCAAATCAATGAATATTGTCCAAAATCAGTGAGCAGTGCTCAGACCAAGAAAGCATCACAGATCTAGGGCCGAGTAAGAAGAGATGACAAATGTAAATTTGGACCTTGGAACAGAGAAAGGGAAATTAATAATAAGTTGGTAAACTCTGAGTGAAAGTCTCCAGTTAACAGCTAGTTTCCTTGTTCTGATCACTGTTCCAAGGTTATGTAAGATGCTTGTATTAGGGGAAGCTGTGTGACAGTAAATTCAGAATGATTTCTGTACCTTGGTTACAAGCCTAAAATAATTGCAAAACAAAAAGTAATGTGCACACCTATGTACATATGTACATTTGCACCATGTAATTTAGTCTGACCTAAATATAATTACAATGTATATACATGTGTGTATGTTTATGTATATGTTTAAACTACTGTACAAACAATCCCTCTATTGTATATTGGTATGGTTTCTTGTCCCCCGGATGAATAAGGTTACTACTACTGCTGTTCCTTCCCTTCCCAGTGTCCCAGAGATTTCAATCACAGCTGAAGTGGCATCCCATACAGCTGTGAGTCAGGGGTGGTCGCAGCTCCTCCTGGGGCTGGTGTGGCCCCTGGCAGGGTGGGACCTACCACAAGAGACAAGCCTGCATAGAGAGGATGGTGCAGCCTACATGTTTGCAGGCAGACTTGCTCTGCTTGGAGAAGTGTCCCAGAGTGCCACGCTCCATGCAGAGGGCTTGCTTATCGGTGGTCAATTTAGATTCATACGTGTCCACCAAAAGTCCTAGTCCCCTTCTGTGTGCCTCCCCTACCAAGAAAGAAGAGGTCCCCCAGCAGCCATGCAGGGAAAACAGAGGATGTGTGGTAGGAGGGGAGGTCATGGTCTCCACAGGGGCTGTGAGGGGGGGGACATGGTCCCCTGACAGGAGCCATCCAGACAGGTGAACAGGAGGAAGGGATGCTGGATAGCCATGGACAGGGGCTGGAGCTTCTGGCAAGGAGCAGTTAGAGAGGCAGAACTTGCTCATGTATGGTTTCTTAGTAGCAGTGGGAGAGGTACAG
Organism: Dipodomys merriami; assembly: GCF_024711535.1. Classification (NCBI taxonomy): domain Eukaryota; kingdom Metazoa; phylum Chordata; class Mammalia; order Rodentia; family Heteromyidae; genus Dipodomys; species Dipodomys merriami. The sequence continues at coordinate 19,101,360 of NW_027203381.1, forward strand.
GGATGGGAACAGAGAGATACGGAGTGTGGACCAGACAAGCAGCAGGAAGTGGGACAGTCTGTGGAGTTCAGTGATGGAGCCCACAGGAAAACAGAGGGAGCCATCAAGGCTGGACACAAGCATCACCCCCAGTAGAGGGAGAGGCTGACTGGGTGGCTTTCTTGACATCTAGGGAGGCACCAAGGAAGAATGATCACCCTTGTCACCCCAAGCTCTATCCTCTAGACTTGAGGGGCTCCTATCACCCAGCAGCCCCAAGCCATCATCCTCTCCAGGTCACCCGCCTGAGTGACTTCCACAAGGGACCCGCATAGCCCCTGTCCTCAGAGCCCAAGCTTGGGAGCTCTCTCTTCCCTTCCAACCTCTTCCCATCTTGGCAGGGTTCTTCCCTCAGCATCTCCTTCCTTCTCGTCCTCTGCCTCCCTTTGTTGCCTCTGAGTCACCTCTCTGAAATACCCAGACAGACCTCCCCAAACCATTTCTAGATGGTTCTAGAGTAGGACAGGTTTGTAGACAACGTGTCTGAACCCTCACACACAGGTCACACCAGCTTGCAGCTTGGGGCTTCCTGACAATGCATTCCCTTAAGGAGGTAAAGGTGGTGTCTTGAAAACCTCATTGATGGAGGCAGGACACGTGGGAAACCTTTGTATATAAGAACAATGCATATGAAACTCACTAAAATAGTTTTAGGGCTTCAACTAGACCCATCATAATTTATATCTTAACTGAAAAATCTGGAATAAATATTACACAGGATTAAGATCTGATAAAGCCAGGCACAGGTGGCTCATGCCTGTAATCCTAGCTACTCAGGGTGTTGGGATCTGAGGATCGTGGTTCAAAGCCAGCCCGGGCAGGAAAGTCCTTAAGACTTTTATCTACAAAAAACCACTCAGAAAACCAGAAATGGTGCTGTGGCTCAAGTGGTAGAGCTCTTGCCCTGAGCTGAAGAGCTGAGGGACAGCACCCAAGCCCAGAGTTCAAGCCCCACAACCGACCAAAAAAAAAAAAAAAAAAAAAAAGATCTGATAAATACAGATGTATAGACATGGATTCTGTACTTGAAATGGATGTTTGAAATGTATTTCTCTATCTATAAATCTATCTATCTATCTATCTATCTATCTATCTATCTATCTATCTATCTATCTATCTATCTATCTATCTGTCTGTCTGTCTGTCTGTCTGTCTGTCTGTCTGTCTGTCTGTCTGTCTATCTATCTATCTTATCTGTCTATCTATCTATCTATGGCTAGAAAGGGGTTTGCAATCAGGCCTGGGCGCTGTCCAATAGCTCTATCACTCAAGCTGGTGCTCTACCACTTAAGCCACAGCTCCTTTTCTTGCTTTTTGCTGGTTAACTGGAAATAACAGTCTCATGGAGTTTTCTGTTTGGGCTGGGTTGGAACTATGATTCTCAGATCTCAGCCTCCTGAGTGGCTAGGATTACAGGTGTGAGCCACCAGCACCTGGCTCTCTATGTTGTAAATATTTCAAAACAAAGCAACGAAGAAGATGGGTTAGTGATGCATCTCAGGGTGGGAAGGGATTTTGAGCAGATGTGGGAAGGATAGGGGAGAGCATGAAGCATAGAACTGAAGGAACAGAGAGAAGGCTGAAACTCAGAGGGGAAGAGGCTGATGATGCTAAAGTTGAACTGGACTCATTTTTACAGTGTTTGAAGTCCCGCCAGGAAGTGGCCCTACCAGATATCAAAAACTGTGACCAAAGCAGATGGTGAATCAGCACAGGAACAGCAAAACAGATCAGCTGAGAAAAACATACCTTACACATATTAATGTACAAATGGGAACTTAATATAGAATAAGGATTGCAATAGCCACATGGAATTCAGACAACCCACGGGCCATTAAAGCAAAAATCCCTCTAGATGTCTACCTTGCACTGACCCTGGGGGGAAAATTGCATTCCAATTAACATCTAAGATACAAGCTCAAACTACATCAACACTTAAAACTTCCAGGCATGCAACAAAAGAAATAGCTAAGAATAAAAGACAAAGGAGAGGCTACTTGGCAACATGGATAAGCAAAGATTAATCACCAGATGATATTTCAAGGCTCCACTTAAATGAGGGCCTATTCTAAGCCTGTTACACTGACAGTTCTTTTTAGGGTCTTTTAGATGCTCTACCTTTGCCCATCTGGCAAACACAGACACTGTCAAGTAACTTGTCCAGGGTTACACAACAATAAAGTGGCGGAATAAACAAAAGGAATAAGTAAGTATTAAATCAAAGATCCAGGAAAAATAATTGATAATAAATACGATGCATGGTATTGAATTCCTCCAAGATCCTAAGCAGAGTTTTTGAAAGCACTATTGGTAAGATTTAATGCTACTGGCAAGATTTAAATATCTAAATCTTAAATAAAATTTAATAGTTTAAGATTGCAGACCCCAGTGGGTGCTGTGGCTCACACCTGTAATCCTAGCTCCTCAGGAGGCTGAGATTTGAGGATCACAGCTCAAGCCAACCCAGACAGGAAAGTCCTTGAGACTCTTATCTCCAATAAACTACTCAGAAAAAGCTGGAAGTGGCACTATGGCTCAAGTGGTACAGCACTAGCCTTGAGCACAGAGAGGCTCAGGGACAGAGCCCAGGCCCTGGGTTCAAGCCCCATGACCGGCAAAAAAATAAGAAAAAGATTGCAGGCCTGGTCCAAGTTGGTGAATCCAGTGATTGGGAGGTTATTGGATACTAAGGACTATGGCTTAATGAATGGATTAATTCTCTGATAGGTTCATAATATGATGGCATTACTTATTTATTTTGTGCCAGTCTTGTGCCAGGCTTGAACTCATTGTACTATCTCTGAGCCTTTTTGCTCAAGGTTAATGCTCTACCACTTGAGCCATACCTCTACTTCTGGCTTATTGGTGGTTAATTAGAGATAAGAGTCTCATAGGCTTTCCTGCCTAGTTGGCTTCAAACCACGATCCTCAGATCTCAGCTTCCCAAGTAGCTAAGATTACAGGTGTGAGCTCATGGCTCTTGGATTGATGGCATTATTGTAAGTTGGAGTCTAACTGGAGAAAGTAGGTTGCTAGAAAAGGTATACTTTGTCTCTAGCTCCTTCCTGTCTCTGCCTCCTTGCTTTGTGGCTGCTATGGGAGCTCTCCTCTGCGATGCTCTGACTCACATAGGTCCAGAAACACCGAGCCAATCAACCTCAAACAGAAGCCTATGAAACCACAAGACTAGTGAATCTCTCTCTCTCTGAACTCTTTATGTCAAATATTTTGTCAAAGCCACAAAAAGTGAACATCATAGTTATTAATAATCTTTTAGTGGAACATTGGTGAAATATAAAGTCTATAAATTAAATAATAGCAGGATATCAATGCTTAATTCCTATGTTATGGTTATATAAGATTTTATTATTATTAAGTAAGACATATCCTTCTTCTTAGGAAACACATGCTGAAGTGTTCAGGGTAAAAGGTTATCATGTATGCAACTTATTCCCAGATTTTATTGGTAATACTTGAACTTGCATACCATGCAAATGTATGCATATAGTTCTTATGTAATTAAAAAAACCTAAACAACACAAAAGCATATAATGATACTTCTCATGCTCAGCGACCCATCAATGGTCCTCCCAGAAACTCAATTTCTGGTAAGCCTTTCATGGCTGGCCCACCACTGAGCCCCTGTGAGCCATGACACAGGAAAAATGGAATCGAGGGTAGAGAAGATGCAGGAGTCAGACAGAAAAGGGATGAGCGAATGGTGAGTGGGTGCCCAGCATGGAAGGAAAACATGAAGGAAAAGAGAAAGAAAAACAGTAGAGAAGACAGCATACTAATGTGAAAGCTTTCCTGCCCTCATTTATATCTGCTCTGTTATTTCTCTTTTAAAGAGCACTTTGTGGCTTAGACAAAACCTAGGACTTTCACAGGGCCGACAGCACCAAAAGGCCTGTAGGAAGCAATCTTAATCCTCCCACATTCTACCCTTCTAAGAGACAGCAGCAGGAGACAGCTGGCCTCAGAGAAAAGAGACAGCTGGGTCCCATGTGGGGACTTAACCCAAGCACCTATCTGAGTCACATTGGGGCTCATAAAAATGCCAGTGTCCAGGACAGGCTTCTCTCCATTCAGCTGGATCGCAGGGGAGATATCAGTGTTTCTGGTATCAAGCATCAATGGTTCTGTTTAATCAGTTGTATATTGCTCCAAAGTTTCCTGATCATTCTCCAGATCGCTCCATGACATCAGAAGTGTCAAACATTCCTCATCATAACACTCTATTCTATTCCATACAAGGTTAATGCCAAAGAGATTTAGAGTCCTAATTTTCTTTCTAGAAGGAAGAAAAATATGTATGAACCACATAATTGCCTATCACAGCTTGTAGCCAGAAGTAGGCAAAGTGAGATGGAGAGGGATGGGGTAAGGTGAAGAGGGGCCCTAGGATCAGCGTGGCACCACCAGGTGGGATGGTTTGGCCATCTTCCATCTCTGTGCTTCAGTTTCCTTCCTTCAGAGTAGACTATGGTTCCCTTTCCTTCTAAGGATGGACTAAGGACAACTTTCAGGATAGAAAATTGGGAGTTGGAATCATTAGAGAAAAGAATCCTAGCCAGGCGCTGATGGCTCATGCCTGTAATCCTAGCTACTCAGGAGGCTGAGATCTGAAGATTGTGGTTCCAAGCCAGCCCAGGCAGGAAAGTGTGTGAGACTCTTATCTCCAGTTAACCACCAGAAAACCAGAAATGGCATTGTGCCTCAACTGGTAGAGTGTTTGCTTTGAGCTGAAGAGCTCAGGGACAACAGCCAGGCCTTGAGTTCAAGCCCTACAACTGACAAAAAAAAAAAAAAAAAAAAGAGTCCTAAACATAGAAAAAGGGTGATAGGATAATGGACAAGAGCTGGGAAACCACATACATTCTTTTGGCTATCTTTTGGTTATCTATCTATCTATCTATCTATCTATCTATCTATCTATCTATCTATCTATCTATCTATCTACCTACCTACCTATCTATCTATCTACCTACCTACCTACCTACCTATCTTTTCTCCATCAATTTATCTGTCTGTTGTAGTTTAGGTATAAAGTATCTGAAAGATCATGTGTTGAAGGCTTGGTCCTCAATCAGTGTGACTTTGGGGAAGTGCCTGGGTCATGAGCATGAGAACCTGATCCATGAGTTAGTTCATTGATGAGTTCATAATTGGACAGAAGCTAGTAGAAACTTATTGGAGGAAGGGAATTGCCGGGTGCGTGCGTGACATTGAAAGGATTGTCCCTGGCCTCTTCCTCTGTTTCTGTCTACTTTCTGGGCATCAGAAGGTGAGCCTGTTAGCTCTGCCACAACTCCCTTCCTCCAGCCCTTCTTTCCCCTGCCATCCATGTTTCCTTCCTAGTTGTGACTAGGGCAGGCTCTAGGGAACACACTGAACAGTACCATGAGGCATTTTCTCCCTAGGTATCCACAGCCATTTATATCTCAGATGCCAAATAATGACATTACCAACTGAGAAGTAACATTCTTCTCCACTCCCCCAAGCTTGCTCAGGTTTCCAAGATTCTTAACTATTTTCTTCTCTCAGAAACATCAAAGCTCCACCACCACCACCACCACAGATGACAGACAAATAAGGACATTCTGTGTGTGTGTGTGTGTGTGTGTGTGTGTGTGTGTGTGTGTGTGTGTGTGTGTGTGTGTGTGTGTGTGTGTGTGTGTGTGTGTGTGTGTGTGTGTGTGTGTGTGTGTGTGTGTGTGTGTGTGTGTGGTGTTTGCTTTCCATTTAAAACAGTCATCTGATTAAATAAAAACAAGCAAAGTGCTTTAGCAGAACTATTTCCACCAAAGCTGTGTCAATAGAGTTTTATTGTTTTTTTTTTTTTAAGAAGTGTCTGAAGCAGACACAACTAATCCCGGCCTGGAATCAAGTTGGCTGTCCTTCCTCTGGAGTCTGTGGCCAGATGTGTTTGTGGTCAAGAGAGAGAGGAGGTAGGACTTGAGCTCCCACATAAGAGTGGGCCCGGAATCCTACTAGCTGTCTGCATTCACCCAGAAAACTTCAGTACATGCAGGAAGTTTAAGGTTGTACTCTAATACTACAAGGGCAGCATTCCCCAACTTCTGCATCATAACAAATACCCTGTTAGAGCCTCTCCAGAGGCCTATACAACCTGATTCTGGGCATCCAAGCATGAGTCCCCTCTCCCAATCCCAGGAGCAGAATGAAAAAGTGCAGAGCAAGGCTGCAGGCATTGCAGTACCTTCTCTACCCTCAGTGAGCTCAGCTGTCCTACAGACAGATGAGAAGTGCCAGCAGATACCTGGCTTCCAAACTATCCTCCTCTCCAATGGTTGCTTTGGACACAGGAATTCTACTATTAGCAATGTTTTTCTCTGGAGTGAAGTTTCACAATTCCTTGGATTCCACCTCTGGCAATTGCATAGTTCAGCCAGAGGACCCTGGGGGGAGGGCGGGGCTGCTGTTCTACATCACAGAAAAGGCAGGGGGCACAGGCTATCTCCAGGGGAATGTCCACGGAGTCTGCTCCCAGGAACATCAGCTCTGATGCTGCCAGAGTACAATAAGAATGAATTCACCAAAAAAAAAAAAGAAGAATGAATTCACCTATTTCCTCTCCCTTTACCCAAGTCAACCTAAAGAGATTAATTTCCTCACTCTACCCTTCCTGCTACTGTGGCACCTGCTTCTCTGTAGCTTCTATACCTCTAGTCCTCCTTTCCAGCATTCCTAACTCATCAGGATAATATCTATTTGCTAAATAAAACTAAGCTTTTGACCCTTACAGCTTTATCCAAGGTCACACAGGCAGCCAGAAACACATTTGAAACTAACTCTTGAAAATATCTACAGCCTTAGGATAAAGATCCATGTTGCTGGGCATCAGTGGCTCATATTCATAATCCTAGCTACTCAGGAAGCTGAGATCCAAGAACCATAGTTCGAAGCCAGCCCAGACATGAAAGTCCATGAGACTCTTATCTCCAATCAACTACCAAAGAGCCAGAGGTGGAACTATAGCTCAAATGGTAGGGTCTGAGCCTTATGCACATTAAACTCAGGGATAGTGCCCAGGCCCTGAATTCAAGGCCTAGGATGGATGTGCACATGTATACTACACAACACACACACACACACACACACACACACACACACAGAGAAAACTCATAAAGATCTATGCAAGACATGTTCATACGTTACTCAGGGTGACTCTGCATCCCAGGACACAATCCTGCAACTGAGGCTACCTCCTATCAAAGGCCAGTGCTGCCAGATTGACCCAGAAGGGGTGGGACCTGCCTCAGGCTCTGGTCAGAATGCTTCATGTGTCTGAATGGATCAGAATATGGAGCTGTGGGGAGGGGCTTGAGAGATGCGATTCTTCAGCTACCAGTAACTGCTGGCTGCATTGGAAGTCAAAGAAAACGCATACATGATTGATGCATTATGATAAGCTCTGTTCATCTAGAATGTAAGCTTGTGGAGGGGAAGGGACAGTGGCTGGGCACAGGATAAGTGCTCAATGAATGTGTTTTTCAAAGACTCATAAGAGTCTGTCTAGGCCTCAGCTGCTCATGTAAGGATGGTCTATGGGTGGTCTTTAGGGGTCAAAGAGCACACTGCTGATGTGTGGGTATTGGCAGGGGGTAGCTTCTTATCTGGATGTCAAAGCCTCTCCTCTAGGATCCTGGGTACTAGGCAGAGTGGGCCATCCACATCTTGGCAGCTAGGGCCAGGTGACCACACTCTGCTGGAGTTGGGATCCCTGGTATCACATCTTTGATCTCGCCAAGGCCCTGGGTCAGGGCTCACCTGGGAGACGTGAGACTGTGTCCTTTGGCTCTCACCATCGCCCTCTGTCTTGTCGGTCAGCAGCCCCTGCACCTGGTACTCCAGCACGTAGCTGTCGATGAAGCGCTCTAGCTCCTCGATCTCCTGGGAGCGGCTGCTCCCTGCCTCTGAGGAGGCCGACGCTGCTGAGGAGTTCTCCATTCCTCTGGCTCAGGGGCCTGGGTGGGCTGGGGGGAGAGAGGACAGACAGGCTCCATAAGACACTGCCGGAGGCCAAGATGAAATATTCTCACCTCCAGCATGGTCAACCAATTGTCAGACAGGTCAGTGGTCTACAGGCTGATCTTTAGCCTAAGAATATGCTGGGTTCTCACCATGCACAGAGAGAGACTAAGGCCAGAGAATGCAGATGATCTGCCTAACTAGCTAGTCTGGTGACTGTGTAGTGTTTAGGTGAGTGCATGCCCAGTGTCTTAGAAACCAAGCAACATGTTCAAGGTCACAGAGCAAGGCTCCAAGTGAGTAGTCACAGCCCACCAGTCTTTTACTCCTACCTTCCCATAGCCTACTAGAACCTAAAGGATACCTCCCAGTTCTTCCTCAGTGCCACCCTAACAAGCAGTTAATACACTGAGTGCTGTGTGTGTGTGTGTGTGTGTATGTGTGTGTGTGTGTGTATGAGTGCACGTGTGGATTCTTGTTACTCCCCTACTAAGTGCAGGTTCAGGAAGGCAGTCTTGAGCAGGTTCAATGCCTGACGCTGGACAGATAGCCTGAGCTGAATGGGAACCATAAGGCTGATGTCCAGAGAGGACTGAAAAGGAGCCACCTGCGAAGACAGTCAGAATCTAGGGCCACGCCCATTAATCCTCAAAGACTTCAGGTCTTATCCAGGGCTCCCTGGCACACCTGACAGGTACATCCCAGAATGGACAGGAACTGGAAGGAAGTTGTTTTCAGAGGGATTGAAGGATTCCAGATTCTGCCTGTAATACAGGCTCCCAGAGCATCTGGCCCACTCTGCTGGGCTTTCTCAGGTACAACCCAGGAACTTGTGTTTGCCTCCACAGACATCCCTGATTTCCGGCCCTGCCCCTATTTCCTGCGAGGTGATGGATGGGGAGGAACAACAACAACAAAAACCACAGCAGGAGCAGGAAAAGTGCTGAGGCTGCACTTCTCTGTGAGGAGTGAGGCTGGGCGGGGGTGGGGTGGGGTGGGGAGAGACAAATGAGCACATGATGGGAAGGCCCAGGGTGCAGGAGGACCATGGGGCCCTTTGCCTATGAATAGAGCACAGGGCTTGGGGAAAGGGAAAGCCACACTGTCCTCCTGCGGCTGCACCTGTGTGTTAAAGGCCTGTGCTGCCAGGAGCCATGTCAGCCATTCCCCCCTGGAGCAGCTGCCACTATAGCGCTGGGTGCCTGGGTGCCTATTTTTATAGCCAGAAATGAAAATCACACTTGTTCCCTGATGGAAAGGCATCATCCCTCTCACTGCTGGCCCCCTCCTTCCACCAGCCCCAACATCCACCCGCTTCCTGCAGGCCAGCCTCCTTAGAAAGCCAGCACAAAGCACAGGGCACAGGGCGTTAGGTCCCAGTGTCTGTCTCTTCCCTACCGGCTGGTGCTGCCTGGCTCTGAGCCCAGAGGCTCACAGTGCCCTTGGGGCTGCAGATCTGGAGGAAAAGGTAAGGCTTACACTAAGGGGTGCCCCGCTGGCCCAGAGACAATAGCCAGAGCCTCTCAGGCACGTCAGGATCTTTTCCCACCAGCGAGTGACAAATGGCATTAGGAGCTACAAATTTAGCCAATCCTTTTAAGAACAGCCAGGTATTAGGGGCAGCACCTCCCCCTCCAATCCCCAGGGGTGACTTGGGATGACCTGCAAACCAGAAGCAGTGTCTTCTTGGCTGCCTGCCAGCCTCTGCCCTGCTGGAAGCATCCTGACCTCCTGCGTTTTCCCTTCCATCCCTCTGCATTGAGTGAGCCACCCAGCCCGGCACCCTGCTGAACCTCCCACAGAAGCTGGGATGATTCAAGGTCTACTTGTTCCTGGCTTGGTTTTTGGCTTTGGGTTGCAGCTAGGGACTTAGTTTCCTTGGATCCCAGGCCAACTGCAAGTGATCTGGGGGTGACATAGAAGGCTTGCTTGGTGTTCCTGAGATCAGCAGCCTTAGGGACCCCTCACCTGCTCCCCCCTATCCCAGCTGAGTAGCAACCCTGCATCTAGGTAACACCTGAACTATTCCCTCCCCTCCCTGGCAGGTCCTCCTTACTCTTCTTTAATTCCACTCATCACACCCACCGGCTTCTCCTCACCTCCCCCAGCCCACCAGCACTTTGCTCCAGCTGGCCCTGTCACACATAACCCTAGCTGTTGTCTGTTATACCCCATTCCCTCTGCCTCCTCTCCCCTTACTACCTCCCCAGACCTCTAGCATCACCTGCATCCAGAGCACACAACTAGGGCTAGAATTCTCCTTCGCCAGATGCCAGGCAGCTCCCAGGCAGCCCCCAGACAAGGGACTACCATGCTACCTGCAAAGCCTATGAGAGGAGAAAGGTCAGGCTGCCAGGAGAGAAGATGCTCATGGCCACACTGAGAAAGCCATGGGAACCCACTGCCTGCCAACTCCCTCCCCCTGTCCAGCCCACACCCCAGACCCTGCACAGACAGAACACCATCCCCCCCCTCCCCTCCCCTGCAATCTACTTCCACTCAGCTCAGTGCTGGCCTGATGACTCAGCCCCAGCAGTGTTTGTCAGAGACAAGCAGACATCTTTGGAAAGAGGAAAGGAGACATCTGTGACCACAGCCTCTAGTTCCCAACCCCCGGGAAGTGAGAAAGTTCAGAAACAGTACAGTGCTGGTGGTGGGTGACCTTGGAAATGAACAACATTTATGGTCCCAGAAGTTAAGGTCATCTGTCATCCTCTAAATGCCTGACTAGCCACCACTTCACCTCCAGTTTAATTCTTTGTTACACATTTAATGGGGTATTTTTCCAATTACAGGTGTTGGGGGACTTTGTGGGCTGCACACCAGATGTTGTGTGTCATGATCTAGGTATTAAACAATGTATCACTACATAGAAACATACAATGAAGGTGTAATTACTGTTTCTGAGACTTTTGCTTCACCTGCCCAGTCTGTGTTTTTTTCGTGAGGCAAGATAAAACAGCTGAAATCCACTGGTCCAGGGTGAGGCTTCCCATATTTCAATGACACAAGGGTCACAGGGCATCTTGTTAAAATGCAGAGTCAGCCAGCACCGATAGCTACACCTATAATCCTAACTACTCAGGAGGCTGAGATCTGAGGATCATGGTTCAAAGCCAGTCTGGGCAGGGAAGTCTGTGAGAGTCTGATCTCCAATTAACCACCAGAAAACTGGAAGTGGTGCTATGGCTTAAGTGGTAGAGCACTGGCCTTTAGCTAAAGAGCTCAGGGACAGCACCCAGTTCCAGAGTTCAAGCACCATGACCGACCCCCCCCCAAATGCGACCCCCCCAACAAAATGCAGAGTCAGATTCCATAGATCAGAGTTGGAGGGCCTGAGACCCCCTCCTTCCCTTCCTTTCCCCCCATTTTTCTCTGTGTCTGTCTCTCCCTGTCTGTCTCTCTGTCTTTTTGTTTTGAGACAAAGTCTTGCTGGTGTCCTGGCACATGAAATCCTGCCTCAGCCTCCTAATTGCTGAGATTACAGGCATGGCCAGTAAACCCGGTGAATTCTGCATTCCTAACAAGTTCCCAGGTTCATTTGTAGGTTAGAGAGCTATAGCCCAGATCTGGATAATATTGTCAATCCTTTCTTTCTTGTAACTACCTTTTTCCCTTTGCTATTTTCCCCCACCCCTTTCATCCATTGTTCATATACCCCACCTAGGGATAATGGTGCGTTATCCCAGAAGGAGGAGGAGGGGACCACCCCTCCTTGGCTCACTCAGGACAAGGGCAGAGCTTGCACAGTTGGGACTTGGCCAGGCTGGGCTTTCATCTTCTGGTGGATGCCAGGCACTACTTCCACCTTGGACTTGCAAAGTCAGGCACATCTCAGCATCTGCCTAGAATCCTGCAAGACTGAACTTCAGACTTAGATACATCCATGTGGCCGGATCAGCACAGGAGGGACTCCTGAGATCCATGCCACGTAACCACAAGCTCACATGAACAGCCCAGCCTCTATTCTGTGCAGATGAGGATAACCAGGCGGAGGTGAGTCAGGCTGAGGCTAGTCAGATGCCTCTGGCTAGAGACACAGCTTAGATATAGGCCTCTCAACAACCTGCCATGGTAGATAACCCCACTGAGAATCAGCTTCCCCTCCTGTGACAAACTAAGCTCTGCGACTGCAACTACAGTCCACTAATATCAGGCAGGAATGATGACAGCAGACACCCTTGCCATCCCATAGCCCTTATACCTCACTCCGTGAGCCCCATCCCAGGCGGGGCCTAGACCAAGCCCATGGTCCCTTCAGAGCATCATGGAGAAAGCTAATGGAGCCTGGATGTGGACCTTGCTGCTTGGTCCTGGGAGTGGCCCTGGGGTGATTGCAAGCCGGGCAGGATCCCCCTGAGGGAGGGGGATGGGGGAGCATTGGTAAAGGGAAGAGAATGAAGGTGTGTGGCTCCTACTCTCAACAACTACTGCCTCAGAGTCCAGGCCTCTATTAGCAAGTGTTTCTCCTGGAGGAGGAGGAAGACCTCCGCTGCAGTGGCTGCACTAGGGACACCAGGAGGGAGGGCATCATGGTGAGCTCTGAGGTTGAACTTCCTGTGTTATTCCTGGATGTCTGCACTTCGGGCCTCAGGCACCACAGGGACCTCACTGGCCGCTGGCACTGATCACCCGTCCACTCTCTTGGCATCTTCTCACCCTCCCTTTCACAGTTACCCAACCTCTCTCTGCTCTTGAAATTTTTATGGGGTTTCCTCTTGTCTTGACAAGATGGTAAGGTCCTTGAGGATTTGATCCTCCTACACCTGTCTCCATCCCAGCTCAGCAGGAGCAGACTGGCCTCTAATCTTTCAGCCCTCACTCTCCTACTCCAGAGACTCAGGAGGCTGAGATCCGAGGATCACTCCTTCTTGAGCCTGCTTCCTCAGCTCTCTCACCTAGAGCTGCTAAGCCGACTTATCAAAGCTAAAGGACGCTGCGGTCCAGCATCCCACTCTGGAACTGGGGCTCAACTCTTCCCTCAGTCTTCTGAAGCCTTCTCAAGACAATTCATCCCGGCTAAGATGTATTAAGTACCTGCTACGCACTGTGCCCCACAGATGCGAGGGGATATGGAGGCCATGGATGAAACAGACAGAGCCATAGGCTCGAGAATCACTGGCCAGACACATCCCTGGCTGAAGTCAAGGGACTATGACCATTCCGGGATGGGATTCTGGGTCCCCTGCTGGCTTAGCTTCTTGCAGCTGTGTGGTGTGGGGCAGGCTGACCATGTATGCATCTCAGAGTATCTTGGGGAGAGATGATGTGTGATAAAAATGCTTGGCTCAGCCAGGTATGCAGCAAAAGCATGGATATATTGGTTGTAGTCATCATTAGCTTCACAACCATCCCTGTGTCCCTCTCCTATCTCCCCACTTCTCCAAACCCCACACTCTTATCCTTGGAGCTCCCCTGCAGGAACAATTCCTCTAGGAAGGTCTCCTTGGCCACTCTGGCTACCACTGGTTATCGTGATCTCTGAATGCCACTTGTCTGCAGATCTCAGCCTTCCCTCATTCCATGACCTGTGTGGACACCAGTCTGGCTCTCTCCTCATCCCTTTTAGGACACATGGACTCATGGGGACCATTCTCTCTCCTCTCTGGACCCTGGGGTAGATGAGCTGGCTCCATCACCAGCTCTCAAAAATGTATCTGGACAGTTGGTTAAGTGAAAACAAACTGAAAGCATGCTGGGCAGGGAGACCATTCATGTCCTGCCCTGAACCCAGTAATACACCCAGAAGAGGAGATTGGGTTAAAGCCAGAAAGCTCCTTCAAGTTGGTGGCCCCAGTATCCTGGGCACACTTTCTCAGGTGACACTGTATTTCCAGCATCTCTGTCAGGGTAACCAAAATCCCCAATCAGCGCTCTCCCTCTTGGCAACAGCTTCCTGAACCAGAGCCCAGCTGGAGCCCCTACAGCACAGAGCCACTTGTGAGAAGCTGAGTTAGAGCCTTGCAGATCTGTTCATCCTGGTCTTCGTCATCAAAACCCTGTGCTGGAGGTAGAGCTGACTCACTTTTTACATGCTTATTCTTTTGTGTGTGTGTGTGTGTGTGTGTGTGTGTGTGTGTGTGTGTGTGCCAGTACTAGGGCTTGAACTCGGGGCCTGGGTGCTGTCCTTTAGCTCTTTTGTTCAAGGCTAGCCTAACTCCACCACTTGAGCCATAACTGCACTTCCAGCTTTGTGGTGGTTAATTGGAAATAAAGAGTTTCATGGGCCTTCCTGTCTGGGCTAGCTTTGAACCTCGATCCTCAGATTTCAGCTTCTAAAGTAGTTAAGACTACTGGTGTGAGCCATGGGAGCCCACCCAGCTCACTTTTGAGAATGGCAATGCTTGTCCTCCCCTCCTCTTCTTCTAGGACAATACCACTCATCTACTGGCTGTCACCCTGACCCCAGCTGACAGAAGCCTCTCAGAACAGCTGATATAGCTGCTCACTGGGCCCTTGGCCCCTGTGTACACACAGGCATGTACACTGCCCCTCACCTGGGATGATACCTCATCACCCACAGAAGCATGGCCACAGGTAGAGATTGCTGTGGCTTATTTGGGGGAGGAAGGGGCAAGTTTGGATCATAATGCGTTTTGCTTGACCGGGTTTTTTAAATATTTGAAGCAACATTATAAATCAAAATATTGCACATAAAAAATTCACATGCTTGGCTTTTCCTTTAAAAAAAAAGAAAGAAATGAAGAACTAGCAACATTAGCCCACCTTGCCATACTGTTACTATCAGTTAGAACTAAAGAGCACTGACCCATTTAAAGAGGCACTCAATCTGCAGTTTTCCACAAATCTGGCTTTCCCTAATGCCTCCCCACTGCTCACAGTCAGCACACCCATTGCATCCCTTGCCTATACATTTGCCTTCTCTAGTCCTCTTATAAGCATCTGAGCTTGAGAATCCTCTGCAAGGAGTAGTCTATTGGTATACAAATGATAAGTGCCCCCTAAGAACTTGGAAATAAATGAAGAACAGTGACAGTATATGATAATCCAAACCAGAAACGTGCAAGATCATTACACAAAGGAAGAAAGGCTTCCGGAGCAAGACTCAACTGAGCCCGGCAGATGATAGCCACAAAGCTACTGTGGAAAGATGGCATCGCTCTGATGGGGTTGGGCTGCTCTGACCAAGAAGATAAGGACCACAGAATGCAGTGCCCATCCAAGTTCTGTCCAAACATGGGGTACCCCTCCTGGTGTCTCAGGAAGAGTAAAGCCAGAGATGTCCTCTGCTCCCATTATACCTTATCATACCCCAGTTCAGCTCTGTGTGAGTCAAGTAAAGAGCTAGCTAAACCACAGCCCTTAACAGACAGAGACCCATCTGCTCCTTCCTTTGGTCCTGTGGGAGCCAGGGCTGGGCTCACCACAGGTAATTCTGTTAATTAAGCCAGCTATTGGTGGCTCCTGTCTACAATCCTAGCTACTCAGTCTGGGGATCATGGTTTGAAGCCAGAATGGGCAGAAAAGTTTATAAGACTCCATCTTCAACTAACCATCAAAACGCTAGATTGGAGACATGGCTCAAGAGCACCAGCTACAGGCAAAAAAAAAAAAAAAAAAAAAAAAAAAAAGCCAAGTAAAAGCACAAGACCCTGAGTTCAAGTACCAGTACCAGAAAAAGAAAGACAGAGGCAGAGAGGAGGAAGAGGAAGAGGAAGTTGGAGGAGGATGAAGGAAGGAAGGACATTCAATTAATCTTTGGGAGCATGATGACAGATTCCCAGAATGTAGAAAGTGGCCAGCAGAGAACCACTGCTCTGTCCCCTGTGGTATCAACAGACTGGTAAGATGGCACATTAGACAGACAGCTCAGTCAGCAGGTATGTAGCAGGCCCCTCTCCTGCTAGGTAGCCTGTCTGTGTCCTGCACAATGCGCGAGGCCTAGAACCATTCTTCCAGCTCTTAATAATCAAGGGCTGCAGGCAGCCGAGGCCATACTGTGGCCTCCTCTCACAGATGCAAACCCTAGAACAGGATGTCCTGCTGGACAGGGCAGGATGATAACCCCAGGCATCCCAACTCCAGCCTGGGATGCTTGCAACACTGCAGTCTCACTGCCTGTGACACGAGCCAATGAATCACTGGCCTTCCCGGCGCAAGAGCTCAGGATGAGCAGGAGAGTGACAGTGGAGGATAGGAGGGCCTGTGGAGGAAACGATGGCACAGTTGAGCTGTGCAGACCACAAGCATTCACAAGCTATGTCTTAAACCTTGTAGAGCTCAGAGCCCCAGTTATGAAAGATTTTTTAAAAACCCAACTCTGTATAAATAGAGAAAATAATCTAGTTACTAGGACTGGCTTAGAACTGTGATGGAGAGAAGGCAAAGGGTACAGGATGCGTTTGAGATGACAAAGGTGTGATATTTGCATATATCTGCATTATATTGAAAACCAGTTAATTGTGCACTTTAAATATGTCAGTTGCATGATGTATGACTTACATCTTAATAATTCAGTTAAACAATTAATATAGTATATAGGTAGGCCCAAGATCATTGCTTTGGCTTGGAACCTTTCTACCTGGTCAGCTTGGCAAACTCTCCGGAGAAAACTGCAGTTGTGAGGATCAAGGAAGATCAAATGAGTAAAGGACATCAGAGATGAGGCTGAAAAAAAATGTGTGAGATCTGGTCTTTCATTGTACCTGAGAGAACTGTTTGTGCCTTCCTTTAAGGGAGTTTGTTGTCTCATCAAAGACGAGGATGCATCTTATGGTATAGCTCTATCTACCACAACCATCCATCACCCATCCATCCATACATCCACTTATTCATCCATTTACCCATCTATCCACCCTTCTCTACACCTACCCACTCTCCCATACACCATCTATTCATTATCTATCTACTGTCTATCCATTCAACACCAACCCATTCATCAATGCATCTATCCATCCACCCACTAATCGACTCAACTACCTATTCATCTACTATCCATCTATCCATCCATCTATATACACACCTACTCATCAATTCACCCACTTACCTACCTAACCATCCATCTATCTTTCCATCCACCCACCCACTAACCCACTCACTCATCTATACTTATCAACTCATGAATTCATCTACATATCCACCTACTCATCTAGCCACCTACCTATCCATTCACCCATTTATCCATCTATCTACCCACCATCCATCCATCCATCCAACCACTCACTCATCTATCTATCCAGCTATATACATACCTACTCAACGATCCATCCATTTATTCATCTATCTAACTATCCATCCACTATCCATTTATCTACTTAATAAGCACTTCTGTAAGCCTGTGTTCACAATAGGAGAGGAAGAGAGGCTGCTCATGATCCAAGTCCTGCAGGGACACAGTAGAGCCGCACTCACACATAAAAGAGGCACCAACAAGGTTACTTGTAGCTTAGCAAGCTTAGCTTGCTCTAATTGTCAGAAAAATACAAATGTAATACTAGATATTGGAATCAGAAGAGACAATAGAAAGTACTCAATTGTAAGACCCACTATTAACTTATCAGCCACAAAGAAAAGAAAATGTTGTCAACAGAACTATACCATAATACCTTCATAATGGCCCTGCACACAGACCAACCAGTCACTAGGCCCAGGTGATTCAGAGGCCATCTTGTCTCTTCTGAGGGATTTGCCATTTCTCTCACCTGGAGTAGCATGGCTTCGCGTACATGATGATGCTCACTGTTTTACAAGAAAGTGTGAGATTGCAGTCTTGTCTCTAACAACTTATGTTTGTTCTCCTCCTATCAAGTTGGTTTCCTTGCTCTCTGCACAGTAAGAACTTTCAGTGTCATGGTGTGACCTCTCTGAAGACACACTGAATGACAATGATATTCAAGATGTGGGTAACCACAATACACTTAGATTCACCGAGTTCACAGCAGTATAAAAAACAGGACCCCAATGACATAGGCTCAGGCAGTGATGGCACTGCCATGCCAGCCATGTGCCTCTAAGCCTGCAATAGAAGACAAGTCTTGATTTAAGACATGTTAGGTGGTGAAAAGAACATGCCTGTAGCCCCCCTAAAATAAGCAAGCCACTCCTTCATGCGACAGGTGGGAAATGCCAGCACAGAAATGATAGGACACACTCCAACTAAGAGCGTGGACCCAAATCAGATTTCTGGAGATTCCTGCCAATTGTTTCCTCAACTCTCAGGCTGCCACAACACATTAACATTCTAAGCTGTTCTTACATCTTTGTGTGTGTGTGTGTGTGTGTGTGTGTGTGTGTGTGTGTGTGTTTGCACGTGCATGTGTGTGCATGCATACTGATACTGGGCTTGAACTCAAGTCCTGGGCACTGTGTCTTAGCTTTTTCACTCAAAGCTAGAGCTCTACCACTTAAGTCACGGCTTTACTTCTGGCTTTTTCATGGTTAACTAGAAATTAAGAGTCTCATGGGCTTTCCTGCCTGGGCTGGTTTTGAACCAAGATCTTCAGATCAGCTTCCTGGGTAGCTAGGATTACAGGCATGAACCACCAGTGCCTGCTTGGTCTTGGTCTTAAATCTTTTTGCCATTAAAAACAAACAAACAAAGACAAAACTGACAATAAAAAAAAAATAACCCAGCAGGCTTTCCAAGTCTCTAAGACAGTGAGATTAGCCCAGTCATGCATGCAATCTTGATTCAATAGGCTGCAAGGATGGGGGATGGGAGGCCTCATCTCAGTACCATCTCAGGGGCCAGCTCCCGCACGTGGGAGTGGAACACAGCTGGGAGGCCCCAGCTGCCCTGAGACCGCATTCCCATGCCTGCAGGCCGCTACCCTGGCTGCCTTCTCACAATACTGTGCCGTGATAACAGATGAGACTGCCAGGTATTTCCTAGAACCCACACGGTCCTCCCTCGGGGAGAGCCCTCAGGAGCTCCGCAGCAGCGAGAGCGTGACCTTGACAGTCATCTTGGTGGATGCACACCTCCAGAGCCCACGGGGTCGAAAGACTGGTGAATAGATACTGAGTGTCCCCATGGGCTCCGCGCATCCTGCCCGCACCTCGGCCTTACAGGGCACTGACTCAAGATGGGGGATAACGCGTAGTTCTTTTGTGAGCCTGGAATTGGAACACTGGCCCCTTGACATGATCACAGATTAACACGATCAGAGCCTTGTTGCTCCCACAAAAGCCCCTTTTCTTCTCCTAGAGCTGGATAAAGAATGGGCCTATGGCTTAGCTAGGAGGGCTGACCGTAGTTCTGTACTCCTGAGACGCTCGCCCCTGCAGGCAGGGCTGAAACCTGAAAAGACAGTACTCTAGATGGAAGTGTGTCTGCCCAACTCGAAGGGGACCAGTGGCCCATGGATGCAGTGCATCTGTGCCACCAAGAGGCACAAAAAGACCTCTCTGATTTCAGCCGGATGATACCATACCCTGCCATCAGGTAATGGCACTGATGGGGGAGATGCTACTCTAGGGCTGGAATACCCAGCGGAAAGGGGAGAATTAGTTGTTCTGTAAGAGCTGATGAATTGGCTCATCTCATCTTGTGCCATCCGAGGGAGAGGGTGGACTTCCGGGGGAAAACAAAAATCCAGCACTGCAGTCTGGCGTGCAATGATAAGCCAAGGGCAGGGCTGGGGCTGCTGAGCCACTGCTGGAGCTCAGAAAAGCTCTCCGGAGCTCATCCCAGTCCAGCTCTGTCTTTGCCACAAAGCCCAGCAAACACGTGCCACCGGCTCAGGGCCTGCTGCATCCTGTGCTAGACCCTGGGCTCTCAGGGTGAGTGAGGCCTAGATTTGGAGGACATCCTGACCCAAAGGTTCCTTGAGATGTTCCTTAGGTTACCAAGCAAGCAAATTCTAGAGTCCACCTAAAACCCTTGAACCTCCCAATTCTCTGGCACCTTTTCTTCCCAAACCACATGCCCACCATTTCAGGGCCTCAAGCTTAGCATATACTCACTGGAGGAAGAAGGACATGGCTGCAGGATATGGGAGCCAAGGCTGGGATGGAAAAGCAAAGGAGCAATGGAACAGAAGGTGCTAAAAAGCTCCAGGGCCTGCTGCAGGTAGAGGTCTGCCCTGTGTATTGACTGCTGAGGCTTCTTACCTGAATCAGCCATGCTATCAAGCTGGGGAAGAGACAACAGCTAAGCTTACAAGGCCTTTCTTCAGAACAGAACTACAAAAGCATTGTGGATCTGCAGGTTACTGCCTGGCCCAGCCCAGCCAACTCCTATTCATCCCTCAAGTCCCAGCCTATAGATTCCTCCTTCCCTAGACTCATTTTCTACTGAGTGACCTGTGAAGGGGTCATTAAGCTCCTCACATTTCTGACTTCTCTTAGATTCCTTGTCACTGATGTCTTTTTCTTTCCTATTCCTAGTGCCCCATGCAGAGTAGGTGATCAGCGAGGTTAGAGCAAGGGAGAGAAAATTTAACAGGCCAGTTTATGGCACACATCATCCAATGCTTCCTCCTACACTGAACTTGAGCATCTCCCTTCAGCACGTGGTCTTCATCCCACCCATACGGCTCCTCCTGGAGAGTGGGGACTAGGAGCAGAGCCCACAGCGCAGTGAAGGCTGGATTTGGCTTCATGCCTTTGGTCTATGAAACCATAGCAGTAGGGGACACTTCTGGCTGAATCAATGATACCCATTCACTTCTTCCTTCCAAACAGAATCTTTATCACATTGGGGGAGACAACATGTCCAGGTAAAAACTACATTCCCAGTCACTTTCATAGACAAGATCGGCCCATGTGATATAAAGGGAAGTGAGGGTGTAGGAAACTCTTTAAACAGCATAGATGCGGTTGGCACATGCTTCTTGTGCTTACCACTTTCTCGCTCTTGCCTGCAATACAGATGTAATGGGTAGAGCTCCTGCAGCTCTCTTGAGCTACAAGACAATGTGGAGGCTAGAAATCAAGCATTAAGCGTGGGAAAGCAGAAAGACAGAAAGAGTCTGGGTCCCTTATGACCACCGAGTCTTTGCTTCTGTCATCCCAAGCTGTCTGTGTGTGGGGGCATGAGAAAGAAAGGAATGAGTGTGCTGTTTAAATCACAGTCATTTGGAGCCTGTGTCCTATGCTGCTGTGGCAAGCAGCTTTCTATGATGTCTTTAACTATCCTTGCTGTGTAATCTCCTAGTGACTTACTTCTAGCAAATGGAATCTGACCAAGCAAAGTGATCAGGGCCTCAGAAGCTGTGCCTTCTTCCATCTCTCTGGCTCTGCTGCGTCCTCAGCTTGCACACTTCATGGTGCTTTGTTTGTTTTTTGGTACCAGTGCTAGAGCTTGAACTCAGAGCCTGGATGCCGTCCTTAAGTTTCTTTTACTCAAGGCTAGCACTCTACCACCTGAGCCACAGCTCTACATTAATGTTTGTAGTAGTTTTTATTGGAGGTAAGAATCTCATGGACTTTTCCTGCCCAGGCTGGCTTCAAACCACAATCCTCAGTTCTCAGCCTCTAGAGTAGCTAAGATTAAAGCCTGAATGAATCACTGGGGCCCAGCTTGGCTTGCGTACGTTGATGACGTACGTGGCGGCCACATGTCCGGGGGCTGCCGGCGACGGCCCGCGAGGAGCTGGCAGGAGCTAAATGCCATCAGCAGCCACACAGAAGCACAAGGACACAGCAGTGCTGCAGCTGACCACAGCCTGGCGCCACCTGGGCTGCAGCCTTACGCTCCCCTCGCGCAGGGTCCAAGCCCACACTCTCACTGTGGGGCGATAAACGCACATGTGCAAAGCAGCTAAGTTCCAGCCAGACTGTAGCGAAGATCTCCTCTCCTGTGCCGGGTCTCACATTCCACCTGGACTTAAAGCGATTCCTTTTAAACTTCCTGGGGCTGAAAATGTGTAACTATAATTATTATATGTTATAACTGATATCTTGATATTACTAATAATGGCACTTCATCACTGGAGCTAGACCTCCAACCCTTTTTTTTTTTTTTAATTCTTTTTGATTGTGTTAAAGTTTGAACTTGGGCCTCATGCTTGGTGGGCTGGCATTCCACCACTTCAGCCACGGCCTTTGCCCTATTTTTCTTTTATTTCTTTTTCACGTATGGTCTTGAATTTCTGTGCAGGGCTGGCCTCAGGCCCTGATCCTCCTGCCTTAAGGCCTCCTGCATAGCTGAGACTCCAGGCACTTGTCACATGCTTGAGGTGCTCTCTTTTGCCTGGACTGGCCTCAATCTGTGATCCTCTCAACTTCTGCCACCTGACTAGCTGGATTCTATCCAGGCACCTCCATACTCAGATAGCCAAGTTTTTTCAAATGCACGACATACTCACCCTGGCTTAGAGTTTTTTAGAGCATGCCCAGAGCAGTACTGAAATCCCCACTGACTACTCCGTGTTTTCTGTGCATGTCTGCCCCTGGCACACTGAGCTATAGGACCCCCTGTAGAGCCCCTCCAGCAGCAAGCCCAGACTGCCAGGCTTTCTGGCCACCAAGAGGTCAAGGTGGGAGGGACAGTGAGAACTTGAAATTGTGTGCTCACTTGCAAATGGTGCTGGCTCCTCCATGACAAGCCATGAGCTGTGGTCATGAGCTACCGTCAGCCAGCCTGGCTGCGGCCCTGTCTGTGTCTGGTCCTGGAGAACATCAGTGCTACCACTCCCCGTCTGCAGCAGCAGGCTCTCCAGAAGGAGAGGAAGCCCTGAAGCTTGGCGGCCTCTCTTTTGTTCTCTTTCCCCAGGGGCCTAGGAGACAAATACAGCAGGCCTGGCCACTGCTGAGCTCATAACGGTAAGCAATAGATGCATGGCACAGAAACCACAGTGCCCGGCTATGCAGCAGGCTGGAGTCAGTCATTAACTCAGTCACGACAAGTGAGCTTTTTACCCACACTGTGCTGCTGCCCAGCTACTGCATCTGCTCCTGGCTGCGCCAAGACGCTGGATGCCAGGATGTGGGGAGGGTGACTTCTAAACCACCCCTGGGAAGTACGGCGCCTGGCAGCTGAGGGCTTTGCAGCAACTTACTCGCTGGTATCTAGGCTAATGGGACCAGGAAGAACTGCTCCTGAAATCCACAGATGATCGCAGGGCTGCAGTGGCAAGAACCCAGCCTGGGAATCCAAGGGCTGCTGCGTCTCGTTCCTAGACACTGTCGGCTTCCACATCTGTCAAAGGGGACTGGCCCCACCCACATCCCAAGCTTTGCTGTGTGGATCAGATAAAGCTATAAGCATCAGATAATCGACACTGGGTGACAAGCCTTTAATTGTATTCCATTCGTCAGAAAAGATGGGTCCATCATAGAGATGAGCAACCGGAGGTACACAGAGCACACAGGCAAAAGGGCCTGTGTATCCGGCCACAGGGCTGGCTGCCATGTACCCACCTCTTCTAAAGGCTGAGCCTGCTCAGCCAGGTCCAGTGCTAGGAGGCAGTCACTGACTAGAGCAGAAAGCATAGCACCTGAGGACCCACAAAGGGGCCTAGGTTCATCATCTGTGGCCATCTGAGATGCACTGGGGACAGAGAGCAGGGCCCAGGGCCTCCTCTCTTTCTGAGTTCCACCTGTTTCCATTCATCTACATCTTACAACATACCCTATAAATCTGTGTTCAACTCTCACTTTTTGGTCACTGCCCAGGTTCCCCTGGGAGGGGCTGACATTCATGTAATGATGTAAATAACTAACACAGGTTTCAATGTGAGGAACACAGGAATGCCAGGATGTGAATGGGGAGCCTGATAAGATAATGTCATGGCTTTGATAACGGCAGATAATTTGAGCCCAGAAACTCAAATCTAAAGACTCAAACAACACCACTACCTGTGTGATCTTGGACAAGGGACTGCTCTGGCCACCGTGGTCTCTGTAGGAAGAAGCATTGCATGACTTCACCTCCATGGTCATTCTCGTTCTAAGGCTTCTAACTCTAAGACTTCTGCTCACTTCTCTCTCTCTGCTGCTTGGCTAGCTCTGGACAGGCCTCGCTTCCTAGCTGGGCTGCAAACAGCCCTGGCTGCCCTGGCTAGGGGCCAGAGCCCCACCCGTTCTGGCATCGTTGTGGCTCAGAGCAGCAGCTGGCAGTGGATTCCAGACTAAATATGGAGCCCCAGACCCAAGCTACTCCCACCTGCAGGCCACAGGGCCCAGATCTCTGCACTACAGCCTGTCATGCTATCCCCCTCTGCCACCTGGAATGCTGATTCAGAAACTGCATACAGGCAAAGGCTAGACAGGGGTCAGGGGGCCCAGGGCAACAATGAACTTCCAGAGCCATCAGAAAAACAGCAGCATACGGCCCTTGCCTCTAACGGGAAAAACAGGAGCAGACTGCCAGCTCAACAACAGAGGGGACAGAAACAGTGGAGCCCCGGGGCACGTGCGGGGTTGTGTGCCAAAGGGAAACAATAACCCAAAACATCAGAAACTAAAAACCATGCCTCTGCAAGGAGACTCGCCCTCTTCTAAGCTAGGATATACAGCCAGGTCTTTCAAGAAAATCTGTGAACACTTGTGCATCCATGCTCACGGCTACACAGCTCACCACAGTTAGGCAAAGAGCCCAGATGCCCTTCCATGGACAACTGGATCAAGAAAATATATAGCATATACACATACTGGAATATATACACATACACTGGAATTTTACTCATCCATCAGAAAAAATAATGTTAAGTGAAATAAGTACAGTTCAGAGAGACAAAGGACACCTGTTTTCTGTCATAGTTGGATCTACGTTAGAAATATATATGAAAACAGACACAGGGTTACATGCATATATGTGCACATATTGACTAAAGAATGATATATGCAAGGTTTAGGCTAGCTGACAATTTAACAAAAGGAATACCAGGAAGCTGACACATGTGTTGTCTAGAGATGGGGAAGGATGGGGGACAAACGAATGTGGAGAGAATAACTGGGTGAATACGGCCTAATATTCAGTACGCATATGTGAAAAATGAACCAGGTAACTCGAGAGGGGGGGTGGGAAAAATGATGGAAAAGGTGACACTGATCAAGATGCATTATTATAGTCAAAAACTAACATGTTGAATCGAACCTCTTTTATACAACTACTTAAAGGTAATTTTTTAAATAATATAAATAGAAATAAGAATCAAGAAAGCTCCTGGGGATGTCCTGCTCCATCCTCCAGTGTGTAACGATTAGTGTTCCCAGAAGGGCAAAGTGTGTATTGAAGATCCAGGCCCTCCTAGGGCAGCCCAGAGCATCTCCCACCTGAAATACCAGGCTGAAGAAACTCCAGGTGACCCAGCATGAACCACGCCTCCCATAGACATCTCCCAGGCTGCCAGGGACTCAAGTGTGCCCCACAAAAGAGGGACTAGAACCCAGGTCCCAGGGAACGTGACCTTAGTGGAATGAGGGTCTCTGCCAATGTAAGCAAATTAGGATGAGCTCACACCGGATTAGGGTTGGCAGACACACCTGTGGCGAGGTGGAGGCCAGACCAAGTGGTGCAGCCCCACCTAAGGAATGCCAACCATTCCTTCGGGCGATTGCTGCAGAGGCTGGAGCTAAAGGAATGTGTGGCCCAGGCCATGGGCTTGAGGAATAAATTAGGTGATAAGAAAAGCAATCATGATAGAGAATGTAGACAAGAATCACCGGCTGGATTTAGGAGCCTATGGTCTGAAATGCCCAAGGCACAAGGGTTCTGCAGCAGTGAAATGGGACCTGGCCTACAGCCAGACGACAGGTGTCACTCGTGTGGCATTTGAGCTTCCAGAGGGGATATACTGTAGTCACCAAGAGAAGAAAGGAGGAAGAGTTGGATAAAGAGGGGATGACACTGTCAAGGGCATCCATTCCCTCTGCTTCATAGACTGAGACTTCCTATAGTAAAACACAGAAGAGATATATTGGCTATGTTGATGCATTCCTCTTTTCAGACACACCTTAAAACAGAGCACAACAGAGCTGGAGGCGTGCCTCAGATGTACAGTACTTGCCAAGCCGGTGGGAGACCCTGAGTTCAAACCCCAGAAACCACAAACAGCAATCTCCAACAAAATAGAGCATAACTAAGTCTGGCAGAAATTTAGTGGGGGAAAAACATATGCAAAACCATATGCACAGGGTTTAAAAATGTTTGTTTTTATAGGACCCAGATGCTTTTAAAAAATGAAGCTAAACTCTCTTTTAAAAAATGTTATAATCTAGCCAGGTACTGGAGGTGCATAACTATACTCCTACCTACTCAAGAGACTCAGAGGTGAGGATTGATGTTCAACAGCCAGCAGGGACAGAATGAGAGAATGAGAGATGAATGAGAGACTCGTTCATCTCCAATTAATTGACAAAAAGCCATATGTGGAAGTAGGGCTCAAGTGATAAGAGTGCCAGCTTTGAACAAAAAGCCAAGCAAGATCACAAGGTTCTGAGTTCAAGCCCCAGTAACAGCACACACAAAAAGGAAGACTTCTGTCATATTATTTAGTTCCAGAGTCAGCTCTAAGAAGTTATGACATTGAAGCAAGAAAAAATAATCACTGGAGTATGGGGCAAGGGAATGGGTGACACTATCCAGAAAGAAATGTACTCATTACCTGACGTATGTAAGTGTAACCTTCCTGTACATTAACTCACCTTTAGAATGACAATTTTTAAGAGTCTCTCTCTGTCTCTGTCTCTGTCTCTGTCTCTGTCTCTCTCTCTCTCTCACACACACACAGAGTATGCAAGCCAGGAAAGGACATAGGTAGCCATCAATGCAACCTTGGAGAACCTCAGCAGGTCCAAGGCTGGACTGTTCTGTGCAGGTTCCACACCCGGGAGACAGGACTAGCCCAAATGCCCCTTAGCAGAGTCCCAGAGGCCTCTCCAGCCTGGAGCCACATCGCTTAGATGCTAAGCCCCAAGCAGGGAGGGAGTTGATCATGCCACCTGCTCTCTGCCACAGCTTCCCATCCCAGATGCACACACTCTCCAAGAGAGCTTGGAGAATGGGCCACCTGCCAAACAAGCAGGGGACAACACAGACTGATATGATGCCCAGCAGGTCACCTGTGGGGAAGATGCACAAAAAGCCAGGGATCCCTTGCATGGCTTCCTCGTGTGGTACTCCCTGAGGCGGGATGGACCTGGGGACTGACTGTGTTGCCCTCATGGATTCAGGGGTGCTAGTGCCAGGGTGAAGGGGACCCCATGCCCAGCCAGCATGTTCCTTAAACTGGATGTCCTTCCTGCCACTCCCCTTCCTGCCCCATAAGCAAGCTTTACTCCTCCAATGGAAACTGCAAAGAATGCCACGCTGAGACACATCTCCAATTAACCAGCATAAAGCTGGAAGTGGAGGTGTGGCTCAAGTGTAGAGTGCCAGCCTTGAGGGAAATAACCAACCAAATAAGTACCACAGAGAATAGCACAGAACAAGCAGAAGTAAGCTCTGCCCCTAAACCAAGACCTTATTAGGATCCATCATGTTTGTTTATGTGCCAGTACTAGGACTTGAACTCAGGGCCTGGGCATTATCCCTTAGCTTTTTTTGCTCAGGACTGGTGCTCTATCACTTAAGACACAGCTCCACTTTAGATTTTTTGTTGGAGATAAGAGTCTCTCACAGACTTTCATGTCCACCCTGGCTTCAAACGGGGATCCTCAGATCTCAGCCTCCTGCAAGGCTAGGATTATAGGTATGAAACATCCGTGCCCAGCATCATTCCTCTTTATTTTGATTGCGGCAA
Source organism: Dipodomys merriami (assembly GCF_024711535.1). Lineage (NCBI taxonomy): Eukaryota > Metazoa > Chordata > Mammalia > Rodentia > Heteromyidae > Dipodomys > Dipodomys merriami. The sequence goes on from NW_027203381.1 coordinate 19,129,043, forward strand.
TGCAAGTAAAAAGCACCTGTCCGCTTCTAGATTGCACACTTAAGATTCATGTAGATTAGATATCAGTAAAGCCCTGTTCATACTGAAACTGAATAAAAAGACCAATGACTCCAGAAAGTAGGAGGTTCTGCAAACAAAATGGCACAGAATCAGGTTGCTGGCCTTGGAGATGATCAGAGGACTGAGGTCTGCAGGGGTGTGTGCAGGAGGCGCACACTGAAAAGCAACAGAGTGGGTCATTCTGGAGGAGCCTCGGCAGGTTACCTCTGGGCTTCCTCTTTGTGCTCTCCAGCTGGGGAGCTTGTAAAAAATGCAGACTTCTGGGAGCTCTGTGGAGTCTCTTGAACCACACATAGTCTGAGACTAAGATACAGCAATCTACATGTTTTTTGTGTGTATGTGTGTGCTGGTACTGGGACTTGACCTCAGGGCCTCGAACTCTTGCCTGTCCTTTGTGCTCAAGGCTGGTATTCTATCACGCTTGAGACAGACCTCCATTTCTAACTTTGTGCTGGTTATTTGAAGATAAGTATCTTAAGGATGTCCTGCTTAGGCTGGCTTTGAACTGTGATTCTCAGGTCTCAGCCTCCTGAGTACTAGGATCTCATAGGGTTTCAGCCCAGGCTCCCTAAAACACAAGAGAAACATATTCAAAGCACTTCTTGTCCCGCCTTTTCCCATTACTCCCCAGCTTCCTTCCAGGCTCCTTGTCTCTTGCCTTCTCCAACCATCACATGCCTTCTGCCCCTTTGGTTAGGCTGTACCTGCCACCTTCCCAACTGCTCACAGCTTAGCTATCCCCTGCTTTCCCCAAGCCCCTGTGACCTCCTGCTAGGATTGCCCCTCACACACACACACACACACACACACACCAGGACAACATGGAGGATGGGGTCCAAAGTGAGCCAGGCAGGCTCCGGGCCTTTACAGACCTGCTGATCTTGTTTGAAGATGATTAAAACACTAATTACAATATGGTGTAAGTAAGGTGTAGGCAGCAGAGGGCACACTGTTAATTACAAACTACTACGACACCCTCTAAAAATAGGGTGACTCCCTTCCCCGCCCATCCAGGGGTCTAAGAATAACTAACACAAGTGAACTCTCTGGATCTGGTGTTACTCGCATCCTGATACGTCAACACTTTACACTCTGAGACATGGAGCTGGTGGGGTGGTGCTCATTAAAACTCCTCTGCGAGCTGGGCATGGGTGGCTCATGCCTATCATCCTAGCTACTCAGGAGGCTGACATTGAGGATCATGGTTCGAAGTCAGCCTAGGGAGACAAGTCCAGCAGACACTTCTCTCTAATGAACCATGCAGGTATGGACAGCAGAGATAGAAAAAGAACAGGCAGAAGGCACTCAGAAGGAGGAGATGAGATGAACCAGGGCCAAGCCAGCCTGAAAAGCTGGGAATGAGCAGGATTATTTTTGAAAAGACAAGAAGCCAAGTCATAAGGAGGCGAAGTTATGCAACTCAGGCTGGGACATGGTAGATCTCAGAAATTTTTACCTCTCCTCACCCCCCGCCAAAAAAATCCAATTTTGTTGTCAGTCCTGGTATTCAGAAAGCAGAGGACTGTTGCCTGGCTTCTCCTTGTGAAAGGGAATATCTACACAAATGGAGAGCAGAGATCTGGCAAAGCCAGGCAGCATACTGTTCCACAGGAAGACATTGGCTCACTGGCTGCATGGCATCTGAGTGAGCCAGGCCTCCATGCCTCCAAGTGGGGTTGTTGCTACCAAATTCCCATCAATCTACCCCCCACCAAGAGTCAGCCAGGGGACTTGTTCAGACCAGGTGGGGAGCAGACCCAGACACCAGAGTGCAGGGCAGAAGAAACCCTAAGAAAGAACTCCCCACATTGGGCACATGAGGACAGACAAGACCTGACCACCTAGGGAAACCTGAGAATATAACCCCCAGCTGAGAGGGTCCCCAAAGGCTGATCAAGGCCCAAATGCCAAGTTGCTGAGTAGTAGTGAGATTCTCTAAAGGGACATGGGGTCCGACATTGTTCAGGTTGGGCCCAATTTCAGGATGCATGGAATACAGTGGATATTGGATGTGATAGACTTGGAGGTTCCAAGGATGTTATTGATGAAGCAGGGTGCTTGATACAGTGCTCTGAGTGGCCATTTCTCACCAGCCCCCACTGCCATTCTTAGGTACTAAATTCTGAGGGCCAGAGACCACAACCCATACAAAATTATCCTTGGAGTAGAGGAAGGGAGAATCCCCCCCAAATCACCCTATCCTCTTCTTTAACTCTTGTTTTCCAGACGGAAGATGTATCATTGGCTTTCTGAGAACACCCACCCAGCAAAAAGACCCCAGCGCCAACGATTAAACGCCTGCCAGTGAAAATGGCCAACATCAACTCAAGACTCTGCTTTTCTGGTCATTTGGCTCCTAGCAAGGATGACTTTCTAGAATATTCTCTCCTCAAGGAACAACCAAATCCACAATGGTCATGAAGTAGAACAGGAAGTCATACTCAATAGAACAATTTCTTTGAGTGTGTTTGAGCAGACCCAACAGACATCTTCAAATAAAATTTGGTTTTCCCAGGGACAGAGTGCTGGCAGGTAGTGCAGTCACACCTCAGCTGGTAACACAAAGGATTCTACCTTCTGCAGTGGCTTTTTGCCTATTTATTCCTGGTGTTTCTCTTGGCCATGGAATTGCAGAGCAAGAGGAATCAACAAGTAGCAGGACACCAGGATGATGGTGAAGCCAGATTGGGGGACAGGACACAGAAGGGCCCATCTCAGGAAAGGTCACCAGTCCTGGGTTCCCAACACACGATTACTGTTAGTGTTTCTATGGTTTTGACTTTGTTTTCTATGACCATGCCACAAATAACAAACAAAAAACAAAACAAAACAAAAAGGCATGCAAACACAATCCTGCATGAAGCCCTGCACGGGCTGACCGCCAACCAGGGCACAGCCCCAAAAGGTCAGACATGTGACCTTCCCTGGTGAGCCTCAGGGTGAGTGATCAGCGGTGAATACTGGTCACTCCTCAGCACATGCCAGCCAGGGTGGGGTGGGTGGCACACCTGGGCAGCCTGTGGACAGAGGCTGACGCCCAAGGTCAGGGTCAGACAACCACAGAACCTTACTGTTCTTCAGCGAGCTCTCTCTGAGGCTGATTGTTCCACAGGGCATATTCCCCCCAACCCCCCTGCCTGTCTGGCATACCATGGGCCCTCCACAAATGTTTGTGGTTGGCTCTTGGGAGCTAAAAGCAAGATCTGAACTTGACCACCTTGTTTACAGAGGGCCGTCTGGCAAAGTCCTTGCCTTGACAGCTCGCCTTGGAAGGAACCTCACGATGTGGAACCTGCTAGTCCTGCAACACATGCCCACGGCGCTAATAGAATACCCACTCTGTGGGGAGCATTGCTGACCTTCCTGGTCTGAGCACGGGGCACCATCCCAGGGGAGCAGGGCTGAATCCCCACTGGGGCTCCATGGGTCATTCTCTCACCCCCATGGGGGTGGACGGAGGCTGGTGACACACCTCACTTCCGCTCAGTGCAGCCATGTGATCCAACTATGTCGTGCTTCAACCTCCCTCCCCCAGGCAACAGAAAAGTGGAAATTAATCTAATTAAACTCAACAGTGTTCACAGGAAGGAAAATTCTGGTACTTTGCCGAGAGTCACTTTCCTGCCAAGCTTTCTGGGAAAAAGGATACGGGCTTTGGAGCTGGTGGGCCAGAGCTGGAGCTCTAACTCTGTCACTCAGTGGATCGCCAGGGGACAAATGTCAAAGGGGCAGAGTGTCGCGTGCTTTACGGAAGGGCGGTGAGGACACGGAGGAAAGTCGGGAAACGTGTACGGCTTTCAACCCTCAAGTGCTCCGCTATCACACATTCCACACAGGTTCTCAAAGGTTTTTAAGAATAATTAGACGTCGGTGCGGGGGGAGGGGGAAGGGGGGGAAAGGAGAAGGATTGGGATTGGGGGGAGGGGGGAGGCTGGGAAGGGAGGTGAAGGGTAAACAAAGGAGGAGGCTGCAATGCTTGGTAAGAAATGTACGCATTATCCTGCCCATGTAATTGTAACTCCTCTGTACAGTATGTTCACAAATAAAATAAAATTAAATTAAAAAAAAAGAATAATTAGCAATACTTATAACCTTCGAGAATATTCTCCTCTCGTCCCCTCATTCTTCCCCCCCCCCCCCGCCCCGCCACCATGCAGAAGGCCAGAAAATAGAACAAAAGCATACAAAAGGCAATCCATGAGCCCCCAACACATCAAACTTATGAACGAATACAGGATTCAGTTCCTGATAGCATTTTAAAATGGGCATGTCTGACTAGACCTAGCCTGTTGGTGGCGCTCTTCCTCAGGAGGAAGAGCAGGGACAGTGGTCCCATGCAGGGCATGCTCCAGGACTCCTGATAGAAAGGCAGGGCCCCTCCCCCCAGGGGGAACTCCCCAAAGCCACGCCCCCAATACCTGCCACAGTGACTGAGATGCTCATCTCAGCTGGGCCTCGAAGTAGTAGCCCCGTGAGGCAGGCAGGTGATGAGCTAGTTTTCCCTTTATCTCCATTTTAGAGCATCAGAGAGGGAGCACACACTGAGAAAGGTCACACAGGAAGACAGTCACGCCAGAGCTCCCAGTCTGACAGTCCCAGGTCATGTCTAATGACACAGGCAATACAAGTTGAGCATCTGGGTATTATACCACCTCCCTCTGGATGGGACAGAGTCCATACTTCCTGTGTGTGACTGGATGGGCGGTAATACAGCATAGGTAGCAGTGAGCCTGCTTCAAGCCTGAGCTGGAAGAAAGCCTGGCAGCTGCCACTTCCATGTCCCATGGCACATGGTTATCAAGCCATCCATACCAAGACCACCATGTTGGAAGAGAGCTCAAGCCAATCACGCACCATGCTTCACAGAGGAGAAGAGAGGTCTCAGGATGCCCTGGGCAGACATGGAGTGAGGCAGAGAGGCCCTCATCTCCTCCATTATTATTATTTTTTTTTTGGTCCGGTCGTGGGGCCTGAACTCTGGGCCCGAGCGCTGTCCCTCAGCTCTTCAGCTCAAGGCTAGCGCTCTACCACTTGAGCCACAGCGCCACTTCCGACTTTTTCTTTTTTGCTTATGTGGTGCTGAAGAATCGAACCCAGGGCTTCATGCATGCAAGGCAAGTGCTCTACCACTGAGCCACCTTCCCAGCCCATCATCTCCTCCATTATGAGCCCAGCCCCAAATGTACAAGTGTGAGGGAAAAACAATGAAAATATTGTCTTCGGGCAATCGTTAAGAGCAAAGATAGATCTGTCAAAGAAGGAATTATGTGTCCAGATTAAAACAGAAATCCTGCCTGTGTTTCCAGCCCTCAGGCCTGCAGATTCGAGAGTAAAGTGTCAACTTTTACCCACATTCCTGCCTGCCCTGCAAATCTGACTTGCCAGCCGTGCAATCACACAAGGAGCTGCAATCACACGAGCTAGCTCTTGAAAATCTGAAGACATCAACTAATTTAGCTTCCTTGAGGCCAGGAACCAAGTGTGAATTGCCTTTGAGCATCCAGTCTACATGAAGAAATATTGGAAAGAAAAACAAAATATTATTGAAAGTGCCTTCTCTTGGGGCTATGTTTTTTAAAGAGTTCTTGTCTTTTGCCAATGTCTACTGAATTATTTTTGATTAAAATGATATGACGACAGGAGTTTTCTTCAAATGTCCCATAGTTAGGGAAGAAGATAGGGAACAGAATCAAGTTTGAACACAATATGGAAACTAAGGAGCCCCGTCTCTAGGCCCTTTGGGCTTTAGTTGTTTTTCAGATAATGTCATGCTTTTGCTTGGCGCTGCCTTGGATTTTAACCCTCCTACCTCAGCCTCCCACATAACTGGGATTACAAGCATGTACTACCATGCCTGGCTTGTTCTTTCAGACTGGATCTCACTAACTTCTTGCCTGGGCTAGCCTCCAACCTTGCTCCTCGATCTCTGCCTCCCATAAAGCTGAGATTAATTGTGCAAGCTACCATGCCTGACCTTAGACATTTGAAAGTGATGCATGTACAGTTCAGTGGCAGTTGTATTTCCACTGTTGAGCAATCACCATCAATATCTAGTTCCAAATTATTTCCTTACCTCATAAAACAATCCTCTATTCATAAAATCCTCTATTCATTACTGCCCCTCCCCTACTCCTCCCCATCCCGTCAGCACCAATCCAAGGATCTGGCTACCGTTCTACCAGCCCAGCATGGCTCACATGGAGGGTCTGGTACACCCTGTGACTTCTGTGGCCAGCTTTTTTTACTTACCTGGATATTTCTGAGGATGCTCCATTCCATAGCTGGGCCAAACCATCCTTTTTCACAGCTGACTAACACCCTAGTGGACAGATGGGCTGTGCTTTGTGTATCCACTCATGGGCTGATGGACATTAGGTCATCTCCAGAGCACATCTGCTTCATTCTGACTTTACTTTTGAACTTTCTAAGCATGAGGCCCTCGTCAAATCAACGTTGCTAATTGGTAAATATGGGCCACAGAGAAAGTAGGGTGTGGACAGGAGCAGAGTCACTAAACAGTGAAGGAACCTGGCAAAACTTAGGGAGAAGCATTCACAACTGTGAAAGCAAAGTGGGTAATAAATTCTAATTGCTCCTCTCTGGGGGTGTGGCTCCCACACTCTCTAACTGCTTTAAGCTAAAGAACTATTGGAAAATTTGTTTAGGCAAATCACAGGTGAATGAGCCATTCTGGCCCGGCTGGTCTGGAAACAGGGCCCAGCAGTCACAGTGGGACCTGGGGAGTGAGGGTGATGGCTGGGGGCAAGGCAGCCAGTGGCCAACTCATCCCACCTTCAAATCCCAGTACTGCCCAAAGAAAAAGCTCTGTAAACACTATACTGGGGAAAGAAGGCTGCAGAAGACCACTTTACATTGTAGCTCTCAGCCTGGGAAAGCTACTTGCCTGTTTTCAGAGGAAGATAGTAACCCCCGCCCCTAAATATTAGAATATTAGGAACCCAGGACTGAGAGAGCTCCCAGGGCCTTGGAGGCACAGAAGAGACATAAATACATGTAACGGACCTCAGAAAAGTACCAGAACCTTCTAGACTGCATCTAGAGGAAGAAGAGGGTGTGAGGAATAATGGGTCCTGTGGAATGAGCAGGACTTTGCCTTTCTGGGGGTCACACCAGCAGCCCTGTCTCCGCCCCTTGCTCTCAGCGTGCACCTATCTTTGCTGACCCTTAAATGTTCAGAACCACCATTACTAGGCTTCTGCCCTGATACAGAACCTCCAATGGTCCTCAAGTGCGGTCCACACCAGCCCCTATGGGAGCTAATATTTTGCTGAAGCTAGCCTTGAACCATAATTCTCTTGATTTCTATCTCCCAAGTAGCTGGGATTACAGGCATGAGCTACTGCGAGAGACCGTTTTTCTTAGTACAGTCATTCTTAACCCAGGGACAGAGCCAAGACCCAGAGTTCAAGCCCCAAGACCAGCAGAGGTGGGGGCAGGGGAGAAGAAGAAGAGGAGGAGGATGAATGCAGTCATAAGATTCAATACATAGCTTACAAACTTAAGAAATCTGAGGGAAGGGGTAGAGTTGGAAGAGATGGGGAGAATGATGAAAGAGGTGTAGCATTGATTAAGATGCATTATATTCATAAATTCCTTTGTTGAATGGCAACTCCTTTATACAATTGCTTAAAAATAATAAAATACCTTGCAAAAAATAATAAAGTCATTCTTGGTGCAGTAGATTTTTTTTTCTACCTATAGCCAATGATATCCCACAATATTTCCACACTATCCCTCATAAGGGAGATCATGGTGAGATACAAAATAGCACCTTGTATGGCTATGAACCAAGTCTGAATTTTAAGGCCACCGTACCCAAGACAGCACATTCCTCGCGGGCCCCTTAAGCAAGATGAGGGAAGCAGATGCTGGACTCTTGCAGGAGCCCCTGCTGTCCGACACTTCCCCAGTATGTACCCAGAGGTGGAAGTGGTGATAAATGTTGAGTGCGCATGCCTCCTAGGCCTGCACAGCTTAAACTCCCATTTACCCAGCAACCACTGTCCAAATCTGTAAGCGCACACAAATTTGTCCATTTCTAGTGGCTCCTATCTGTAATGTTGGCTATTCAGAAGGCTACGTTCACAGGACTGAAGTTCAAAGCCAGCCCAAGAAGAAAACTCCATGAGACTCAATTGCCAGTTAACCAGCAAAATGCTGGGCTGGAGGCGCAGCTCAAGTAGTGGAATGCTAGCTATAATTAAGAAAGCCACAAGAGTAAGCAAGCTCAGTGAGGGTGCGAGGCTGTGAGTTCAAGCCCTGGTACCACCACCACCACCACCACAAAAAAAAGGTACCAACCGAGCCTTCCTTCTGACTGTTCAAAATTCCTCTTACCAAGATGTACCATCCTGCACCAGCAGGAGGCTGTACCACCAGGATGAGATGAGGGGAGGCAGAGCCCCGGCCTGGGTCTCAACAGTAGTTTCAATCTGTTCCCAGAACCTGACCATGCAGATGCCCAGGAACCTGAACCAGATGCTAGTGAGTAAACACATTAAGCTAACAGGATTAAGGCAGGCTGGCTGATGTAGGCAGGGGATCCATTTCTGGAGGGAGAAGAAGGAAAAATGAGTATTTCAAAAATTCCTGACCCTCAGCACTGGCCCCATCAGCCAGACCTGCGGGACGTGACAAAGCAATCCCCATCAGCACGGGTCCCTGCCAGAAGCGACAGAGCAGATCCGGATGTCAGACCTCACTGCATAGGCAACTACTACAACTAAACACATCTGGTGGCCGGGCAGGGCACACAGATGCCAGCCAGCCTGTGACTGCAGAGATACAAAGCAGGATGCCTTTCTTTTTGCTTTCTGACACAGCTCAGGGTGCTGTAAGCAGACACAAGAGACAGATCAACTTCATGCTCTAATGATCATTTTGACCTCTTGTGTCCTTCTGTTTGGGGACAAGCCAAGCCTTGAATTCTGCAGCCACTTCCTTGATCTCAGGCTCAAACTAAAGTCTCAGCAAATTCCTTGAGTATGGCAAAGGCTGAGGGTCCCAGTTGGTGATGACGTCAGGAGCTTGCCTATCCTAAGGGAAGCCCTATAAGGGAACAGTGTGGGTAGTGTGGCTCCACCCACTCTTGATGGACTCACACATTCTTTCTGAATCACTTCCGGGTCAGCTGTCACCACAGCTGCCAAGCAATTCTATGTCTACGCCCCAGTAGCTGTCTGAAAGTCAATGTCATTCAATCAGTGGTATACAGAGTGATAGCACTGCCTCTGTATATAATAGACACTCACTAAACACCAACTCTTTGCCTGGGATTCCCGAACTACTGACTCCCAAGCTGACATGTGTTCTGGGTGTGGGTGGAAGTCTATCATGGGCACACTGTCTTCCTTGTGATGGCCAGAAAAGCAGAGTCAACTGCTGCTCAGAACTTGCATACTAAGCAAGGCGTGGTAGTACACACCTATAATCCTAGCAGTCAGAAGGCTAAGAAAAGAGGATGAGGAGCTTGCAATGAGTCTAGGCTGCCAGGGAGACCAGGTTCTCAACAACAGACAGACAGACAAGAGCGAGAGACAGACAGACAGATCACAGACTGCCTGTGCAGCCAGCTCTGTCACCTAGGTCCATCCTTACAAGCACCTGCTGGACTAAGATGGTTAGGACACTTCAGCTTGACAAATTAAGGCTCTACTGGCAGAAAACAGAAGGTTGGCAAAAGGATGGAAAAACCAAGGTGTCAGGCAGAAATGGCCAAGAGGTGGCTAAAGCCATGAGGCCACTTCAGAGGGAGTGGCTTCCCATGGCCAGCCTGCTACTCAGGGCTGGATTCCCACATTGCGGGGGAAGGAGGGGCAGGGTGAGTGGCCAGGTGATCTACCATTGTACAAATTTAGCATCATAGGAGGTGAAAATGCCATACAGAGAGATATGGTGCCATCTGGTGTGGAGAACCCAAAAACAGAATCCCCACAGGGCACACCCATCCTTACAGGGAACCTAGAAAGATAGCTCATCAGTAAGGACCTGGCCTGATCAGGCAGGAGAGAAGGTTCTGGATTTCCCTAATGGATGGAGTTCATCATTAGACCTTTCCTATGGAATGAGCTAGAGGCAGGTTCAGTCCTGCGCCATGCTCTGCTCACACTTTCCCGATGTGTGGCAGTCTTCAAGATGCTGCTGCTCCTCTCTCCTCTCCATACCTCAGCCCCATCCACTGAGCCCCAGGCCTGAAGCTTGGCTCCAGAGTACAGATTTAAGTCAACACAGGGTCAGAAGCCCCAGCATCTCCCCATCCCCCTAGACCTCCTGTCCACAGTCTGGGAGTCACTGGAAGAACTAGCCTGGGGTCTATATGAGCTAATTTCTCCTCTGGGTCCCCCAGGATGACAAGTCTGGTAGATGTCCAAAGCCATCCGAGGCCTGAGGGTTTCCAGTTTCCTGGAAGATATTTTTGTTTTCCTCACTTCAAATCCAGGTTCAAACCATAAATCTAGCCCCGCCTAGGTCCATGGGTTCAATGCTATTTGGCTTTCTTCAAATGTCCCCTGTTGCCTATTGGAGGCAGGGGTCCCCATTTCTATTGCTTGTCTTATCTGCAGTCCTGGTAAAGTCAGGATTCAGCCCCTCCCCCTTTCCCACCTCTCATGCATTCCCGGAGTCCTGTGACAGAGCACCACTGGATTTTCTACAGCGTTTTTTTTTTTGGCGCTTTGTGTTGGAAGGCTTCCAGATACATCGTTTTGTGGGACTACACGCTTCTAAGCCCATGTTGGGGTGTTCCCATGGAGGCTTTCCCTAGCTGACCTCCCAGGGCCCTGTCTTTGGAGAACCCCACAAAGACACAGGACACCTACTGTGTGCCAGGCACAGCTGTGGGTCCTGAGGATTTGGATCTCCAGCCCAGCCCAGCCCAGCTCAGCTGCCGGGTCCAATGACACAGACAGGGCTCAGGGTTTTCCCATTTAATTAGCATTCTAGTCTTGGCTCAGCTTGTTACAGCTTTTTAGTGGCTTCAGCTACAGTGCCTGCTGCAGGAAGCCCCATTTTCCCCGTCCAGTGCTCTTGCTTCAAGGGTCTCAGACAGGGCACTGCAGGGGTTAAAAAAATGAACACGCCTCTCCCACTAACTTGCTCTTCTGCTTACAGCTGAAGCCTGCTCTCCTCTCTGGCTCTTGGTCATTGAATTCTGCCAGCTGGGCCTCCAGCATGACACAGCATCCCAGCCTGGCTTCCCTCAGGAGCCCGCAGCCCTGTGTGACAAAGGATTCGCTGACAATGGGAGGAAGAGGTCTGCTCTCATTGTCTAGGGCAGCCGCCACCACCACGGACCATCATGGCCACACTAGGGCAGATATCTATCTCCCTACTCTTAGGATTGTTGGCTTCTGCCTGGTGTTGAGGATTGTCAGTGATTTCAGCCCAGGCCCTGGGACCTGGAACTCACCACAATCTTCCTCTGGCTTCCCTAGCAGCCAGAAGCTCGTGTTTAGGTTGCCATCTGCCCAGCACTAAGCCTGGGAGACTCTGGGGCTCCTCTCTTATCCCCTGAATTGAAATAATCCCACAGACTGTACTTCTCAATTATATTTAACACCGGACCTTGCTAACATCCCTGGGTTCCAGGCCTGGAGCCTCATCAACCCCAGTGGCCGCTTGCTCTGGGTCACATCTCCTTCTGACCCAGGGCTGCCCAGTTCTACTCTGCTAAAAGCCCTATCCCCCATGCTAGACCACAGACTCAAGATGCAGGTCCTGGCTGAAGCCTGTCTCCCTCATCGCCCTTGCATTTGACCTCCTGCTTATATTCTCTTCCCACAGCCAGACAGCATCTGGCATTAGTGCATACCACCAATCGCCACCCGCAAGCCTTTCCTTCAACCTCAATGCCCTTCTCCTGTCTCTTTTCCTGGCTAGCTCATTTCCTCCCCTAAGACTCATTCCTGATTTGTCTCCTTCAGGAAGTCCTCCTTGGTTGCAGGTACCCCAGGTCCTGGAGTTTCCCTAGCACTATACTCCCTAGAATGCAACAAACCAAAGCTTGTATGTCTCTCCCACTAGAGAGCAGGCTGCTTGAGGGAGGGCCTCAAGGTCCTAACACAGAGGCTAGCGTAGAGACTGGCATAGAAATCAATAACTACTGAGAAACCTACTGACCCCAGGATGATCAACAAAACCTCTTTGGTCTTTTTCACTAATACTTTCAAGTTTTTCCTTATCTACTTTCAGGCCTCTGCCCCAGTCTAAAACCCCATGGACCACACACTCACAAAGTTACTCTTCCATAAAATCATGCCAAATGCTGCACTTGCTGTGTTGTTGCTATGGAAACGGCCTCCATCCTTTCTCTCTCACCACCACCCATTAATTAGCAGTTGGGTCCAGCTCCCTAGCTGAATAAGCATTAACAGTAGACATAAAGGAGTTCTGGAAGGTTCAAGGCCATGATGACCATGTCAGATGGTGAAGCTGCTGTGTCAGCTCTGAGCACTGAGTTTAGAGTATGGAGAATAGAGTTCAGATCCCTGCTTTGCTGTTTACTTGTGACTTGGGCATGTTACTAACTCTGGAGACTTAGCTTCCTCATCTGCAAGATGGAGATGGGAATAACAATGCTGATGTTTGATGCTGCCCCACTTGCTGAAATAATAATGCATAACATGGGGGCTGGTGGGGAGTCTATGTGGACACTAATATAGTACTAACTATAAAGTCAAATCAAGTGCAGGGTACCCAATGCCAACCAAGCCTCTATCTGGCCCTGCTGTCCTCTTCTCCCACAGCAGTTTTATACTTCCTAGAGTCAGCAGAAGGCCCAATGATACGTGTGGTTCCTCTTGCTGGGCAAATGTGAGGACCTAACAGCTTTGCAGACACTTAGAGAAATTCCTAAGGACACTGCTACTGGGCTCAGAAGCCACAATGAAACAAGGGATCCAAAAGAGGTCCCCAGGCCACCACCTCTCCCAAGTGTCATTCATTCCTGGATGGAGAAGGACAACATACAAGGCAGCCAAGGCCTATTTTGGAAGGAAGCAATCTCAAATGACTAGTGGAACTTTTTGCCCTCTAGAACCCTAGCAAAGGGATAAAGACATAAAGTTCTCTTGGGAAAATATGGACCCAATTTTTTTTTTCCAGTAAGCATCTGGTGTAGAGAAATATGATTAGATGAGCTATGAAAAACCAAGACTTCCTGGTCTTATTCGCCCAAGGACTTGCCATGCCCTTAGGCAAGTCATTTCATTTCTGGAGCTCTCTGGTTTCTGGAGATTTGCTCACCTGCAGCTCTGTGATGCTCTAGGCAACTAAGCTGTAGGGGGTGGGTATATTCATACCCTATTCTGAACCACAGCTCAGCCTGGGCTTCGTGCAAGAGAAACTCAAGCTGCAGCTATTCTTTAGGGGTGCAGGAGTGAGTAGGAGCACGAGTGGGAGAGAAATCCTCTTCAAAAAATAGCAAAAAGGGCACCCATATGACCAAGCAAGTTCCACAGCAACACCATCAAGTTTGTAGAACTTTCAAAATTACAATTTGCTGGGTGCTGGTAGCTCAAACCTGTAATCCTAGTTAACTCAGGAAGCTAAGATCTGAGGATAGTGGTTCAAAGCCAGCCCAGGCAGGAAAGTCCATGAGACTCATCTCCAATTAACCACCAGAAAAACTGGAAGTGGAGCTGTGGCTCAAGTGGTAGAATACTCGCCTTGAGCTAAAGAGCTCAGTGACAGCGCCCAGGCCCAGGGTTCAAGCCCCAGGACTGACAGACTGAGCAGAAAACATGATGAGGCTCCATCTCCAATTAACTATCGAAATGCTGAACTGCAAACATGGCTCAATGCCCAGTGCCAGTGGCTCCCACCTGTAATCCTAGCTACTGAAGAGGCTGAGATCTAAGGGAACTGGTTCAAATCCAGCCCAGGGCAGGAAAGTCCTTGAGACTTTTATTTAGGTTTTCCCAGAAAACCAAAGTGGTGCTGTGGCTCAAAGTATTAGCCTTGAGCAAAAAGGCTCAGGGACAGTGCCCAGGCCCTAAGTTCAAGCTCCACAACTGACCAAAAAAAAAAAAAGGCTTAAGTGGTAGAGCATCAGCCCTAAGCAAAAAAGCCAAGTAAGCATGCAAGGCCCTGAGTGCAAGGCCCAGTAGCAGCACAAGAGAAAAAGAGAAGGGTGGGGAGAGATGGGGGGAGCAATGAAGGAAGGGAGGGAGGGAAGGAAGGAGAGAAGGAAGGAAGGAAGGAAGGAAGGAAGAGAGAGGGAAGGAAGGAGAGAAGGAATGAAGGAGAGAGGGAAAGAAGGAGAGAGAGAAAGAAGAAGAAAAAAGAAAAACTACAATTTGTCTATGTGTTCCTCCTCCTTCTCTCTCTCTCTCTGGGTGCGGGACCACCCATCTCCTGCTACCTTCTTTACAATGGAAGCTGTGAACATAATAACCTTACAAGGACAGTGGACTCCCAAGTTGAAAGAAATTAGAGGACAATGTCAGGAACATCAGAGCTGAGTCTGAGAATAGATTAAAAAAACAGAAACATGGGCTGGGGAGGTGGCTCAGTGGTAGAGCACTTGCGTTGCATGCATGAGGCCCTGGGTTCGATTCCTCAGCACCACATAAGCAAAAAGAAAAAAGCCGGAAGTGGCGCTGTGGCTCAAGTGGTAGAGCGCTAGCCTTGAGCTGAAGAGCTGAGGGACAGTGCCCAGGCCCAGAGTTTAGGCCCCACGACTGGACCCAAAAATAAAAAATAAATAAAATAAAAAAAACAAAAACAGAGCCATGTACTAAAATATCTATATAGACCTGTAGGAGAGATTTTGACCAAAGCCCACACTTCTTATTGAATCAGCAGAGGAGGGAGTGGGAAGAACCAGAAGAGTAGCAGAATAGCTCCTTACCTGTCCAAAGCAATCTTTCCCTTGGCTTCAAGGTCAGACCTGTGAACTGCCTTCCTCCTGCAGAAGGCCATGGTGTTGGGCCTATCTGGGAGGGTTCAAATAGGGCCATAGGGGCCTTCACTCCATTGCTTCTTTCTGTGTTTGTTCTAAGAGAAGCAACAGCATTATGGAACCCTGAAGCCAACATATGGAAAATTGATTAAGTACCTAGGTAAGTGCTCTAAAATATTTATGGTTTGTTCTCTCCTGCAGGCTCTATGATTGCGTAGTGACTTCACTGTTCCTGTTCTCCTACTTTTGTGTGGCTGTACCAGCAAATTATGCAGCCTAGATAGGTGTTACATGAACACTTGCTGGACTTAAGATTCTTACATTGGTCTCTAATACTAGACTCTAACAGAGAAGGAATGTGTTTCTTGTACATATTTCGACATATACAAAGTTACAGGTGCCCCAATACACACTTGGATATAAGGAGTGATTAGTTGATTAACCAAATTAAAAAACCCTTCAAGCTGTGCTGAGAATCTTCAGTCACATGAACTGAATTCACACAGGCCTGTGGGAGCTGTTCACCGCTTTCAGGGCCTCCCAATTCCTGGGCAGGAAGGAGGGCAGAGGGACAGTCTGGGATGGTTCCTCAAGGGTCTATTATTTTAATCTGATGCTATGAAACCAGTAACTAAAGAAAAAGCCCCTGTATTCAATTAGGACTCCAGTACACAGGCACATGAGCAGACATATGTTGTGTAAACACACATACCATATGTATTTTGTGTATGTCAATACTGGGGCTTGAATTCAGGGCCCAGGCACTATCCCTTAGTGCTCAAGGCTGGAACTCTACCACTTGAGCTAGTTCTACTTCTGGCTTTATGGTAGTTAACTGGTGGTAAGAGTCTCACTAATTTTCCTACTTGGGCTGGATTTGAACTGCTATTCTCAGATCTCAGCCTTCAAGATATGTAAATGAGTGACGAATTCGCTAACAGCAAGTCATTAGCTGAGTGACATCAATTCCTGTCTTCAATCAAAAGTATCTGGAGTAAGAGCAAGTAGTAGCAAAATTTACCATTTACCCAAGTAAGTGGTCAATATTGAAATATAAAGCTATGGGTTGCCTGGAGAAATCAGAGGGAAGAAAGTTGCCCTTGGCCTACTGGGAAGCCCCAGGCTTCCCACTGTCACTTCCAGAGGCTCAGTGTGCTTATCTGTAAAATGGGGTTGATTGACCCTGACTCCCAAGATCCTCTTCATAAATGACTGCTCAGGGGAGCCGCCCTGTAAAGTCGTACCAACATGTTATTATGCTAGCAATCTGCTCATCATAGCTGACACTGAACACCAGAACGCATTACAAATTACTGCCTCCGAGTGTTCCTCATGCAGAACAGACACTTGACACACGATGATGACATGAACCATGTGTAAATCAAATCCTGTTTCAAACACTCAAGGTTTCCTCGGACCAGCCCACAGTGTCCTGGCCACCTACTAGCTTCTGTTCAGGGCTTTCTGTTCCTGAGGAATTGGATTGTCGAAATCCAGACAATTTCCGCGTGGGGCCCAGGCCTGCGGCGAGCCGAGATTCCAGAGGTTTTGGCCCAGCCCTGGCGCTGGGCAGGAGGAACCCTGGCCGGCTGAGCGCCCTCCCCGGCGCCCTGGGCGGCTCCTTCCTCTACTCCAGCCCGGCGCGGCAGCGGCAGCGCTAGAGCTCCGCCACTTTCCCCTCGCAAGGCTTCAGACGCCGCCTAGCTTGCAGCTCCAGGGCCTCTCGCCGGGGAGGGTGAGGGGGATAATCCCCGGGTCGAAGAAATGAAAGCTGGACCCGTGTGATGCACGGCGGCGCCGGGCCACGGGCAGCCGTGGACAGGGCCTGGGCAGGAGCAGAAGCAGATCTGGGTCCCGCACTCACCCCAGACTGAAGAATTGGGGAGCTTGGAGGAAGGGTTGGGGACGCACAGCGCGGATTCTTCCAGCGCCTGCCCAGACAGCGGCGGGCGCGCGCAGGCCGGTGCACCCACCGGCGCCTCGGTGCAAGGGTCACCGAGGGAGGGGGCGGTGACACGCGTGCTCCCGCCCGCGGCTCCTCCCCGCTCCCCGGGGCCGGCCCAGCGCGGGGACGGGCGGACAGCCCTCCAGGTTTTGCGGGATGTCAGGAACACGGAGAGAGGGGCGGCACCGATGGTCGGGGACTCGCACAACTGAGGAACACAACACGACCCCCGGGTCTCCCACAGCCACGGCCGCACCATGCCGTCTCCAAGTAACACCAGCGCGCACGGACACCCGTGACAGCAAGCCCAGCTCCGACGACCCGGCGATCCCACTCCGGATCCCGGCCCACGGAGTGGGGAGGGTCCCCACTCTGCGACGGCCCGCCCCCTCCCCGGGCGGAGTGTGCTCACACACAAACAGCGGGGCGGGGAGGCGACGCCTCCCTCCTCCCAGCGGAGACGCACGCGCGGCGCCGCGCCCTCCCCTCTACACGCCGCGCCCCCTTTCTCTGTTCACACACCCCCATCCCCAACCCTGCGAACTGCGCGAAACCCGAGCCACGCCACCCAGACCAGGGGCTTGGAGAGACCCGGGATTATCTAACTTGAAATCCACCGAGAGAAATGAGCTCAGCCGTCCCGGGGACGCCTCCTCCGGTCTCCTCCAGGCACCGGCACGCGGCCCTGGGGGTGGGGGCACGGAACTCCGCCGCAGATCCAACTACCGTCCCCCTCCCGCCCTCCTCCACGACCCGCGCCCGAGACAGTCACCTGCTCGTTGTCCCACCGCTCGAGTCACTCGCCTCCGAGGACCGGCTTTGCACAGCCTGTCAAACCCGGTTCCTCCCGGCGTATCCGTTCTCGGGGCCCGATTACACCACGGCCACAGGAAGAATTTTTTTTTTTTAAATCCTACAGAATCACAACCGTGGGGAAAGATCAAATGTGTCACCACCGGGGATGACCACCAATTCCGTTTCCTCTCCTCCCCCCGGGGACAGAGGGAGGGGTCTGCTGCCTGTCTAGACGCCAGCCATCCACAGACGTCCCCGAGCCCGCGGGGACGGGCGCGCACACACACACACACACAGACACCATCCGTCACCGCGACGGGGAGGGGCGGCGTGGAGACACGCTCCCGGGGTCCCCCCGGCTCCCCGAGTGCGGCGGCCCCGCAGTCCCCCAGGCCGCCCGCCACACGAGCCGCGCTCCCCTACCTCGGCGGAGCGCGCTCAGAACAGCTGCAAGTTTGCCGGGTACGGGAGCCACTGCTCGCTGCAGCCAATGCGGGCTGCAGAACACAAAGCAGAGGGATCGCGCCCTCCTGCTTCCTCCGCCGGGGTCGGAACCCGACCCGTGACAGCGGCTCCACCGCGCCGCGCCAACGCCGGTCGGGCTCCAGCCGCGCGTCCCGCAAAGGGGGGGGGGCTCCAGGACCCCGGCTCCCCACCGCGCGGGGAACCGGTCAGGGAATGGAGGGGGCGAGATCGTGGGGGCTCGGGGGGGGGCGTCCCCTACCAAGGGGAGGGAGGAGAAGGGGACAGTGGATGGGTGCGGACCAGCCGCCTGCCCAGGCAGGCGCGGGGAGGGGGGGGCGGTGGAAGGCGGCTAATTGTTTGGGGCGGTTTTCCCGGATTTATCCGTAAGCACGCGCACGTCGGTCGCGCAGCCCTCCTCCCGGGTCCCCGAATCCATCCACTAGCTGCGGCGACGAAACGAGAAGGGTGGACAAGGGATGCTCACCTCGGGGTTCCTCTGACTGCCGCGCCAAACCCTCGTCGGGGGTGGGGGAAGGGGACCGGGAAAGGGAAGGGAGTGACCAGGCTCCGGAGAGCCGACTCCGGCCTCGAGTTCGGCGCGTCCCAGCTGCGGAGGGGGATCCGGCGCCCGGGCGCACGGACCCAGCGGAGGGGGGGAAGGGGAGGGGAGGGAAAGAGGGAGGGAGGGGCGGGCAGGGGGGGGAGGGAGTAGAGGAAGGGGAAAAAAAACGATCCCTGTTCTGACACAGGGAAAGAGAATGTTGGAGAGTGACGTCCAGGCCCCGCCTCCCCCTCCGGCCACGTGCAAGGACTTGAAAGGGAAGAGGGCGGCGGCAGGCCTGCTGGGTAATGTAGTTCGCCTTTCTTTCCCGGGATGGCGGGCCCTGGGGAGCCGGGTGTCGCCGGGACGCCGGGGATGCCGCCTGAGCTGCCCGGACAGCCCCATCGAGTGACGCTGGAGTCAGCCCCGCAACCACCCTCGGCGCTGGCTTGGTCCTGGGTGGGGACCTCTACGGTGGGGGTCTGGGGGGACAGGGGTGTGATTCGGGTTTGTGGGGCGGGGAATCGTTTGGTTTTTAGAGTCTGGAAGGCCTTTAAGGACACTGACTTGGGCCCTTTAAATTGCACCGTCTGTCTTCGTCGCAGATCAGAGGTAGCTTTGTGTATGAGCGTGGGGGGGGGGCGCTACGTGGCGTTGTTAATGCTGTATTAAGTGCCACCGTCAGTTGGCTGAGATGCATATGTTATAATTAACATTTGAGCATCGCTGTGGCTGGGGCGGGATGTTGTAATTAGATATGCACTTTGCAACCAATTAATTCTCCATTGGCCATGCTAAAGACTGCGATATCGTAGCTGAGAGAATTCGATGCTCCGGCTAATTCAGTCATCGCTTTACCAAACCCCCACTGTTTTGGCAAAAGCAGGCACAGAGGTCTTTAGGAGAAATAAGGGACGCTGTATGCCCTACAGCCAGAGGCCAGGGGAAGGCTTTGACACACACACACACAACATGGCAGAAATCTACCAGTGATGAATTCTTTTTTTTTTTGGCTCGGGTCGTGGGGCCTGAACTCTGGGCCTGGGCGCTGTCCCTCAGCTCTTCAGCTCAAGACTAGGGCTGTACTTGCAGCTTTTTTTTTTCTTTTCTTTTCTTTTTTTGCTTATGTGATGCTGGAATCGAACCCAGGGCCTCATGCATGAGAGGCAAGTACTCTACCACTGAGCCACCTTCCCAGTCCCCGTAGTGATGAATTCTTTTATGGTTTGGTGGGCCCTCTCCTCAGACCAGGCACATCTGGTCAAGCAGAGAAGGGTAAGATCCTTGGTTTGTGCCCTGCAGGAGCTCAGTTCAGTGAGAGGGTCATAGGCTCTAAAAAGAGAGGGGATAAGTCAACACTTAAAGGCCACATTCCATAAAAGGGTGGAGGATGAACACTTAACATAGGGACAAGTATGAAGTACTTACTGTAGAACACCTGGGAAGTAGTCAACTAAGATAGAGAGTGGACAGGGGTGGGATATATCTAGGAAGGCTTTTTAATGAAGGTACTGGAAGGGACATGTATTTGACTAAGGCTCCAGGCGCCAGCTACAAGGATAAGACAAGAGTTGATCCCGAAGCTCCCAGATATTTTGGTTGAACAGAAAAGGCCAGGTTGCCACTGGGGGTGGGGATGGGGGGAAGGCAGTCTAGAAAGCAGGCTGAGTAGAGAATATATCTAGAGGTTGTGAAGGAACCTGGGATGGCCTCCAGGATGGGGGTGGGGCTTGGGATGGACCTGGAGGGATGGTGGGATTTTGGTTTGTGTGGAAAGCTTGTCCTCTAGGCTTGAAACATGAAATGAATTTGGTGAGCACAGCAGCATCCAAGGCCATATCCTGTAAAGAGTTTCTTATGCCAAAGGGCATGGTGGGTGTCACAACCCACCATGTCACAGCCTGATCCTCTAGAGGAAGAGGACAGGCCCAGTGACAGGCAAGAATTGGTAAGAAGCAAAGTGCGCTGAAGCCAGCTGTGTGGGTGCCCCAGTCCTGTCCCCCACCCCCACATGCACACAGACCAAAGGAACACATTTCCCCACACCTGACTCTTCCTGCTGGTTTGTCCCTCCTGGCAGTTATGCCTCATTGACTCAACAGTGAGTTATTTTTGTACTTTAACATCTGGATGATTTCTTGGGCTTACAAAATATTAACTAATAATGCTGGGTTCTATCATTTCAGCAAATTCCCATTGTCTTGCTTGCTGTCAGTGCTGGCTTTGCGCATGAGGTGACAGGGATGCCACCTGCAAAAGAAATGAGAATGCAATTGTCTGGTCTTGGCTTTCCTTTGGCTTGAAATTGCAGAGGTGAGGAGAGGCTGAGCTACTTACAGAATGTAAAGCATCCATGGAGAACACAGAACACCTGGCTCTCTGCTGGGGAGAGGGCCCCTGGGAAGGGAGGTGTTGGGGAAGGGGCAGGCAGTAAGGACAGCAGGCCCTGGAGTCAGCAGCCAGTCTGACCCCCTGGGTTCAAATCCTTCCTTATTCTGTGACCTTGGGCAATGAACAACACTTCTTGGCTTTAGGAGAACCTGTGGTGCCCAAGTATTTATTACACTAGATCTGTCATATGGAAGTACTTCAAGTCTCCTTCCTTTTCCTAGGGCTTCCTGGTCTGTGAGGATCGGAGGATGGCTTTTTTTTTGGGGGGGGTAGGCTCAGGTTTTACAGAGGGAATCCCAAGGTGTCTCACCTTCACATATAGAAGTTTTGTTTGTCTTCAAGGAACCTTGACCCAGTTCTAGCCTTTATCCCCTATGTCCTCCCCTGCCGGCTAACGAGAATTTATGGTCTCCCCTTCCCCACTTTGCTGTCAGAGACTCCCATACTAACTCACCCACCAAGGCTACCTTCTCTGGCTGTGCATTGGTGCTCATTAAACTTGCTTCGTGCTTACTGTGTTATTAGAGCTTGGCTCTCTGTTTTCTCCCCATCTAAGACACTTTCATTAACCTCCTACTCCCTTTAGACATATTCTCACATCCCTGACTGGTTTTTATTTTTGTTTGTTTGTTTGTTGCAGGTCCTGGGACTTGAACTCAAGGCTTTGAACTCTTGTTTAGCCTTTATGCTCAAGGCTGGCACTTCATCCCTTGAGCCATGCCTCCAGTTGCAGCTTTTTCCTGGATACTTGGAAATACGATTTATTTTCCCAGGCTGGCTTTGACCCTCTATCCTCAGGTCTCAGCTTCCTGAGTAGCTAGGATTATAGGTATATGGCACCCAGCTAACATTTTTGCTTGTTTTATCAATACTCTTCAGAGTCTTGCAAGATGGAATGGAGAGCTTGGGAGGAAAGTTTTGAGGCTTCAGATTGAAGTCCCTCTTCCCTGTAGTATCCTCAGTTGTACACCCACTCTGCAAGCTAGAGGCAGAAAAGCTTCAGGGTGCAGAGTTAATCAACTGAAGAAGGAGAGAACATTTTAGGGGAAATGATACTGGCATTGGGTTAACTAGAGTTGCCAGGAATGGCCTTTGTCTGACTTGTCATATCACCAAGAAGTGAAAACCAGCACATTTCTTTCTGCTTTAGGCAACTGTTTGCTTAGAACAGTGGCAAAGAAAATATTTCTCCTTCTAACCATTTTTTTCTCTCTGCTACTCCATGGCCTCCATGGAAAAAGTTACCTCCATCAGGCCCCACATATTTCCATTCATTCATTCATTCATTCATCCATTCATTCATTCATTCATTGTGCAGTGCTGGGGTTTGAACCCTTATCATGTTGCTGAGCTAGCCCCCATCCAGTCCCATAGACTTATGGCAGGGTGCTGGGGAGAGAAGTTAGCTGCCTCCAGAAGCTGTAAGACCCAGCTGACACCCAGGAAACAGCTGTTGAAGGAGGACTTAGATGAACTAAGGGTGTCCAAGAAGCTTCAATGGGCAGAGAAGACTTCTGGGAAGAAGAGGAGACCAGAGCCACT
This sequence comes from Dipodomys merriami, assembly GCF_024711535.1. Lineage (NCBI taxonomy): Eukaryota > Metazoa > Chordata > Mammalia > Rodentia > Heteromyidae > Dipodomys > Dipodomys merriami. The sequence continues at coordinate 19,151,702 of NW_027203381.1, forward strand.
TGTGCCTTCCCGCTGGGAGTAGGTCAGCAATGGCCCAAGCCTCTGTTGTGGTGCATTGGTCTGGGAGCAGAAGCAGTGGTGTCTGGTGGAAGTTAGATGTTGTTTGATGGCAGTTTGTTTGGTGGCTGCAGACTCTGCAAACAGAAAGAAGTTGTGGCTCTGGTGTCTGTGCTGTACTGATGTTGGCCTAGAGATAGTGGCTTGATAGAAACAGCTTCAGTTTCACCATGCCTCAGATCAGCTTCCACGGCACAGCTGTGAAGACCATCAGCAGCTGAAAGCTGGGTGCAAAGCGATCCCAAGCCTACTGTCAGAGGTGGGGGCGGGGAGGGCGAGGGAGGGCCAGAAACAGACTAAGAGACAAGCCAAGGAAAAGAGCACAAAAACTAAGTAAACTAAGTAAACCAAGGGCAATTTCTGGAAACAAGCTACATGGAAGGCATGTTGAGGTTCTCGCTGACCCCATGATACATTGACATTTCCTCCCCCTGGGCCTCAGTTTCCACATTTGTAAGATAAGACAGATTCTTGAAGATCTCTTAAGATCATCTTTGATCTGAAGCTCTCCCTTCAAGAAGTTCACAATCTCCCTGGCAAATGAAGCTGTGGAAATAAATACCTTAAATGATGAATTCGAAGCTGTTTGATTTCAGCACAGCAGGAAAGGCTGACAAGGTGAGCTAAGGGCAAGAAGAGGAAGGAGGAGGGAGAGAGAAGGAAAAGAGCTATCTAGAGTAGCTTGGTTCCTAACTCTCCTGGGCTCTCCTGTGCCTCTCTCAGACCCCTGGTCTCTCGGAGTCCTTAAAATAATGCATTTTACTTTGTACTTGGTTGTGTGAGTGTCTCATCTTTATAATTCAAAGACCCAAAGTGCAGAGAGAGAGAGAGGCTCTAGCCCAGATGCTTTCCTTCCCTTCTCATCTCAGCTGGCTCCCTCTTCAGACGGCTTATCATTCCTGTCTAGTAAAGTCTTATTGTGGAATGTCTGAAAATAATTGGGCCTTGAACCTTCTACCATTTCTCTTTTTTTTTTCTTTTCTTTTCTTTTTTTTTTTTTTTTGGGGGGGGGTCTGGTCGTGGGGCCTGAACTCTGGGCCTGGGCGCTGTCCCTCAGCTCTTCAGCTCAAGGCGAGCACTCTACCACTTGAGCCACAATGCCACTTCCGGCCTTTTTTTTTCTGATTATGTGGTGCTGAGGAATCAAACCCAGGGCCTCATGCATGCGAGGCAAGCGCTCTACCACTGAGCCACCTTCCCAGCCCATCTTCCACCATTTCTAAATTCTATTCCCTTCTCTCCTTCCTTCCCACCCTTCCCTTTTGGCCATACTAGAGTTTGAACTCTTTACTTTTCACTCACTAAACAAGCGCTCTACCACTTAAACCACACCACCAGTCCTTTTTTTACTTTAGTTATTGTTTTGGATAGGGTCTTGTACTTTTGCCCTAGCAGGTCTTGTATTCCTCCTATATGTGGCCTCTTTCATAGTTGGAACTACAAATACTGACCACTATGTCTAGTTTATAGATTGAGATGGGATCTCACTAACTATTTAACTGGGCTGGCCTTGAACCTCAGTCCTTTGACATCTGCCTTGTGAGGAGTTGGAATTACATACATGAACCACAGCACTTGGCCATCTAAATTCTTTTTCAAAGAACAATACTTAATTAATTGAGCAATTACTGTTGCTAGGCAATCAATGTTTTTGATTTTTTTTCCTTATTAGCTGACATGTAGAATAAGCTGAAGCTAGAGGGAGTGAAGGACTGTGCTCAGGGTCGCAAAGCACTAAGAGGTGTCTACTCAGATTCAGGGGACCTCAATGCTAGAGACCTTCGACCAGAGACATCAGGATGCACCATCTCTGGGTCCCCAGCAAACCTGAGACATGGTTCTTCCTTGCTGATACTTTTTTTTTTCTCCTTTAAGTATGGGGCTTCAAGGTATTCAGTGCTGAAGAACACTGCTTCTTGATCATCTATCTACCCACCACTCAAAGAAAGAGAACAGTTCTGAATCCCACACCCATTCCATCTGTTTGCTTATCTATTGTTTATTTCCTAGAATAGGCACTTAGAAAATATGACATTTCAAATCATGTAAAGATGAAATGTTTGTTGTAAATTTTTTCTTTTTTCTTTTTTTTGCCAATGCTGGGGCTTAAACTCGAGGCCTGGGCACTGTCCCTGAGCTTCTTTTGCTCAAGGCTAGCATTCTACCACTTGAGCCACAGTGCCACTTCTAGCTTTTTCTGTTTATGTGGTACTGAGGAATCAAACCCAGGACTTCATGCATCCAGGGCAAGCATTCTACCACTAAGCCACATTCCCAGTCCAATTTAAATTATTTTAAAAGTAATGGTTCAGCTTGGTGGTGGTAACTCACACCTAGCTACTCAGGAGGCTGAGATCTGAGGATTGTGATTTGAAGCCAGCCCAACAGAAAAATTCATGAGACTCTTGTCTCTGTTTAACTACTCCTCTACCCCAAAACAAGCCAGAAGTGGAGCTGTGGCTTAAGCTCTAGCTTTATGCAAAAAAGCTCAGGGACAGTGCCCAGGCCCTGAGTTCAAGTACAAGACCAGCACACATACACAAAAATTAAAGCTGGGCGCTAGTGGCTTATACCTGTAATCCTAGTTACTCAGAAGGCCTAGATCTGAGGATCATGGTTCAAAGCCAAGCTGGGCAGAAAAGTCCCCATGAGAGTCTTCTCTCCGATTAACCATCAGAAAACTGGAAATGGAGCTGTGGCTCAAAGTGGTAGAACACTAGCCTTGAGCAAAAGAGCTCAGCAACAGTGTCCAAGCCCTGAGCTTAAGTGCACAACTGACAAAATACAAATAATGGTTTAAAATCTTTTTACTATTAGAGAAATTTACTTTTTCGTTGAATGTTGAGATTACAGGCATACCACTCCCCCAACCTCTTTTGTTATACACACACACACACACACACACACACACACACACACACACACACACACACACACACAAATTTTTTTCAGGACTAGTGTTATAACTGAGGGTATCACACTAGCATATTTTACCTGCTTTGCTGGCTGGGCTGGCATTTTACCCCTTAGGCATGCCACTAGCCCTGATTTTTGCTGGTTATTTAGTAGACAAAATCTCACAGACTTTTCTGCTCAGTCTGTCCTGAAACCTTGATCCTCTGGATCTCAGCTCCTGATTCATAAGGATTATAGGCATGAGCACCAGGGCCTAGCTTCTTTTCATCTATTTTTCACATAGGAGTAAACATCACAATATTCTCTTCTGTACCTCATGACTCATCTTGCAATACACACACCTGGAGCCTACATCTTACACTGTGGAATTTGAATGCTTGCCACATTCTCTCATTTGTATAGTAAAAATGGTTGCAGGAAACAATGAAAGTGGGGCCATATAAATGTGGGTATGTTTTCATGCCTTTACTGACATATATTATCATAATATTTTTAATTTTAAGCATATTTTAGACCAGTGATTTATTATGTATAATCATAATTGTCCAAGTGCTTATATATTTTGCATTTTCCATATTCACTTCATAAAATTAAGAGCACATATTTTCTGTGTTATTAAAAAAGGCTTTAAGACAATTGAAAATCACTTTAAGGACATTTTTAGCTATACTATTTATTAAGTACATGCCATTTATTTGTAATATCATGACTGACAGAAATATACACATAAAAGTTGATGTTAATCTCAGCTGACAGAAATTCCCAGTGTAGTTCAGAAAATGACAGATACATCTGAAATAGAAATGGCAAAGATTTAAATTCATGGTTGGGATGTAGCTCAGTGGTAGAGCACTTGCCTAGTATGCATGAAGCCCTGGATTCTATCCCCAGAACTTCCAAAAACAGAAAATAACAACAACAAAAAAGCTCCACTAAGTTGAAATTTCCAACAAGCCAGTCAGTGGCTATTAGGAAAAGGTCATGTACAAAAGCTGAAGTGCATGAGGGGACAGATCCTTGAAGGATCAAGCTGGAATGGCCAGGCTTTGGGGCTGACTGTGCTGGGGCTGGGAGGGGGGGTGGGCAGGGGCTTTCCCCATGGTGGCTAGGCCAGAGGAAGGGAGCTGAGCATAGGAAAAGAGGCAGCAGTAAATCCAGAACATTCTGGTGTGTTTGGGCACTGAGCTAGGAAACAAGCAAGCCAAGAGGGATCTTACCTTTCTCTTTACAACTTCTTCACCTCAGGCTACTTAATCCCCTCTATAAAAATAGGGAAATCCTAGAACATATCTCAATGGTAAGTTAGCACTGGTGGTGCTAATGCCTATCAAGCATCAGCGTGGAGCAAGCCCAGCCTTTAGCTTCAGGTTATTTTTTTGGAGGGGGATAAAGGAGGGTGAGCCACTGGTGCCTAGCTTTTGTTATTTTGGCTGTTCTATGGGTCAAATAAGCAAAAATGTGACCAGCCTTTGTTATATGACCCCTCCACCCAGCACCCCTCATCCTCATCTTACCCCTGCAGTTCAGTGAAATGAGGAGCCAACCTCTTCCCTTCCCTGCTCATAGGCACAAAACAGAAGTTTGGTTTCTATTTGGACCATAAGGATCATCAGATTTGTTCATACTTGACTCTTTCCAGAAAGGTCTGAAGACAGCTTTTCAAGTTCTATGATGTATCCACTATGGGAACTTAAGTGTTGACACTGAAAACACTCAAAGAATCTCTTGGAAGGTGACTCCTCTCACAGATAGAGTAAGCCTGTTTTTGTTTGTTTGTTTGTTTGTTTTTTGTTTTTGTCAGTCCTACAGCTTGAACTCTTGGCCTAGGTGCTGTCCCTGAGCTTTTGTGCTCAAGGCTAGTGCTCTACCACTTGTGCTACTGCTCCACTTCCAGCTTTTTTGGTAGTTTCAGCGGAGATAAGTCTCAGCCTGGGCTGGATTTGAACCATGATCCTTAGATCTGAGCCTCCTGAGTAGTTAGGATTATGGTGTAAACATGGGGTCTTTACATAGCAGTTCATCTGGTGTGAACATTCCAGACCTGACTTTCTAGAACATGTCTGTGGTATCAGCCTGGCTCCCAGCTTTGCTCTCCATCAACGCCTTCAGCTGGCTGAATTTTATTATTACTATCATCGTTGTTATCATCATTATTATTTTTTTGTGTGCTGGAACTCAATGCCCTATGCTCTTGCTTAGCCTTACTCAAGGTTGGCAATCTATCAGTTGAGCCACACCTCTACTTCTAGCTTTTTGATAGTTAATTGGTAATAAGAGTCTTGGATTTGTCTGCCTGGGGTTGGTTTTGAACCAAGATTCTCAGCTCTCAGCCTCTTGAATACCTAGCAATATAGGTGTAAGCAGAGTTCAAGATCTGAATGAAGGTACATGAAACTCTTTTTCTTTCTTTCTTTTTGTCAGTCATGGGGTTTAAACTCAGGGCCTGGGCGCTGTCCCTGAGCAATTTTGCTCACGGCTAGCACTCTACCACTTTGAGCCACAGTATCACTTCCCTTTTTTGAGTGGTTAATTGGAGAGAAAAAAATCTCATGGGGACTTCTCTGCCTAGCTTGGCTTTGAACCATGATCCTCAGATCTCAGCCTTCTGAGTAGCTAGGATTACAGGTGTGAGCCCTCAGCACCCGGCTGCATAAAGCTCTTGAATGTACAGTATTCTGTACATTGTGCTGAGGGAAGTAGGGGTGGAGGTGCTGGAATCTGGCCTAGAGATCACCGAGCTGCCAGTATATCAACAGAGTCAACGTGGAGGGAGAAGCAAAGGAGGTTTGCAGAAAAGCAAACCCCTAGATTGGGAGGCCATTTCAGAGGGAAGAGAACATTATAGAGGAAATACCTGAACTGTTGTTCTCCTTGAAAGGTAACACAAAAGCAGCCAGCCTTGATCCTTTGACAACCTCAGAAGAGAGGGGAGTAGCTGGTGACAGGTCTCTTGTCCCCTCCTCACCCCTAGAAAACAATTTTGGTCTGATACAAAGATAAGATGTAAAACATTCCCATTTTGCTATACTTGACATCAGGCTTGTTGAACATACCCTTTTAGTGGACACGTTGCCATGGAAACCTTATAGTCACTAGAGGGCATCTATAATGAGTAGAAAATGGTATTAATTTAGTTACCGGTAATTTTTTTTTTCCCTGGGAGGAGTTTTAGTCTTAGGTCACTTATAGTACTCAGATGTGATCTTCCTGCCTGAGCAGACTAATAATCGCCTTGTAATTTAATTACTAAGCTGGCAACAGGGAAGTCTTCTACTGTAAGCAGGGTTGTAATTTTGGGATGCCAGCTTCTTGGGCAGGGCCTGTCTCTGGAAGCTGTGGTTAGCCAGATGCTCTTAACCTCTGTTGTGTGTCAGGAACTAACTGGGCCCCTCTTGTGAAATGCAGCGTGTGCTGAATGGCCATCAGGCAGGTACGAGGAGGAAAGAATTGAAAGAATTCATTTCCACTCAAGAGCATATTGTTAATAAGATGTATATACCATGGAACTGACCACTTTCACCATTTTCTTTTCTTTTCTTTCTTTTGTTGGTGCCAGTAATGGGACTTGAACTCAGAGCCTCATGCTCTCATTCAGCTTTTATTTTATTTTTCTTTTAAATTGTTATTATAAAGATGATGCATGGCCGGGCGCTGGTGGCTCACGCCTGTAATCCTAGCTACTCAGGAGGCTGAGATCTGAGGATCGCGGTTCAAAGCCAGCCAGGGCAGGAGAGACCGTGAGACTCCTATCTCCAATAAACCACCAGAAAACCGGAAGTGGCACTGTAGCTCAAGTGGTAGAGCACTCGCCTTGGGCTGAAGAGCTGAGGGACAGCGCCCAGGCCCAGAGTTCAAGCCCCACGACCGACAAAAAAACAAAAACAAAAAAAAGATGATGCATGGTGGGTTACAGTTACATTACTCATGTGCAGAGTACATTTCTTTACATATATTTTTTATTGTAAAGATACTGTACAAAGAAGTTATAGTAACATGAGCAAGGTAATGAGTTCATTTCCTATTGAGCATTGTTACCCCTACCTTTGTTTTTCCCCTACCATCCCTTTCCTTCCCACCTTCCCACCTCCTCCCTCCCCAACTCCCCCATCCCCTGAAGTTGTAAAGTTCATTTTCAACATAATGTCTTGTATATCTTGTTGTTACAATGGGTAATCCTGTTTCCTTGCTTCAACATTTTATTTGTTTATTTTTGTCCATCATGCGGCTTGAACTCTAGGTCTGGGTGCTGTCCCTCAGCTTTTCAGTTCAAGGCTAGAGCTCTACCACTTGAGCCACAGTTCTACTTATGTTTTTTTTTTTTTTTTTGGTGGTTTATTGGAGATAAGAGTCTCATGGACTTTCCTGCTCAGGCTGGCTTTGAACTGCTATGCTCAGATCTCAGCCTCCTGCATAGCTAGGATTACAGGCATGAGCCACCAGCACTGGGCAAGAGTACATTTCTTTTCTTTTCTTTGTTGGTCATGGGGCCTGAACTCTGGGCCTGGGCACTGTTCCTCAGCTCTTCAGCTCAAGGCTAGCACTCTACTGCTTGAGCCATAGCACCACTTCCGGCTTTTTTTTTCCTGCTTATGTGGTGCTGAGGAATCGAGCCCAGGACCTCATGCGTGCAAGGCAAACACTCTACCACTGAGCCACCATTCCAGCCCATGTACATTTCTTTTTGGACAGTGTCACCATTTCCCTCACTCTCTCCTTGTTCATTCAGCTTTTTCACTCACTGCTGGTATTCTGCTACTTAAGCTATGCTTCTGCTTCTAGCTTTTTGCTGGTTATTTGGAAGTAAGAGTCTCATGGATTTGTCTACCTGGGCAGGCTTCAAAACCTCAATCCTCAGATCTTAGCCTCCTGAGTAGCTACAGTTACAAGCATGAGCCAACAGTATCTGGCTCACCAGTTCAGTGGCACCTTCCTCCCCTAGCATCTTCAGAATATTTCATCCAGTATAACTGATAGAATCCATTCACTGCTAATTCCCTATCCTCCCTCCCTCTTCAATCTTGCTTTGTGTCTCTGTGAGGTTGGCCATGTCAGCTGCCTCAGAGAAGTGAAACTGCATCATGTGTCCTTTAATGCCTGACCCCTTTCCCAAGCTTTACCCACTTTGTAGCCTAGTGAGCACAATGGAATATTCCATTGCTGGTATGTGGGTAGCATATTTGGTCGAGACACTGAATGATTACATGGACAATTGGGTTGCTTCCAACCTTGGGCTATTGGGAACAAGGGTACTATGAACCCAGGTGTACGGATATATCTTTCGATTCCTGGTTTCAGTTCTTTGCGGGTATATCATCAAAAATGGAATTGCCAGTTTATCTGGCAAGCTACTTTTAGTTTGTTGAAGAAACTGTCCTATGTTCCATGTGGCTATACCATTTCATATCCCCCCACAGTGCCAAAAGTTCCAGTTTCTCCATATTTTTGCTAATACTTGTGACTTCCCACTAGTTTGCCTGTTTTGGATAGCAGTCATCCGAATGGCTGGAAGGCAGTCACTACCTTCTTAGGAGGATGCCCTGTGTACCCTGCCAGGTAATATTAGCTATCATAGTAGCTGGCATACATTGAGTGGAGGATTTGTGGTTGGCGCTCTACTTGTTCTCATCTGATCATTGAAACAATCCTATGAGCAGTGTACTGCTAACACTCTGAGACTCAACTTTTATGCCTAAGATCCCATGTGTAACCCAGTAATCATTCATGTATTCCTGAAGGTAGATACTGAGGAGTTCTTAGTTGTCTTCTTTGGAGTTCTCTTCTAACTGATGGACAACCTATAATAATTCAATTCTATATTGTTAAATTTCATCATGCCTTGCCAAGCATTTGGTGGTTCATGCCTGTAATCCTAGTTACTCCGGAGGCTAAGATCTGAAGATTTCAGTTTGAAGCTAGCCAGGGCAGAAGAGTCTGTGAGACGCTTGTTTCCAATTAATCAGCAAAAAGCTGGAAGTAGAGCACCAACCTTGAGCAAAAAAAGCCGAGAGAGAGCCCCTGCCTTGACTTCAACCCCTAGTACCAGCATGAAAAAAAAATGTCATGCCTTACCAGATAACAACAAATAACAATGAAGATGATGATGTTAACAATGGTAAAGAAGAAAAAAAAAGGGAAAATCATGAATAGAATGTCCCTATGTAAGAAAAATAGAAATCCTCAATATGAACATTTTGTATTCATAGAGAATAAAATTATGGGGGTATTATTCATCTAATAGAAGTATTTTCTTTAATGAAGGAGTCACTGAGTTATCATCTTCTGTGATGAGCTTTCCCCCATTCATTTAAAGTAGGAATTAATTTATGACGTGTAAATAACCCCCTGAGATTGCATCTATTGCTCAATATGATGCCAAATGAAGTCACTAAGATGATTTTGGTGACTGGATAATGAGAGCAGGGATGTTTGCTTGCTTCAGCATTGGTGGGGTCCAGCCAGGGGAGGATTTGTAGACGTAATTCTCAAACCACTGCCCTTCATCTTAGTAAAATTATAAAGACCACAGGAATGCTAAAATCACGTGAACCGTTTATGATACAAATGTTTTGGGAACACCAGGAAGAAATTGCCATTGAAGACTCCATAAGAAGACAAAAATAACACAAGGATTCAAACTTTTCCTGTGTTGCTGGTGCTAATGGAGAGCTGGATGATTTGTCTTACATTTGACACTTTCTCATGACCAGTTCATATAGGGTTCGTGAGGAGCACTGTCTTCTGAGTTTTTCTTTAAGATGACAAAGGTGTATCCTAGAAACCTTGGCTAGTTTATCAGCACAATATTTTCACCATCTTGAACTGGAGATGTGGCTGGAGTGGTAGAGCACTGGCCGGGCCAAAGCATAAGGCCCTGAGTTTAAGCTCCAATACTGTCACAAAAAGGAAAAAAAAATGTCTTTTTCCCTTGAAGAGACATACTGGATTATCTATGAATGGAAAGAATATAACACATGGCCTTTGCGCTAATGTGATCTAGGGGGGAAAGCACAGTGGAGGGACGAATGAGACAAGAATGGCAAAATATTAGCTGCACATCTGCATGAAAGATGCACGGATGTCCTCCTACTCTTGTCTGTACTTTTGTATGTGTTTGAATTGTATGTTAAAAAAAGAATTCATAGGGGATCCAGTGGCATCAGCCACTGGAAGCTAAGACTTAGAAGATCATGTTTAAAACCAGCACAGGCAATGAAGTCCATAAGACTCTATCTCCAAACTAAGCAGCAAAAAGTCAAGCTGGAGATGTGACTCAAGTAGAGCTCCAGCCAAACAAGCAAGCCAAGGGAGCACAAGACCCTGAGTTTAAATCCTGGTGTAGGTAGAAAAAGTAATTCTTGCCCACATTTCATTTTCCATCCTCATTTGCAAAAGAGGGTAAGAAATAGATTTTTATTTAGGCATCTGTCACATACAACAATTTAGAGTCCTGTTGGTGAGGAAGAAGGGGACAGGTGTATTTAGTAGGCAGCCAGCGTGCTCTGCCACGTTCATTAATAATGGCCTATGAAAATTGCTACTCTGGCATTTCCTTCAAAGCCAGAGGCACTGTGGTCACCAAAGCATATTTTGGATATCCTGTGGGATGGACCAGCCAGCACACTTAATCATACTCTTGGTCTCACTGAGCCTGAAATGTTCTCCCTGGGCCATTGTTCATGTTCCCTCCCTCCTTCCCTGGCTTCATGCTCCCCATTTTTAGGGCTAACTCACTGGCTACATCCCCCAACAAGGCATTAACTCTCTCCCTTCCCACCCCTCTTAATCAGTTTAAATTTCCTTCTGGGTTCCCACATCTCTCCTGCTTCTAATACCTACCAAAGAACCTGCTACAGAGTACAGAATAAGACTCATGAATCAGCTTGCAGATTGCTAAGTGTTGTCCTAGCAACAATATTAGCAATAACAACAAATAACCTTTCTTGGCTATTTAATATGTGTCAGATTTATTACATGCATTATTTCGTTGAATTCTCATAAGACTCCTATGTGAATGCTTTCTTATTGTTTCTATTTAACAAGGGAGGAAACTAAGACTTAGAGAGATTATTTTGTGGGATTTCTAAGTGCAAAGCCTGGGATAGCACTGTAGGATTGTGACTGCAGAGGGTGAATTAATCGCTTTTCCTTTATTGCTTCTTTGTTGTCTTCACTCCTGATGGCTGTGACAGGAACCAGAATTAAGCAACCTAAGATGCTAGGCATGTCCTTATATGGTAATGGCAGTCAGTCCTGGTTTACAGATGTGGCTGTGTTCCCTATATGAACCATGAGTGGGGAAAATGCTGGGATTGAGGCCCTGAGTTCAAGTTCCAGTAACAGTGCACACGTACACGTACACACACACACACACACACACACACACACACACACACACACACACACACACACACACACACACACAAGTTTACAGAATACAGAGCACTTTTGGATTAGAGCAGGACTTCTACCTTGGGCTTACCCAAACCCCAGTGGAATGGTCTAGAAGGCATATCTACCTGATGCTTTGCTTATATTGCAATGCTCTCTCTCTTCATTTCTGTCACTAAGAAAGGAAGCTGGGGTTCCCTGGTTGGGCTGGGACAGAGAGGAAAGCTGTTCTCCCCTTCCCAAAGGCTGCCTCTGTGGCCTGTGTCCCAGCGACCTTCTGGGCAGCCGGGAGAAAGGCGGCTGTGTGAGCACCCCATAATAGAGTCTGGAGGGATGCTGGCTTTTGAAAACCCTCACCTCTCCATTCTCTCCCTGGGGGAGCGTGGGGATAATTGGGTATTATGTGCAGCCTGGAAGACACAGGGCCTTTCAGCCTGACCATCCCTGGGGGAACGGGCGTTTTTGTCTCGCCCAGCAATTTTCTCTGGGCAGGGGAAAGGAGCAGGTCAGGCCCGGTGCTGCCTTTACAGAGCTGGGAATCCTACCTGGGTTTGGGGACTGCGGTAACATTCAGAGCCACACAAAGCCTTAACAGTGGAGGCTGCAACAATGACCACACCGTGTAACCTTACCACTAACCCCCTTTCTTCTTCCCTTGGTGGAGGCTGAGCAAAATGGTAATGTGGTTGCTTTCCACGCTTGTAAAGTGGGACAAACTTGTGCATCCAGCTATGTTTGTTTCTTTCCCTCCACTTTTCTCCAGACAGCCACATCTTCTTCCTCACTCTTTAGCTAGGAAGAGACTTCTTGTTCCTCACTCATTCTCAGCTGTGAAGAAGAAGAAAGTGACTGAGAAGGAATGTAGAGGCTGAGGAGCTAATGACCCTGGTGTTGACCCTGGGTGTCCTGCTGACCAGACCAAGGAGTTCAGCACTTAAGTCCATGGAGTTGCCCCAGGTCTAGTTGATTCCAAGAAGGAAACCCTCTGGGGCCATTTCTATCTCCCCAAATGACTTTTGTACTCTTGTACACGAAGATAATGGTTTTGTTGTTGTTGTTGTGTTTGTTGAAGTGTGGGAGGTTCTGGGGGACCAGAGGTTCTTGGGACAAGCTAGGCAAGTACTCTGCCACTATGCCTGAACCCCAGGCTCTGTCTATTATTATTATTATTATTATTGCTGGGCTTGAACTCAGGGCCTGGAGGCTGTCCTTGAGCCTCTTTGTGCTCAAAGCTAGCGCTGTACCACTTGAGTCACAGCATCACTTTCACCTTTTTCTGAGTAGTTTATTGGAGATAAGAGTCTCAAGGACCTTCCTACTCCGGCTGGCTTTGAACTGTGATCCTCAGATCTCAGCATCCTGAGTAGCTAGGATTAGGCATGAGCTACCTGCATGAAGCTTTGGTCATTATTCTTATTCCTTTTGTCCCTCCCTCCCTTCCTACCTTCCTGTCTGTCTCCCCCCCCCTTTATTCTTTCCTCTCTGCCTCATTCCTCCCCTTCTCTCCTCTTCCTCCTCCTCTTCTTTCTCTTTCTCTTCTTCCTCCTCCTTCTTCTTGAGATAGGGTCTCACTGTGTAACCTAAAGCCGGCCTATAATCCTCCTACTTCAGCCTCCTGAGAGCTAGGATTACAGGTATAGCACCACATCCAACATCTGATTTATATGGAAACCTCTCCTGGCTCGGTCTAAGCCTTGCTGAATGCTGGACATTCCTTGTGGAAACTGTTCTGTCCTCTAGCTTTCCTGCAAGCAGGAAGGGGTAAAACCAACACCAAGAGAACTGCCAAGAAATGCAAGGGAAGACATGGTTGGAAGAGATGCTGATCTGAGTTCCTACTATAAGTTCAGAAGGGCAAGTTCAACATGGATGACCAGAAATGAGTTAGCTTCATAGTCTCCTGCACACACTGGGTATTTCCTACATTTGTGAGGCCCAGTAACAGCCTTAGGGTCAATTATGGGAAGCCGAGGTTCCCAGGTGGCTCAGAAAATGAGGCAGCCAGCGTCCTGGGTGAGGAGGGAGCTGGCGCTGAATACTGGCCTGAGAGCTGCCGAGGCTGGCAGAGCTGTGCCGTGTCTATTCGGGGGGCATGTCCTGAGGAGCAGAGAAGAACAACATTACTGATGCTTTCTCAGGGAAAGAGATGATTAGTGAGGAATGGTAACTGACAGGAATTGTCAGGAAGAACTGGTGACACTACAAAAGATCTTCACATTCATTGACAGAAAAACACTAAAATGGCATTGACAGATCACTGTCTCCTGTAGCCTTGTGAAATCTATCTATCTATCTGTCTGTCTGTCTGTCTATGTTTTTTGGCTTTGTTTCACTTTGTTTTGTTTTAGATAAGAATGTTGCCATATAGCCTAGGCTGGCCTTGAACTCACGATCTTCCTGCCTCCACCTCCTGAGTTCTAGTATGCATCAACGTGGCCATCTTTGTGATATATTTTTAAGTAAAACTGTTGCTTGTGTGGAGCCTTACCTCCAGGACAGCCCTGCCTGGACTTCGCTTGCTATATTGGGGTTGCCTCCAGGCTCTCCCATGAGAATCCTGGTGGAGAGAGGGTGGGACTTGGTTCCCTATGTTCACAGTGGGGACATTCAAAAGAACAAAACCAAGCAATAGTGCCTGGAGGCTATAATTAGGTGTTGGCCCCTGTTAGCTACAGAAGGATGATTGTGGACATGTTTCACAAGGGTTTCCAAGTGGATCCATAGGGCCAGACAAGTAATCACTCATAAATATGACCAAATCCACCAAGGGACATGGATTAACAACCCTCCTCATCCCTTGCTTCTAGTCCTAGACTCATATTCTCCAGCAGGATACTTGCATGTGAGCCTTTGTCACAGGTACTGCTGTCTGAGAACCTGGGCCTTACCATGGGGACCAAGAGAGCAGGCAGACTTAAACAAACAGGCCAGATAACCAAGAAATGTATGCCAAGCGCTTCATTATTTGTTTTTAATTGTGTAGACTTTCAGCTCAGCTGTTAAGTCCAACTCACACAGGGAGTTTTGTCAAAGACACTCATCCTCCCTCTCAGATCTGAGAGAGGCCTCACTCATGAGGAGAGATCATTTATACGTGCTGCTATTTGGATAAGAGTGTATAGGGAAAACTTTCTGGGTAAGTTTCCATGGTGATTGGAGACCTTTTCACACTTAAGGGAAACATAACAGGAAGTTTACAGATTACTGTTATGAAAGTGTTGACTTGATTTTATTTATTTAACTATTTATCTATTAATGGGCTGCTCTTGAACTCATGATCTCGCTACTTCTACCTCCTGAGTGCGGGAATTACAGGCATGCACCACCATGCTAATTGTCCTAGTAGCAACTAAATTCATGATATACAAGTAAAGTTTTATTTCTAGAAGAGTTAGAATTTATTACGGTGTGCTAGGGCTGCCACAACAAAGTGGTTTATACAACAGCCATCTATTTCTCACAGCTCTGGGAAGGGGCAAATCCAAGAGTCATTTTCTTCTTGCCCCTTAGCTTTCAGATGACTCTTTTTTTGTTTGTTTGTTTGTTTTTCTGGGCAGGTGTGTTTCTAGTGTCCTCTTTTCTTATAGGGACAACATTCATACTGGATTGAGGACAACCATAGGACTTCATTTTACCTTAGCTAGCTCTTTCAAAGCTATGTCTCCAGATGTAATAATCTGAGTCTCTGGAGATCAGGGCTTCAACACGTGGTTCTTGGTGTTGCATTCCATGTTGAGGAGGCCTTGAAAGGCAAGACTCATTTGTGTAGGGAAAAGGACAGAGTTTCTACCTCCTGTACTTACACACTGTTGTATTCAGACGGTCTCATGGACATTAAACCTTTTCCTTTTGCCTCTGGTGAGAAAAATGTAGAGAAGCACCTGGCTGCCTTAGGAGGAGGAAGCTGAGACAGGGAAGGTGGCCTGACCCTAATTCTATCATCTTGTGATGGCTGGGATCTCTCTAGAACATCCTGTGTGATTACTTGAGTGTGGATTCACCAGATTATTTGTGTGTGTGCATGTCTCTCTGTGTGTACAGGACTTGAACTCAGAGCCCCATGTTATCGTTTATTCAAGGCTAGTAGTCTGCCAATTGAGTCACACCTCCACTTCTGGCTTTTTGCTGGTTAACTGAGATGAGAGTGTCCTGGACTTTCTGTCCAGTCTGGCTTTGAGCCTCAATCCTCAGATCTCAGTGTCCTGAGTAGCTAAGATCACAGGTGTGAGCCACTTGTGTCCAGTGACTTTTGTGATCATGAATTGGAAGAAGCTTCCAATTGGGTGATACAGGCCCTTTGAGACCCTCCAGTGAATTCACTCCAGGAGACACTCGCTCCAGAAGATGCCACCATCCATCTTGACTCTACAAGGCTGAATTGAGAAGGGGTCCTGGTGCTAGATCTTCAAATAAAGAGAAAGAAATAAAGTTCAGTCTGAGACAAAGAAGCACTGGGAACAAAAGACCAGAGTTCCCACCACCACCCACAGGAGGTATGGGTTGAACTGGGGTCACTGGGGACCTCTGGCATTGGATGTTGTCCTTGACCTCTACCTCTGGGAATTTGGTGGCAGCATACTTCAGTACCCCAGAGCTAAAAAGGAAAGAGCAGACAGTGCCTTGCCATTGCTACTATCCCATTGTCTGGAGCCACAGCCCCTCTACTGCTCCCCTTGCCTACCCTCTTCCTCTTCCCTATCAACTTCCTGATTGTGGTCAAAGCCTGACACATGGCAGGACCCTCTTTCTGGGGTGGCTGACAGGAAGAATGAGGTTACTTCCACTTAGAAGGGAGATGCTTGCTTCTGCTACAAAAAACAAATTAAAAAAAAAACTTCACTGCCTTCCATCATTCCGGCTCTGACAGCCTTTTGTCTGTGGCTGACACTTGTGCCAAGCTTTTGCCACATCCTGCTGGGGCTGATTAACAAAGCTGGGGCCCACTTTCTGGTCCTGGCCAATAGAGAAAGAGCTGAGTGCAGGAGGAGGGGCGGGGCTTCCTGTCGGGGGGGTGGCAGAGGCGGAATCCTCCAGCTGGGCAGTTTGGACTGGCATGCAGCATCCCACTGGGCCAGCTGCAGGTGTGCCAGATGGCCTGTCCTGAGTCAGCTCATCTCCTTTGCCAGTCTTTGTTTATGTTCCGCACCACCATCCCTGTCCCCACAAAACCCACCGTGATGCCCAGGCACACCTGAGTGCAGCCGCAGATAGAGGTGGGGTTTTAAGGATTATTTATTTAAAAAGGTAAGACAATTTCGATGTGGAAACTGAGTCCAGAGAAAAGGAATGGGACTCTAGAGGGTCTGTTGCCAGCATTGTTAGGAGCCCACAAGAATCCTGTATTTCTTAAACGTGGAGCATGCTCTGAGAAGTAACATCACTCTTACGTGACTATCTTAGGGTGTGCTTTCACAAATAAAAGCAGCTAGGACATCATTACGTGACACAGTCTTATGGGACCCCTTCTGTGTAAGTGGCCCTCACTGGCTGAAAGATACATTGAATGGACAAGTGACTATATTATAAAAGGAACTTTGGCCAAGTGTGGTGGTACACACTCAGCCTTTGGGAGAATGAGGCAGGGTAGCAAGTTTGAGACCACTCAGGGATAGATAGTGAGACTCTGCCTTAAAAGAATTGGTGGCTCACACCTGTAATCCTAGCTACTCAGGAGACTGAGATCCAAGGATCCTAGTGAAAAACTAGCTTGGGCAGAAGTTTCTAAGACTCTGATCTCCAGTTAAACACCAAAAACAAAAACAAAAACAGAAATGGAGATGTGGTAAGTGGTATAGCACTCTCCTTGAGCAGAAAACAAAAAACAAAAACAAAAACAAACCAAGCAAGAGCATTAGGCAATAGGTTCAAGTCCCAGAACTGGTGTGTGCTCATGGAAAGGCCCACATTTGCGTGCGTGTGTGGGCGCACGCACGTGTGCACACACACACACACACACACACACACACACACACACAAAGTAAATGAAGTATATTTGTACAGCAGTTTTTTCAAAGTGAAAACTAACCCAGAAGTCTCAAGCAAGTGGTCACTGATCCTCAATGTTACTGATAGGGTTAGCTAAACATAGATTGCCATATAATTCCCTTTAAGTGAAGTTCAACAATAGACCAAGCTAACTGAGGGGAGGGGAATCAGAAGAGTGAAGAGGAGTTGTCTGGGAAAGAGGCTTCTAGAAATGATCTCCATTTTGATGTGGCTAGTGATTACAAAAGTGCACTTACATGGGAAAATGAATGATGGTGTACATCTGATTATTGCTTACATACACTGTGATAAACCTCAGTACAAAAGGTAAACCATCAGGGTGTCCTACTCTGTGCCAGGCACTGTGCCAGATCTGCCCAGTATACATCCTGAAACACAGACAATCGGAAGATCAGAGAACAGTGCTTAAGAGCAGCTTAGCAGGAGGTGCTGGTTGTCTGTGTGTGTGTGTGTGTGCACTCCTTCAGTGATAACAGACCCAGGACCTAGCTGGAGCTTGGCTGCCCAGGATGTAGATGATACCCTCTGGCCTTCTGTTCCTAGGTGTGGTCACCAGATCAGCTCTGGGCAAGAGTATGGGAAGCATTGTGGACCAGTCAACTGCAGCCATTTGGGGTTAAGAGGTGATCTTGAGAGGGAGAATCCTTCAGCACTGATGTTGGAGAGGTAAGTGAAGAGAATGATCCTGATGACCTTGTGGGGCTGCCTGGCTGACCTTGGGCTGTCTACCACAGGCAGTTGTTTACAGGAGAGTATACTCTTATACACTGAACTCAGTGTGGTTTACTTAGTACTGGGCTGCTTCCTGCCCAGCTAATCACAAGTTAAGACCAAGTTAATCACAGGGTTCCAGGGGAAGTCTGGAAAGACACAGCTCAGCATAAGAGCAAGATGATATCAAAGACCATTTTTTTTTCCCACAAGGTGCTACCTGGGGTGAGTCTTGGCAAACAAATACAATTTGACTGAAAAATAAGATGTCTTTTTTTAAAACTCTTATGAGAGTTCTACCTGATATGAAAATCTGTTAAAGGTCCTTCAAATCCAGCCAGAGAGTTCTCTTACCTTGAAAGAGCCAATAATCTGATCTACTGGGTAAGTATCAATTAGCATTACCTTACCTTTAGTGATTATTTGAATATTTTGTGATAAAATGAGTTCTTTATTTGACTTAAAATCTACCCTGGTAAAAATAAATAAAAATAAAAGACATATTTAATGATCAAATTGTCATTTTTTAAAACTCCCAATAGGGAGGCACAGATATGACCACTGTTCTAAGAATTATGACACAGGGGATTATTTTTCTCCAAACTGATCTGAGATTGCACACTATCAATCAAAAGCCTAACAGAGCATTGGCAATCTTATTGTAAGGTTATATGGAAACATAATGTATGTACTAAATCATTTGGTGATAAAAAGATAGTTATGTTAGGAGGCTTAAATCACTTGACTTAAGAGATATTTATAAACCATCTGTTTCAAGAGACACTTATAAAGCTGCAATACTGAAAGACAATGAGATGTTGACATAAAGGCAAATAAAAAGATCAAAGGAACAAAATGTGGATTACAGAAACATATCTATACTTGTATTGTCCATTGATTTTCAGTGCTGTTACCAAGGCAGTTCAGTGAGGGAGAAGAAAATATTTTTAGCAAATGGTAGTAAAACAGCAGGATATTCATATGGCTTAAAAATTCAGTTTGAGCATGGTTACACACACCTGAAATCAGAGTCAGAGGCAGGAGGATTAGAGTCCAAGACTTTCTTGAGCAAAGTTAGCCAAAGACCCAAAGACAAACAAAAAAGTGATATGGCTCAAGTGATAGAAAACTACCCAACAAGCATGAGATCTTGAGTTCAATCTCCACTACTGGGAAACAAACAAACACACCCCCCAAATGAAACAAGCCCCCCAAAGCTGCTACCTCACACCACATATAAGATTCAAACTGAGGGGCTGGGAAGGTGGCTCAGTGGTAGAGCGGTTGCCTTGCATGCCTGAAGCCCTGGGTTCAATTTCTCAGCACCACATAAGCAAAAAGAAAAAAAGCCGGAAGTGGCTCTGTGGCTCAAGTGGTAGAGTGCTAGCCTTGAGCTGAAGAGCTGAGGGACAGCGCCCAGGCCCAGAGTTCAGGCCCCACAACCGAACCCCCCCCAAAAAAGATTCAAACTGAAACCATAAAGCTTCCCCCATGTTTTCTTTTGGATATGTTATAGTTCAGTTCTTTAGAAACTCAGAAGCTGCTCCTGCATTGAAATTATGATTTCTTTCACCTTCAGAAGTGTTTGGGTGGCTGTGAGTTATATGTCATCCTGCCAGGATCCCCCATCCATTGATCTTGCAAGTTGGGGTGACAGGATTTGAAGGCAGGTGACTCTGAATCAGAACTACTGGAATCACAAGGTTGAAAGTCAGAACATCCTTTATGGCAGAGCCAGGAATTCCCTTTTCTCTTGAGACCTCTGCACAGGCTGCATTCCTGGATGTTCCCTAGTCCCAGACTTAAGCATTCAGTCTTCTCTGTATGCAGAAAGCCTTTTCTTCTTATCGACTTCCTGTCCGTCCTGTTTTGTTTTTTATTCTTTGCACTTTCTAATCTCCCTGGTTCTCATTCTGAACCTTTGACAATATCCTCATTTAGAGTCTCACAATCAACATTTGAAGACAATATTGCCTGAATTCAAAGAGGTTATCTTGGACCTTTTTCACATAAAAAATACCCATGATCCATCAGTACATATTGGCCTAGAAATTTCAGAGGGATGCACTGGCTCCAGGGACATGAGGAGCAGCTCCTGGGGGATAAGAGGAGGCAGGAAGCTGGCATCTAGTAAGTAAGTCTCCATTCCCTCTGCAACTTCCCCTTCCTACCTCTGGGGAGAGTCGGTCCTCCTTGTTCAGACCTGGCCAATCCATGACTAAGGAACACAATCTGAACCTGCGGGACATTCCAGGGCTCTCTTTGAGGTGTGATATGGACACATTGTCTCAGCCAGAGTTGCTGAATGGGAAGAGAGGAAGCCTGGAGCTGTTGCTCTTGGTGGAGACATGGGAGATAAATGTCATCCAAGAGAAAGCAGAGCCAGAGCAACAAAGAGTCCTCATGACTTAGGTTTCTCTCTCCTGTCACTGAAAGAGTCTTGATTACCATAAGCCATTCTCAGGAAGCTTAGTGATAGTGAAGTCATCACCCGGACTTGTTCAATGGATCCTGCCCCCAAATGGCAAATAGTATAACACTACCTCTGGATGCTGACAGAGCTGGAATGACTGCAAGGCTGTGCCACCAAGAACTGCACATGTCCTTCCCATGTCCTTCTTGTGTCTTAGGTAGCACATCCACACAAGAAGTGAGGCCTGTTTTCCACTCTGGGCTCTGGCTGGCTGATGACTTAGTATGGACAAGAGAAGGCAGCAAAAGTGACACAGTGCAGGTTCCAAGCCATGGTCACTGAAGTGGGGGAAAGCCATTATGTGGAGAAAAGCTGGGCATCCAGACTACACCTGGGAGGCACTAGCAGAGACACTGGACCTTCCTTCCCTGGCCTCCAACGTGTGAATGGCAGAGGACCATTTGGCTGCGCCTACCCTGTCATTGGCCTGTAGAATTGGGGGCGGGTGTCTTCAGCTTGCTAGGTTTGAAGGTGATCTGTTTCCCAGCAGTTATGAACAAATATTCCTTTTATAGGATGCACACTGTAAATGCTAATGGAAGCCCACATTGGAGACGTTTCTGACTGGGAGTTCTGGTTCTACAATGACTACCTGTTCTGGTTCTACAAGTCTACCTATAGGACCTTGGACAATGCTTTCAAACTGTTGGTACAGATTTCTCACCTGTACAGTGCAACTCTTGTTTGAATACAGTGTGCCACCTTGGAAATTCATGCTGAAAGTTGATGGACATTGTGATTGTATTGGAAGGTGACCAATAAGAGGTGATTAGGGCCTGGGGAGGACTTAGTACCTTTCTCGCAGGACTGGATTAGTTACTGTCTGAGTAACATAAAGCAAGATCACCCTTTTGGTGTCTACCTTCTACAGTGCCCACTCATCTTGTAATATGAGATCCTTGCGAGGGGCAACCACCCCATTTTGGATTTCTTGCCTCCAGAACCATGAGCTACATAACTTCTGTATGGACTAAGGCAAATGGGCATAACAATAGCATTTATGGAGTTCTGGTAAGACAAATGTGTAGTCACTATAATGCACAGTGCCTGGCACAACAGAAGCTTGATCATGTGGCGTATATTGTTATTACCACAGACAATGTCCATGAGCTCAAAATTGCGGCTGTTAGACCCACTTGACAACAGGGAAGACTGAAACTCAGAAATTCCAACATGTCCTGAGGGTTCCAGATGCTGAACCTTCCAGAATCAGAAAGAAGCATAGGATATGTGGGTACAGCCCATCCCAGGTGAGCTCAGGTGAGTTGAGGCCTGGCTGGGGCCAGGGTGGGGAGAAGAGTCTTTTCCTCCTCTTGGAGAGACTCTAGGCCTGCACTCTGTCAGGAACCCAAGCCTGTGAACAGGAGAGCAAGGAACATGGAGGTCCCCCTTCATAGTCAGTTCAGCTTTTACCCTCCAAGAGAGGTGCAACCCCCTCCCCCACAGCCACCATCTCATTCAACTTCTGGCACTGGGTCATCAGCCAGAGTGTCTGGGTTCTCTCTGCCCGATCCAGACAAGGCCAGAGCAATGAGTCATAGGAGAAATAGGTCTTGGACTCTATGTTCTTCCAAGACTCAGAACAGTTCCGGTCCAATTCTTACCACCAAAACGATGCCCATACACAGATACTTGTTTGAGAGTTTGCCTGATTCTCCTTCCCTCTCCCCTACTCTTTTTCCCTCTGCATGTTTTATCTCTACATGTGTGCACACACAAGCATTCAAACAGCCAGCACTGGCACACCTGCACTCAGGTCACTGTGTGCTCTTACCACAATAGTTCTGCAACACCTAGTTTTCATTATAGGCTTCATTTTTATTTGTATTGCTTACTTTGTGACATAGCTCCTACTTAGTCTCCTTCTCCCATTACAATCTAAAGCTTCAAGAGGGACTTTGTGTTCCTGATGTGTATCTACTACAATGGTGCCTGCCTATACTGGCATAAGATGTCTGTTGAATGCATAACAAGTGAGTGGATTATATGTGTTGGTGCCAGGGTAGAAGTGAGGAATCAATACATGGCATTTGGGAGGAAGAGTGATGAATAGAGGATCAAAAATCATGTGCCTTTATCTGGGCATGGTGATGTATACCTGTCATCCCAGCTCAGTAAATAGTAGGATTAAAGCCCAGGTCAGCTGGGGATGAAGTGGGGGAGTAAAACCCTATTGAAAAATAACCAGAACAAAAGGGGCAGGGACCATGGCTCAGGTGGTAGAGCACTTGCCTGGCAAGCAAAACAAATTCAAATCTGTTGAAAAAAAATCATATGCTTTTAAAAGAACTTTTAAGTTTTCAAAGTACACAGTCAACCATGATCTTGTGAGATGCTCACAACTCAGGAAATAGATCTGTGAAGTGATTACTAGCTCAGATTTCTATAGGGAAAGTTAGATTTCACACACAGTTTTTAAAAAGCACAAAATAAAGCCACAAGAAAATTAGAACTCATCTTTTGAATGAATGGATGGATGAATGAATGAATGGATTCGATGAACGATTGAATGAATGGAGCAGTGTTTATATATAGGATGAGAAGAATTATTTAGGACTACATTTTCTACCATTTCTACTTTCCACACAAAGTCAATTATTTCTACCTTCCACACAAAGGTTTATTTTCTCCACCATCTTGGATCTGTGCAAAGTCACACCAAGATGTTAATGACTACCTTCTATTTAGTGTAGTCAACAGAATGGCCTAGATTATACTATTATTACAAATAACAACAAAACCTTGAGGACTTAATACTTTGGGTTTGTTTCTTCCTTACACTGCATGGCCATGAAGTAACATCTACCCTGGGACCCAGGCTGGTGAAGCTTACAAAACCTGAACCAACCACTGCTGGTCTCCAGGATAGGAAGAGGGAGACAGCATGTGAAGATCTGTACAGTGGCCCGCAGCATTTCCAACTGGCCATGACCTGCATCACAGCCACTTACATTGGTCCATGGAAGGTCATGTGGCCACAAAGAACTCCACAGGACAGGATGTACTAGCCTACCACGGTCTTGATGGGCAGCTGGACAGACTTGGTAACGTCCTTCGTGATTTCCTCCAGTGATATTTGTTGTTTTGCCAGAGGCCAGTGACTGAAAATGGCTGAAAGTCACCCAAATGCTCTCTGAAGGTGGAATTTCAGGGAGCAGTGTTGAGTGGATAAAGAGAACAATTGTGAGGTTATCTATAGCTTTCCCCCACCAAACAAGACCCTGGTTCTTGACAGAACTTGTCTGCTGTCAGTCTACATTCCTCATCCTCCCAAGTTGTGGAACAGATGCTTCCGTTTGCACACCTCTAGGGGGCGCTTTGCATGCAAGGGCAACAGGTTCTGTTGTTCCTCTCTTTCCCCTTGAAAAGAGCTCAGGCTAGTCTTGTCTACAATCTTTTATGATAGTCATAAGGCTGCATTGTGCAGTCCACCTAGGAATCTACTTACAAACATTGTTGCCTCTCAGGGAATAGCCAAGTCTTCTATTTTGTTCTGAGTCAAAAAAACTTTTAGAGGCTGGGAAGGTGGCTCAGTGGTAGAGCGCTTGCCTTGCATGCATGAGGCCCTGGGTTCGATTCCTCAGCAACCCATAAGCAGAAAAAGCTGGAAGTGGCACTGTGGCTCAAGTGGTAGAGTGCTAGCCTTGAGCTGAAGAGCTGAGGGACAGCACCCAGGCCCAGCGTTCAGGCCCCAGGACCAACCAAAAACAACAACAAAACAACAACAACAACAACAAAAAACCAAAAAACCTTTTAGGTTTGAATGCTGTCACTGTCTAGTTGTGTAATTTTGTGTCTGTTCCACTTTTCCTCAGAATAGGGATCTTAGCATCTACCTTACAGATTGAGCCAATAGACCACAATGCTTTCTAGCCATGTAACCTCAGGCAAGTTACTTAACCTCTCTGTCCCTTTTTTTTTGTAACTCAGCTGTTCCAAAGTGTGAGTTGTTATTATAAAGAACAAGTATACTAGTGCCTTGCACACGCAGTCTTGCTTGCTATTGGTTATGATTAATATCAAGACAAGCAGAGCAGCTGGTGCTTAGCAGCCTCTGCTAAAAGTGAGTCCTCATCTCTCCTCCCTCAGCTCCACAGGCTTTGGCAGCCATATCCTGATTTCTCTGAAGCAACCACCGAGTTCCAGGCAGCCCATTTAGCTGCCTTTGAACAGCAAATGGCCTCAGTTCACCTTCAGATCCAGAAAACTAAAGTAACAGAGACGCCTAGTGGACATGCCAGGGAATGTTCTGGAAGTGCCTCCCTGCGGAGACTCAGGACAGTAATGCTGTGGGCCTCATCAATGCAGCCTTCACCAGCAGAATGCCTGATCACCAGTCCTCAGCTGGACTTCGCCACAGAAGGCCCTGTTCCAAATCACTGTCTCAGGACAAGGGTCTGTCATGTCTTCAGTTCACTCTGGTGGACCTGCTTTAGGCTACAGTCGGGGGGGACCCAGGACATAGGCAGGGTCCTACCTTTGAGGAGTTTGCAGCACACAAACAGGCTAAGTTCTTTGTTTCACATGGACAAGCTTAGCACTTTTATTTATCTTTTTGCTGTCTGGGCTTGGACAAGTGGATTGACATGTCTGAACTCAGTGGGTCAGTAATAGGGAGGGTGAACATAAAAAGGAGTCATCTGAGTTGGTGCACAGAGATCACTCAGGCACTGCTATTCTTGTCCTCTATAGCAGATAAGTGTACAAGTCCATCCAGGCCCAGGTAGAAGCGACAGGTTTATCCAAGGGGTTAGTGAGGCCTCACATAGGAAACCAAATCCCTCAGTCTCCATTGGCTCCCACTGGCCACTGCACCATGGGGAAGGCGTTGGTTGTATACTTGCTCAGACTTGATCCAGCAGCTTGGTGATCTCACAGGGACCCCACCTCTTGTGTGTGTGTGTGTGTGTGTGTGTGTGTGTGTGTGTGTGTGTGTGTGTGTGTGGTCTGTGTGTCTGTGTCTGTGTGCATGCTGGTCCTGAGGTTTGAACTCAGGACCTGGGCACTGTCCCTGAGATTTTTGGCTCTCCCACTTGAGCCACAGTGCCACTTCCAACTTTTCTGGTCAATTGGAGATAAGAATCTAACAGACTTTCCTGCCTAGTCTGGCT
Source organism: Dipodomys merriami (assembly GCF_024711535.1). Taxonomy (NCBI): domain Eukaryota; kingdom Metazoa; phylum Chordata; class Mammalia; order Rodentia; family Heteromyidae; genus Dipodomys; species Dipodomys merriami. The sequence goes on from NW_027203381.1 coordinate 19,177,364, forward strand.
TTGAACCACAATCCTCAGATCTCAGCCTCCCAAATAGGTAGATTATAGGCGTGAGCCATCAACACTTGGCTCCCGTCTCTTCTTTTAGAAACTCATTGTGACATGTAAAACATACAAAGGGATTTTTGAAAGCAACGTGACATTCACTTTAGGAAATAACAATTATAGCTGAAGCTTTCTGGCGCTTCTCCAGTTGTGCTTCCCCTCAGCCACTCCCCTGCAAAAGGAACCACCAGCCTAAATTTGGTATTTATCCTTGCCATGAATGCATTTTCATTCTTACTACATATGTATGTGTTCTAAACAACATATGGCGGAGTTGCATATGGAAAACCTTTGTGTAAATATATCATGGAGTACGGATCTGTGTCGGTCTGCCAGCGCTGCTGTATCATACCGCAGCCATGGAGGCTGCAAGTCTAAGGTCAAGGTTCCAGCTGACTCAGTTTTGTTGAGGACTCAGACTCTCTTTCAGCCTTGAAGATGGCTCCTTCCCACTGTGCCTTGCATGATCTTTCCAGTCTGTGCATGTGGTGTGTGTGTGTATAGATGGGGTGGGGAGGAAAGGAGAAAGAGAGGGAGAGAAGAATGGCTCTTCAATATCCTTTTTACAAAAGGATAATAATCCAATGGCTTCATTTAACCTTAATTACTTCCTTAGAGGCCCCAACGCCAAATACAGCCACACAGGAAGGAAGGTTCTCAGCATGTGAGGTTGGTAAGGAGGGGCACAGACACTTGGTCCATGATATGGATCTACACTGATGCAGGAGTGGTCACCAGTGGTTTAGTCAGATGCCAAGCAAGTGGAAAGGCTGGGATGCAGAAGGAAGTCTAGGGGAAGTTCTGTGGACCTTCAGAAGGCTAAGACTCAAGCTTCTATGTCTCACATGGCTGCTCATCAGAAATAAATCTTTACAGGGGCTGTGAAGGTGGCTCAGTGGCAGAGTGCTAGACTTGCATGCATCAGGCCCTTGGTTTGATTCCTCAGCACCCCATAAGCAGAAAAAAGCCAAAAGTGGTGCTGTGGCTGAAGTGGTAGAGCGCTAGCCTTGAGCTGAAGAGCTGATGGACAGCGCCCAGACCCAGAGTTCAGGCCCCACAACTGACCCCTCCCCCCAAAAAAATCTTTACAGAGCTGGTAAAGAGGAACTGAGCTGGGCCAAGTTCTATGCTCTGTGAAGGACAATAGCCATCTTTCCCCAGTCACCTGTGCTTCTCAGTGGACTCCTGAATAAAGTGGTCATAAAAGTGGAGATGGAGGCTGTGCATGGGCCCAAGAACGTAATTTCCCTCGACAAGTCCCGCCTGGCTTGGTTACTACTAAATGCCAAATTTTCCAAAAGCAGAGACAAATGCCAACTCCCAATATGCTACCATTCCCTCCCAGTGGCAAGGTGGCCACATGGGACCCCTTCTATCCTGGATGGGGATGGAGATCTGTCCTCTCTGAAGTGGGCTCGCTTGCTTGCCTGGGGTGCCCTCTGCCAGCCTTGCCCTCTGCCTTCTGTCTCACTTGACAAATCCATTCTACACTCCAACCTGATAGGCAGCTCCAAAATCTTTTGGCATTGTTATGTCTAGGCATCAAGGAAGCTCCACAGCCATGCAGGAGAAAGAGCTCTATGTCCTTGCTAGACTTCTAAATCCCAAGTCACATGGGAGCACTTCCTTAATGTATCCCTGTATCTCTCCATGTTAGTCAGGGGTCTGCAGAGAAGCAAAGCAGAAGCAGCAGGCTGGATACAGGTATAGAGAAAAGAGATGTGATAAGGAACAAGTTCATGGAATTATGGAGACTAAGAAGTCTAAGACCTCAAGTCAGCAATCTGAGACCCAGGAGAGCCTGTGTGAAGTTCCAGTCCTAAAGCAGGCTGGTTTGAGAACCAGGAAGAGTCTTAAGGCAGGAAAGGATGAATGTTCCAGCTCCAAGAGCCCATCGGACAGAGTTCTCTTCTAGCTAGCTCTTTGATGGTGTAGGCCCACCCACATCAGACAGGGTAATCTGCTGGTCTCAGTTTATGTGTTCAAGGGATCGTCTCATCTAGGAATACTGCACGGGGACACTCCAGATATCTGGGCTTGCCCATTCAAGCTAGAATGCAAGCGTACCTCATTATGGGTATGGAGCCAATCAGGGAGAAAGGGGGTGTGGATCTAGGGTGGGCTTCCCATTTGTTGCTGTCTCTCTAAATAGTGTCTAAGCAATGGAAGGCTCCATCCTCTATGAGGAGAGGCACTTACGACTGACAGGAAGGCTCAGGGGAACCCAAAGGTCCAACTTCTCGGGGGTAACTCCCAACGTCACCATTCTAGGCTCCGCATTGTATTCCTTTCCTGTCAGGATGTTAATATCCCATTGCAGCCCCATCACCCTTACCAGTAAGTCCTGGGTTTTCAGGCAGCCCTCCCTCTAGCTGTGGGATGTAAGGTCACCTTAAACCTTTTGGTTTTCACAATGTGCTCTGAGTTGAAGCATGGCCAACCTGATTGTGCTACTGTACTCTTAGAAGATGTCCAAAACAGCCAACCAATGCTCGTTTCCTCCATAACCACCATCATTCTTGATGTCCCTGTCTTTATCTTCAGGTTCTGGAACCTCTGTGTAGATAGTATGCAGTTTTGCTAGGGCTCTGGTGCTACAGTATGGAACACAAGGTGTCTGTCCATGCCACCAGCCTTCAGCCATGTTGTCCTGGTGCCGTTTGGCCCCCAGAGGCCCCAGTGACAACATGCAACTCTCAGGTTGTCTTCTAAGGCCAATCTTAACACCAACTCCCCTTCAGCGAGGCTCCCCTGAAAGCAGAGCCCATGATGGACTTGTACAGAAGCGTTCTTGCGTGGTCAGCTCAGGAAGCAAAGGAAGATGTGTCTTCAGGGTGGCTGTGGGCACTTGATTCCATCAGATCTCTAGGAGCAGAGGGCTGGGGGACAGGAGACGGGCTGAGGATCACTTTAAGGACACGAGTATTCCTGCAGTTCTGGGTTGCTCTGATCTAGGAGTAGAGAAGGATCTTGTGCACTCTAGAAAGCTTGGAGGCAGGAAGCAAATGGACCCAGTGCCTATTGAGGGCTATCGTCTGTGGGTTAGGCTGAGCTTCTGAGAATGGTTTTGTGCTGTGAGGCTGGGGTGAGAGGGTCCCTACAGGAATCTGCTACAATCTATTTGGTTTTAATCTCTGGAAAGATAAGTCAATACAGAGCTAAAATCTTCATGCTAAAAGCTTGTGGATTTCTGAGGCCTTAGAGAAGGTTCCTTCTGGGCTGGGAGGGTCTAATGGTGGTAGTGTGGTTCTGGAGGGGCTGGGCTGGGCAGATTTCCCAGCTGCAAAGTTCAAGGTCATCTCTGAGTTACTGCAATGTCACGCCACTCAGATTCAGGCCGGTGTCTGCAGCCACCGTTTGTCTCCAATTGGGAGTCAGGTTCAGGGAGACTGTCTGTCTGCCTCTTTCCTGAGCTTGTGTTGGTCCATCCTTGGGTCTTAACCTTCAGGCCACGCTGCTTCCTGCGACGTTTGGATGCTGAGGCATTTTCACTGACCTTTGTCCTCTGCCCTTTGCCCCCTCTTCTTGACTCCCTCCCCTCTGCCCCAGCGTGCGCGTTCTCATTCATGCACATCACGCCATTGCCCTGCTCTAGAGATGGCCTCTGTTTCCAGTAATTTTCCCAGCCAGGAGGTGTTTTCCTCCTGCAAAAAAAGAAAGAAAGAAATCCTTGCCTGGGGATTTCAGAGCCTCTCTGAGACTGAACCTGCCGTACCCTCTTTCCCTTGCCCCTGAGACTGAGCGCTTACTTTCACTGTCTCTAGGGGTGGGGGTAGGGGTGAAGGGGGAAAAGCTTTTCTTTCTCCCACAGTCTGTTCTCAGGTCTTCTGGTCCAGGCTTCTGCTCAGGGTGTTGTCTTCAGCTTTTAGGGGTGAGAATGTTTCACTCTTCTGTAGCCAAGTCTTGCTGTGGTTGGTATGGTACATTCACCCACACCCTAGGGTTTGACAGATTCCCTGTCATCTCCTTTGAGTGAAGATGTCAGAGTCTTGTAATCCCAGAGCATCCTAGCTGGATTCTAGTTCATACACTTGTCGACTGTTTGTGCCTAGCATGGACCCTGGAGATCAAATACTCCAGAGGTTTTTGGGCCAGTTTTAGCAAATAAACTCTTCTACACAGGTACAACCTCTAATCAATCTTTGATATTAAATAGATTAAAAGAAAAAGAGGTGAATGGATCAGAAGTTAATTTTTTTCCAACCATATGTTGGTTGAAAATACAGTGTGCCTTCATGGAACCTGTTTCCCCGAGATCTCTCCAGTGTCCTCACTCTGCAGAGAAGGAAATGGAACCTAAAGCAAAGAAGGGCACCAGGCCAAGCACAGAGGAACTGGGTCTCCACTAAAGTAGCTCTTCCTGCCTCCAGGTCTGCCCTATAGTAGCCAGGACTGAGAAGGAATAAGTTCCTAAGTAGTGCTAGTCTAATCTTAAATGTCTCCCAAAGACCCCAGGTTCTCAGTCCCTTTTTGTGGTTGTAACAACTGCCTCAGAGAAACAATTTAAAAAGAGGAAGGATTTATCAGGGCTCACAGGTTCAGAGGTTTATGGCGAGTCACCATCCAGCAGAACATCATGGTAGAGAGGATATGGTAGAGAACAGTTGCTCATCTCATCGCAGAGGGAAAGTAGAAGGAGTTAGACAAGAAAGGGCCAGAGGCAAGATAAACCTTCCAAGGCACAGTGACCTATGTCCTCCAACCAGGCCCCATCTCCTATTTTCCACCACCTGCCAATAGGCACCTGATTGTGAATCCATCGGGGATTCATTTGTTGGTTAGGTTAGAGCCCTCAGGACTGAATCACCTCTCAAAGACTGGGTTTCATTATCTGGGGACTAAGCCTTCAACACATGAGCCTTTTTTTTTTTTTAATTTTTTTTTGGGTCTGGTCGTGGGGCCTGAACTCTGGGCCTGGGCGCTGTCCCTCAGCTCTTCAGCTTAAGGCTAGCGCTCTATCACTTGAGCCACAGCGCCATTTCCAACTTTTTTCTTTTTACTTATGTGGGTGCTGAGGAATCGAACCCAGGGCCTCAGGCATGCAAGGCAAGCGCTCTACCACTGAGCCACCTTCCCAGCCCCACATGAGCCTTTTAAGGGTCATTTCATGTTCAAACTACAACAATGGGACCTAGAGGGAGGCCCTTGGAGTATTGGGGTGTGCCCTTGAAAGAAATAGTGGGATCTAGGCCCTTCTACTCAATCACTTTTGCTTCCTGGTTTTGTCACAAACTCCCATCATAATGTTTCAGGCTCAAAGCATCAGGACCAATTCAATTATGGACTGAAACCTCCAAAACTGTATGTTAAAACCTTCTATAAGTTCATTATGTCAAGTATTTTGTTATAGTGATGGAAAGCTCACACTTGAGTTTCAAAGTGTTCCTCCAATGCATTCCAGAGAGCACCTCATACAAGGTGCTCTTTTAAGAGTAAGTTGTAGTGTGTAAGTAAATTTTGGAAATGCCATCTCATAATCCCCTATACTGATTCTCATGGCATATTAGTGTCTGTAAGACTAAGAAGTCCGGAAACATAGAAAAGTCATTATCTTTGCTTAATCCAGTTTAAGTGTGTATGTGTGTGTGTGTGTGTGTGTGTGTGTGTGTGTGTGTGTGTTGTGTATGTGTGTGTGTGTGTGTGTGTGTGTATTTAAAGGTGTCACCTGTGTATAGGCCTTCTTTAGAGCCTCTTACTCTCCAAGGAGTAAATCCTTATGGGAGATACAAACACTAAGCCACCGGGTGCAGGTTTTCTGGGGTCCTTATCTGCATGTTTTCTTCTACCTGGGAGCTGGTTGTCTGTCCTCTGCAAGATGCAGGGTAAACACAGAAGAATTCAATAGCCTTACAGTAAAAGTGGAGAAGCTGTCTCCAACATGGCTCTAAATTGTAAATTCAGGGAGAGGAGTGGTCTTGAGTGCTCTGGATGTAGCCAGGGGTCTGCGACTAGGAGATCTCCTAGCTCTTCTCTCAGTGTTTTCCCTCCTTTTTTTCACTTCCCTCTTGAAGGGTACCATCTCCCATCTAGGCACACCTGTTTTTGGGTCCTTAGTCACCGCTGCTGGCCTCCAGGCAGAGGGTGCACTCTGGGTGGGCACTGTCTTGATCTTCCTTGCAGAGCTGGTGGGTGGAAAGTTGTTCCTGGCATCTTTCATTAAGGGAGGTTCCCATGCTCCAGTGTGAGACTTTTTCCGTCCCCCATCCAGCATTTAGGAACACACAGTTCCAATTCAACTCATCGCCACCAGAGGGCACAGTGAGCCCCAGGTAGCAATTAGGCCTGTGAATAGAGACCACAAAAAGCCATTAGCTGAAATGCTTTTTTCCTTGTGCAGCTCACAGTCTGGGAAATAGGAAACATTCAAATCAGAAAAGTGAAACGTGGAATATTGTGACTTTGGTCACTACTTGTGACCTCTTCATTACCTTTAAGTAGTAACACAACTTATGCCACACCATTTCACGTGTCTGGGGCTCCCAGCTTTTTAAAATGTACAAGTAAGGAGTGTGTAGAAGAGGTTTTCAGCCATGCTTCAGCAATGTGAATTTTAACAGTGGCTGTCTTGGAATGAACAGGAGGGCTGGGGAGGGAGCACAGGGTATGGTAGAGGCTGTCATGGGTTCCCCTTCAGAAACTGGGGCTTTGACCCTGGCTTTAATATTATATACCAGGTGAATCCATGACTTACTGACAGTGGATGTCCATTGAACAATTACTATCTGCCAGTGGCCTGAGTCTGGCTTCTTGTAACCATTATTTCTCATGGCTGTCATTAACTTGCACAGTGGTTCTTTTTCCCTTCCTTTAACACATACAAAAAGGATGGTCAGCCAGGCACTGGTGGCTCACGCCTGTAATCCTAGCTACTCAGGAGGATGAGATTTGAGTTCAAAGCCAGCCCAGGCAGGAAAGTCTGTGAGACTCTTATCTCCAATAAACCACTAGAAAACCAGAAGTGGCACTGTGGCTTAAATGGTAGAGTAACTCGCCTTGAGCTGAAGAGCACAGGGACAGCGCCCAAGCCCTGAGTTCAAGCCCACGACTGACAAAAAAAAAAAAAAAAAAAAAAAAAAGGGATGGTCAGAGATGTTGAATGACATGCACCAAGTTTCATAGCTAACAAGTCATTGAACCATGTATTTGCTTCAAAGCAGGTGACTTTATTCACTCTCTCTATATTTTCCTTCCTTTTGATGTCTTGCTTTTTTGTACATTCTTATTTTTTTTAAATAAAATGCACACCTATCTTCTTGTTTTGTTCAGGCAACACTAACTGTTGTTACAAATAATGTCAAGTCTTCAGTGGTTTAAGAAAATAAGAATCCCTTTTTTAACAAGTTCAACAAGTCAGAATATGTATCCAATTCATCTTGATTAGTGTGTCTCTGCCATCATTCTCTCCCATCTCTCACAACTCCATCCCATGATTCCACATTGCACTTTTCAAGTTAGAATGTTTTCTATTTCCTAGACTGTGAGCTGTAAGACAGAAGAACCCCCTCCCCGCAGCAGACACTTCAATTAATGACTGAAAACAAAACAAGTTTCAACTTCCTGGTATTTATATGCAAAATATTTCTTGTTTGTGTACAAGTCTGATACAAGTCAGACAGAGGCCTCTGCTCCATCCAGACACTCAGGGCTCTAGTCTCCTTCCATGTCATAGTGTTGTCATTTTTAGGATGTGGCCCCCCAGATCAGATAAAAATAGAGAGTAATATATGAGCGATTCAATGTGCCAGGCCCAGAAGTGGCACACATCCTTTTCCATTTGTTTGTCCTAATGTAGCTCCAGGAACTGTTAGCCCTGGGTCTGGAAAGGAGGGGAGAAAATGAATATTGATGATATGTTCTCTCACATACATTCCTATCTTGAGAGATTAAGGCAAGGATAAAATAAAATGATTATCTGCTAATATGACCCTGGGGATTTACTCTGGAAGGAAAGGGCTGTCATGGAGAAGTTGCAGATGTGAGTATGTCTGAATGGGAATTGTGATGGTCTGGCCCTCAGGCCTGCATTAAGGAATAAGAAAAAGAAACTGCAGAGGCTTTGCCGCTCTTCCTGAACCAAAGGCAGCCTTTCATTCATTGGCTCACACACTTACTTTAGTGTTCATTATTCATTTATGCATCCTCCAACAAATTGTTGTAATGCTTTGAGTATTGTGCTGTGATGGTGTGTGTGTATGTGTGTGTAATTTCTTGTCTGGAATTGGTATCAATTGTAGAAAGGATGAGTTTCCCTTTGCTCTGAAGTGAGGGATTTTAAAAGTGTTTGGTGTCTACCTGCTGACAGGTGGCTGGCTGCTCAGCTCTTCATGAGCAATGATACCATTTCATTACTTCATTAACTATTTCATTAACATAAAGTCTTAACAAACTTTTGAATTTCTTTTAAAATTATTTTACATCATTGATCTCATTTTGCTTTGGGTTGAATACTCAGTAAATGAATTGTAGTCTCTGCTTTTGGACTTTTGTCTAAGCTGCATTCTTGTCATCTTAGCAGCTCTATTCACAGATACCTTAACAATTACTGAGATATTTAGGAGAGATTTGATGACAAACACAGGGTGGATCATTCTCTCTAGGTCACTTATAGATGTGGATACTCTCTATGAGAGCTTATGATACATTCATGAAATTGGAACCCTTTCAATAGGCCCATCTACATACTGCTTCCTTACATCTGATTTTCTATTCTGTTCCTTTCAGGTCCCTGGACAGCTGACCAAGCTACTCAGTACTGCCACAAAGGTAGCCTTAGCCCACTCCCTTCATATGAAGAGTACAATCAAGTGAGTTTGGTACCAGTTAGTCCACTGGTAGCATTACTTTCTGCCACCATCTTTAAGGCCACTCTTGGGGCTGGGAATGTGGCTTACTGGTAGAATGCTTGCTTATTATGCATGATGCCCTGGATTCAATTCCTCAATACCGCATAAACACACTTCTGGCACTGTGGCTCAAGTGGGAGAGTGCTAGCCTTAAGCAAAAGAAACTCAGGGACAGTGCCCAGGCCCTGAGTTCAAGCCCTGGGACTAGCAAAAAAAAAAAAAAAAAAAGGCCACTCTTGGTTGTGGTGAAAATGCATAAATAATGCTATTTATTGAGTGTAGTTTCATGAGAAATGAATGAAATAGGAGTCTGGCCATCTTTTCTATAATTTATTTAATGTTTCTGGCTCTTCTAAAGGCCAGGCCACTCCATTTCATGACAGATTGCTGTCTATGTACTCAAACATGATTCTTTTTTTAATTTTTTTTTTTATTGTCAAGGTGATGTACAGAGGAGCTACAGTTACACAAGTAAGGTAATAAGTACATTTTTTGTCAAACTTGTTACCCCTTCCCTTATTTTTCTCCTACTTTTCCTCTCCCCAACCCGCCCCCAAGTTGTACAGATTATTTCCAAAGATGCTTCGATAGGTTAGATAATATCCAACTCACAATAGAGAATCAGATTATGCAGTAACAGAATGTCCCAGGGCCAGCTGCCCAGTCTCTATCAAGGTCCAGTAGATGCCAGGAACTACTTTTCAAACCATATAGGTCTTTACTGTAATTCATGGCCTTGTTCCAGAGTCTCAGGGCTCTCTGCTATTTGTCTCTTGAGGACTGCCACCTCCTTATGCATCACAGATAATTCTAGCACCATTAGATCTGTTGGTCACAGGGTCAGAGAAACAAAATATATCTGGAACCACAAACCATTCTTCACAGTAGTCCACAGAAAGAGACATTTGTTACACATTCCTCTTCCATCTTCTCTTTCCTAGGGGATGATAGGGCTTGGTGTATCTGGTTCAAAAAGCTTCTTGCCATGCTCTGAGGGGAGCATTTCAGTCAATGGAAGATGTCTAGAAATGGAGGAGGTCTCAGTTTTGGTATATAATGTGTGTTAGCCATATAGGCCTGGTCTAACCTGGATTCTTACCAGACTGGAGGAGTTATTATAAGCAGTGGTAGCAGCATATTCAGAAGGAAGTAAGGATTTAGGAAGAAAGCCAGAGAAGGCACTGGAAAGGGGTGCTCAGTCTGTGTCAGGTGGCTGTGTTTTATACTAACAAGGACAAATGAGGTTGATGTTACTCAATAATTCTTCCCTAGGAAACTATTTATCCAGATGTAGTGTTGTTACTTAAGAGCTTTATATATTATGAATTAGAACATAAGGATGTCCACGAAAGCATTCGGGTGTGCCTAATTTCATATACTATCTCTGGTCCTGTCAAAAGGAGTCTGGTAGAAATGCTTTGGTAAGATATAGATTTCTTTGAACAATGATGTTGTAATCTATTTATAATAATTTAGTTAAGGAAAATTTAGTTTCTACATAAAAGATTTTCTTAAAGGTCCATACAACCTAATGTAATTTGATCCTTAGAGTCTAAGTTGTTGTTTAGGCCAGAATTAATTTCTACTCACTAGGGATAAATCCAGTGGCTTCTAGGTGTAGTGTGTATACTCCAGTGAAGTTACAGGACATAAACTTGTCTCATGAGATAGTCTCTGGTGAGCAGTTCTGGACTGTGTTTTGTGGAACCTCTCTGGCTGGGAAAGTGACAGATTCTGGTGGAGGAGAACCAGTGACACCTTTACCAACTACCTTTCAATGTTCTCAGCACCTGCCAATGACAAGCCAAGGATAAATTAAGCTGATTGAACTCATCAATGTTGACTTTCCAGGAGGAGATAATCATTGTACATATTTCCACAGTAAAGAAAATAAAGACTTACACTGCAAAATATTGAGATGCTTTCTCTTTTTGCCCATGGATTCTTTGTAGAGAGAATTATATATACCATGAAGTTTGATTGGGGACCTTAGGTGAATGTTGGGATGTTTGTATTAGATAAGAGCTGTGTCATTTTTATTTTTATTTTTTTAAATTTAATTTAATTTTATTTGTGAACATACTGTACAGAGGGGTTACAATTACATGGGCAAGATAATGCGTACATTTCTTACCAAGCATTGCAGCCTCCTCCTTTGTTTACCCTTCACATCCCTTCCCAGCCTCCCCCCTCCCCCCCAATCCCAATCCTTCTCCTTCTCCCCCCTTCCCCCCCCCTTATTTTTATTTTTTGTCAATTGTGGGGCTTGAACTCTGGGCCTGGGCACTGTCCCTCAGCTCTTCAGCTCAAGGTTAATGCTCTACCACTTGAGCCACAGCACCGCTTCCAGATTTCTGGTGGCTAATTGGAGATAAGAGTCTCATGGACTTTTCTCCCCAGGCTGTCTTTGAACTGCAATCCTCAGATCTCAGCCTCCTAAGTAGCTAGGATTACAGGTGTGAGCTTCTAGCTCCCAGCCATGTTATTTTATTAAGAATCATACATAACTCTCTTAACACCCATAGCAGATTTAGATCTGTCTCAAACCTGAGGCCTATCTCTGCCCATACTGAAGGAATGCCCTGATGGAATCTAGTAAAAAAAAAAAAAGTTCACCATCTTCTTGGTGCTTTTTTTGTTGCCTAGACCTAATATGGCTTCCCAACTATCATCTATCTGAATGACCCCGTGCATCTGAGATTCTGTCCAAAAGGCTCTCATGATGGTTAATCTTGATTGTCAAATGGATTGGATCAAGTGACACTTAGGAAATTTGTAAAATTTGTAAAGCACATTTCTGGGTGTGTCAGTGAGAGCATTTTCAGAGATGATTGGCATGTAAGACAGTAAACAGGGAAGAAGACCTGACTTGAATGTGGACAGTACCATCCAATAGGCTTGGGGCTCAGATGAAATACAAGTAAAAGGAAGCAAACCCCAAACTTGATTCTTCTTGAGTGGGTGTGCTTATTGTTGCCATTGTCCACAGACATCAAACTCTAGCTTCTTTAGGTTATCAACCTGGACTAATACTACCAACAATGCTTCAAGGAGCTTCTAAGCCCTCAACCTTGGACTGGGGCTGCATCCATGGTCCCTCTTATTCTGAGGCTTCCTGCTTCTTAAACTGAGTACCCACTGAATCTCTGACTCTCCAGCATGCAGATAGCCATGGTGGGGCTACTCAGCCTCTAATCGTGTAAGCCAATAGAATAATGCCCTTTTTATAATTATATATCTATTTTATTGGCTCTGTTTCTCTAGAGAACCCTGACTAATACAACTCTCAAATTCAATAATATACCAGAATAATGCAGGAAGCTGGGGAAAAAACCCCAGGTATTCAGGACTTATTCTACCCTCACTGAATCAGAATCTCTATGCAATTCTAGCATTATAGTCTTCTTATGAAGCAATTATGAACAATAGCCTATCTTCATCTCTTCTGATCTGTCAAAATACTTTCTGGATTTAAACTTTGGTGACTCATTTTGATGTTTACTTGGTAAGGATGAGATTAACAGAGAATGAGACATTTTATCTATATGATATACAAATGTAGGTAGCTATATAACCATCATTCCTTTCCTCTAATGAACAAATGTTTATTTCTTATTTTTTTATGTTAGTAGTGGGGCTTGAACTCAGGGCCTGGGCACTGTCCTTGAGCTCTTTTGCTCAAGGTTAGTGCTCTACTATTTTTAGCCACAGCACCCCTTCTGGCTTTTGAGTGGTTAATTGAAGATAAGAGTCTGATGGGGGCTTTCCTGCTTGGGCTGGGCTGGCTTTGAATCCCAGTCCTCAGATCTCAGCCTCCTGAGTAGTTAAGATTATAGGCATGAGCCACCAGTGCCTGGCCAAATGTTTATTTGCTTATTTATTTATATTTGGTCCATCATGGGGCTTGAACTCTGGGCCTGAGTGCTGTCCCTCAGCTCTTCAGCTCAAGGCTAGCACTCTACCACATGAACCACAGTGCCACTTCTGGTTTTCTGTGGTTTATTGGACTTTCCTGCTCAGGCTGGCTTTGAACTGCAGTCCTCAGATCTCAGCCTCCCGAGTGGCTAGGATTACAGGTATAAGTCACTGGTGCCTGTCCAAATGTTTTTTATTTTATTTTATTTTTTGTCGGTTGTAGGGCTTGACCTCTGGGCCTTGACACTGTCCCTCAGTTCTTCAGCTCAAGGCTAGCACTCTACCACTTGAACCACAGCGCCACTTCTGGTTTTCTGGTGGTTTATTGGAGATAAGAGTCTCATGGATCTTTCCTGCCAGGGCTGCCTTTGAACTGCGATCTTTAGATCTCAGCCTCCTGAGTAGTAGGGTTACAGATGTAAACCACCGGTGCCCTGCTCAAATGTTTATTTTTAATGCTGACTACAAGGGGTGACTACAATAGGACTGCATGAGCTGTACTGTCACTCAGTTTCTGGTGGTCTGTGATATCCTAAGGGCATAGAGAGTGTGTCTCGTTATATGGTTGTGTTGTCATAAGTGACCATTTAATGTCAGAAGTGTGAAAAATGCTTTGCCACCTTTGTTATTGAACAGGAATGAAAATGCTTACAAAATCCTGTTCTCTATCTGCTTCAGCATGTGTTTGAGACAGAGGCGCCTGCAGGTCTTCCAGAGGTCCATTGCTAATGAGTGTGGGCCTTCAATAGACTTTAATCTATTTACTTGAAGTCTGAAAGTCAGGATAGGTCACACGGGGCTCTTGGGAGGTACTAGAATGGCAGATGTGGACAGAAGGAATGATTGCAGTGAAAAACTGTCATTGAAGTAGGTTGGAATGCATTTCATTCTAGAAGGAAGGAGCATCCTCTTTTTATAGCAGGTGTGTTCTCCATGCTGCAGAAAGCAAACAACAGTGGCTGAATTGTCAGCCCTCTATCATCATAATTTGGACTTCTCTGGTCTTCTGCTTGAGGGTGGAGGGGAGAAGAAAGCTTGACTTGGAAGGTGTAGAAGAGGATCCTGCAGAAATGGGAGACGATCAAAGAACTAAGCTACTATATGGTCCTGAAGCCTATGGAGTTTGAAAATTTCTTGGAAGGAAAAGGTCGCTATTTGGCCAAACAGACCTACCTCTTATATAACTATGGAAGGTCTGTGAGAAGCTGTATTTGCCAATAAGTGAAAAAGATAAACTAGATCATCTTGGTCAATAAGTACCTAGCATCATTTAGACTTCTATCTCTTAGGCTTTCCTGGAAACTTCAGATGACAAGGACGTAGAAGGCTGGGGTGGGGCTAGATTAGGAAGTTGCTATGTTCACAGTTACCATGCCATCCATTCCTTTTAATCAGTTTTCATTAATGTTTGGCAGACTGTGTTGGCTTGTAGAGGTCAGAGAGAATCATGGCTTGCTGTATTGCTGTGGATGGGTATATGGTTGCTTAGCTTTGCTTTGTAGGGTTTTCCCTTCTGGTCTAATGAGCCTCTGAGTAGCTCAGTGTGTCTACCTCTGTGGCATTCAGTGAGGGCAGAGCTTACAGAAAAATTAATAGTGGTGGACAGATTGCATTATTAGCACTGCATATATTAGAAAAGAAGAAAGATTAAAACCAGCAACCTAAGCTTTCACTTTAGGAAACTAGAAAGTCAAATTAAATGTAAAATGAACAGGAAAGGTGAATCAGAATTAGAGAACAAGAATTAGAGCAGACTCAATAAAATTGAAAACTAGAAGTCAATACATAATGTCAACAAACCAAAAGATGGCTCTAAGATGTATAAAACCACTACTTAGGATAATGAAGAAAGAAGAGAAGGCACATGTACTAGTATCAGTATGAAAGAGAAGATACCACTAAAGGCCCTATAGACATTAAATAGATGATAAGAGTATGAATAACTCTATCTCATAAAATTTTATAACCTAAATGAAATGGGCCAGTTTCCTCAACGATACAATCTACCAAAACTCATACAAGAAATAGACAATTTGAGTAGGCCCATATCTATTAAAGAAATCAAATCAATAGCTAGTAACCTTCCCAAATAAAGAGGACCTGGATCATATAAGTTCACTGGTGAATTCTACCATTTAAGAAAGCATAATGTTTCTACCAAATCTTTATATGTTCTTTGAAGCCTCACTTGCCTCTTTCTTTCTCTCTTTCCTTCCTTCCTTCTCTCCCTCCCTCCCTCCCTCCCTCCCTCCCTCCTTCCCTCCCTCCCTTCCTTCCTTCCTTCCTTCCTTCCTTCCTTCCTTCCTTCCTTCCTTCCTTCCTTCCTTCCTTCCTTCCTTCCTTCCTTCCCCTCCCTCTCTCTCTTCTTAATTCAGGGTCTTGTCAAGCTTGACAGATTGTTCTCATGTCTGCTTCCCAGTACCCTATTCATTTTGTTGTCTTTGCAACCTTAACCTTGTAGTGTCCTCCTTGTTTTGTTGGCTTCACTTCCTGAGCAGCCTTTGCTGTCTCACAGTGGAGGGCTGGGCTAGTGCTGTTGGAACTACCTTTTAGGCTTCAGGAACACCCTTGCCAAAAGGCTAAAATATCTCTGTATTGGTGGTCTAGATTTTAGACAAGTTGGAGAGAGAGATACTTGGGGCTGGAGAACTCCACAAGCAATGTTCTTATAGTCTAGAGACTGAAAAGGGAGAAAGCAGTGCATAGGAGAGGTGGTTTAGCCATCACTACTATTCCCACCTCACTACTGTCTTCACAGCCAAAGTCTCACTTGCTCATTTTCTTTTTTTTTTTTTTTTTTTTTTTTTGGGTCCGGTCGTGGGGCCTGAACTCTGGGCCTGGGCGCTGTCCCTCAGCTCTTCAGCTCAAGGCTAGCGCTCTACCACTTGAGCCACAGCGCCACTTCCGGCTTTTTTCTTTTTGCTTAATGTGGTGCTGAGGAATCGAACCCAGGGCCTCAGGCATGCAAGGCAAGCACTCTACCACTGAGCCACCTTCCCAGCCCTCATTTGCTCATTTTCTTACTTAGTATAGATGCTTCAGATATTTGCCAGGCACAGCCTTTCCCTCCCACAAATTCAGAGCTCAGCCTTGCCGAAATCTTCTTCTACTGCTTTAGTTCCTGACTGGATGATTAGAACAGGACAGGATGCTCTTTTCTTGTGTACCCCAAGTGACCAGAATACTGGGGGGTACTTAGTGTTTGGTCACAAAACTCCAGCTTTGAGTACATGTTATATTATGAAAGTTGTCTCTGTTATAAAACCATTCATGCTCTCTCCAGAAACATCCCATTTGTTGGTAAAGCTCCTTTGTCTAATGTTTCTTCCAGAAAATACTGTCCCATTGCTTGGGTGGTAGTGAATCTAATCTTGGCTACTCACTAGCCAGGATCATCTTGAATAAATCTAGACTAGCTTGGATGACCTTGAATAAGTCTGGCTTACCCTTAAACTCTGTGGGTTTTGAACATGTTTATTGGATTTTATAGCACAAATGGGGATATACATGTAAAGTGCCAATTGAGAATACCAGACATATATTATATATTATATATGTATACATATATTACATACTCAGTACCACTTCTCCAGACTCTGTTTCTCCATCAGAAAATTCAGGTGCTGATCTAGGAAGTAATAGCCAGCATCTATGGAGCACCTACTATAGACCAGCCACTGTGCTCACAGCTGTAGGAACAGTCTTTTATCCTCACACTAACGACTCAGGAGGACATTTTTATTAGTATTTTGGAAAGCTAACATGAAGGACTCCAAGTAACTGATCTTTGTAACTTCCGAATTCTCTTTGCAGCAACTATGAGCTTTGCAGCATGTCTCATTGTCTGTTAGCCCCAACAGATACTGTGAGGCCCCTGGAATGGAGGCTGATTTGAGAGGCCAAGGACTGAGACTGAGGTGTAGTTCTCACGGCATCTGCTCTGGCTGAAAAGAAACCCAATACACATGTGTTGGTGTTTAGCCCTGTGGCCTCCTCCTGGACCCAGTGAAGCTGCCTTGGATGAACTAGCAGGAACCTGGTGATTATTCTGACACATTTGGAGCCGTTTCCAGGAACAACAATGAAAGCTGATAGGGTTCATGATACCTAGAAATTGCAATTTACCAGAAAATCCCAGCCCGAGGCAATGTAATCATTGTGAATGTTCTAGTCAATGGCTGCTTCATCTCTTAAGGGTTGGACGTGTCACTCACTCTGTAGAGCAGAGGAGCCACGTGATCTCACTCTGATGTTGGAAGCCAGGCCTTGTTGGGAGAGTGCACCTCTCCTGCCTGTGTGTGTGTGTGTGTGTGTGTGTGTGTGTGTGTGTGTGTGTGTGTGTGTGTGTGTGTGTGTGTGTGTGTGTGTGTGTGTGTTGGGGACTGAAGGAAGGGTCCTGGTGGCAGAGGTCTGTGCCTTAAGGATTTCATAATGTCCTGGCTTGGCATTTGTCCATTCCCATAATGAGCCAAAATATCATTAATAATAAAGATGCAGAATTTATGTCTGGTCCCAAAACTTAACAAATTGGCATGGTGCTTGTGGCTCATACCTATAATCTTATCTACTCTTGGGGCTGAAATCTGAGGATTAAGGTTTGAAGCCAGCCTGTGCAGAGACTCTTATCTCAATTAACTAGCAAAAAGCCAGAAGTAGAGCTATGGATCAAGTGGTAGAGCACTAGCTTTGAGCAAAAAATGCTCAGAGATAGCACCTAGGCCCAGAGTTCAGGCCCACCTCCTACCAATCCAACAAGTCAACCTTTTCATGCCATGCTCTTTGTACAACTAGAAAACAGTAGTAGTTAAAGGATCCCCTTCAGAGACATGCAAGGATTAAATGAGTTCACAGAGAACATTGAGACTTGTGTCTGGAAAATGGCCAGTAACATAAATTTTTAGTGGTTGCTGTTATACCTTTCTTAGGCTCTTTAATGCTGAGTCCAAGAACAAGAAGAAAGACCACTCCTAAAAGGGGGTCTAGTAACTCAGAACATTGGAGCTGTGTGTGACCTGGCTCAAGCTCTGAGGCCTAGTAGAGCTACTCCAGGCTCTGTCCTAAAACATGGTAGGGCTGGCAAAGGAGCTGCCTTGCTTTCTTGGACTCTTTGGGCCTGATGGGAGTCATTCAACCTTGAGTATCCAGGACTCAGTCGATGTCAGGCGTTGTGGACTACTGGGTCCACACGTGTGGCTCTGGTGGCTCCCACTGAGAGTCTTGCTGGTGAGGTTATTTTTCTGGTAGACCAGTAGTCTGCAGTCCTTGGCTGTGGCTTCCCCTGGGGCAGGGCTCCTTCCAGGGGCTCTATGTCCTCCACTCTCCAACCCCACCCAGTCTTTAACTGCTGTACAATCTGTTCTAGCTTTGCTCAAGCCGTGAAGGCCTGGGAGTCAGCCACAAGAGGAAAGCCACATCTTCTGAACTGGTTTGCTCTCTCTTAATTTTTCTCTTCCTTTTTTTGTTCCCTCCTTCCCTTGCTTCTTCACCCTAACTCTGTGTCTGTCTGTCTCTCTCCTTTCTTCATAGCAGTTTGCCTATCGGGAAGTGGCTTCCTGGTTTCATGAGACAAGGCTGCTGAGATTTGGAGATTCCATCCAGGAACATGCAAACAGAAGCCTTCCCACAGCACTTAGGGCACACAGGGGACCAGCCAATATCTTCTCTTGGACCCAAGGCCTTTACCTCAGCTGCTTTGGGCTCTGTTTTAAGCATGGCAGAGCTAGGATGGGATCTACCTTGGGTTTTTGGACTTTGGGTCCAATGTTAGTAGCTCAGCCCTGAACTCAGAGGGCTTGGTCAGTGCCAAGCCTTGTGGATTACTGAGTCTGGAAAAGACCATGAGGTGATGCTGGCTGCCTGGCTCATCTTTGAGTTGAACTTCTGGCTTTGGAAACATAGGCTATGGTGTCCTATTTAGGGAGGACAGGACAAGGCAAAGTTGGCACAGTAGGGGAGGGGTAAGAGTTGCATTGGTTTTTCTGGGCCTTTGGTCTGTATGCAGGTAATGTGGCCTAAAATATTTCCTAAGGGAAAGCAAGTCTCTTCAACACATGGCAGGGAGATAGTCTTTTTCCACCTGGGTCATGGGTTCAAATTCTTTCTATGGCTGGGCAGGTAACCAAGTAGGAAAAGATCAGATATTCAGTACAGCAAGGTTTATCAAGCAAAAGGTTTAAATGTTAATATACTTAATTTTATTTTAAAAAATCAGTCTTGTTGGGCTCTGGTGGCTCATACCTGTAATCCTAGCTATTCAGGAGGCTGAGATCTGAGGATCATGGTTCAAAGTCAGCCCAGGCAGGAAAGTTTATGAGACTCTTAGGCACCAGAAAACTATAAGTGGCACTGTGGCTCAAGTGGTAGAGCACTCATCTTGAACTGAAGAATGCATGGACTTCACCCAGGCCTAGAGTTCAAGCCCTATGACTGACACCCCCGCCCCCGCCAAATCATTCTTTTAGCCCTATTTTCTGACCAGCTACAGCATCTTTTCTGACCACTTACAGCCCCTGCTGTGGAATCCCAGTGCAAACCACTAAAGAAAAACATCAGAGGGATTCCCCAAATGCAATAGATTTATCTGAAAGATTGTAGGTCAGGATACAGCAAAGGCATCTGTATACCCATTTTCACTGCAGCACTGTTCACAACAGCCAAGTCATGGAAACAATCCAGACGCTTTATAACTGAGGAATGCCTTTGGACTTGTCCCCAAACAATCTCCCCACAGAAGTGTTTCCCCTGGAGACACAGCTTTTCCATACCTGGGATCCTGCTTGCCAAGAAGGACAGGACGGTGGGGCTCCGGCTACCCTGTTCCTTTTCTTAGGCGGCTGTTTCCACCCAGGGTGCAGTCTGCTCTCCATCCTCACTGGAACAGGTTGTGTGGGGATGCCATTCATCACTGGGTCTTGTGTGTGACAGGCTTTCAGAACACATCCTGTAGCTTGTACTCAACAAAGCACAACAGCAGTGTCTGCCTTAGCATCCTTTCACTTCTCCAGAACCTTAGGCTGTGGAGTGGAGCTAAGGCATTGGTGGGAAAGGGAAGTGGGGGGTGAGGACGGGAGTGGGGATGGGTGGGGGAAGCGTAATGCTTCTGCATATATTTTTCCAAAGTCCAGGGTCTTCCATACCCCAGGTTTGTGGGCTGTGAGCTGCGCAGTGATGGGTATAAGAGACTCAGTTCCACACAATGAGTGAGTACTTGTAAGGAGATAGCCATATGCCAGGCTTTGTGCTGAACTGTGAGGATGTAAAGATGTTGCTGGGTTTGGAAGAGGGAGGTGCAGATCTGACATGGAGGCAGCCTGTGTACCTTCTCTATCCTGTCCTCGGCGGCCCTCCTGTCAGTAGGCAATCTCAGAAGTGACACTCCATGGGGGCAGTGGGTCACAGTGAGGTCCTTAACCATTGTCACCCTCCTGGGGCTGTGGAAAGCCCAACTCAAGGCTCACCTCTGCAGTGACAGCTTCCCTTCTTCTGAGCATTGGGTCAGCAAATAGATTCAGACTGTGACAGAGACACTAGAGGGACAAGGATGACAGGATATGGCCTCACACATCTAGGCTATGGCATTCCAGTAGCGGAGGCTCGTTTATTTCACACGTGATTGAGGGCCTACACTGGTTCCAGGCTGGGTACTAATCACATACAGATGAATCACAAGCCCAGGTTCTCCCTTCCAGTACATGAGGAACCTAAACATGGAGCCAGCTGACCCCACCCATTGTGGAACTGTGGAAGGAGGCTCGAAGAGGAGCACACAGTGGGCTTTCATGCCATGGCCAAAGCAAGTATCCTAGACATGGTGCCCCGTGCTATGTTGAAGTAACAGACATGATGACTTAGTAGTCCTGAGAGGTACACAGCCACTGAGAGAAAGGAAGGACTTCCTGGAAGAAGTGGGCTTTCAGCTGGTTCACTAGGATAGTGCCATAATTCTGGTGGACCCTGATTTTTCTCATCTAGTATTGACAAAACCCTTATTCCCGGCCTGCCTTGGTTGTGAGCTCAATTGCTCATGGTGGGGCTAATTATGCTGTCCTGCTTTGTCTCCTTCATGTGCCTTTGTCTGCCCTTCATGACCATGACTATGAGCCCTTTGAAGCTTGTGGGGACTCTGTCTTTTTGAGTGTCCCACCTCAGAGTGGTGCTGGGGACAGGACAAGGTGCTCAGTCTGCAAGACTGGATACATGGGGGTCCTCAGTGCCCCTTCTCATCCTTCCCTGGGGAAAGTCAACATGGTTTCTGGGGATGTGGCCTTGCAAAGGGTCAGGCTGTGCCTGGGATTTGTCTTTAAATAGAGCAGAAGAACCCTGTCATCGCAGCCAGTGGGGGAGAACACACTTACATTTTGTATTATTCATTTATGTTGGGAACATTAATTGAGTTAGGCTTTGAATAAAAATGATTCTATTTTCAGAAGAGTCAGAAGAGCAATGAAAGGATGGCATTTTCCTCCAGGGAGCTGCCACCAAACCACGTGACTTCATTTGGGAAGCCACTAAAGGTTCAGGTAGTGGGGGTACAGAAGACCTAGAGAGCCTTGGGTTGGCAGTATTCATGGTGGTTATGGAGCCTGGAGAGTTCTTTGCCTTATTGAAGATGTTAGATTTATTTATTTCGTGTTAAAAGTACTAAGGTTTTTAACCCAGTGCCTCATGTTTGTTGAGTAGATATTTTACCACTTGAGCTATGCCTGGTAGAGCCTGGATCCAGGGTTCCTGAAATAAACTATGGGGCTATGGGACAAATGAAAAGGGGGTGGAAAACCCAGGACCAATCTTCATGGTGTTTCCAGGGCCCAGCCATCTCTGGACTCAGGCTAGGTCATTTTCCTGTAAACACCATCATTAGTCACAGGAAAGACTAACTGCTAACTACTGGCCACAGCATTGACTGCTGCTCGTTCATCCCAAATCAATAGAGGCCACATTGAGGCTTCAATAGAGGCTTCCGTTAGAGTCTCTGCGATACACTGATTTCCTTAATCACTTCAACCTCTGTGGTCCTGTGTTGTTCTCTGGCCTCCAGAGGGCCTTCCATGTATATTTCCAGAACCTCTGTCAAACAGTAATGGGTAGTGCAGGGCTCATTCCTCCCCTTCTCCATCCTACCCAGACCTTTATTGGATGGTAGTGTCCTGAGCGGGAGCTCAACTTGACTATTCATAGGAATGATCCAGAGAGATGATAGCAAACCATGACAGCCACTCCTAATAAATCAGCTTCTCTGAAGCCAGCCCCCAGCATCAAATCGTATTTTTAAAAGTTTCCTGGGTCATATTAGGGGGACAGGCAAAGGGAAAACCAATAGCTACCACAAATTCCTTGTCACCAAAGAGAGAAAGCAGCATGTCCAATGTCACATGACTTTCAGGGCCAGGGCTGAAATGAAAACTCAGTTTTTTGACACCTAGACCAATGTCTATTTGCAAAAGAAACAGGTTGGGGAAAAAGAGCAACCTCATCTTTCTGGAGGAGGAGGTCTGAACTCTAGTTCAACATCTTGTCAGGTGCCAGAGACTATGCCTGGAGCTAGTGTAAGCTGCAGATTGTGCACAAAATGAAGGCGCCTTCTCTACTGGAATGTCTTATCTTTGTCCCTGTAGTGTGCCTGTCACAGTCAGCACCCTGCATCTATTTGCTGACCCGATGCACAGAGGAAAGGAAGGCTGTCACTGCAGAAGTGAGTCTTGAGTTGTACTTCCCTGAAGCCCCAGGGAGAAGACTTTGAAGAAGAGGAAGACCCAGAAGAAGGGAGGGCATAGAAAGGGCCTTGGGAAATGGGAGGGGCTTTTTATTATCTTTTTTATTTTTATTATTATTTTTTTTACCAGATATACAGATTGGATGAAGGAAGGCATAGCATGCCTCAGGAATCAGCTGTATAACTTAAAGACATTCATTTCTTGATGCCTTCTCTGAGAGTTCCTTCCCTGGAGATCTCAGCTTTGGGGGCCACTAGAGGAGCAGTGGTGAGGAGGGGCAGTTGCAAAAGGTGTCTTCCCCAATGGAAAATTCACATCTGCCTCTAAACCTGTTGGGTCCCTGGTGCTTCTGGAAGGTCTTAAGTACCCTGGGACATCTCCATACCCTCTCCATCATCGGAGCTCAGAGCACCAGGCCACTCAGCAGTGTGATGGGATGCACTATACCAGCTGAGAAGGTAGGCTATCAGATTAGGACCAATCCTTCTGTGGCTGAATGCATTCCCAACTCCTACAGGGGATTTGCATGTATACCTGGGAGGAGGAGCCTGATAGAAATGTCTGCTGCTGAGTCTCAGAAGTTCTCTATGTTAACTCTCCTGGTTTAACAGGTAACTTTCCAGCAGACTGGCCACCAGAGGGCGCCCAAGACAGCCAACAGGTCACTGACACTTGTGGGAGGCACGTTGTCCCCAGTTGAGAAAGTCCTGGCTGTTTTAGGGTCTGATAGAATATTTCACGTGTATTACAATGGTATTCATATGATGTGTCTGTAAACTACTTTATTTTCAAAAGCTTAAGGCCCAAATACAAACTTCTCTGGAATAAACAAAGTCCTGGTTGGATATCACTGCACAGCAGAGGGAGGAGCTAAGAGGTATAGAGCAGGTCCCAAACACAGGAATGCGGTATCTGAAGCCACACCCAGCCCTGACCTTTTCCAAGCAATGGCAATGCATAGCCATTGTCCCTTCATGGTGATTGCTCCTATGGCTCCTGCACCAAATAATACCTTATTGATTTGTCACAGTGATAAACTGGGTTTTCTGGCCATTGCTTCTAGGAATGATTTGAAAAAGAAAGCCCTCTGTAGATGTGACAAACTTATCAGAAAAGAACAACAGGTGCCACTTCCTCAGCCAACCATTATTGTCACGGATCCAGGACACTGCCCCTCCCCCCCTTCTTGGTGACATTGGCCAGTGATGCTTTTAGAACAAGTATACTTCCTTATACCTACATCTCTCATGCACAGTGAGAATTATTTGCTTACTTATAGGTCTCCTTCAAATGAAGTTTATTAATCTCTGCTCCAAGCTAAACTAATATAAATCTATATCTATATCTATATCTATATCTATCTTGAAGACCAAATGTTCCCACTTATCTAGGTAGGCCTGGAAGACAATTAACATGATTCCTGGTTGGGGGTTAGATACAGAAAATTTTCCAAGTAGATTGGCCCATGATTCTAATGCAGAGGCTAGCAAGACCTCTATCTGGTCCATATCTTGTGTTTTGTAAGTATTGAAACTTTATTGAAATGTAGTCATGCTTATTCGCTTATGTGATGTCTATATCTGATTTTTGCATATAGTGGTAAGGTTAAGTTGTACCCCACTGCTGGGGTACTACTATGAAGGGCTCCCCAGCCATGTCTAGGAAAGCCAGCTGGCAACTATTCTAGAAAACAAAATGGCAGCCACAGGAGCTGGTGAGCAGGCTGGCAGGCTCCTCCCCACTGCATTCTGGGAATGGAAGTGATGGTAAGGCTAACAGAGCCCTCAGAGCTGCTCAACCATCCACTAGGAATACAGACAGGGAGAGATAGCCTTGTTGAGGAACCAATGGTCTTTGTAGGTCTACCCAATTCCTGCTATTGGGCTACACCACTGAAGTTTTCAGATTCAGTCCATTCTCCCTCACCATTTTAAGGACAGTTTTATTGGCATATATAAGCCACAGATCACACATTTGCCCAATGGATTGCACAATTTATTCTATTTTCTTTTAACTTCCTTGACACTTTGTTCCTCTCTGCTTCCTTAAACCACCAATGCATTAACCTACTATCTGTAAAGACTTCAGTGGAGGTCTAAGAGAAGAGTAAGAGTAAGATCTGGAGTCTTAGAGTGGCCCATTCCAGGTAGCATCTTTTGGTTTCCAGTGGGATTTTTTTTTCAGAAGCAAACATGCCATTGAGTTTGAGATGCCGAAGAAGATGTCAGTCAAACCCTGGCAACCTAGCTTTGATGGGGGTTGTGTCTATTAGTGTACTATACTATAGGCCCTGAGGCATAGGCCTTTCCCTGTCACCAGTAGCAAGTATCTCAGGAAGCTGTGACTCCCTGGACCAGGCTCCCTGGAACATGATCATCCACAGAACATGGAACTGCAAGTCCTTCCTGGAAGGGAGAGCTAAGAGCCTACCTCCAAGTACACCTTTACAGTTCCGCTTACCCTGAATCTCTTGTATTCCTTTACACATCTAGAGATTGATGTTTCCTATACTAGCGGGGTGGGGAGGGAGGGGCCAGTAGGTCCACAGAGAGGCCTCAAACAATGGGAACACAAAGCACACCCTTGAAGGGCCACTGTGTTCTAAAATTTGCAACCTAAACATTTTAATTTCAAGCTGGGTACTAGTGGCTCACACTTGTAATCCTAGCTACACAGAAGGCTGAGATATGAGGATTATAAATGGAAGCCCACCAGGCAGACAGATCTGAGAGGCTCTTATCTCTAATTAACCAGCAAAAAGCCAGACATGGTGCTGTGGCTTAAGTGGTAGAGTACCAGTCTTGAGCATAAAAAGCTAAGAGACAACACCCTGGCCTTAAGTTCAAGCCTCAGTACACACACACACACACACACACACACACACACACACACACACACACACACACACACACACACACACACACACACGAAAGCAATCAATAATAATATGGGAAAAAGTACAAAAGCGGCATGACTTGCCAAGGCAAATTAGTTTAAAGACATTATTTCATGTCTTTTGGAAAACCTTAGGCTCTCTCAGACTAGCTCCTGGAGGGGCACACATAGCCAGCCACTGTCCATTTGAGGGGTGTTGATATAAATAGCGATGCTTGTTTCCCTAGGTAAAATGCCATGCAGGGGTCAAAATACATAGGCAAGAAAATCAGGCAAATAAAATCAAATCCATTGTAGACCATACTAGAAACCTCATGGGTCCACTAGACCTGTTCCTTTGTTTTACAGACACCAGCACAGAGATTCAGAGCATGTAAAATCACTTGCTAAGGTCACAGATGGGGCACACTGGCATGACCCCGATTCCGAGTCTCCCTTGTGGCATTTATGATGGGTCCCACATGAGGGTGGAAGAGATTTCTCAGGTTGCTGTTCTAGTGATTGTGGAGCAGTAGATTTGGGCACAGATGGAAGCTTCCAGGTGGGGGAGCTTCTGGGAATTTCCTTGGGCAACTCCCTGTGGGTGAGTCAGCCTGGGGTCAGTTGACCAGGGGCTCTCCCAGGGAATTCATTCTGGATGTGAGATCTAAGAACCACACCTCCAAGTGCACCTTTTATTGGGTCCTGTTACCCTGAATCTCTGGTATTCCTTCACGTACCAGAGGCAAACCTGAGAGGCCTCGTATGACTTGAAGAGAAAGCCATACTTCTTTGCCAACTGTCATTTCAGACGATTGTTTTTTGTCTCGTTGATTGTTTGGCACTATGGAAAACAAGACAGTAAGAAAAACAAAAGAGCAGAAAGGTGAACTCAGCAATCCAACAGGGTTTATTTGGGCTGAAAACCTGGGCTGGAGAAGAAATGGCACATCTCCCTAACAAGTAGGGTCTCTTTTTATTAGGCAGAAAAAGTGAAGTCAGGTAGGGCAGATAGAAGTGGGATAAGATGGAGGAGGGTGGGAGAGCAATCTTATCTTGGGTGGGGGGTTCAAGGTTTTAACAGCACCGGTGTCCACCAGGGGCATCAGTGCCAGACACGGCCTTGTTCTCAGCTCTCTTCCAAGACTGCTGGGTGCTTTGTTTAGGGGGCAAGGGAGGGGAGATGATTCAGCAGCAAAGCCAGTTCTAAGATATGGGAAGGTGGGAAGGTAACTGCTTTCAATTTAAGTTGTTTCCCATCACTTTCCCTACACTTATCTTTGTGGCTTCTCTTAGCCTCATTTTTCCCACATGCAAAACAGAGAGGAGATTTTTCCCCCCTTGCTCTTCCCAAGAGGCCTGTGGAGGCACAGCATAGCCAGTCAGATCATTTGGTGTAAGACAAAGGAAATACTTTTTCAGGAAAGGTTTCTTCCAGATACAGTGTTCTTACCTGCCTGTTGAGCATTATAAGAGCCAGGCATGGTCACACACATAGCCGTGATCCCAGTACTCAGGAGGTTGAGGCAGAAAAGTCTTGATTTTGAGGCCCAAACAAAACAACAACAGCAGCAACAAACCAAAGACTGTAATAAGAGGAACAACACAGACTGTGGGAAGAGAAGGACAGCATTAAAAACATTTTTGGGTTCTAAAAAACGGAGCTGGCCTCATGCCTGTACTCCTAGCTACTCAGAAGGCTGAGATCTGAGGATCATAGTTCCAAGCCAACGCAGGCAGGAAAGACTGTAAGATTCTTGTCTACATTCAACCAGTGGAGCTGTGATAGAGCTTGAGTGAAAAAGCTAAAGGACAACACCCAGACCCTGAGTTCAAGCCCCGGACAAGCATGTGTGCACGCGCACACATACCCACACCCACACCCACACCCACCCAAGAAAGAAGAGAAGGAAGAGGAGGAGAGATGAAGAAGAAGAGGAGGAGGAAATGTAGAGAGGTCAGCATCAGGCAAGTATCCCATGGAGCACCTTGTCACTTCTCCTGAATGTCTCTGGACTGCAACACCCAGCAGAAGATGTGACATTTGGAGACGTGGCACTTGGAGCTGGCTCAGCTGCAAAAGACCACAACCAAACCAGTGAATGCTTTTTCCAGATGCTGCAAACAGCCCTGCCCTGCCTTCTGGAGAGTGCCAGGGGAGCCCACAGCCAGAGCCGCACTGCAGCTTCCAAGGATGTGCTGCTGTCGGGGCCCCTCAGAAGACTGATGCCCCCTTTCCAAAGAAGCAGCTAGAACCCTTCCAGGATGAAAGCCCCAGAGGAGCCAGGCTTTGGCCCTTCTGTCCCAGGGCCTGGATCTGAGCATGGCCCCAGAATGTTGGCAGGAGGCTGTGTTTCAATTGGCGTTCTCTGCTGTGGTGGAGGAAGCTGACCAGGCTGGACATCCTGTGATGGTCTAGGAGGGCTGGGAGTGTGCCCTACAGAGAAGTCCGAAAGCCCAGCACCCACGTAGTCATGCCCGTCATTCAGCGAGAAGGTGTTGGCCCTGGATGTGACTTTAAAAATGCACAGAAGAGGGCTGGGAAGGTGGCTCAGTGGTAGAGCACTTGCCTTGCATGCCTGAGGCCCTGGGTTTGATTCCTCAGCACCACATAAGCAAAAAGAAAAAAGCCGGAAGTGGCGCTGTGGCTCAAGTGGTAGAGAGCTAGCCTTGAGCTGAAGAGCTGAGGGACAGCGCCCAGGCCCAGAGTTCAGGCTCCACGACTGGACCCCCCCAAAAAAATGCACCAAAGAAGCAGGATTTCAACAGAGGGAATCCTGCATCGTCTTTAGCTTTGTGAAAGTGGTCAGCACAAGCCAATCTTGACAAGTTTTAGTTGGTTTAAATGACCTTCCTTAGAAAGGGGTGGGGTGGGGGAGCTGACTACAGGGACGCCAGTGAAAGTTTTGGAGTACTTCTTCTTATAGTTGGATGTGACAGAGAACAAGTACAGTAATTGGCACTTGTTTCTCTGAGCCTCAGGGTGGAGGAACAGGGGACGGTTGCAGCGAGATTGGGAGCTATCCAGAGTCCTCTCCAGGCCACTAAATAGCACATGGCTGTAGGCAATCCATGGCTCCCCTGCCTAGCAGATTCTAAGGTGCCTTTTAGTCCCAAAATTCTAAATGAGGGTGTTTCAAGTGCAAGTGAAGATTATATTTTTTAATGAGCAGAGGGTTACTGATAATCTCCAGCTAAGGAAAAGAATTTCATGAGTCCACGGATATTTGATTCTCC
The DNA here is from genome assembly GCF_024711535.1 of Dipodomys merriami. Lineage (NCBI taxonomy): Eukaryota > Metazoa > Chordata > Mammalia > Rodentia > Heteromyidae > Dipodomys > Dipodomys merriami. The sequence goes on from NW_027203381.1 coordinate 19,205,991, forward strand.
TTAAAGTTGTGATCTAAATAATAGATGCAGTTCAGAGACAGCTTTAGTTGGAGCTAGGTAGGTAGGAAAGACAGAAACCCACTCAAACAAGTGCAAGAAAAGGAAATTTATTGAATTCCATAAAACCTGAGGTCAGGGAGGGTCTGGTGGGGACTGGATCTTGGAACCAAGAGCCATGAGGAATGGAAGTGCCTCCCTGCTCATTCCTGGGCATTCTCTCTCCTACGAGCTCCAGCTTACTGGAGCTATTGATCACTCAGAAATGTCATATGGCTTTAGTTTGCAATAGTGCTAATTTCTTCCTCCCTCAACGTTTCTGTCCAAGTTTTGATACAACTTAACATTCCACCCTTGGTCTTCTTTGCTTTTGTAGGACATCTGTTAAGGACATAGTATCTTCTAGACATCAAGAATTTAACAGACAGCCTGGCACTGGTGGCTCACACCTGTAATCCTAGCTACTCAGGAGGCCGAAATCTGAGGATTGTGGCTCCATACCAGGCAATTAACCAGCAAAATGTGGGAAGCGTAGGTGTGACTCAAATGGTGGAGCACTAGCTTGGATTGAAAAAGCCAAAGGAGAGCCCAAGGCACTGAGTTCAAGCCCCAATACCAGCCCACATATACAAAGGAAAGAGACAAAACACAGCCTCTCCCACCACAGAAGAAAACAAATGGCTATAATTTTCCATCAGAAGCTATAGTAGAAGCCAATTCCAGTGGCTCATGCCTATAATCTTGGCTACTCAAGAGACTGTGATCTGAGAAACACAGCTCAAAGCCAGCCCAGGCAGACAGATACAAGAGACTCTTATCTCAACTTAATTAGTAAAAATCTGGTAGTAGATCCACTCATGTGGAAGAGCACTAACTGTGAGTGAATAAGCTGAGAGTGCAAGTAAGTTGTGAGTTCAAACCCCAGTACTGGCACACACAAACTGGGAAGGAGGGGGAAAGGATGGCACACCATTTTAATGCCATGTCCTGAAGACTCTCTAAATTCATTCCTAGATCCAATTCTTTTTGACCTGAATTCGTCACTGCTTATTGAATACCTCCACCACTGCCTTCTATCGTGCCCTCAGGTTTAAGCATTTGTACAACAGAAGTAATTCTAATCACAGCCTACTGCTTACAAACAGTAGGTAGGTACAGCTACTGACATTGGCCCATCTTTTCAGTCTCCAACACTAGACATTTGGGAATCTATTGACTATTCTTTCTCTGATCAGATAAACAAGTTGTAGGTCTGCTGCACCTAGGCCTACCATCTCTTTCCACTACCATCACATTTTGTTTGTTGTCTCTTCTTGCTGTTGTGATGGTCTCAGTTACCTTCTTGACTGGATTCCCTTCTCCCCTCGCCCTCATCAGTTTATCAGCCATAGGGCACCCATGTTGAAGTTTTACTTGTTGGGCCAGAAAAAGAAAACTTAAAAAAGTTATTATTCTCTCTGCTTTACCTGGTGTTACCAGTGTATATAGAATTCTTCCACCAACAACCAATCCACTCTCCAGTGGACACTGGCTGGGTGTCCCATAGCTCAATCCCTATCTGGCAATGTCTATCTGGAGATGGTATCAGATCCTGCAGATTAAGGTCTCGGTCCCACAAGTCCATCCCCACCTCCATTCAGGCATCCAGTGCAGAGTCCAGGTTGTACTCTGTGCTTCTGATTGGCTGGCTAGAAGCCCCACATCTTGAGTTCCCTTAATTTGCTAGGACTCAGGTAAACAGCTCACTGGCAATTGCAAAGGATGCAGAGGAACACCTGATGGAAGAGATGCATAGATCAAGAGCTCTGGGCAGGGCATAGGCTTCTATGTCCTCCCAGGCAAGTCACCCTCCTAGAATTTCAGCAATCTGCTGCCCCTTTCAACCTTGTCTCTTTGGGGATTTACAGAGGTTTCATCAATAAAAGCACTGGCTATTGGTCATCAATTCCACCTTTAGCCCAAATCTCTACACTGGAGGCTGGGAGAAGGGACTGCAATTTCTAAGCTCTGATCATGTGGTTGGTTTCCTAGGTAATAGCCCCCATCCTAGGGCTTTGCAGGAACCCACCGAGAGTTGCTTCATTTGAACAAAGACATTCCTACCACCAATCAAGCAATTTCAGAGCTTTGTGTCACATACTATTACTACTTAAGAGATTACAAAGTTCTTAGGAACTCTGTGTCAAAGAATGAACATCAGAATAAACAATATGCAACAGCATTCCTGTGTTGTACAAGAGGCTTAGAGTTTGTGTGCCAGGAACTAGAGACTCTCCATGTCAGGAAACTAAACCTACTCATAAGCCCTCATGATCTCTCACTCCCAAAGCCTCTACCTTTACCACCTTCACCTTGCAGGTTAGGGTTTCAACATAAGAAAAGTTGTGTGTCAGCATGGAGGGGTAAATAAGCTTTTAGGTTGTTGCAACCTACTCCCGTTCAAGTTTTAAAAACCTCACATCTTAGCATGTTGCTGTCTATTTGAGCTTTCTCCCATAAAAAGCAAAATACTACCATGTTAAAGTTTCCATGTAGATACACAGTCATTTTGACCTCATTTTCTGAAAATCTATTTTCCAGTGTCTGCCACCTCTCAGGGTTCTGTTAGTTTATCAGTGTGACTCTGCGCTCTCTATTGGTTCCTTTGCTATGTTGCTTTCTTCTGTGCCAATGTCATGCTTCAATCAATATGGTTTTCAGGTTTTTGTTTTGTTTTATGAAAAATTAGCATCTGATAAAGCAAGCCCCCTGCTATTATTTGACATTTTGTTTTTTAATTGCCTTGAATATTCTACTCTTTTTCTTCTCTCGCTCTGTAGCATAAAAATTTTGGAGCGTTATGCTAAATAAGCACAAAAAATTGGAAGACTGAACATATGTGACAGGACTGTGACATTTTAAAATATCAACCAGGTTATAAACACTGACTTGCACAATTGTCCCTGGGCCTCATTAGCCACCAAATACTTCCTACTTATTTGGTACTTAATGATTTTTTTACACCTGACAGAATAAGAGGCAATGTTATTGCCATCATTTAATTATTTTAATTTTTTTGTGTTAAAAGTTTATGGCCTAAAAATGATCAAAGCCTCTAATAGTGTTTGAAAAGCCTAAGACTTTTCTATTTTTTGAATTATTTTTTATTATTTTTAAGTAGTTGTTTAGAAGAGTTGCCATTCACCAAAGCAGTTTATGAACACATTGATCAATGTTACCCCTTTCAACATTTTTACTCACCCCTCCTAACACACTCCTTCTCTTACTTACCTCGAGTTTAGATTATGTATTGCCATTTAATGAAGTGGTTTATATGTACAATGCATCTGAATCTGGCTCATCATTTCAACATCTTCACGCCTCTTTGACCCATCCTTCCCTTATATTTCTCAATTATGTGGTATATACAATGAAGTCCAAGACTTTTTGATCTTTGTAAGATTATAAGGATTATTTTCCTATTGTAGCCTTTAAAATATTAATATTTCATTATTGTATTGGGGAGTTGGAAGGTCCTTTATATCTGTAAATTCAAATCTTCGATTATGAAAGGTGAGAGGTTCTCCCTCCTCACCTTCCTTCCTTCCTTCTTTCTCTTCTTCCTCTGCTCCTCCTCCTCCTCCTCCTCCTCCTCCTCCTCCTCCTCCTCCTCCTCCTCCTCCTCCTCCATTTTCCTTCTTTTTCCCTTTCTCCTTTCCATCATTTTCTCCTTATAATTTTCTGCTGCTCCTATTGTTAATATATTGTGTCTTACGCTCATCCTCTATTTTCCCACTTTCTATCCCTTTCTTGTACCTCTTTCCTCAGCTTTCTTTTCTACACCTCTACTGTTTTTCATTTCTGCTAAAATGTTTTTCATTCTTAAGGTACTTGCTCTGAATATTCCTTTTCATTATAACTTCTCTTTTCTCTATCTCATCCCTTACATACCTGAGGATATTTATTATAGCATTTTATGAGCTTTTCCCTCTTTTCTTTCTCTTTTATTTTGAAAGTCTTTTTTGTTTAATGTGATGAGTTTGTTGTTGTTTTGAAGGGGAAATCTTGACTTTTGAACTCAAGGACTTACACAGTAAGACACAGTATTGAGTATTCACAGATGTATCTTCATTAGTTCAGATGCTACTGGACTCTCTATAGGCTCCACTTGGGAACAGATAACAATTCCAACTTCCAGGAATCTGTCCTCTTCTTGGAAGGAAGGCCTGGGCTCAGTAATGATTCAAAGTAGAGTTGGAATCCTATGATCTAGAGAGAGCTAATCAGTGCTACTGGGCCAGGGATGAGCAGATCAGCAGCATTCAACTGCTGCAAAGCCAGACTGGATCACCCATGTTGGTGGGAGGTAAAGAAGGCCCTGGGGCATAGGAGCTGAAACAGATCAAGGTCGTGGTCCACTAAGAGCAGGCAGGTAGGGTCCCAGAGGGAGGAGTGGACATGCCAGATGACACAGTGCCAGAGGAGGGTGGAGGTGGGATGGGGTGCTATGTGGATGGAGAGCATGATGACATGGAGAAAGTGACAGCAATGAAACGCTCTCCTATTGCATGGCTTCGCCCAGGGCCAGCCACAGCCTGACAGCCATCTGGAATGCTAGTGATTCCACTCACATGGACTTGTCTCCTGGCCCTTCCCTTCCCTCCTCTGCCTTCCATCCGCCCATGGGTGTGTACATGATGTCATGTTGCAATTTACAAAACAAGTACATTCCCCCAGCCCCGCCACAGGCTACCTTTTTGCATGCTCTTTGCATCCTATATAGTGCTGAGAGATGGAAGGCAAGAGTCTTGGGATAGAAACCCATAAGGGTTATGGATTTCCTTTTCTTTCCCTTCCAACCTCAAGTCATCTCTGCAAGTACTTTATCCATTGTGTGCTCAAGTTACCATCCAGGTGCTGGAAGGAACTGATGGGGAGGAAGGAGTTGGGTTAAGGATCCCAACATTATGTATGTTATATGTGAGGGGTTTGGCTTGACAGATGTGAGAAAGGCATCTTTTCTATCAAAGTTAATCATGTGAGATGAGGCACAGAAACTCTCTGTGCTACATGTTCCCATAGAAAACGCCATCATGAGGATGGGTGGGAAACAGGAATGTGGACTGTTCTGCAGGATGAGTGGATGGTGATGGAAAAGATTTTAAAGGAGAAGGTATGGAAATAGTGGAGGTTCAGGTGGAGGCTAGGAGGACAAGAGGAAAGGAAGTAAAGACCAGTTGCTTACTTTCTATTTCTCCTGCACCTCTGTTGCTTTCTGTCTTTGCATGGACCTCAGACCCAGACAGGACTGGCACATTTACCTCCAACACTGTGAACAGGATGAACAAAGTTCTCCATTTTCCAGGTGTAGAATGGGAGCACAAAGAGTTTCTGTGTCTAGCCCAAGGTCACACAGAAAATCATGGGGCCACTGGGATCTACAGAAATTCAGATTAATCTGTCCAACCACTACCTTCTGAATGCCTGCCTCCATTTTGCAGATGTCCTGAGACACACAGATGCTGAGTTAAAAATATGTCACAATCCAGCATTTTGAGTGGCAGTGAATGACTTAAGGAGGCAGGACCCTGATTTATTCAGGAGAGCTGATGTCCAGAGTATGTGACAGCAAGAAGGCTTTTCCAGGGGCTGGATCACTTCTTGTGAAACCACAGGTGATTTACTTGAAACAAACATGGAAATTCAGACTGCAGATTCAGCTCAGTTACGGCTGATAATCAATCTTATGGAACATTCCATTATTGTTAATAAGCATGTCTCAAAGCCTAAGACACTTTGTGTATGTGAAATATTGAACACTGTTGGAACTGCTGTCACTATTAAGGTAGAGTGGAGCAGGCAGGCTTCTGGCTGGCTTCTAGGTCCAGTCTACAGCTGCACTTTGATCCTTAATCATCATCACCATTACTCGCACCCCTGAAACATTTCTGTTTCTTTTTTTTCTGAAATTGGTAATGGCCACCAATTGAGATATTCAGCCCAGAGTGAGCTCTGGTCTCACCCTGGAAGCAAGCTTATTACTCCTTTGTATCTATCTTTCTTTGTTGCATTGACATCAATGTTTCATGACCCATTTCTCCCTCAATGCAACTACTCCAGGGACATCAGTAGAGAAGCAAGAGCCTGGATGGGACTTAGCCCTTTGGAGTCTCCAGTACTGTTCTCCCAATCACTGTGATGAGCCGTGGGCAAGTTGCTATTCCCTTCTGCTAAAAGAAACAAAAAAAACAAAAAAACAAAAAGCAAAAAAACAAAAAACAAAAAAACAGCCAGGCGCTGGAGGCTCACATCTGTAATCCTAGCTACTCAGAAGGCTGAGATCTGAGGATCAGAAGGCTGAGATCTGAGGATCGTGGTTCAAAACCAGCTTAGGCAGGAAAGTCCATGAGACTGTTATCTCCAATGAACCACTAGAAAACCAGAAGTGGTGCTGTGGCTCAAGCAGTAGAGTGCTCACCTTGAGCTGAAGAGCTTAGGGACAGTGCCCAAGCCCAGAGTTCAAACCCCTCAAGCGACCAAAAAACAAACAAACAAAAAAACCCCCAAAACAAAAAAAAGCGAGTCAATCATACAGCATAGAATGTTTTCCTTCTAACCTATACATATGTATCTACTTTAAGGTTGGATGTCCAGAGTGCTAAGTTTTTAAATTTCTAAAAAATCTACTTTTATGGATTCCATGCAAATAAGAGGTTACTGTAGCCTTAACAGCCCATGAAACTGTTTCCAGCATTTGATTAAGTGCAGAGGTAAGAGCTTAGAGGGTCTGGGCAGTGTCTGTTCCTTTGTTTCTGTATCACTGGTGATGCTTGACTAAGATATATATTAGATTGTTGGTAATTTTTAACTAAGTAATCTAAGTAATGCTAAGTGGGCACCAGCCACTGGGCTGCGCCATCATGGTGGCTGGTGATTGTTGGTAGGTAATAGAAGGGTTGTTTGTGCATAGGGAAAGATTTGAAGTCCCATGAGGCTCAGTGGGTGGCTGTACTCATTCTGCCTACATGTGTGGCTGGTTTTGTCCAAAAGCTCACATAAACTAGATACCAGAACATCAAGGAATAGGGTTTGCGCTGTGTTTTCCTCTAAAATGATCTTCATAATTGGATTTATTAAGTATTTCACTCTAAAAATCAGCACTGAACAAGTGAATAAATATGTTAATGGAGAGAGGTGACAGCAATTTTTCAGTGATTAGGGCCTCAGCGTCCTTGTGTTGAAGTTCTTTAAGTGGTGTGGCATATCCCAACTTAACAACTTAACAGTCCATAATTCAATTAAAATTTATAAATTCAATTAACATGATCACTACTTGATAAGAGGAAATCAGACGCAGTTCTATATTATACCAAACAGATATTAAATCCAAACAAATGGTAATTTTAAAAATAGAAGAACAAATGACAACTGGAAGTCATCAGATGACAATGTCCATTCATGTAACCAGAAATTAATGCCAATGATACCAACAAAGGCCAATGTGGGTTGGGAAGGTGGCTCAGTGGTAGAGTGCTTACTTTGCATGCATGAAGCCTTGGGTTCGATTCCTCAGCACCACATAAGCAGAAAAAGCCGGAAGTGGGAGCTATAATTCAAATGGTACAGCTCTAGCCTTGAGCTGAATTGCTGAGGGACAGTGCCCTGGCTCGGAATTCAGGCCCCACCACCGACCAAAAAAAAAAAAAAAAAAAAAGGCCAATGTGCTAGGCATAGTGTGAGATAAGGTAGACTCTACATCTCTAACTACAAGTTATTAATTTGAAGACACACAGATAAAGCTATAGGAAGACCTTGCCTGCCAAATATGGTGGCATATGCCTGTAATCCCAGCACCTATGAGGGTGAGGCAGGAAGGAAGTTTGAGAGTTCAAGGCCAGATTGAGTTACATAGTGAAACACTATCTTAAAAAAAACAACAACCAAAAAACAAAAAATAAACATTGTCAAAGAGGCCATCAAGGTAAGGTTACAGAAAAGACCATGAGTAACCAGAGGGGGAGGAGACTCTGTATTCAAAGGGCTCAGGCAGAATCTGCTGGAGTAAGGATTACCATTGCATACTTGTCACTTAAGGCCAGACTGCATCCGATTCTTGATCTATGGAAAGGATTTATGGTGTCTTTTAACCAATAAGTCATTCAACAAAGTATTTCTTACACACTACTAAGTGCCAAGTTCTGTTCCTCTTACAATGAGGAACACATGGGGTTCTGACCCTGAATTACTCAAAGATGACTGGGAGTCAGTCAGTGGAGTCTTGGGTGATAGATCTAGCTGTGTGGTAGTGGCTAGGACACTCTTCGTTGGTCTTTCTTCACTGGGGATGGAAGCCTGCCTGCTGTGCTCACTGTGGCCTCTGCATTGTCTCAAGGTGGCTACCAGGAAATTGCTATCAAACAGGTCTGGCTCAAAAGACAGAACTTACATACTTTCTAGGAAATGGCATAGAGAAGCAGATAGTTAGTAAGTTTTGTTGATGTTTGTTCTTTTGCTTTTTTGTTTTAAACCCAAGTAAAGAGTCATAGCACAGCTGACCAACCAAGGGACCCCCAAAGGATGAGTAGATTTTGGAAGATCAGAAGCTTTCTGGTCGCTTTCACTACCTAAACCATTGTTGGTTAATTAGAAGCTTGGAAAGAAGGTCATGGTCCCTGGGAAATATAGCTTCCTTCTTAATAATGGCAGAATCTATTTAGAGTCCTTCAGCTCTGGGTCCCAATGGGAGTAATAAACTCCTGGGAGGGCAGGGCCTCTAGGTGGACAACATAGCTGAGCCCAGCATAATAGAGGAAGTCCAAGGAATTGGCCTTCTGTTGGGTTTTCTTTGGCAGGAGAAGGCCCAGCTCTTCATGTAGCTAATGCCAAGCAGGCTAGGCCCCATGAGCTCATGGTACTCCCTGGATCCTGGTGCTGGAGACAGAAGTGGGGAGAGTGAGGGGTTGGGGAAACTCTAATGGCTTCAGGTTTGCATCAGGCAGGGCATTGGGCCAAAGGAGACAGGAAATATTCTGAGCTTTCAGACATTGTGTCATATGATTGTTTATTTGGGAGGAGAAAACCACCCAGGAAATACTGGTACTCATCATCACCTCCAGAGAGAAAGCAGCAAGTGCATGTGCCCTCCGTCCCACCACCTCTACACCCCAGTACCATAAGTCGGTGAGCTCACTGTGTATAGAGCCCAGTCATTTACATGTCTTCCAGTGCTGCAGGAAGGATCCAGCTCTCCTGCTACTCTTGAGCAATTGTAGACTGCTTGGAACATTGGTTTCAAGCATCATCCTGAGAAAACAGATGAAGAAGAGCTGTGAAGAACAGACCAGAGCAATTGCATCCAGACTATGAATGATTTGTGTCTTCCTAACAGCTACTCAGCTGAGGTCACCCGAGTTCCTCTCTTTCCATTCTGTATGCAAGTTTTGGGTAGTGAGGATTACAGGTGCAAGCCACTGTTCCCAGGTGAGAATTTAATTTTTTTTTAAACCCTGATTTACTACTTATTATTATAAGTTTACAGAATAGCTATTTTTGTATATTTTTTGTATATTTTGTATATTTTGTTCAATATTAAAAACACCAAAATAATGGTAATGATGGCAAAGTGGTAAATATTTGCAACACATGTGACAAAGGGCTCATATCTTCACCATATGAGGAAGTCATAAAATAAGAAGGGAGAGGAACAACGAATTCAAAAATGGGCAAAGATCACAAGCAGTTACAAAAAAAAGAAAGAAATATCAACGACTAAGGAGCTTATGAAAAATGTCAGCCTCATTAATAATTTTTAAACATGGACTAAAACAAGAAGTTCAGAAATAATGTATCCAATGCTTGGTTGTCACTTCATTCCCTTCCATAGATTCTAGGTCACTGGCTAGGCCGTCTTTTATGAATGGCAGTGGCTATTTCCTCTGATGTTTTTTGAGATCCCAGGTCCATAATGTCTGTAGGTCTTTCTCATTAATGTTACCCATTGGCATGTTGATACAATGCTTTTTAAGGATTGTCTTGTACTATGCTAGACCAAAAAAATGTTCATTTCTCCTCACTCCATCCCTGTTCTTTGCCCATAGGAGTTTGTTCAGACTAAAGTCTGTGAGAAGTCATTGGTTTCCTGGGCTTTACTAACAATAACCACAGGTTTTTGGTCAGTCGTGAGGCTTGAACTTTCAGTCTGTGCGCTGTCTCTGGGCTCTTCAGCTCAAGGCTAGTACTCTACCACTTGAGCCACAGCACCACTTTCTGTTTTCTGGTGGTTTATTGGAGATAAGAATCTCATGGACTTTCCTGCCCAGACTGGCTTTGAACCATGATCCTCAGATCTCAGCCTCCAGAGTAGCTAGAATGACAGGTGTGAGCCACTGGTGCCTGGCTGAACAGAAGTTTTAAAGGAAGGTTATCAACAGTGCTGCTGCCTTTGGGCAGCTCCATCGGTTCGGCAATTCTCTCCTGGTTTCTGGTGTTGCTCGTCATCCCTAGTGTCTCATCACTTCTATCTCTGCCTCCATCTTCATATGGCCTTCTCCTGTAGTTTTCCAAATTTCCATTGCTTTCCCTTCCTCCCTCCCTTCCTTCTTTGGTACTGAGGTTTGAATTCAAGGCCTCACATTTGCTAGGCAGTACTATTAACTGAGCTACACCCCAGTCCTCTGTGTTCTTCTTGTTTTTCAGGTATAGTCTTGAAGTTTTGTCCTGATGGGCCCAGACAGTAATCCTCCTACCTATGGCCTCCCATGTAGTAGGAATTCCAGGTGAGAGCTACCATGCCCAAGTTTTGTGATGCAGTCTTATGAAGTTTTGCCTGAGTTAGTCTCAAATTACAATCCTCTCAGTCTCCAACTCCCAAGTAAGCTAGGGTTTACAGGTGTGAGAATTTAGGATTTAGGGCTCACCCTAATCCAAAATGAATTTATCCTGACACCTGTGAAGACAAATTATTTGTAAATAAGGTAACACAAATTCCAGGAATATATGAATTGGGGAGGGATAATTAGTAATATAGAACACAAGGATGGATCAACACTAAGCAAAATTATAGTACAGAATACAGTAATCATGATTATGAAAAAAGACTTGGTTGGAATATGTGCTGGTTTACGTTTACAAAATGTAATTACAAACGTTAAATTTAATGTGACTGGAAACAGGATGATTGCTCACAGTTTCCTAAATATGCTGGAAAAAACTTGCATTTGAGGTCCTCTTCAACAATCACAGCAACCACTTTTGAGAGTCCTTGGCAGCCAGGACTCAGGGTTGGATGATATAGTATCAAGTGGTATTTGGGTATTGTAGAGGCAAGAAGGGATCTAATATTTCAATACTTGTAGATTCAATGCCCTGGCATTGACAACAATGATTTTTTTTTACTGTTTCTCAAGGAGAACATATTAAGTTAACAAAGATGATAGATTTGACATTAGTGAGAGAGAAAGAAAATGAAAAAAATAATTTCTGGACTTGAACAAAAAGAGATTATGTCTGGGTACTCTGAAGAATCTTTATCACCAACGGATGGTGTTGACGTAAATAAATATGGAAATACCTCTGCCCCTGATTCTAAATCTTCATCACTAAATTCTATACTTCACATTAAAATGTGCTATACTTGTGGTATGTTTTAAAATCATATTGCTTATATAGACAGGCACTCTGCAATGAGTATTAGTCTGGCTCCCAGAACTTCTGAATAAAAGCCAGTGTCTTCTGCAGCTTCTGAGCAAGGTGACAGCTTTTCATTGCAGGTATATCATATCTTCCTGATTGTATAGCTCTGACTTGTCACATGGGTGATTCTCCTGCCACAGGCTTATTGGGGAGGGTGGGACAACAAGATGGTAAATTGAGGAAAGTGAAGGAACAGAGTTAATTGTATGATCATTTCTAAAATTTGGAAGCAATTTGCAAGTTGTATCTGCTCCTCATAGATTTAGATTGAATCCTTTGTGAGAACTGTTCTTAGAAAGGAGTGTGGTGTAGGGTACATGTGTGCACAAGTATATCACCAATACCCTACTAAGTAGTAAGACAAATACATAGTCTCACCTGCAATTCAGAATGGTGGGAGCTCTTGAAGGGCTGAGCTTACCAGCAGACCTTACCTGCCCGCCTAGCTTAGTGTTCAGCTCTAGGGATGCTGATGGTCATCATTGAACAACCTCTTTGAGACCAATTAGCTACTTCAGGATGTTATTTTAGGTGGTTGGATGGACTGAAGCTGTGGGAAATGTATGAAGGCAGGGGAAGAGATTCTTGGGAAAGTCCTTCCTTGACATTAGGTGTTGGTTCTCCTGTGAAAAGTTATATAAAAGGATAGACAAACAACATGAGTCAAGACTAATTCCTGAAAGGAAAGAAGCAGAGGTGCATCATCAAGAGACCCACTATGAAAGACCCAAACCCTAATCAGTCTTCCTTAGACTACGAAGGACATCAAATCTCATGCATGGCTTCACGTTGTCCAGTCTTACATTCTAATTACCTGAGCTATTCCAGCCTTTTATAACATGTCTGGTTTATATAGGTCTTGGTATGGCAGAAGAACAAGAATGTACAGTGGTCTGCCCATACCAGCTTCTTCATGGGGCTTCAGAGGATGCAGCATCTTCTCTAGAGAGTCTGTAACCAGCATCTGGGGTGAGGGTTTGAGGGGAGTGGTGGATCATGGGAGTAGCCTGAGTTATAGTGATGGGAAAATGGAATGTCTGGATCCACAGGCTTTTCTAGGGGAAATTATCCCCTGGGAGACAGAAAACTTATACTTGAATCACACATGTCCATTGAAAACTTAACAGTTAATACTGATTATAACCAGTGGATGTTCACATGTGGTCTTCATTTTTTAAAATATTTTCTTTGGCTCTTTCAAAGAAAAATTCTTCTGATACTTACTAAAGTGCTAAGTAAAATTTTTTTCAAGACCCTGGTGGCTATTACAATGGGGAGAAGGATAGATTGTGGCCTGAACAAGTGGGGGAATTACAGCCAAGGAGCCAAATGAGGGGGGAGTTGGTTAAGAGGATGGAAAATTACTAAGAGACGCTCAGGGGTAGGTGGCTTCTTGCTAAACTGACCTAACTGGATTCTTGCTAAAGAGAGACCAGAGTAATCAGGTATGGAGGGTGAGAATGAGGAATTTGATAAGATATTGAGGTGATAGATATCAAGGGTAGGGGGGATTCTCACTAAATAGACTTGGATTTTTGATAATGTTTGTTTACTAAAGGAAAATCTTCATGAATTAGGACAGCTGAGTGCAAGATGAAATCTAGAGTTAGATCTCAACCAGAATTTATTTATTTATTTTTTCCCCCATTAGTGAGGCAATAGGTGAAATCTGCTTAGGTTAGATAATAGTGTTTTTGTACGATGGTTATGTTCTGATTTTGATTAGTTACAGATGTCTTTGCTCTTTTTTTTTTTTTTTTTTTGGGTCCGGTCATGGGGCCTGAACTCTGGGCCTGCGCACTGTCCCTCAGCTCTTCAGCTCAAGGCTAGCACTCTACCACTTGAGCCACAGCACCACTTCCGGATTTTTTCTTTTTGCTTATGTGGTGCTGAGGAATTGAACCCAGTGCCTCTGGCATGCAAGGCATGCACTCTACCACTGAGCCACCTTCCCAGCCCTGTCTTTGCTCTTTGAAACAGTAAAGGAACATCACATCTGCGACTTACTCTCAAAGATATAGCAAGAAATAATATGTACGTATAAGGAGGAGTGGGATAAAGAAAATGTGGGAAAATGCTAGCATTTGAAAAATGTGAGTGAAGGTATATGGGAATTCTTTATATCACTCTTGTAAATCTGAAATTGTTTCAAAATGAAAATTTAAAAATAAACAAGAAGCCAGATGCCAGTGGTTCCCACTTGTAATCCTACCTACTCTGGAGGTTGAGACCTGAGAATCATGATTTGAAGCCAGCTCAGGAAAGTCTATGAAACTTTTTTCTCCAATTAACCACCAAAAAGCCATAAATGAAGCTGTGGCTCAAGTGGTAGAGTGCCAACCTTGAATGAAAAAAGCCCTGGGTTCAAGCCCCATTAGTGCCCTTCCACTCAAGAAATAAGAGGAGAAAAAAGAGCAGAGGGAGGGGGAAGAAGGGAGAAAGATGGGGGTGAGGAGGGTTGGTTGCAACCTCAAAAGACTGAGTTAAAGTCCATCTTTTCTAGAAAATACCTCTCAATATAGTTTGTGCCTCACTCAGTAAGTAATGTAGACATTAGTTTCCTTGGTTATTTTTTTGCTGTTTTCTAAAAGCTGCCTCTAGGGGCATCATTGCAGGGTAAGATGCTCTTGGACTTCAGAACTTACTAATTCAGGACCAAATGCTGCCTGTGCCAGCCCCCAGCTGCTGGACCTTGGCCCTCGCCACTGCTTGTGATATCTCACTGTTTGTACACTCTCTTTTATACATGGTTGTAACAAAGCAATGCATTTATAATAAAGTAAATTCGACAAGTTTTGGCTTATTCAACTTTTAAAGTAGACCTATTAGGCGTTGAGCATGAGTTTGGCATTCAATTTAACAAGATGCATAAAGAGCCTAAGGTGGTGTGGGGAAATATATAATTGAGCAAAACCCATAAACAGGGTGTACAACTGCTTTCTTGAAAATACTCTCTAATGTCCAACATCACATATTATTTTTCTCTTGAATGCTCTTACCTTTATGGAAGGGTTTTCCCTCCCACGATTGTAAGGTTCAGTGACCTACCACTACAAGGCATCCAGTCTGAGCCAGAGAAGGGAGGGAAAACTTTTCAATTCAGAGTTATAGCTAACTTTGTGCCCATGTCCACTTTTCTCAAACAAGACACTTTTCCTGGGTTGTAGCTGCTCTCCCACCCAGAACTACATTCTTGGCATTCCAAGGCAGATCCTCCAGGTACTCCCTAAATGTACCCCAGTGTCTGGCATGGACACAGCCAGATTTACAGCTCTGAAGCTCCGCCATTCAGTTGGCTCAGCAATATTCCACATTGCTGAAGCCTTTAGTGAAAAAGCCAAGCACACAACCAAACTACCATGTTGGAGAGTAATGGCTTTCAGGGCTACTTAAAGCAAGGAATATAATTTTGTCACTGTGGAAACTCTAGCAATTTGGAAAACTGACTTTTTGACTCTGAAAATATCTTAGTTTCCACAACAGACCAAACTTGAATGAGTGACATTTAGTTAGCCAGAAGAGCCAGCTCCTCTCTGGCACATTAATCTCCACGTAGCTGTACACAAACCCTGTGTGTCCAGGCCCTTCTTGCATGTGCCTTCCTGCCTCTTCGAAGCCCATCTTCCCTAGTCTTTTCTACTCCTAACCTGGAGCATTGCAATGCACATTTACTGTGCCATTGAATGAAAGAATTTAAAACACCCCCCAAAAGCCAGGTGCTGGTGGCTCATGCCTGTAATACTAGCTACTTAGAAGGCTGAGATGTGAGGATCACAGTTTGAAGCCACCCCAGGCAAAAAGGTATTTGAGACTCTTATCTGAAATTAACCAACAAAAAACAAAGTGGAGGTGTGGCTTTAACCTTGGGAGAAAAAAGCGAAGCAGAGTGTGAGGCCATGTAATCATCACCTTACTCACGTAACTGTAACCCCTCTGTACAGCATCTTTATAAGAAAATAACTTAAAAAAAGTGTGAGGCCTTGAGTTCAAGTCTCAATACTGACACAAAACTCCTAAAGTACCAAGCAAAAGGCACACAGATGTATTTGTGTGAATTCGGTAAAGGATGTCATAGAGTATTTCAGCATTAAAGGACGTTACTACACAGTTGCGGCACTGATGCCCTTTTTTTGGTCAGCGTAAGGCTGGGCAATGAGGCATCCATTCACTATCTCACCTCTCCTCAACCAGCCCTGAAGGAGTTTGGAAGCAACCAAGGGATGAAGGAGGGAGGGATGAGTTAAAGCCAGGTCAA
Organism: Dipodomys merriami; assembly: GCF_024711535.1. Lineage (NCBI taxonomy): Eukaryota > Metazoa > Chordata > Mammalia > Rodentia > Heteromyidae > Dipodomys > Dipodomys merriami. The sequence continues at coordinate 19,221,913 of NW_027203381.1, forward strand.
TGGCTCCCTAGTCTAAGGGTGGCCAAATGTCAGACCCAGCGAGGACTAGCCTGTGACTTTTCACACGACCCTCCTAGGTCCAGATGCCCTCCTCTCCTCTGCGATGGGCCTTCCCACATGTCCATCACTACTTGGCACTATTTGGCAGACTCCCAGACCCTACATTACGCTCGGGGGCGTGGCAAAGTGATGGGGCGGAGCCACACTCTCTCTAGACCCACTCCTTAGCGGCGAAGTTTAGGGATGGGACCTGACAGTCCCAGGTGTGGTCTAGGACGAGTTGCTGGCACGAGGGTTGCAAAGTAATGGGGCCCCCCAGCGGCCAGGGTGCAGGACCCTGCACCTAAGAGATCTCCAGGGTGGGCTTTCTAGGAGGGGTATGGGCATAAGATTTTTAGTAGGCTGGGCGCGTTGTTGCGCTCGCAGGAATTCGGAAGGCATCTGGGAAACTTCTCGTCCCCAATTCCTTGCTCCCCACCCAGTTGCTACCCACTTTTGGATGGGAAGCTGTACTTAGTAGTTTGACTTCTCCCCCCTGCCCCGCCCCCAATCCAACTCTTCAAAAATACCCGTGCACGGGACAGAGTAAGCCAAGCTCTGCTGCTTGGGCCCACCGGGCCGCGTAGGCTCCTAAAATATACCCTGCCATTCGGAGCTTGCACTCCGAAGTGCGTGCGGGTCTGGCCGGCCGCAGAGGGCGTCTGGAGACCGGAGAAATCGTGGCCGCCGGGCCCCTCGCCTCGGCCGGGGCTGTCCCTTTAAATCCTGGAGGAGGCAAAGAGAAAAAAAGGAAAGAAAAAAGACGCGGAGCCCCGAGCGGCTGGTGGCTCTGCCCGCCCCCCCCCCCCCCGCCCCCGCGCCGGGACCTGACTCCCGCCCGCGGCCTCCGCGGGTTCCCCGCAGCGCCACCCACCCGCCACAGTTACGGTCAAAATAGAAATGAGCGGAGCCGGGCGGAGGCTGGGACGCAGCAAGTGCACGTGTGGCTGGGCGGGGAGGGGGCGCAGCGGAGCGGGCGGGCCCGAGCCACCGAGCGGCGACCGCACACATCCGGGCCCTTTAGCCCCGTGCGCCCCCGGAGCCAGCGGCGCGGGTGCCGGGCGCGGGGCGCGGGGCTGACAGCCGCGGCGCGGGAGGCGGGGCGCGAGGAGGGCGGAGGCGCAGCCCCGCGAGGGAGGAGCTGCCCGCGCGCCCGGCGCCGCCGCTCGACTCCACACCCGCTGCCGGCGCAGCCCCGCCACGAGACTCTGACAGCCGCGCTGCCGGCGCTGCTCCGGAGCGCCCGGACCGACGGACGGCCGCAGCCGGGGAGGACGCGAGCAGCGCGGCCAGGCGTCAAGTGCGGGAGGCGCGCGCGGCCGGAGACGCGCAGAGGTGAGCAGCCCCGCGCTCCAGGCTTGGGGGCCGGCGGTCAGGGGGTCTCTTCCGCACCTCGGCTGCTGAGCCGACCGGGAGGTCGCGGGGCGCCGAAAGGGTGTCTTCGTATCAGCAGCGCCCCAAAGCGATCGCGAGGGACCGTTGCTAGGGAGGCGGGCGGTCCGCGCGCTCCGGGGCGCGGGTAGGGGCAGGAGGGCGCTCCGCTTGCTGGGCAGAAGGCGGGGGGCTGCGGTGGCTATTCAGGGGCTCCGTGCGGCAGCCATGCCACTGGAGGAGGCGGGAGAGGAGAGAAGGAGGAAGGGAGGGAGGGAGGAAGAGCCAGCCCAGGGCTAGCCAGCGAGCGGGCGCCGCGCCTCCTGGCTGGCACCGCGGCCCGGAGCGAAGGGGCGCGCCGGACTGGAAGGGAACTTCTGCGGGCGCGTGCGGTCCCGGGCTCGGCGGCGCATCCCGGCCGGGGCGGGGCGGGCCTCTTGAAGCCACAGGTGGTGACTGCCAAAAGTTTTGCCGCACTTTTGTCGGCTAGCCGCGGGAGCATCTTGGAGGTGTGTGTGTGTGTGTGTGTGTGTGTGTGTGTGTGTGTGTGTGTATACGCGCGCGCGTGTGTGTGAGAGAGATGTTTTCTGGGACTTGGGCACCTGCACCTCGTACATGATCACATCGTCTTTACCTTGAAGACTGGTTAAAAAAAAAAAAGGAACTGGAACGGCTGAGATTCCGCGCCTCACAATGAAACCCGAGGGCTGCGTGGCGGTCCCGGGGCGAGATGGCGCTCAAATGGGATCTCAGATCATCGCTGCGGCCGAAGTGGGAAGTTGGGAGAAATGGGCGCACGCACACAATGCCTCCTTCCTTGGGAAAGTTAAGCGGAACCTGGTCCGATACCTGCCGCCCGCATCGGGCTGCCTGGGATTCTTTCTGGAGACGTGCATGGGAACCGCACGAACCGCGCGCGTCTTTGCTCATCCCTTGCTGGCTTGAAAGCGAATTGTCTCTGGGCCGCGGTGGCTGCTTTGTTATTCTGGCTGCTCTTGGTTTCTTACGGGGAAATGCCAGGCCCTGTTACCTTTGAAATCTGCGCAGCTGTGGTGGCTGGTACCCAAGTGGTAGTGGTGATCGCTCAGGATGGAGGAAGCTGGGGGCAGAGTCGTGCACTGTCTCTCCATGGAGCCCTGTGGTACCATCGCAACCAGAGCTGGGGCAGCTGAGGTAGAAAAAGGGTGGGGGTGAGAAGACCTCATAAAAGAGGGAGAAATGTTATCTCCAGCTTTGGTAGAGAGGTTCTGAGGTCTGTTCGCTTGGCCCCATTCCTCACTCACGGGGTTGAGGAATCCAGGGCAGCGAGGTAGAATCACCCTGGTAGGTCTGTCCTGGGCTGAAAGAAATCATTATTCCCAGAGCTGGTCTGATACCCTGTGTTGCAAGTAGGTACAAAACTGCGTGAGAGTTGGGAACACACTCAGTCCTTCAGTCTCTTTGGTCCTGCTCCCACACTCTGTTCTCCGGTCTCCACAAGTACAGGAGCATAAAGGATGCTCTTTGCTTTAAGGAAGGACACAGAATTTGAGGTGAGGGTGGAAGAAACTCTAGATATTAAACGCGCTCATGTTACAGATGAGCAAAGCCAGGCCCAAGGAAGTGACCTGGTACAGTGTTCAGAGTCCAGTGAGACTAGAAATGACATCACTCTCCCAGGCCAGGGTGGATAGAGTTCTATGGGCAAGGCCTTATCAGAAATGCCAGTCCAGACCCCACACCTATTATGGGCTCATTATCTGGTACTTTCTAAATCCACACTTGCTAGCAAACATGACATAGTTCCTGTCTTTTGCTCTTGGCTTAGCAAAATCAGGAATGTCAGTGCAGAGGCCAGTCTGACACTACCCTAACTTTTTCTGCTCTCTCATCACCCCCAAATTCCTCAGACACTCTTGGTAAGATAATGTGGCTTGATTAGCCAGGATGAGTTTGCTGCTCGTCTCACTGAAGCACCCACTTCCCATAGGATGCCAGAACTGTTTTCCTGGTAATTAGGTTTTACAGATATTTTTGAAAGGAAGCCCAATTTTGGATCAATTACACTTGGACACAAATGCTGTGCTGTTGTGGATACCAAATGAGAGAGATGAGCAATTATCTGGGGGTGCTGGAATAAATGTTGTTATGAGTATTTGACACAGCTATTAAGCACCAATGAGTGGGTTTTCAGTAAATGTTTTTTTTAAAACTCTATTTTATTGAGCAAACAAAGTGTCTTAATTAAAAAGAGATGCAAGTTGGCCACTTAGATTTTAGCCACTTGTTTCTTATCAGTGTGTATTCCAGGGGAGAGGGGGATAGAATAAGGTAATTTTTAAACCAAAACATTATACTCCCCAGCATAAATAAATACTCTAGGGTATGGTTTAACCTTTGGCTGAGATGTTATGTTCAGCCTGGCAGAACCTTATTAAGTCAAAATGAGACTGGGTGTGGTGTGGGTCAGTTTGTATTAGTCAGAAATGACTTGTAAGAGGGAACATTTTGTAAATTTCATTGCTTTCATGGGCATTCAGTATGAAGAATTCAAGGCTAATGTAGAGCTAGCAAGTATAGTTCTTTTGCTTGGAGGGTCCTGTCGAAGAAATCGAGAGTTGGTGTCCTACTGATAATCGTGTTGTACTGTCATAATGTCTTTCATTTTCCTGACAACCTATTCTCACCAGCATCCCATAGACTAGATAGTTCAGTTACTTGTTTCTCTTACAGATGGAGAAACTGAGGCAGAATGATGGGAAGTGTGGTCCTCCTATGACTTCTTCCAGGACATTAGCAACATGCACCTTGTGCCTGTTGGGTGGATCAGGGTGTAAAAGAGATCCCAGAATGTTTCTGGAGCTCCAGCCTTCCCAGCACTGAGTTACAGAGGAGTATGGGACATAGGGGGTTACAGTTAATAGTTTCAGTTCATTGGCAGTGTGTCATAAGGACATCTTGCTTCTTGACCCCATCCAGGATGGGCAGTTGTCCTCCCTCTTAGTAACAGGCTGTGGGAACTTGGGTGCAGAAAGACCAGCTGGCTGTGGTTGGGGCGGGGGTGTGGGATCTATGCCTGTTTAGGGCTGAAGGAGTGTGGGCTATTTATAACCCCTCCTTCCCTCCTGAGAAGAAGAGACTCAAGGGTCTGGAACCATCTGCAGCATTGACTGCTCCCTAGGATGACTGTATCCCCTGGGAATAAAAACAAACAAGAAAAAGAACCACATTAGGGTGGATACCACCCTGTGTGGGCGAATCCTGCAGGATGTCTTGGAATATCCCTGCTCTAGGGATTTGGGCTCCAACGTACCTTTGCTTAGGCACTGCTCTCATTGCACAGGGAGGTGCACCACACCCCAGAAACATCCTAGGGAAGCATTCATGAGCCTACTAAAGGACACAAGGTTGGCTTTCGGAATAATAACAGCCATGATTTTTATACAGGAGATCCTGCAAGTGATAAATTGGCTGTGCTTCCCTGGGACTCCTCGCTGGGCCATTTCTGTGCAGAATGGAGGAGGAAGTGGAGGAGGTTTGAGGTGTACACTCCTCCCCCAGCTCCTGATGGCCCCTTGCCCACCCACTCTTGAAACAAATACTAAAAGCTTCCTTTGTCTTGAAATAAATACGTCTCTCATGCTACTGGTTACAAACCTCATTGCTGAGGCTGTACTCATTTTCTACTGGTTGGTGGAATGGACAAGGAGGGTGTGGCTGGCTGGAGGAGGTGGTACCATTGAGCTCATCTTTCGGCTTTACCCCTTGGTGACTTGATTTTTCCATAAGAACCATTTCAGGAGCTCAAGGCAGGTTTCACTAAGAGGAGAGTACTAAGGTAGGAGTTTTTGGCTGAAGAGGAGAGAATTGGGGTTGGGCACCTCAGGCAAGGGTGGTCTGGGCAGGTGAATAGCAGTGTTCCATGGCACTATGAAGGGGGTATCAGGAGGGCAAGGACGTGGTAGCAGAGGGAGGAGAGAAGCATGAGAGTGTCCCCAGGTATTGTGAGGCACAGTCCTGGGACTAAGCTGATTGGCTACTACATACCACTAGGAATGCCAGCATGGATGCAGCCACTGGGGATGAGGCCCTTTTGTGCTGCTGTCATTGCCCAGGACAAGCTGCACAGCCACCCAACAGAGTAGGGTTCCTTCAGGAAGGGAGGTCAGATCATTCCCTTACACAAACCTCCATGCCCTCTGATCTTCCCACTCCCCACATCCCACCCTTCCATTCCCTCTTGTTTCTCAAACACCCAGAGTGTCTAATGGTTTTCGCTTGGCCATTCTCTTTGTCAGGAATGCCCTTCCCTCCAACCTTCTTCATCTATCTTTGTCTTCACCTTTAGGTCTCAACTAGAACATCATTCTGCACTGTATTTTTTTTTTTACAGCATCCAATGCTGGAGTTGGAGGAAACCCTTGGAATTTGCCAGTTGCAGCATCTCCTGCATAAAAAAAAAAGCCAACTATGTGTCCTTTATAGGTTTGTAAGTCCTGCCCTGGGGTGTTTCTGGGGGTGTAGTACACAAGCATAGGGGCATATCCTGGCTCCGGGAAATCCTTGGATCCTAAATCCCTGGAATAGGAACATGTTAAGACATCCTGTGGGATCATTCTATACAGATTGGCACTTATTCCATTGTGCCTGGGTGGTAGGTTCTCTTATATAATGTCTGTCTTTCCCACCAGGGTGTAAGCTTCAAGAGGGCAGGGACCATGTTCATGTCGTTCTTTGTCATGTCCTCATTTCTGGAGTAATGCCTGACACATGGCAGTGCCAAAGCAAACAGTTGGTGAATGGCTATGCTGATTAGTGCTGTTGGATGTGTGAAGATGAATCAGCCAGGGGCCTGCACTCTGGATCTCTTTGGCCTAGAGACAGAAATAAAGTTTATTCATGTACATTCTGATGTGAGGCAGGAAGGGAAGGTGGCATGCAAGAAGCACAGCCCAGGAAGACAATTGTCAAGTCTGGCTTAGGTGGAGGGGGTTCTTTCATGTACTCTGTTATGAGTTATGGAGCTCTGGCAGCCAACACACTCCCAGGACTCAAGTTCCTCTTGCCACCCCCTGTTTATTTACTTCTTTGGTGGGCAAGAGTTCTAAGCATAATGGCATCCTTGGAGAGTCAGGAATGTTGTGTTTTTCCACCAGCACCATTCATTGGCAGCCTCTTTAGAACAGCTGTGGGCAGCTGGCTGCCAGCGTGGACACAGGGTAAGTTTCTCTTCAGGGCCAAGTGGGGGGGACACTCATCCCCACAGGTGTGGGAAATTTCATTCTTGTTCCATACTCTGCTGATGTCCAAATCCCACTGAAATGATGCCTGTAAAAACAGATTCATAAGGAAATTAAAAAAACTATTACCATTAAAAAACTATTACTGATTTTTTTTTGGCCAGTCCTGGGGCTTGAACTCAGGGCCTGGGCACTGTCCCTGATCTTCATTTGCTCAAGGCTAGCACTCTACCACTTGAGCCACAGCGATACTTCTGGCTTTTTCTGTTTGTGTGGTACTGAGGAATTGAACCCAGGGCTTCATGCATGCTAGGGGAAGCACTCTACCAGTAAGCTACATTCCTACCCAGCCCCTTACTGATTTTTTTTTGCATTTCTTTTTTTTATTAGAATTTTTTTAAATTGTGAAAATACTGTACAGAGGGGTTACAATTACATGAGCAAGGTAACGAGTACATTTCTCATCAAGCATTATTGCCTCCTCCTTTGTTTCCCCTTCCCATCCCTTCCCATCTCCCCACCCCCCCGCCATGCTCCCCCACACTCCCCTCTGCCCTGGCCAAAGTTATAAAGTTCATTTTTCAATACAACGACTTGTACATCTCATTGTTGCAATGGGTCCACCTGTATCCCTATTTAAACGATTTGTTTTTTTCCCTTCCCCTCCACAAATTATACCAACATCAAATATAGTGGAAACAGGGGTTATACCGTGGGGGAGGGACATACAAAGCAACAAAGAAATCATCTTATAAATATGTTAGAAACTATCACAAGAAAGAAAAAAACATTTGAATACTTATCTTGGGGTTCATTTCACCTAACTTCAACTTATCTGACCTTTTCTGCTTGACTCAGACATATACTAGATATTGCAAATAAGGGAAACCATGGGACCTATGTTTCTTTGGGCCTGGCTTACTTCACTTATCATAACTTTTTCCAAGTCTTTCCATTTCCTAACAAATGGGGCAATGTCATTCTTTCTGATAGAGGCATATAATTCCATTGTATATATCTACCACATTTTCTTAATCCATTTATCTACTGAGAGGCATCTGGGTTGGTTCCATATCTTAGCTATGGTAAATAATGCTGCAATAAACATAGTTGTGCTGGTAGCTTTAATATGGTCTTGTTGTGATCATTTGGGTAAATGCCCAGAAGTGAGATTGCTGGGTCATAGGGAAGCTCTATGTGGAGTCTTTTGAGGAAAAAATATGGAACTCTTCATGAATTTGCGTGTCATCCTTGCTCGGGGGACATGCTAATCTTCTCTGTATCGTTCTAATTTTAGTATATGTGCTGCCGAAGTGAACACCTGATTTTTTTTGAGACAAGTTCTTCTTATGAGTCCTGGCTAGCCTTGAACTCACTAACCTAAACTGAACTCCAACTCATGATTCTTCTTCTGCCTCAGCTTCCCACATGCTGGGATTACAGGGTCATACCACCACTGCTGCTTATTTTCTGATTAAAAATGCAGTGAGTCATAATAAAAACTTTGGAAAATGTGAAAAAGCATAAAAATGTAAAACTTCTACAATGCTGACTTTGATCTATATCCTTCTAGTATTTTTTTGTACCCATAATACACACACACACACACACACACACACACACACACACACACACACACACACACACACAGAGGAGCACACACATCCAACTACAGTTGATCTCCAGGCTTTTAAAATCTGTGTCATCTTCCACTAAAAAGAAGGTTACTAAACTGGATGCTGGTGGCTTGGTGGCTTGTGCCTGTAATCCTAGCTACTAAGGAGGCTAAGATCTGAGGATTACAGTTTGAAGCCTGCCCAGGCAGGAAAGTCTGTAAGGCTCTTATCTCCAGTTAACCACAAAAAGAACTACAAGTGAAGCTGTATTTTAAGTGGTAGAGTACCAGCCTTGGGTGAAAATGCTAAGTGACAGTGCCCAGGCCCTGAATTCAAGCCCTAGTCCCACCGCCACTCCTCACCCCTGCAAAAAAAAAGGGTTCTTTTCCCTTGACACATTCTCATTGTGAATCAATCACTGATATTAGAAGAACTAAGAACTTTTCAGATGACTCTACCTTATGGGCTTCATGGAAAACCCATCTCCTCCCTCAGCTCCCCAGCACATTGTAGAACCCAGTGAGAGGGATGGCAGAGGTAGAGCTTTACAGAGTAGAGACTGGCAAGGAGAGGCACAGCCTGCCCCAGGGAGTAGCAAGAGATTCTTGAAATGGATTAGGACCTAAAATCTAGTCCTAGTAGAAGGTGGAGCCTTTGGATATCACAGCCCCTCCCTCCATTCCCAGGTCAAGAAACAGGCTGAGCAGTTAAAGCATGAGGAGGCGCCTAACTTTGCCAATCAGACCTGAAACCCATGGCTTGGTTTCTTTCCTACAGCACATTACTTGACCCTTCTTAGTTCTGGCTTCCTTGCTTGATAGGGCAGTTGTGAAAATTAGGGAGCTGAGCTTATAGAATAGCATGAGAAAGAACTAGGGACCCCATGGATGGAAGGTATCACTACTCATACATTTAGCAGATTTCTGTTCCTAACCTGCAGGAAAGGGGAGAAAAGACTCTGGAGATTGGTACTGCAAATATATTCAAGACATTGTTGTCTTCCTCCTCCTTTTTCCTAAGTGGCTGCAATAGGCAGGGGCTAAAACACAGATGGGTGGTGACCATTGGTGGCAACTGCTCACATGTAGAATTAACATTAATATTACTTGAGGGAGTGTATGGAGAGAGGAATACACTTTCTAAAGCAGGAACTTAATCTAGTTGTTACTGCCAAAGGATACCTTGCTTCCTCATGCACCTGATCACCTATGGGTCTTTTCAATAGAGAATATCTGGCCAGAATATCTAGACAGGAGTGTGCCAGGTTAGCTCTGCTGATGGGAGCTGAATGGTGAAGCTATAGATGACCTGGAGTAGCTCAGCTGAGTAGGAACTTGATTGAGCCATCTATATAATATACATGATGTAGTAGGCATTTTTATAAAGCAAAAATGGGTAAAATCATTTAATAATATATTTTATTTAACCTTGTATATCCAAAATACTCTTATACTCAGCCATTGGAACCCTATTGGTATCTCAAGTTCTCAGCAGCTCCCCAAGCTGGTGGCTGCAATATTGGAGCCTGGGGCATACTCAGGCCCACAGAAATGGGGCACAGGTGAAGAGGCACAGTCTAGGGAGACTGGAACTACTTGGGAGAACTCTGCATTTCAAGGGAAAGCAACAGAGCCCTGGGGAGGGAACACATCAAAAGCAAGCAAATTAGGAAGAAGCTTTGAGCCCCAACAGTTTTTTTTCCTGGTCTGGTGGTGGGTATCCCACTTTCATGGACCTCAGTATCCCCATATGTAGTGCGAGGTTGGGTTATCTCTAAGATACCCCTCCTGGCCTGGTATTCTCCTGACAATAGGACATAGAGAATGAGGTGTGGAGAGCTAATTTGGTCACTTCCCAAGATTAAGAGGGTGTAGTGGGCAAGAGAAGATTTGGGTAGTGTAGAGGATTGTGGATCCATCAGTGGATAGCTGTCTGGATAACTTGTATAGTAAGACTGTCCACGAATGGACAGTGTCCAGTCATTACATGAAGCTGCCTTCTACAAAGTCTGTTTTGGATATGAGGCAGGATTGACGTTATTTTAAAACAGGGCCATGTTTTCATTGTGTTGAAATTCTGAAGCTTCCTCTTGTTCCTGGTCATCCTAGAGGGCTGTCAGTAGCAGCCATGAAAGACAGGAGGGGCCTAACAGGAAATATTAGCACAAAAAGGGAACTTTTTCAGCTGTGTCATAAATGGGCACCCAGCCGGGTCAGAGAGGATGTGGGAAGAGGGAGGGACACAGAGGCAGGTGTGTCTGGAGGGAAGGGTGGAACCCTTTTCAGGCAGACCCTTTCAGCTCCTTAAATCAGAGGCATTGGTTTTCTTGCACTGCAGAGAAGCTGGGATTTGTCTGCCCACCACAGCCGTTGGGGTGGGGAGTGAGAGTTCTTCCTCTTCTCTCTCTCCCTCTCTCTCTTTCCTTTCTTTTCTTCCTCTTCCTCCTCTTCCTCCTTCTCCTCCTCCTCTTCCTCCTCCTCCTCTTCTTCTTCCTCCTCCTCTTCCTCCTCCTTTTTTAGGGCTTGCACTCAGGGCCTGGGCATTGTCCCTTAGCTTTTTTTTTTCCCCCAGGCTGATGTTCTACCACTTGAGTTGCACTTTTGCTTTCTGCTTTTTAGTGGGTTTCATTGAAGATAGGAGTCTGAAGGACTTTCCTGCTTGGGTTGGCTTGGAACTATAGTACTCATAGCTCAGCCCCCCCACCCCCCAGTAGGATTACAAGCATGAGCTACTAATATACTGCTTAGGAACATTGCTCTTCCATCTTTTAAGGAGTGTCTTTTCTTTTTAAGATACTACCATCCATTAATTAGCTTGTGTCTATTTGAGGGATCCCTATCTTCCTATCAGGAAAAGAGCCTGGACTCTCTAGTTGCTGGTCCAATTCTACTGCTCTCAGAGAGGAAACTGTGTCCCAAATGATTCACACTACTCTTGAAGGTCACTCCCCACCCCTCCAAACCAGGCAACCCAGAACTCGGCACTAGAACCCATGCCTGCTTTCCACCTCCCCATAGGTCCTGTCCTGGAGTTTTGTTCATAGAACTCAACAGGCTGCTTTGGATGTGTGTGTGTGTGTGTGTGTGTGTGTGTGTGTGTGTGTGTGTGTGTGTGTATGTGTGTGGCGGGGGGGAGGGGGAATTGTGGGGCTTGACTTCAGGGCCTGGGCACTGTCCCTGAGCTCTTTTGCTCAGCTAGTGTTCTATCACCTTGAGCCATAGCATCACTTCCGGTTTTCTGGTGATTCATTGAAGATAAGAGTCTCCCTGGGACTTTTCAGCTGGGGATTGGCTTTGGACCCTGATCCCCTGATCTCAGCCTCCTGAGTAGCTAGGATAGGCATGAGCCACTAGCCTTTGACCTAGTGATTTTTTTTTTAAATGAAAGCAATCTTTGATTTTTCTGAATACAGGTGAAAATCTTAATATTCCAAGAAAAACTTTGCTGAGTTATTTTTCACAAGCTATTTCAAACATTAAACTGGCTTCATTGTTCAAGGATCATGAGTAGAATAAATCATTTTTGGTTGAATTTACAGGGAAACAAATCATAGGATCAATCTTGACTTAGTAAGCCAGTGTTTCTTGAGCTCCTACTATGTGCTGAATGGGGTGAAGTGCAAAGGAGAAAAAGTAGCACTTACTCTACCTGAGGTCTGGTATTAGATGGCGACTCTGACTGGGGGAGAACAGATGTGGCTTCATGCCAGGGTAAGGGGGATGACAGCACACTGGGCATAGCCCTGATGAAGGAAAATGGAAGACCCAGGGGTCATGTTAGGTCTCTTGAATAAGAGGTGGGGTGCATGGTGCCAGGAGGGCTTCCTGGATGATTGGCTGTTTGTGAGAACCATTTCTTGACCATAGCTTCTCCCACCATGTCCTAGATCCCCACATCTGCCTCTCACTATCATTGCCCCTCTGCAAAGCCTTCCGCAGCACAGAGCCTTACCTCAGCTCAGCCACGAGGACTCAATCCTTGGTATGTTCCTTCTAGCATCAAGGAGCTTTGAAATCCCTCCATGATCCAGGAAATCAGGACAGGCTTCATTGTCTTGGGGAACAAGGCGTCTCTCAGCTTGATCCCTTGTTGGCAAATGAATGGTGGAGAAGCCCTGCAATCAGAGGGGGCTGTAGTCTTTAGGGGAGACCATCACCTCTGCACAGGAGGGGGCTTTCTTCTGACACAGAGAGTCTAGGCTCATCCTTGAAGGTGAGCAGATCACGAGTCCCCTCTTAGGCTGAGGGTGATCTGCTTCCCATCAACATTGGCTCCAATCCTGGCACCTGTCCTCTTGGGGGGCTCAGAATGTTTACAAAAGCAGCTCCAGGCTGTGGTAGACTTGAAGGCAACTAGTTAAAGTCACCAAAGATTTGATTGGAAACCACCTGGTCACAAAGGCTCTTTCTGCTTTTGTGTGTAGAAGCTGGGATTCCACAAGGAAGCGAAGGTGCCGTGGGCTCCCTCAGGTGTTTCTGGTCATGGGCTAAGCTCTACAGGAGACCAGGAAAAGCCTAAGACAAGGTCTTGCTTTCAAGGGTCTGAAAATCTGCTTGGAAGATGTTAACACCCACTACATGCCCAGCCTTATGAGAAAGGGTGACACACTGCAGTGGGTACAGGCTGCAAGGAGTTAAAGAGCAATGTGTACTTGCCAGTCCAGTGCTTAGAGTCAATAGATTCGAGACTTGCAATAAACTTCCAAAGGGTTGCCGGTAAGATGACAAGGACTGACGTTATTCAGTAACTGCTACACGGCAAGCCCTTCCTGGGTGTGACATATCCATTAATTCTCACAGGGACTTTCACTTAGCAGATGAAGAGCTGAGGCTTAGAATGTTTAGGTTAACTTACATGAGGTGCTGTGCCATCCAGGAGGTGACAGAGAACTGATTCCTGACTCCTGATTCCTGTGGGAATCAAAGAGAAATGAACTGGTTAAGGGAGTCAGGGGTGGGGATGTGATTGTCACTGCAGGTTGGTCCCCCATCTGTCTACCTCACTTCTGGCCTTTCTACTGTGGTTAGCTGAACGCTTTAGAGTTGCTGGTGACACAGATTCAATTTTAGCCATAAACAATGAGAATTTAGGAAGCAATAATCCACTTGATATCAAGTAGTAAAACTGTGGATTTTAGTCCAGCACCAAGTTGGGATGACTTTATTCATTGGCTCATATCTCTTTCTAATGGCAATTTAAGAAATTTGCTTTTGGAACTAACTAAAGCACTGTTGTAAAAATGCAACTACCAGCACCAAGAAATCCCAGGTCACGAAATTCAAGTGGGACGACATCCCACAGGTGTGCACTGTATAATCTTGCAGATGGAGAGTCCTCTATTTCTACTCTCCGAGGGCCATGTGACTTGCTGACCACCACTATTGTGGTCGACAGTGGAGGATAAGAATTCTCTCATAATATTTGTTCTATGTGCTGTGGGCCACATGGTATGTGCATGTGGTGCAATGACTGGACAGGGGCAGAGGAAATGATTTGAACGCTAGTAAATATTGTGCAATGATTAGGTTGAGATATAGGGAAGATTCAAGGACTCTCATCCGAAGGCCCCAGTTTTCATAAGCTTCCTCTAGTGGACTTATATCCATCTTTGTAATCTCAAGGTTTCTCTGTTCTCAGACTAATATACAAATACACAAAAATCACTGAACAACAATAACAAAAGGCTTTTGTGTTATTTTTCTGACAATCTGTAGCCCATGGGAATTTGTGCCTTAAAGAAGGATAACAAGTAGGTGGCAGATCTGATTCTTACCTGGTGGGGATGTGTTCATTTCATTCTCGTGGCCCTGAGTCTTGTAGATTATTTGCTGAGGGTAGGAAAACATGCTGCCTGATTCTGGGTTAGCTTTGTTGCTACCTGTATACATGCTCATTTAGCAAATCGCCTCCTAATTCAGATTTCAGCTAGTCTCTAGGAACTTAGAATTCTGGCTCACAAGCTGGACAGCACAGATGACAAAGCAGAGGGTGGAATCCCAGGTCCTTTCTTTGTCAGTCATTGATAAGCACTTGCTTGCTTTTGTCTATGTGAGGTACTCGTATCTTTCCGCAACTGCTCTGTCAGAAGGGTCGGAATGGAGAGGGGCTGTAAAAGTGAATTGTTGGGTCAGGTGCCTATGGATCACACCTGCGACCCTAACTGTTCTGGAGACTGAGATCTGAGAATCAAGGTTTGAAGCCAGACCAGAAAAATCCCTGAGACTCTTATTTCCAGTTAACCAGCAAAACCCAAAAGTGGGATGTGATAAACCACCAGCCTTGAGCAACAAAACTAAGGGGGAGCATGAGGCACTGAGTTCAAGTCCCAGTACTGGCACATACACACACAAAAAAGTGAGTTATTTCATAAAATGGCATTTCTGCTTACGATAACAATATAGAATAAAATGAAGTCATGTTCTTCCCCCATGCCTTTTTCAGCAATTCCTTAATCTTTTACATTCTGATGTACCATTTCCAGCCACCTTGCAGAGAGCTACCTATTTGCAGAAGTCATTAAAAGCCATTGTTTAACTAAAGGCTTTTCTTTTCCTTCCTTACAGTTCTCAACCCTGGCATTTATGCAGACCTGACTCAGCAATGTTCTATTTTGGGAATTTGTTACCTCTTCTCAGATTCTGGGCTGCATTTCTCTCATTTTTGACTCTTTACTCAGAAATGGCAATCGATTTTGACTTCTGATATAAAGTAGTCCCTCACATCTGCCCCCTATCACTGGATAGGCTGTGGACTAAATTTTCCTTTCTTCCTGACTCCTGGACATACTAACATTTTGACCATTATGGAGTTCCATTCTCTAGGAAAGAAGCAGTGAAGCATTTGACTAGAACACAGGTATACAACTAGATGCCATTCCCTCACACCTGTAACTCTAGCTACTAGGAGGCTGAGATCTGAGGATTATAGTTTGAAGCCTACCTGGGCAAGAAAGTCTGTGAGGCTCTTATCTTTAATTAACCACACGAAAAGAAAGGAAGCACAGCTGTAGCTCAAGTGGTAGAATGCCAGTCTTGAGTGGAAAAGCTAAGGGATAGTGCCCATGCTCAAAGTTCAAGCCCTAGTACCAGTCCCTTCCCCCCCAAATTCTAAACAAAACCCAAATGAACACAGGTTACACATATTTCCATCCATCCATCCATCCATCCACATCCACACAACTCCCACTCTGCCGCATTCATTCTCCTTAAATGCCATCTATGGTAGAAAGCTCCCTACACAGTGGCTGTCACAGAACCCCGAACTAAAAAAAATATTATTGGCTATTACTATTACTAATAATACATTGATCATCCTCAAAGGAAAATACAGTTCCAGAATTTTTTGTTGTCATGTTCCAGAGTCAGAAAGCTCTCTTATTTGTATAGTTTTCCTCCACCATCACACACACACACACACACACACAGAGCACATTAAGAGTCTGTTCATTCTTGAGATGTGTGCAAAATTCCAATTCCTGTCAGGAGAATTTATGTGTGGCTTTAGAGGGGATAATCGACCAGTTAGTATGTGCGTACTGATTTTATACACATACGCATTGAGTTTACAGCACACATTATAACATCTTCAGTCTCTGCCAAGAATGGATATTTCTTAGCCCGTGCATTTGCATATTATGGGTTCATAATTCCAACTAGCTGTAAAGATCTCCATGGAAAAATAGAGTCACTGTACTCTGATGGTTCTAAATTTCAATCTACTGGTAGAACCTGGATAATTTTTGCCCCTGCTAATGTGCCAGCCCTGTAATTTTTATACATACACACACACACACACACACACACACATTCACATCTCTGACTTTATCCTGCTTCTAAGCAAGATTTAATAGCTGGGAGTTGAATTATGCTGCTTATTCCCCAGACTTCATTAACTTTCCAAAATATATTATACACACAGAACAATATACTATGGTCTCATTATATATGATTAAAAAGAAAAGATTTTTCAAAATAAATGAATCAACGGTATCTTATCTTTCCCTGGCCTCCTACCCTCACTTCTACCTTCAGCTTGAGTTATCTGCCCAGTTTTGGCTTCACTGAGCTCTGTGATGAGGCAAGGAGCTCCTCAGGAATTGCTTTTGCAAGGTAATAGCACCCAAAAGTCCAGCCATCCCCGCCCCACCCTCTATTCAATCCTTAGGCCTTCTGCCATGGACAGCCATGAGTTTGACAAACAAAATGCAGCCAGGCACAGTGGCTCAAGCCTGTTGTCCTAGCTACTAAGGAGGCTTGGATCTAAGAATCACGGTTTGAAGCCAGCTGGGGTAAGAAAAAGTCTGTGAGACTCTTATCTCCAATTAATCATTAAAAAGCTGGAATTGAAGGTATGATTTAAGTGGTAGAGTACCACCCTTGGAAAAAAAAAAAACAAAGGGACAACACTCAGGCTCTGAGTTCAAGCCCCCAGTATTGGAGCATACATGTGCATACCCACAAACCCACACATACTAGAGCAGTGAGAAGAAAAGAAACTTTTGTGACATTCTTTTAACATCTTGCAGCTATGACAAACTCAAATTTTAAAAGTGATTGCATGAAGGTTTTCTTTTTGAAGTTCAGGAAAAAGAGGCCAAATTGAATTCTATGCTTGCTTGTTTTAGAGTGTAGAGAAGTAAATGGCTAAACCACAGGAGTTTCAATCCTGATGGCTGTGATGGAATGCCATAGAAACACATCTTGGTCATGCTAACCTTGGGATCACTGTGTGGAGTCGTGGGCACTGGAGTTGGTGGGTCAGTGTGCTGGAGATGGTGAGCACTTGTGTGGTGGGCTTTGCTCAGTGATGCTCAATCCAAAAGTGCTTCAAGGAGCATCCCAATGTCTGGGTACTCTGTGCCTTTTCAGGTGTCTGGAGTAGGGTTTCCAGAGAGCTAGGAACAAAACTGCTGCTGGGGAGAGGCAGCCTGAGCTTTTTAGGAGACTGAGGGGCGCTGGCTCAGTACCTCTCAGATTCTGTCCTTTGTGGATAATTTTTAATTAGAGGCCTTTTCTTTCGTGCTTTTTGTCCTCTCTCTCTCTCTCTCTCTCTCTCTCTCTCTCTCTCTCTCTCTCTCTCTCTCTCTCTCTGTGTTTCTCCTTACCAAAACTAAATGCACTAAATGTTTAGTTCTTATTAAAAGCTTAATCACAGAAGAGCTGAATGAAATCTGTACAATTAAAAAATAACTTTTTTGTAAATAAAAAAATGTGTGTGTGTGTGTGTGTGTGTGTGTGTGTGTGTGTGTGTGTGTGAAACCAGGGCTCTGGGGATTGAACCCAGGGCCCTTGGCATGGTAGGTAACTGGTAATGATTGAGCTATATTCAGCTCCTAAAGATCCACCCCCCCTCCTCTGTCCTTCCTGACAGAGGAATCTCACTATGTAGTCTAAGCTGGTCTCAAACTCATAATTCCCCTGCTGAGTCTCAGCCTCCCAAGTGCTAGGATTATAGGTGTGCACCAATATGTCTGGCAAATTTTTTAAAACATTTAAAAACTTTTAATGTTTGCATGTTTTAAAAACATTTAAAACTTTTAAAAAAACATTTTAAATAGCTTCATTGTAGTATAATTTACATACCATACAACTCACTTTGTTTTAGGGATATAGTCCAATGTAACTCTTTACAGAAAGAGAGAGAGAGAAAGAAAGAGAAGGGGGGAGGGAGGGAAAGAGGGGAGCCGAGGTTGTAGATAGAGGATGATTGTAAGGAATGTTCTGTTGTAGCCATGCAGGTGTGCTTTCATCTCACCTTCCCTGTGGAGGGAGCCACGCCACAGGAACTATGGCAGCAAAGGGACACATATATCTTGGGTGGGGCTCCTCTTGGTCTACATAGTCCCATCTTGGCAGATGAGGCTCTTCAATGCTTGCAAAACAGTTCTTCCCCAGGTCACTAACACATATGCCAAGGTATTATCTCATCAAAAGCATATTCATGAACACATTTGGCCCTTACCATTTCCTATCTTCACAGACAGATTGTGGGGAACAATTGCTGGGGTTATCCAGGCCAGTTCCCCCAGGTGTACTTAGCCAAGTACTGTCCCTGGAGCTGAGCTGAGGGAGTGGGTCAGGAGCACTCTTTGGTCAGCAAGTAAGTGGAGACAGACTGATCTTTTTTGACTTGGTCCTGTTGCAATGACCCCATGTGGGCATCAGGAAGGGGCAGAAAGGCAATAAAGAGGTCACCAAGGACCTGTTTGTCCCTATATAGGTTGCTAGTGCGCCAGTTCACTATCTCAGCTGCAGACCATGTTTCTGTACTGCGAGGAAGGGCCTGGCTTGATTTTACCCAAGTTTCTCATCCAGAGTCCCAAGAGGAGTTGAGGGAAGGGCCGTTCCTAACTTAGGTCTTTAGTCCAAAAGCAGCAAGACTTTGATTGCACCCAATAACTCTGAGCTTGAAACCAGGCCACTCAGAGAACCACAGCCACCACTTGCTTTGGAGTTCTGTCGATAACTCCCTATTTTAAATCCAAGTTGCATCTTACTGGTGTGTGTGTGTGTGTGTGTGTGTGTGTGTGTGTGTGTGTGTGTGTGTGTGTGTGTGTGTGTGTGTGTGTGTGTGTGTGTGTGTGTGTGTGTGTGTGTGTGTGTGTGTAAAAACTGTATTTGAGGATTTTAAAAAGGACATTTCATCTTTAAGCATTCAAAGCTTTTAAAAATCAGTTAATAAAGAAACAGGTTGAATGTAATTGTGAGTAATAACTAGACATTCTGTGTGTGGTGGGAAGTGAAGAGCTTATGCTTTGAAAGGGGGACAGTGGTCCCTCTGATTCAAGGAATTGTCCCAGGGGATTCAGCCTGCTGGGACACTTGCTTCGAAGGCCTTTTTCCTTTCAGCCTTTGCCAGCTGTGGAGCAGCAAGCCAGCCATTAGGGCAGGAAGCCAAGCTTTCTCTGGAACGGAGAGCCACAGTGGGAAGAAGGAGGGTGGCAGCAAGCCCTGATGGAGTAGCCACCAGGCAGTTTCTGCTCACAGGAGGGCTGTAAGGGTCAGCACAAAGAGAAACCTGGCACTTCTGGAGGCTTGCTGGAGCCTCTCCAGGCTGGAGAGCCAGGCACACAGGGAGTTTCCAAGTGGTGGTTTTCTAAGCAAGGTCACCCTAGACCAGCAATGCCAGCGTTCCCCGGGAACTTATGAGAAATGCCAGTGATCTGGCTCCATTCATCTGGACCACCTGAATCAGGAACCCTAGAGAAGAGCCAGGTGTCAGTGGCTTATACCTGTTATCTTAGGGACTGGGAGGCTGAGATCTGAGGATCATGGTTAGAAGCCAGCCTGGGCAGAAAAGTCTATGAGTCTCTAATCTCCCATTAATTACTAAAAGCCAGAAGTGGAGTTACAGCTCTAGTGGTAGAGGGTTAGCTTGAGCAAAAATGCTTAAAGACAGAGCCAAGGTCCTGAGTTCAAGCCTCAGTACATACACACACACACACACACACACACACACACACACACACACACACACACACACACACACACACACACACCTGAAACTCTAGAGGGGACACCAGCAGTCTCTAGTTTACAAAACTTTGGTAAAGGGGTTCCTATGAACTACCCAGTTTGATTAAGAAAGGTTTGTTAAGCAGTGACTGATAATAGAATGGCTGAGGACCAGAGTATTACTTTTGTGTTGTTGTTTTTTAAATAAAATGATAACACTTTAAGTTCTGTCTGGTTAATGTAATGAAGAGTTTTATTATTCCATAGAGAGTATAATTGACTGGCTTGCATAACAAAACACAAGGAACTACTCTGAGAAAGAGCAGAGGGGAGATTGTGAGTGTCCAGGGATGGACATTCTGTCAAGCTCAGCCCTTCCTAGTGTGGAAGGATGAGCACGGTTATTCACATTGGTGGGGGGCCTTGTTTTTCTTGCTGAGAAAAATCATAGTGATGGTTGCACTGCATGGAGTTCTTGAACACAAAGAAGGCTAAGGCACATCCCATAGGCAGTGTGAACCCTGGGCCTGTGCCCCATGGGCCCATACTGAGAGGATATCTTTCCCATGGGCACTGCTATTGCACAGATGGCTGTGGGCACCCATCCATATACCTTAGTTTTGCAAAACTACTGAGGTGGGTCGGAGCTGCAGTTCAGCCTTATGGTTTTCTTACTCAGGCCATTTATCCTCACATGTGTTGGCCCTGTTGCAAATAAGAACTCTCCTAGTCAGAGCTAGAGAGAGGGTTGTCAGTGTAGGCCTGGGGCAGGGGATAGACCTGACATTTCTCAGCTCTCATTTGATTGCCATTTTCACTTCCCTCTAAGTACCTTAGTTTCTCTATGCAAAGAGGTAGTGTCTGGAAGGAGAAAGGTGAAGTCTCTTTTGGAGACAAGCATGGAGATGGTAGAACAGGTGCAGCTGGAGCTAGAGCTCAACCCTGGCTATGGTGGAAGGCATTCTCTCATTTTTCCAGCATCAAGGAGGCTGGGAGAAGGTGGGTCTGACTGAGGATGGGGTTTGCTCTCCCAGCTAGCTGTCAGAAGGGTCCAAGTAGGTGAATTGGGATTGATTACAATTTTTAAGCAATCCTCAGAAGCAGTAAAGAATTGGACTCTTAAGTACTATCTCTGGGACCAAGTGGTCCCAGAGATAATGCTGCAAGAAGAGAGTATTTGTAATAAAATACAAATACTTTGCATTTTATTTATATTCTGGGAGTTTTGGAATTTTTCCTGTCTTGGCTTTTGTTATGTGCATGTATGTTCAAAGAAAACTGATTTAAAAACTGAAGCCCTTTAGCAAGAAAATCAATCCTGTAGAGACATGAAATACTTTGGAAAAATGGTCAAAAGCAATTACTAAGCAAAAAGATACTTTGAGATATGGTTTCATTCTTACAGAAATGTATCTGTGGCTCAAGAATTACCCCCCCTCCCAAATCCTCAAATAAACAGCCATCCCACTAATAAGTGGTCTAAAGAATTAAGAAGAGACCTATCTGAAGAGAAAATAAGAATAGCTAATAGACACATGAAGAAATGCTCAACATCTCTGGCCATGAAAGAAATGCAATCAAATCATATGAGCTTCCACCTAACCCCAGTTAGAAGGCCATTATCAAGAAAACAAATAATAGTAGATGTTGGTTGGGATGTGGTCAAAAGGGAATGTTACAACACTGTTGGTGGGAATGTAAATTGGTTCAACCACTCTGGAAAGCAGTATGGAGGTTCCTCAAAAGACTAAACATAGAACTACTATGATCCAGCAATCCCACTCTTGGACACTTATCCAAATGAAAACAAATGAGGCCACACTATACCAGCACAACTATGTTCATTGCAGCATTATTTACCATAGATAAGATATTAACTAACCCACATGCCCCTCAGTAGATGAATGGGTCAAGACAATGTGGTACATATACACAATGGAATTCTATGCTTCCATCAGAAAGAATGACATTACCCCATTTGTATGGAAATGGAATGACCTTGAAAAAATCATATTAAATAAAGTGAGCAAGACCCAAAAAAACATAGGCTCCATGGTTTCCCTCATTTATAATAATTAGTTTATGTCTAGGGTAGTCCTAGCAGAGGATCACAATAGCTATGAACATATGGCCATATAAAATGATGCTAATAGAAATGAACTCTAAGTTATAGAAACAAGAGGATTTTTTAAAATGTACTGTGTGAAGTTTCTTTCATTTTTTTCTTTGTTCTTTTCCTTTGGTTTATCCCCTGATGTCACTGTTTTTGATTTTGGTACTCTGCATTTTGTATATACATTTATATGATTTAGGGAAGGGAAAGGGAATAACAAAATGGTGAGACAAAGGACAAAGGGTGAACCAATGCAACATCAAAACTCACAAGACACTATGTTAAATGAACTTTGCAACTTGGGCTGGGGGAAGGAGTCAGAGGGAAGGGAAAGTGGGAGAAAAATGAGAGAAGGGGTAAAAATATTTGATAAGAAATGCACTCATTGCCTTACTTATGTAACTAACCCCTCTTTATAACACCTTTACAATAAATTAAAAAAATAAACTATTAAAATATATCTGTGTGCAGGGGCTGGTCTTGGTAATCTGAGCTGTTTGAAAGGTAGAGATAGGAAGGTCACAGTTTGAGGACACCCAGACAAAAGTTAGCAAGACCCTACTTCAAAAAACATGCTGTGCATGGTAGAGCATACTTGTAATCTAAGTTATTTGGTAGGTGGAGGAAGAAGGACTATAATCTGAGGCCATCCTAGGCAAAATTGTGCAACCTTATCTGAAAACTAACGCAGAACCAAAAAGTACTGGGGTACTCAAGTGGTAGAATATTTGCCCAGAAAGTACAAGGTCCTGAGTTCTGAGTTCAAACTTCTATGTGTAGAAGCACAATGAATGCTAAAATATTAGTGAAACTTAAAATTTCTCTTTTAGCTTATATAGTTTCATGTAGTGTTTGTAGTTTCTTTCTAGTGTATTACTTTTATAGTTCGACAAGAATAGTTACTGAATTTGATTAAAACAATAAAACACAGGTGTCTTCAGATCATTTAGCTGACTTGACCTCTTCACTCTAGATCTTTGGTCCAGCCTTGTTCCTGCATGTGGTTGAACACAGTTCATCTAACAGCAGTGATGGCATCTTTAAGTTCACTCATGTTTCCTGTGGCATTTCCTCTGTACCCAGCCCAGTGGTAAAATGTGGAGGAGTTCTAGAGAAACTTACATGTAGAAAGTTCATTCATTCATTCAAATCTAGTGTATCAAGTGTTGGGCATGGTGACATATACCTGTAAATCTCTGCACTCGAGTCTGAGGCAGAAGATGATGAATTAGAGGCCAGCTTGGACTACATAGTTCCAGAGCCCAGTCTGAATGACATGACAGAAACTATCTGCAAAAAAGAAAATGCAAACAACAACAAAAGATGTATTAAATGCTTTGTGGCAGGCGCTGTGCTGGGCTCTGCAGATCCCATCCAGTATTATAGAGTGTTGTTGATTGCTTCTCTTCTGAGCAAGTTCACCTTTAGGATTGATCCAATTCTTCATCTTTTATTAGAGGAGAACAACACAGCATGGGATTATGGCATCTGAGGGCCCTTTAGGAACAGGCAGGCTAGGATTTGAGCCTGGATGGAGAGTAAGATAGAGTCCATACGAGGGATCACCTGAGGAAAATTCTGCCTGTCATGACTGCTTATTGATGTTTTCCTGCCAGGCACTGGGCTAAGTGCTTATGTTGATTCTTAATCTCTGCTACAATCCTTTAAAGGCAGGAAAACCAAGAGCAGAGAGGTAAACGAGGTTGGCTGTGAGACACACATCTAGGAAGGAACAGAGTTCTATTTTTTCTTCCCCAATACTGAGGTTTGCACCCAACGCCTGCATGCTAGGCTCTATCACCTGAGTCAAACCCCTAGTACTCTTTCTGGGTCTTTGAGGCCCTCTGTCTCCACCCTTGTTCTTTGACAACTCTATTTCCAGGCTGTTACAGGCTATCAAGAGTTTACAAAGCCCACAGATAGGCTCAAGAGACTGTGACACAGACACACAATAGACACACACACACACACACAGATACATACACAAAGGCACACATAATAGGCACACACAGAGTTAAAGTGTCACTCTATGAATAAATGACAAAACACAGCTTTGCAACCTTCAGAGTTAACCTGATACTCCTGGCCTGAAGTCTTCATGTTAGTTCAGACTTCAGGGCAATTATTTAGGAAGTGTGATGACTCAGACAGGGCTGGGCTGAAGTATAACTTAGTCCAAATAAAGACTGTGTGTGTGGTGAGAGGGGAGCCAAGTTGATCCTGTAAACAAGATGAGAGAGGCCTTATTGGAACTCTTTAAGAGAATAGTTTTTAAGTCTGCATTTACACTTCTAAAAAATTCTTTATCCTTCTTGTTCTAGCTCAATTATATACAAGTGACTTCTGTGTCGGATGGACCCAGTTCCAGCTTCAACTTCTATGATACTAGCTTTTGTAACTTTAAATGAAATCAGATTTTTAAAAATCACATTGCTAATGCTATTCTGTCTTACAGATTTCCCAGTATGAAGAAGGAAAACATGAGCACTACCATGCTTCATATACCATGCTTCATAGTTTTTATAGAATTATTTATTTAATGACAGGTTAATCTACCCTTCCTCCCTCTTTCCCTCCCTCTTTCCCTCCCTCTTTCCCTTCTTCCCTCCCTCCCTCCCTCCCTCCCTCCCTCCCTCCCTCCCTCCCTCCCTCCCTTCCTCCCTTCCTTCCTTCCTTCCTTCCTTCCTTTCTTCCTTCCTTCCTTCCTTCCTTCCTTCCTTCTTTCCTTCCTTCCTTCCTTGAGTCAGTCTGGGGCTTGAACTCAGCCTAAAGCTCTTGCTTGACTTTTTGGCTCAAGGCTGGTCCTCTACCACTTGAGCTACACTTTCACTTCTGGGTTTAGAGATAACAGTCTCAAGAGCTTACCTGTCCCAGCTCGTTTTGAACCACAATCCTCAGATCTCAGCCTTCTGAATAGCTGGGATTAAAGGTATGAGCCAGCACATGGCTTAATATCATTTCCGTATGCCTACCACACTGCTAGGTGCTGTGAGGAAGTCCATATGAAAGTGTAAGTGCTTTCATGGGGTTTATTTGAATATCTGTTGAGACAAAGCAAGGCAACATCTGGATTGGGTAGAGAACTGTTTGGTACTGAAGTGTTTAGGAGAGGGACAGCAGGGAGGGCAGGCTTTGTGGCTCTTTGGAAGGGTGGTTGGGATTTCAGTTGGAAGGAGGAAAGCAGGCTTCTAATACAAGCCAGTTAGACCAGTGTGCAGAGGGAAGTCCTGCTTTTGATTCAGCAATATTACTTAGTATATTCCTCTATTAGTTGATGTCACTTCAGATAAATTTAATCCTTACTTGTATGTATGCAGGGGACAAGGGACCTGCCCTACTTTCTCTTCTTACTGTCCTATCTTTCTGGCCCATGGCAATGCTCTTTTCTCTGTCTTGAAGAAAGATAGAGGCAAAAAGATGTGAAGGTCAAGCTCATGCTCAGGAAGAGATTCACTGGGAAGGATGGCTGGCAGAAATGATGCAGAAATCAAGTGAGGAGTTGGCTATGGCTTTCAAATGATCATTGTTTCCATTTCAACTGCCCATTAGGACAGCCCATGCCTTTTGAGCATCTATTAAGATGGAAGCTGGCTTGCTTGGTGGGCAGAGGGCATTCCTTCCTGGCATTACTTTCTGGAATGTTGTTTGGCATACTTTCCCTTGCTACCAAAACTCCTCCAGTGTATTTAGACTTCTGACCTCCACATCCCTCTTGATTTCCATGTCTACTCTTGATCAGATTTGACTGCCTCTCTGTATCTTTGCCCTGACACTACCTATTTTGCAATTTCTAGACATGACATTTTGCACCTTCTCTTGATTTTTGCTCATTATGGCTCCTTCAATCTGCAATGTTTTACTTCACTTCTATTAAGATCCAAAGTATTCTTTAACATCAAAGTGCCTCTTTCTCCAAGAAGACTTCCTGGATCATCCTCCTGGAGCCTTTCACTCCTAGTACTCTGTGGGCTGAGAAAGGGGAGGGAATGGGATGTACTTGCTGTGAAGCCTGGGAAGTTTGGAAGATTTGACAAAGATTTGAGACTCTAGTGAGATGTGGGAGATCTGGGGAGGGGAGAAAGGGCAGCAGGAGTGATAATTCTGTTGGCTGTTGAGTGACATCTGCTAACATTCTTTGAGATAAAGCAAAATGATTGAGTTTCCTTTTGATTTTTTAGGTTTCCCAGATTCTAAATTTTTACAAACTGTGTCATCTGGAGTCCTTGAATTTCTCCAGGTTATCAATTACAGTCTCGCAGCACATCTGTATCCAGGTTGTCACCCATTATCTACACTCAAGATTGTTTGTATGTATTTCCTGTTAGTTGATGACTTGGATTTTCCAGAACAGTTCTGATTTGCAAATGATGATCATGGGGTGACATTATTCAATATATACTGTATTCATAAACTGACATGTTGAATTGAAACCCCTTGTACAATGACTTAAAGACAGTAAGATGAGATGAAATAAGATAGAAAGGAAAAGAAAGAAACAAAGTTTGATCACCATAGGCAGACTTAGGCTCTGCAGCTGAGCTTACTTCTTCTCTGGGCAAGATATCAGTGCCTCTTTGCATCTACCTTGCTGGACAGGGTAAGTACTTATTGAGTGCTTAGAAAGGATAGGCTTCAAGTCCAAGTTTACCTGCGCATTGGATTATTGTATCCTTTGAGGTCTTCAGCATTTACCCTGCTTCATCTGCTCTTTCTACATCTAGCCTGGAAGATTCTTGCCATTGGTGGAAGTAATGAGAGAGGTTGAGTCCCCTTGACCACATCTGGCACAGCAGCACCACTGGTCTATGTGGGAGAGGGAGGAAGCCTCCCTGATCAGACTTCCTTTCACCTGTGAGAGCAACCACTCCTTGGTGGACAGGGCTTCCTGATTACAGACTCCAGTGGGTGAGAGGCCAGGGAGAGGGGTGGGATGTGTGGGAACTGGGTTTCTCACATCCCTGTTCCTGCTTCAGCATTCTACAATTCCATGACTACACCTATGCTGAGGGGCTGAGGAGAGAACCTTCCTTCCCTAGTAGAATCAGGGCAGCTGAAAAGGCTGCTCTGAGGGGATCTCTGTGTATACACTTGGGTTGTGTATCTGCCACCCTGGCTGCCTGCAGCTATCCGTGTGGGCTGGCAAGGAGTGAGGAATAGGCAGTGTTGTGCATGGTGGAAACCACAAATCAAGACTCTGCAAATATCGAGGGTTTCCTGTGTGTTCCTGCACTGCTAGCTGGAAGAGGCTAAAGGGACTTTTTGTATGTTCCATTCACTTCTCTGCACAGCCATCCCTTCCCCATTGCCTCTGTCCCAATGGTTGGAACCTTTTGAGCAGGTCTGCCCTGTGTAGGGCATGTGTTGCTCACTTCTTGCTAACATGTGCATGTGGACTTGTGTTGGGGGTGACTTTGTCTGGTGCAGTTCTTCCCTGCTTCATGACCATACTCCAAGCTGAGATCTATAATTGCTGGGCTGTGGGAAACCAGTGGATCAGGAGAGGCATGGAAATTCCAACCTTAACTTCTCATAGTTCTAATCTAGTGACTCCCCTCCTCCCACCCCACATCAGCCTCAGCAGAGGTCACCAATAGCTTCTCAGTCACTCTATACTGCAGGACAGAGTAGGTACTGCTGAGGCCTTCACTGTTCTAAAAACACTTAGACCCCCATGCTTAAGAAAAATATTGACTCTGAATTGGAAAGAGACCAGTAAACCAGAAAGGGAAAACACTGAATCAAGTGTCTACAAACACACTATCCATCCCCCTGCTACTTACTTCAACTCCAAGTTCATCATTGTAACCCCGTTCAGTGAAGGATGTGGTGTTTTGTGGCAGGTCAGCTAGGATATGAGATAGAGTTAATTGGATATTTAATTTTAGACAATCCAAACATTTAAACGTATCACAGGAACTGCAATGAAATGTATTCACTTAAGTCCCATCAGTTTGAAAAAGAGGGTAATTGAATTAATTTTCTACAAAAGTATTGGTTTGGGGGGATTCTATAAGGGTTTTGAAGGAAAGGGATTCTATGCTGAGCTGAGCCAGTTGCCTGGTGAAGGGAGGGTTGGCTAACTGACCGTTGGACTCTGGCTCTTTGGAGATTATGATTGCTTAGGTGATGGAAACTATTTGTGGTGCAATGCCTGAGGATGAAAGCTCTCGGCCTGGGTAAGGCATGAAGGAAGTAGAGGGCTGAAGTGCAGCTCCTGTTGTACCATCGAATGAGGAAGCTCCACATTCATATTGTCTGAGGTGCAGAATGCACCTTGTTAGTACAGAGGGAGGAAAGAAGGATGGCCTTGATCTGCTACGCCTGCTCTATCATTTAGGTAAACTTTTACTTCCCAACTCTGCTCTTCCAAGGGATTGTAGTCTAGAAGCCCTTCTAACCTAGTTTGTGCACAGGTGAAGATCAATGTTGGCTGGAGTATTTGCTGTTTTGTGAAAACAATCTCCTGTATAGCATCAGCATCGGTGCTTCTGAAGTTGCTTGTGTGCATTAATATAGTTTAAGGTTTCTGCATTCTTCATGTCTTGTGGTTTGGATTATATGGAAAGTAAAGTAAAGAACACTCAGGTTTCTCTTATGTAGGAAGGGGTGTCATTAGTGAATGTGTGACACTAGGCTGTGGATTTTGAAGGGGTGTGATTATACTAGAGCTGTCATTTGCTTTGTGTTGAGGAGATTTATATACTTGCTTACTCTCAAAATCAGAGTGGAGAATATCCATGGCACAGGAGAGTTAGGTGACTAAGAGCTGCTTGGTCCTATTGCTATTTGTCATCATTTAGTAACATTTAGCAAATAGTTTTACAAAACTTACCACATAAAAATAATCCTCTCCTTCCCTGCTCCTTCTCCTCTTCCACTGAGATGAGATTTTTCAATTCTTGTTCCTGGATTAATTTTTTAAATTTTACTTTTATCCCTAAATAATGTTAAGGAGCTACTTTTAAAGTGTTCAGTTTTAGGCATTATCTGTTGTTTTCCCCACTCACGGAAGGTGACAATTTAACTCTTTCATTGCATCTACTCACATTCATCAACTATGTTATTGTTCCCATTGGTTCACTGGCTTCCTGTGAATGCATAATACACCTGTTTCCATTGTCATGTGGCCTACATTCCTGTGGGAAGGATAATATAATTGATAGTACATGTGTTTATGGGATTAGTTTGGTTAATGGAATGTGAGTGGGAATGATGCCTGCCACTTCTGATCAGAAGCTTAAGAGCTATTGTATAGTCTAGTTGGATTGCTCTTTTCCTCTGCCAGAAATTGGAGATGCCTTGCAGTGAGGCTGATCCTTTCACCTAGATCTTAGAATGAACAAGACATGCAGTGCAGCCACAGCTGGCCCACAGCTGTGATAATTACATGATTGGGAAGTAGCTCTAATTTTTGTAAGCCATTGAGATTTCTTTTGTTACAGTAGTATTTCATAGCAAAAGCTGACCAACATATTACTCTCCGTGTCCTAACACTTTAAGCTATAATTTTGGTGGGATAAATATTGAGTGTTATGGTATGTTCACACTCCTCAGGTGAACAGCCAATTAGCTCTATGATGCTGTTTCTTTCATGAATCACTCTTTGTTTTACCCAGAGTTTATTATTGCATTATTTTTATGTTTATAGTTCTATATGTTTATTATTAATCCAGTCCCCAAATCTCTATCAACTCTCTGAATCTCTCCTCAAAATGTTCAAATTTCTTAGACAAATCTTTCTGTGTCTCTGATATGTTCCAGTCTGGACCAATAGATCTCTACCATAGTCCATAGCTATCATCTTGGAGTCATCTTGTACATCATCCTTGGGATTATTTGACTCTCTTCCTGTGGGGAATCTTCTATTTCCTATATCCCTTGGCTTTCTCTTGTTTCATTAGACCTCTATATTGTTGAAACATATCCTAAAAAGGGAGCATGGATATAACACATTTAGAACTTTGAATGTCTGCACATATCTTTATTTTACTGTCACCTTTAATTGATACTTTGGATGGATAGAGAACACTTGTTTGGAGATCATTTTCCTTCATAATTTTAAAGGCTTTCTCCCTTTTTGTTCAGATTTCTCTTTTTTTGTAGAGAAGCCTAAAATACCCATATAGATCATCTATATGTGCACATGATCTTTTGTTTTTCTTTCTGGATGTTCTTTAAATGAACAATTATTTTAGAACAGCTATACATTTGCAGAGCTAATGTAAAGATTGTTTAGGGAGTTCTTTCTTCATTTATTTATTGTTATTATAAAGGTGATGTACAGAGACCCCTCTGTACCATTATATTAGTCAGATAAAGAGTACATTTCTTTTTGAACTTTTTGAACTGTCACTTTTTCTCTTGATCTCTCCCAGTTTTCCTTCTATCTCCACCCACAAGTTGTATAGTTCATTCTCAACATATTATCTAGTGAGTAATACTGCTGCATTTGTTCACCCTTTTTCCCTCCATTTCTGTGTCCTCCACCCTTACCCTCCCAAAGACAAATAAAATAAAATAAAATAACAGAAAATAAAATAAAAATAAGAGAACATGGAAACAGCAACAAAGGAAAAAACCCTGTTGTTTCCACTTCCTGGACTTCATTTCAATGAACATTATTTTACATGGTCAGATGCACATAGCTGTTGTGCCTATGTGATCCTCTCCTAAGAATCCTTTCCTTTGGTCTCACTCTATGTGAATGCCTAGAGACTTGTATAATTGATTACATCCCAGTATAATTTTTTTCTTTTACCATCTAGTGTGTTTACTTGTAAATTTATAGGCTCATTCTAGTTATCACAAATGAGGGAAACCATGCAACCTATGTTTCTTTGGGTCTGGCTTACTTTGCTTAATATAATTTTTCCAAGTCTTTTCATTTCCTTATGAATGGTACAATATCATTATTTCTGATGGATGAGCATATATATATCTATATCTATATATCTATATATATCTATATATATTACATTTTCTTGATCCATCCATCCACTGAGGGGGATTTGGGTTGATTCTATATCTTAGCTATGGTAAACAATGCTGCAATGATTATAGTTGTGCTGGTAGCTTTAGTATAGCCTTGTTTGTGTACTACTGGATAAATGCCTGGGAGTGGAATTGCTGGGTCATAGGGAAACTCTATATTTAGCCTTTTGAGGGCCTTTCATACTGCTTTCCAGAGCAGTTGAACAAGTTTACAAATGGGATTTTTATCAAACTGAAGAGTTTCTGCATGGCAAAGGACATAGCTAACAAGATAAATAGAAAGCCCACAGAATGGGAGATGATTTTTAATGGGAGATGATTTTTACCCACTATGAGCCAGATAAGGCCTCATATTTAAAATATACTTAGAGCTCAAAAAATTAAACCCCCAAAAATAAACTCTCAAAGAGATAACAACCCAATTAATAAGTGGGCTAAAGACTTAAAGAGAAACTTCTCAGAAGAACTAAGAGTGGCCAACTGACACATGATGAAATGTTCAGCATCTCTACCCATAAAAGAAATGCAAATCAAAACAACATTGAGATTCCACCTTACCCCAGTTAGAATGGCCATTATCAAGAAAGCTAACAAAAACAAATGCTGGTAGGGATGTGGTCAAAAGGGAACCCTACTACACTCTTGGTCGGAATGTAAACTTGTTCAACTGCTCAGGGAGTTTGTATATACTCTACATCCAGTTGCCCCTAATCTTACCATAGGATATTAGCAAGGTACACTTCCACAACAAATGAGCCAACACTGGCATATAATCATCAATTAGGTTTTACTCACTATTCAGATTTCCTTGTTTTCCCTAATGTTCTTTCCCATTTCAGAATTCCATCCATAATACCACACTACACTTAGAAGTCATGTTTCCCCAGACTCCCTTTGGTTGAGACTGTTTCTCAGCCTTCCCTTGTTTTTGCTGATGATGGCAGTTTTGAGGAGCATTGGGCACTAGTTATGTATTTTGTAGGATGTCCTTCAATGGGGATATAGCTGATGTTTTTCTCATGACTAGACTGGGATAATGTGTTTGAGGAAGAAGATCACAGAGGTAAAGAGCCATGATCATCAGTTCATGTCAAGGTTACCTTCTGTCATTGTGACTTGTCATTGTACACTTTTCCTTGATCACTTGGCTGGAGATCGTGTTTGTCATGTTTCTCCACTTTAAAGTGACTCTTATTTTTCTTTCCTTTTCACCGCTTTCTTTTGAAGGAGAGTCACAATGTATAGCTCACACAGAAGGATGGAGTATTTGCATAAATTATTTAGAATGCTTTTGCATAGGAAGTTTTGCCTGTGCTCCTCATTTGTTTCATTCATTCAGTTAGTATTTATTATATACTTGTGAATATTCATTTTATTCTTTGGATTATAATTCAGTGTTGTTTTATTTACCTGGATGCTTAAGTCATCCCAGCTTTGGCCACAGGTAATCTTTTACTTGGCTCCTGTATTCCCTTGACATACTATCATTGTTAGTATGGGGGATATGAAAGGATTTTTTTCCCTGATACTATCAGATATTCGAGCTTCATATATTTTCTCAGTCGTAGAATCAGCCATTTCTCCAAGAAGTTCTTAAACTGATGTCAAAAGCAAAGATCTAGGTACTAGTTGTACTTATTTCTACTAGGATGTCATTGCTTCTAGATACTTTCAGTTTTTAAAGCAGAGGTATGTACATGTGTGTGCTAAGCCTTGTATATACACAATCTTGCAACTATTTCTGTACATAACCATCTACAGCCATATTAAACTAACTATGAATTTAAAATGATACTACAGTCCTTTTTGTTCTAGTTATTTTTGAGATAGGGTCTTGCTTTTTGACTGGCTGGCCTGGAATCAGGATCCTCCCATCTTAGTCTCCTGTGTAGCCAGGATGATAGGCATGAGTCACTGGTGGCTGACAGAAAGTATTTTCAGTCATTAAGTTTTATACTGCTCTGGATGGGAGAGATGGAGAGAATGATGTAAGGGGTGATATTGATCAAGACACATTGTACTTATAAATTGATATGTTGAACTGAAACTCTTTTGTACAACTATTTGAAGATAATGATAAAAAGTTCTTTTGTTAATCCTCAGCTCTCTAGCACCTGACCCAGTGCCCAGACTCATGTATACTCTTAGTAAATATTTGCAGCACAAATGAACAACAAAACCATTAGCTGTGGGATGGTCTGGTGGAATAGGCTTGCTGAAAGCAGTCCCCCCCCCTTGATCTAAGACCTACATGCAGGCTAGGTGGGGACACAGTATGGGTCCCTGAGGGCTTGATCTCAGACCTATTGCAGCCCCCAAAGACTTTATTCATGTGTTTGAGTTTGCATTTAGGAATATGGAAACCAGGGAGGAGAGACCAGGTAGAGGATGGAAGGTGTCTCTACATAATGATGTCTGTCCCCTTCATGTTTCTGTGTACTAAAGGCAGAAGTGCCCTGTTGGGTGGGTGTCTGGTGAGAGGCTGCAGAGAAGGGTGTCATTATGCTATAATTGATGAGCAGGTCAGCTTTCTTCCCTGAGGCAAAGCCTAAAGCATTAGCAGAATGACAGCAGCATTTAGAAAGCCTGGTCACCTGGCTAGACAGGTCTTAGCATGACATAAAAGCAGAGAGCAAAGCAAAGAGGGGCTATGCACCCCAACTGCAGAGACACTGCAAGGTGACCGCCTCAGGGGGTATAGGCCCTGGGTTCTGCCACCTACCCTGGCAGGAAGCTGCTATACAGAGCTGTGATGGGCTGTGATAGGGGTTGGGGGGACATGTCACAGGGTGACTGACAGCCCTGCTTCCAGCAATGGGGCCTGGCCTTGGGCTGATTTTAAGCAACCCAGGGCCTTTCTTGAGTCTCACATACCATGTCCCCAAACAGTAATTAGCCAAGTGCTTCTGATTCACATGGGAAGCCAGAGTTTTCTGAAGGTAACCCCAACTGGAGCTGGGTGGCTGCAGAGGCATGGAAAACCCTTCTCTTCCAATTGTCTTCTCTGACGAGTCTCTGGGGCTTTTTTGTGCCCAACGTAGAAGTAGATGATGTCTTTGGGTTAGGACATTATTCTATTTAAAATGCAAATAGTCACAAGAAGAACACATTAAACAAGTATCAGTAACAACTTCATGTGGATTGGTTTAAAATATTCATTAAGCAATTAGAGCTGGAAAGAATCTCAGACTGCCTGGACTTCTCCAAGCTCCTGTGGCCAGCAGCAGCAACACCTGGAACTCATTTGGGCTGCACTTTCCCAGGCCCACCTAGGCCCCACTGACTGAGAGAATGGGGTGTGCCCAAGCATCTGTGTTTGCAAGCCCTCAAGTGATCCTGATGCCCACTGTAGCTGTGAAACATCACATCAGAAGACAAGGAAACAGAAAGAAAAGGGCAAAGGGCACAAGATATGCTTTAAGACATCAAACTAGCCATAGCAGAACTGGGACCAAAAAACTAATGTTCTCATTCTTAGTCTGTCCATTTGAAAAGACATTTGCTTGCCAAGATCTAGGAAGGAGTTCCCATCCATGGCCTCTGGGAGCAGGAGCATTACCTTATGTAGTTCTAACCACACAGTTCTGCACAGACCAGGTTTGCAAAGGCTTAACATGGTTAAGTAATTCCTCTGGGGTAAGGTAGACAGGATTTCAATCCTGATTTTTTTCCTCTTTTGTACTTACTTGCCTCTGATTGCATCATGTGTACAGACTATGGACAACTGATGTCCAGAAACTTCTGGACAAAGGCAAGTTATTCTGAGCAATCATGGAGTATTCCTTCAACTGGGGGAGCAGGGAACTCGGAGGTTCCTTGCCACCCACCACCTTTTCAGTTTTGCTTCCTTTTGAAAAGTACAGAGGGAGAAAGGAGAGATCTATCTGTCCTTTTCTGCCCCTGAATTTCTATCTTGGCCTAGGAATGGGCTTTCCTGGGTGATTTGCTGCCCTTGTTACTCTGGGAAGGGCTGGAGCCACACGAAATGGGGCCTGCATACCAGGCAGGAGAGCTGACCATGGGCTCCCATATGCCTTTGGAGTTAGAGCCCCTGGGCAGAAACATGACAAGTGGGGAGGGCCTGGGAGTATACACAGAGTGAAAGAGAAGAGGAAATTAAAGAGGCTCCAGTCTCCTTCTCGCTTCCTTCTAGCCTGTTCTGTTGCATTTTTGGCAGGGCTTGGCAAAGCTGGCCTGTAACTTTCCAGTCTGCCTGCTCATTGTCTTGCCCAGAAATACCAGATAAAAGAAACCATGGAATGAGGAATGAGGAGCTTGAGTCCCACCCCCAGGCTGTTCTACCAATACCAACTCGCTTTTATGTCTGCCGTTAGAACCAGCTGTCCTAACAGCCCTTGCCTGCACTGTGTGATCTGTGGTGGTGAGGGGGTGCAGAGGGTGTGTCTCCCAGGAGCCTCACACCACAGACCAGATGTCCACCCACTATCTATCTTGTGCCTGCAATCTGCCTAGCAGCACCCCTTTCACTGGAGTTCTTAGGGTTCCTTTTGTAAGTAGAATGGCCAAGAAGGGTAATGTTTGGTTGGTGGTCATCAGATTTTTTGGTTAAACAGATAGTCACTCTGTGGAAAGGAGCCAATAATTCAGAGCAGAGGCTACTGGGAAAGAGGAACCAAACAAAGAGCAAGGAAAATGACAAGAGTCTTACCAGTTGTCAGAGCCACAGCTCTTGGTTCTAGGAGTGACCCCAGAGATGATGGAGAAGGTCTACCTTGCCCAGGGACATGAAGCTGATGAGGACAGAGCCAGGTCACACCTGGTCTGTGCCTCTCTAAGCCCCTTATGATGATAGATTGTTTCATTCCTCACCTCAGGCTCTTTCTTCTGTAAAGAGTCCCTGCAACTTGACTGCATCTCTTCTCCAAGGAGATGTGACCTTCTCCAGAAAGGTTTTGGGGTAGATCCCATTTGTGTGGTCATTAAACATCCTGTGATAGTCTCCCAGGAAAAATATGTTAAGGTAGGTCCTGGGGAGACAGAGGAAACCACTATCCCAGCTCCTATGGTGTTCCTAGGTCAGAGGTAGCACAGAGAAGTCAAACTGCAAACCTCAGGTCTGGGCATAGTTGAGTACACCTATAATTCTAGCTACTTGAGAGAGTAATAGTCTGAGGCTGGTCCTGAGTAAAAATAGAAGACTTGCTGAGATTGGTGGCTCATGCCTATAATCCTAGCTACTTGGGAGTCTGAGATCTAAAGAATTGTTGTTCTAAGCCAGCCCAGGCAAAAAGACACCATGTCACCCAATAAGAACTGGCCATTCACAATACCTCTGTGAATCTGATCATATAAAATAATATCTTTGAAATGAACTCCAGGATATGTAAACAAGAAGTTTTGTTTCCTTGTTGCTGTTTTTGTTTTCTTTTCCTTTTGTCTTGTTTGTTTATCTGTCTTTGGGAAGGCAAATTGGGCACAGAAATGGGGTTAAAGGATGAACAAATATAGCAGTGATATTCACTAGACACTATGTTGAAAGTGAACTTTACAACTTGGAGGTGGGGATGGGAGGGAAAACCTAGGAGTGAGGGAAGAGCTGACATTGTTCAAAAACAAATGTGCTCTTTACCTGACTTATATAACCATAACCCCTCTGTACATCACCTTTACAATAACAATGCACTTGTCATCCCAGTTACATAAGAAGTGTAAATAGGAGGATCATGATCTTGGCCAGGCCAGCCCAGAAGTAAAAGGGAGACCCTATTTAAGACATAATGACAGGGAAAAGAGTTGGGAATGTGGTTCAAGTGGTAGAGCCCCTGCCTAGCAAGTGCAAGGCACTGAGTTCATCACCCAACACTGAAAAGTGAAAAAAAAAAAAGGCAGTTGAGCAAGGTCAGTCTCTGGGCCTGTGGTTGTAGATGGGACATCTCTGGTCAGGAGGAAGGTCATCAGCTAGGCTGGTGCTGGGGATTAAACAGTGAACAGCTTTTGCTGAGCATGTGGAGAAGGTAGGAATGGGAAGAGGCAAGGGCATCCCAGGAAGAGAGGGTCTTTCAGGTAGGATTGTATCCAGTCTGGCTGGAACCTACAGACATGGCTGCACTATGTTTATTGACAGGGAGTGCTTAGCAAGGCCAGATATGTGGGTTGAGCCAGATTATAAAGCCTTGAACAGGCTCATGTTGAGGAGTTTGGGTTTGTCATATCCTGAAGGCAACAGTGAACCTTTGAACACTTTTATTAGTCAATCAATGCTAACTATCCAGTAAGCAACTCCTAGCATCTTAATGGCTTAACTCCAATAAAGGTGTAATTTTACTCCTACGAAGTCTGATGAGACCTCCAAAATCACAGTGGGAGGGAAGAGAAAGATGGAAATGGCACATCAACTCTTAACTACCTCAGCCTGGAAGTGACACAGTTCCACTTACATTTACTGGCCATGGCCAGTCTCGTGGCCCTAGTTTAAATGCAAAGGAAGCAGGGAAGTGTCCAAAGGCGCATACATATTTAGACAGTACTGACTCACTGCCAATGTTATTGTCTGTCATGCAATCTTGATGTTCATACTGGAGTGATGAATGGATAAATTAAAGGCTTCAAGTGTGACTGCAGAGAGGTCAGGCAGAGGCCTTTCTAATTGCCCAAAGGGAACAGTCCTTCTGTCCCCAAATTCCTGTTCCTCTTCAGATTGCAGGTAGGTGAGCACATGGATTTTGGAGGGAAGATGGACAACAATAGTAGTGAAGGAGGCAGCTGGGGGAGAAATGGAAGGTAATGAGGGGGCCTGCTGATGTGTTCACTACGCAACTGGATGCAAGCTCATAGGACTGCCTGAGCTGAGATGGTGGATAGTATTGGAGTTTTCAGAGTTTAGGCCCACCAAAGTGGGTGCCATGACTTCTTGGCACTCAGCTAACATTTTGGAGTGAGTGAGTTGGTAGATGAAGCCATGGGTGAAAATGAAGAACCCAGAGAAAGAAGGAGTTGGGAATGGAAACATCCCAGGAAACAGTCTTCTTTTCCAAGGTGATAAAATCTCTCTCATGTTCCTAACACTCATTGCCACCTATTTGTATCTCTTAGGAGTAATGAAAGCTGCCACATCAGAAGTACTTCAGGCATTTTCAGAGGAGGCTTTTGCTCATTAGTTTCTGCATGTCTAAGCTCATTTGAATCTGGGGCCTGACTGGGCTCCCACTGTGGCCTTCCACTGGTAGTGCAATGGGGGTGGAGTCCTCCCATTCAGCCTCTGTCCCCTACTTGCTCTCCCCAATGACAGGCTGAAGCCAAGTTAAGGGATAATCTGTCACAAAGCTGATGGACAGGAGATGAAAATCTGGATTCAGCTTTGCTGCTAACTTACTGAGTGATCTTGGGAAAGTAATCTTTGGTACCTCGGTCTTAGTTTCCTTTTCTGAAAGTTAGGAGTTGGGTGTGCATGGGAGTTTTAAATGAGATAACCTTCCAACTCACTCCAGCCCTGACATTTCTAGTTCTATGGTATGGAAACTGAGTATCTTAAACATCTGGCAGATTTTAGGACTGTATTTTCCCAGCTAGGAATGAAACACCTAGAGGGATTTCTGCAAAGTGGACAGTCATTTCTGGGGGTTGCAGAAATCATAGCTTGTGGGTGTCAAGTGTGGGCTTTCTCCTCTTGCCTCTTCAGGAAATGGTCTTTTGGAGTGATGAGAGAAAGCCATAGACCACTTCCCCAGGAAAGCCTGCACAGAATGAACCACATACCACACATTTACCCCTTTACAGTTAATTGTAGGGGTTTCACTGGCTCCCTCAAATGCAGTGTGAATCACTTCCTGCCACATGCCTGCTTTTTTCTTCCTAGCAGGTTCTGTTCTATTACAAATTCAGTTCTTGTTCCTGAAGCAAGCTGAGGAAAAGCCTCAAAGGGCCAAAGGGAAGTCCCAGAGGTGTTTTCTCTGGCTTCACAGGACTGGCTGAGGCCTCTCTTGAGAGAGGCAGAAAAATCACATCAGGCAAAAAAAAAATCAGCCCTCAAACTGAAGATATTCGCAGAATAGTGTGTGTGTGTGTGTGTGTGTGTGTGTGTGTGTGTGTGTGTGTGTGTGTGTGTATGTGTGTGTATGTGTGTGTGTATGTGTGTATGTGTGTGTTCACTGATCCTTTGATTCTATGCTTTTTATAAATGTTATTATAAAGGAGATGTACAGAGGGGTTACAGTTACATAAGTCAGGTAAAGAGTATATGTCTGTATTTTTTAAAAATTAAGCTTTTCATTTGAGAAAACCAGAAATTTGCAGGCAGTTGTGAAACATATTAATGCAAAGGGATCTTATGTGTCCTTAACATAATTTCTTCTTATCTTGGGCTGGGAAGGTAGCTCAATGGTAGAGCGCTTGCCTTGCATGCATGAGGCCCTGGGTTTGATTCCTCAGCACCACATAAGCAGGAAAAAAAAAGCCGGAAGTGGCACTGTGGCTCAAGTGGTAGAGTGCTAGCCTTGAGCTGAAGAGCTGAGGGACAGCACCCAGGTCCACAGTTCAGGCCCCACGACTGGACCCCCCAAAAAAATAAATAAATAAAAATAATTTCTTCTTATCTTGTAAAATTGCAGTATAAGATCTTAGTCAGGACATAAACTGACACTGGAGTTGGTAAACCCATTATAAGTTAAAGATACTGCAAAGTGAAGATGTGTTTAATGTTTAATGTACAGAACATCTTGTATGATAATCCATCATACAGTGAATAATCCATGTTTACCTTTGCAATGCTATGGCCTTCTGAGAGCTATGGCTTGCTCCTTGGTTGTCCAAGATGTCAAAGTATTGTATTGCATATGGCCACCTCAGGATCAAAACTCAAAATTTAGAGGTTCATTGCTACCAAATGCACATCACTTTGGCATCATCGTGCAATTGAAAAGTTGCTAGGCTGAGACATCATAAATGAGGAACCTCTGCGTAGACACTGATATAGTAAAGCGTACAGAATATTCCTGTTACTGCAAGGTTTCCTCTGGCTACCTATTTATAACCGTATCTTCTTTTACCTGCCTTCATCTCTGCTTATACCTCAGAAGTCATTATTTTGTTCTTTAGGTCTATACTCTTGTCATTTCAAGGAAGTCACATAAATAAAATAATATGTAATTTCCTAAAGATGCATACAGGTTAAAACATGTATTAACAGTTTGTTTAAGTTTATTCCTGAGTTATTATTTCATGGTGTAGATGTACCAGAGTTAGTTTAGCCATTCAGCTGTTGAAGGACATCTAGTTTCTTCTTTGGCCTTGGGGTCATTTGGTTTGTTGATTCATTTCCATGTGTTTGGAGCTTTTTCTGTTAACTTACTGTTACTGATTGCTAGTTGGTTTCATTCTACAGAGGCCAGAAAACACTCTCTGAATGATTTCATGTCTTCTCATGTATTGATTTTTGTTTTATGGCCAGGACAGAGTTATCTTAGTATGTGTTCTTTGTGCACTTAAGGATAGTTTATCTTCTGCTCTTGGGGTGAATGTTTATCAATGTTGATTAGATTCTGTTGATTGATATTCCATTATCTTGGGTTCTTGCTGTTTTTCTGGTGGTTTTATTAGTTGTTGAAACAGGTGTGTTGGTGTCTGAAAGTATAATTATGGGTTTGTCTATTTCTCCTTTCCTTCCACCTGTTTTGCTTCACATGATTTGTTGCTTTGTTGTTTGGTGCATGCACCTTTAGGATTGCTATATCTTCTTGGTGAGTTGAACATTTTATTATTACTAATGTCCCACTCTGTCTCTGGTAATTCTCTTTATTTTGAGAATGACTTTATCTCATATTCATGTAATTAACCCTACATTCTTTCATCACAGTTTACATGACATGTTGTTTTATTTTCTCTTCTAACTTTCAATCTGCCCATATCATTATATTTAAGGTGAATTCCTTATAGTCAGCATAAGAGAGTCATGCTTTTTAATTTGTCTCTATGTAATTTACATTTAATGTAATATTGATACATTAAGGCTTAGGTATGCAATTTCATTTTTTCTTTTTTAGTATGCCTTTCACTTTTACTTTTTTCCTGGCATATTATTTATTACTTGGCAGTTTTCTACTTTAATTTATGTGTAATTTATTTAGTTTTTTTGCATTTTTACTGGCCTCCACACTACCACATTACATAGACATAGTTTTTTCCACTTTACTCATGTCCTTATTTTACCAACTTGAGTGAAATGTAGGAACCTTACCTTTCTTTATGTCTCTTTTTATCCTTTCCTGCTTATAATGTACTTGTTTTAAATATTTCTCCTACATGCATTTAAACCATAACAGAAAGCATTATAATTTTTGCTTCAACTGCCCAACTCAAGAGGAGAAACAAGTGTATTATACTTACCCTTTTCATTCCAAAAAATTTATCATTTCTTTTGGTTTAACAAAGAACTTCGTTAGTCCTTTGGTTTATTGGTGACAGATTTGACTACATTTCCTTTATCTCAGAATAGTTCAGTTTCCCCTTTGTTTCTAAATTGTTTTCTATAGATATGGGATTCTGGAATGATAATTATTCCCTGTCTCCTAAAATAATGTAGCACTGGGATTTGAACTCAAGGCTTCACATTTGCTACTTAGGCAATCTTCTATTTGAGCCATGTGCCAGCCTATTTTGCAGTTGAAAAATATGTCATTTCCTTTTCTCCCCCATAGTTACTAATGAGATAACTTTTGTATTTCTAGCCATTCTCCCACTGTAGGTAGTCATTACTTCTTTTTGCTCATGTTCAGGATTACTTTGCCTTTAATTTTCAGAAGTATGACTATGATTTGTCTTGGCATAGACTTTTCTTTGGTTTACTCAGCTTCTTCAATCTGTAGATTTATGTCCTTTATCCAAAATTTGGAAGTTTTCAGCTGTTGAGCCACCTTTCAGCTTGGCTCCCCTCTTTCTAGAACTCCAATGACAACGTTGTTAGAACTATCCTTATAGAACTGTAGATTTCCACAGATTCCCCCCTCCCCCTAGTCTATTGCTCTCTGTTTTTCAGATCCAGTCATTTTTATTATCTTCCAGTTTATTGAGTTTTCCTCTGGCCCCTTTTCTTCTGCAGTTGAGTCTCCTCACTGAATTTTGTATTTCTCTTTGGTTCTTCCTCCCCCCCCCCCGCCCCCCCCCCCCCCCCCCCGCCGCTCCAGCCCACAACAGCAGCAACAACAGCAAAGTAGCATCTGCATCACTTGGGAACTTCTTGGTAATTTATATCCTCAGGCCTCACCCCAGACCTCCTGGATAAGCCTCTGCCCAGCCATGGCAAATGTCGGGACATGCTGTTTGTGCTATTGGTATTTGTTGTGCTTCTGTTTGTGCAGGAAAGGTAGAAGCCATATATATCAAGTTGCCTGTGTGTGTGTGTGTGTGTGTGTGTGTGTGTGTGTGTGTGTGTGTGTGTAAAATATACAGAAGGATACAGAAGAAACCAGCCACAGCCACAGTCATTATCTTTGGGGATAGGATGTAGGATATCTAGGAGATAAGGATGGGACAGTGAATTTTTTATTTTGTGTTTGTGTATGTTGCTGAGGATTGAAGCCAGCACTTTGAGCATGCTAGACAAGTACTCTGACCACTGAGTTGCACCTCTATTTTGACTTTTCACTATATATTCTTTTAATTTTTTGAGTTTGAACCACTTAATGTCATACTTGTTTAGAAAATTAAAATACAAACACTCCTTTCTATGCAATCTCTGCCTTCCTCATTAGCTTTCTCCCTCACTTTTGGCTTCTTCATGCCAGTCAATATGTCTCTTCAGTTTCCCTTGGATGTAGGTGGCATTTTCTGACATGAGTCTTGGATTAATTCTGTTCTCTCTCTCTCTCTCTCTCTCTCTCTCTCTCTCTCTCTCTCTCTCTCTCTCTCTCTCTCTCTCTCTCTCTCTCTCTCTCTCTCTCTCTCTCTCTCTCTCTCTCTCTCTCTCTCTCTCTCTCTCATCAGTTGTGGGGCTTGAACTCTATACCTGGCATTGTCCTTGAGCTCTTCAGCTCAAGGCACATGCTCTATCACTTGAGCCACAGTGCCACTTCCAGAAAGAAAACTTTCTTTTTGTTGTTGTTGTAGGGCTTGAACTCAGGGCCTGGGCTCTGCCCCTGAGCTCTTCAGCTCAAGGCTAGTGTTGTACCACTTTGAGTCAGAGTGCCACTTCCTAATTCTGTGCTCTCATCTGGACTCTCAGGTACTCTTCTCTGGATAACCAGAGCTCCTTGCCAGATAACCAGATACCTGCTGCCACATTTGGGAAGACTTGCCTCAGTTTCCCAGCTTGTGCCTCCACTGCAAGTTCCTTTCCCCTACTTGCTCATTTCCTGCAGGCAGGCCAGTGTCTTTTTAGCCTATCTGCTTTTGGTGGGTGCAACTTGACCTTGCAGTCTTTGGGTCTTGGGCATCCCCTGAGTTCTATAGAATCTCTTAATAAATAATTGAGCTGGGTGTTGATGGCTCAGATCCACAATCCTAACCACTGAGGAGGCTGAGATCCCAGGTTCAAAGCCATCCCAGAAGGAAAGTCTGTGAGACTCTCCAGTTAAACAGCAAAGGCCAAAAGTAGAAATATAGCTCAAGTGGAAGAGCATCAGCCTTGAATGAAAAAGTTAAGGGACAGCATCC
This sequence comes from Dipodomys merriami, assembly GCF_024711535.1. Classification (NCBI taxonomy): domain Eukaryota; kingdom Metazoa; phylum Chordata; class Mammalia; order Rodentia; family Heteromyidae; genus Dipodomys; species Dipodomys merriami. Next base: position 19,265,321 of record NW_027203381.1, read on the forward strand.
AGGCCCTGAGTTCAAACTCCAGTACCAGCACCAAAACAAAAACAAAACCCTAAACCAACCAACCAACCAAACAAACAAACAAACAAAAATCTGAATAAAAAGATAGATGGGGTTGGGGAGCAAAGCACAGAAGGTCAGAGTGGAATTGCCCTGCAAGGAGAAGAATGACCAGGTAGGAAAGAAGGGAGGGATGCAGGAATACAGGAGTTGCTGCTAATGGCTTGGCTTTCTCCTGATTGGTTGGGACTAAGCCATTCTCAGTATCCTGAGGGGCCATTGGGAGGCACATCTTTCCCCTTGGGGCCTTTTAAAGGACAGCTGTGCTTTGTATGGGGTGTGATGGAGGGTGCAATGTGTGACAAAAAGCTCCTGCGTAGGCGGGCAGGAGAGCAGGTTGCCCTACCAACAAGGCTTGTCTGATTAAAACCAAGTCAGGGGTGAAGCTGGATTTTAATAAGAAAAGAACATGCCCCCATCGGCCATGCTGTCCCTTGCCACCCTCCATCCCAGCAAAGCAGCTGACATTTCCTGCACATTTTAACTTTCTAACCAAATAATGAAATAATCATACTGGCTCCTCAGTCACAGGGTTCATTTTATCTCATTCCCAGGCTTCAGAATTCATCTCATATTTTAATCTGTTTTGAGCTCTTTTCAATTGCCTTGGAGATAGAGCCAAAGGTTCCCTGAACTCATGTTGCCTGGAGTTGTTTGGTTTAGGTTCCTGTGGGGTATTTTCTTTAATAACATGGCCTATCTTACGGCAGCAGTAGGAATTCAAGGGGGGTGGGGTTGAGGATGGTCTTGCATTTTTGTGGCTTCCTGACTGTAAATGAATGTCCAAATTCTGACTCTGGGGATTCTCATCTTTTGTCTTCTTATGGGTGGTACACTCCCCTCTCCTGCAGCAATGCCTTACAACTAACTGTTCCAGGATGCAGCATCCAAAAGTCCCTTGGAGACCAAGTACATGCAAAACCACCATAACAGCATGGACCAACCTTTCTGAGCTCAACTTTTCTGAAGACCTAGGAGTAGCTGTGCACCAATGGTTAACTTAACCAGATTAACTTAAAAAAATCTTATTTAAAAATCATTGCATTTTTTGTTATCATTTAACTCTTTTTTTTTTTTTTTTTTTTTTTTTTGTCGGTCGTGGGGCTTGAACTCTGGGCCTGGGCGTTGTCCCTTAGCTCTTCAGCTCAAGGCGAGCGCTCTACCACTTGAGCTACAGTGCCACTTCCGGTTTTCTGGTGGTTTATTGGAGATAGGAGTCTCACGGTCTCTCCTGCCTGGGCTGGCTTTGAACCTCGATCCTCAGATCTCAGCCTCCTGAGTAGCTAGGATTACAGGCGTGAGCCACCAGCGCCCGGCTTAACTCTTTTTTATAATACTGGAGAGTGAGCCCCGGGCCTCATGCAAAGTGATAGGCAAGTGCTTTACCACTCAGGCCATGACCCCAGCCCTTTTATTTGTTTTGTGCCTATTCTGGGGCTTGAATGCTGGGCCTGGGTGCTGTCTCTGAACTCCTTTTGCTCAGGCTAGCACTCTGCAATTTGAGCACAGTACCACTTCTGGCTTTTTCTGTGATTCATTGGAGATAAGAGTCTCAAGGACTTTTCTTGTGGGGCTGGCCTCAAACCTTAATCCTCAGTTCTCAGCCTCCTGAGTAGGTAGGATTATAGGCTTGAGCTACTGGTGCCTGGCTGTGAGACTATATCTAATTATTTAACAAAAAAATGGGGAAACAAAGAGGAAGCAACAATGCTTGATAAGAAATGTATTCGTTATCTTGCTCATGTAATTGTAACTCCTCTATACGGTATTCTCACAATTAAAAAAAAAATAAATTGAAAGTGGAGTGGTAGAGTGCTAGCCTTGAATAAAAAAGCTAAAGAACAGGGCCTAGGCCCCAAGTTCAAGATCCAGTTCACTCTCTCTCTCTCTCTCTCTCTCTCTCTCTCTCTCTCTCTCTCTCTCTCTCTCTCTCTCTCCCCCCATACACACACGATGCAGTTTTAATAGACTTATTAAAATAGAGCCTATACTTTTTAAAGCATACAATTCAGTGGGTTTTTTAAAAAAATGTCTTGTTTTTTAGTGCATTCAAGGGGGCGTACTTCTAGCTATACTGTCTGATTCTAAAACATTTTCATGACTTCAAAAAAGAAACCCGTGTCCATTAGCATATACCTGACTTGGGAGGTGTTTGCTGTTATAGTAGCACAAGCCAGCCCATGCTGACTGACACTGAAACTGTTCTATGCCTAGAGGAGGCATGCTGTGTGATGCTATTACATGCTATGCTATCCGTTTATGGGAAATCTGGAAATGGAAAGTCTGGAGTGAAGAGGAGAAGCTCTTCTCCTAGGTAGACATATACAGACAGCATGAGGTATACTTTACTGTCTCCAGCTGCTGAAACTTTGACTTTCTTTCTTGCCACTAGCCTGACCGACTGATTCTGAGAAGGCAGGGAAGGCTGATCAGGTTGGGTGGCACTGGAGTTGGAATGCCAGTAATATCTGGAATCTGAAGGGCGCTTGGCAGTCCCCTGTGACCTTGGGAAAGGCTAACCTGGCCCCCACCCCCTGAGCAATTGATGAGGAATTCTTTGGGTTTTTTACCTCAGCACACTGTGTTCTCTTTGGCGATTCTCTGTCCCACTCTTACCTTTTCTGTGTATCAGTGTGAGGGCTACTGAGAGGCAGAGGTGGGGAGAAGAAGGTAAAACTGGCCTTTGTGACAAACCTGCCAGAATGCATTTGCTCAACCTTCGGAGCCTGTGCAACCAGGATTTTGGGAGATGATAATGTGGTATTGATAGATTCATCTCAGCACCTGTACTGATGAGTAGGCAGACTGCCTGGAACTATTCCTTCCTTAGGTGGTCCCCAGGGCTCTCCTGTGCCCAGCACAGAGCTTGGTGCCATAGGCAGGGGCTCATTACCTAAGCCCGGTTCCATCTCTAAGCCTTCCATGTTCAGCAGGGCAGGACCCAGGCCACAAGTGTTTCAAAGGCTCAGAGGGTAGAGAGAATGCTCTGTGGCCTGGTTTGATTAATATTGCCACATCACCACATAGGCCTCAGTTTCCCATCTGTTGGATAAAGTGGTGGGCTGTTGATGTTTTTTTTTTTTTAAGGTTGCTCAGTGGTATGAATGACCAGGGAGACTTGTTAGATTTTGGAATTCTCAAGTTGTTACAAATCAGCTTTTGCTGGTTTGGGGGTAGTGTTGGGGTCTAGCTCTTCATTTTCATCTTGTATGACCTCTCTTTCACTGAGGTCTGGCCCAGAAGATGGAGTGTGGCCATTTTAGCCCAGCAGGCTGTGACAGAATGTAGAGGTCATGGTGAAGGATTTTTGGATGCTAAATTCCTGGCCAGTGCCCTGCTTTGTGTGGTTAAAGTACTTGTGGTAGCATATTGCTTGATTGGGAGACAGTGGTATTTGTGTGCTCTCATTGGTTGCTGAATAATTTAATCAGTCAGTTATCAGGAACAGGTTGGGGAGGAAGGACCATGGATCAGGGCTGCTCCTTGGAGGAGGCTTGCTGTAGCCTGGAGGTAGGCTGGCTCCTCTATATTGCCCACCGGCAGCCCCTACATAGGTTGCCATGAGGACTTTCTGTGCTGGTTCACTTTGAGGTTCCCTAGGATGAGTGTGAGAGTGGAGGCCCCAAGAATTAACAGATCAGGCAGATATAGTGGTGTTTGGTGGTAATTCTTTTAACAAAGCTAGAAAGGGTACCTTAAGGACCTTGAAACTGGATGGCTGGTCTCAAGCTTCATATGCATCTGGTAGTTTTGCTGAAACTGGTGTACTGGTCTTCCTACCAGGGTACCCACTCCAAGAGTGGTATCCCTGATGTTGCTGGTCCCCAGGCCACACATCAAAGGACTCAAGACTGTCACTACATGTAGGGCACTGGTAGACTGGGGACTTACCCTATCCACCTCCAAGGAGAAAATAGGAGATGAGAGATGTCCTCCGGAGAGTTAAAGAAACCAAGTGGGGTGAAGTGAGATTTCCAGAAATAGGAGGCAATGGATGATTGGTACCATGTGGACTGCTGAACTACCATGGCATGCACTGCCCAGCATCGGCATGGCGCCCCACAGAGTTGAGCAGTGGGCGGCAGTTGGGGCAGGAAAAGAGGGTTCCTGAGTCTGAGCCAGGAGGTGGGAGCCAGGTCAGGAAGCCCAGAGCAAAGGCCAACAGCTGAGTAGAGTTCCAGGGAGGGGTAGGAAGGAAAGAAGACTTTAAAGGAGAGGGATGGTGGAAGGTCTGAAATGCTTGGGTGAGGAGTTCACTCCTTTCCACAGTGAGTTGGGGACAAATCAACACCAGCTTGGCATTCCCAAGCACACATCTGGAAATAGACTTTTGCATTTTGAAAAACAGATTTTCACTAGTAGCTCATGGCCAGTCCGTGTGACATGGTTTCAAGGCAGTGTCTCCGAGCTTTCTCTGTCCTCCAATATCCTTTCAGCCCCACTCCATTTTCTTGGCCACTGGCCTTGAAATTTCACAATTAGAGATGATTTCTGTTACATTTCCTCCAAGAGGTTCATTTGCTAAACCAGAGATACCCAGGAAGGAAATAACTAATCTTGATACTATGCTGTGTCACCTTGGCAGGTATTTACAAGGCAGTCTTCTGCCAGGGCCATTGGACAGGAGAAGTAGAACAGGTTAATGTGGACCAATCTGGAGGCAGAGAGAAAGAAAGGCTAGGTGTGGCAGAGATGAACAGCATTGTTTTGGGGCAGAGAGTCAATAGGAAGACAGAATTGGTGTGGGGAGTGCCCAATTCTGAGGACTGGCATCAGGAATGATAAGGTGCAATGAGGCCCTGGGGCCTGGATACCAAGGGGGCACAGAGAGGCATCATAGGCCTAGCAGGCTCAGAGAGCACAGATAGTGGAGTTACCCTTCCTTTCTGTGAACAATGAGGATGGGAGAACCACTGTATCTCAAACTTCACTTCTGGAAAAAATTGGAAGGAATAGACCTGCCCCAGGTTTTTAGGCTGAAAGCAACCATGTGGTTCCCAGGTCCTCATCCTGAGTCAACTAGTCAACTAGCTGCATTCCAAAAAGCACAGGGAGGAGAAAATATTCTAAACAGGCTTGTAGATGGCACTGTGAGAGTGTTAGTCTTCTGTGTGCTTCTAGGACTCAGTTTCATTTACTCTTGATGCATTTCCTGAGTGCTCTGCTTATCAGTTCTGTGCTGGGTACCAGCCTCAGGTGCTCACTGATCAGAGGAGGTCAAGTCAGGTGGCGGCAGCAGGTTATATTTTAGAGTTAAAGGTGATAGAATTGAATTAGTGCACATGCTTTAGGTACATGCTGAGTCCTGGCCTTGTAGAGTTAGAGAAGACTTCCTGGGAGAGGAGTCCTTGAGCTGAGCCTGGAAGTCCAAGAGGAAGTCAAGCAGATTGGTCTGTATTCCATCCCTAGCCTGAGCTTTCCTGGATACCTAGCAAGGTAGGGCCTGGCCAGACTAATGGGGCATATGAGAGCCTTGAGAGTTCCCTGTGAAATTAATTCTGAGATCAAAGGTTTCATGTTCTCTTGAATAAGTGATTTAACTCACCCTTGAGATTGCTGTGACTCAGCTTATCAAAGGCCTATGCAGTTTGAAGCATCTCCACTAGGAATGGATGAAGAGCAGGAAACAAGGTCTATAATATAGGTACTGCTTGGACTTTGGAAGCCTTAGTATACCTGTGACTTTCTCTTATCATCCTTCAGAAGTGAGAGGCTCTCCTCCACCTACTCAGTGGTGATGTGGCCCCACTGAGTACCAGTGGGTTTATCAGTCTAGAGAAGGCCTGTGAGGGAGGAAATGGGGAAAAATGCCCAAAGCCATCACTCTTTGAAGGTCCTGTGTAGACTCCCTTGTCTGGATGCTGGCGTATCTTCTTTCCAGTCCCTGCCCATACCACCAAGAGTCCAAGGATTTTGAGCAGTGGAGATCTGCAGGGCTCCTGGGCTGGGGTGGAATAGGCCAGTGGGGGTTTTGGAAAGCATGGGAACCAAGGATTTTCTGTTTTTGACCGAAAAGAGTTGACATGTCATTCACATGTGGCTGGAGTAGAGAGAGAATGCATGAAATGATTTACCCAACAGAAGGCAATTCATCAGGAGTCAGGAAAATGTAAAGTTCATATTATTTGACCCAGGAATTCTCATTCTATGAATTTATCCTACAAGTATTCAGGTGCTGACACAGAACAACAATATATAAAGGCTGTTGGTTCATTGCAGTGTTGTTTGTAAGAGCAAAAGGTTAGAAACAACCTAAATCCCCATCACTGGGAGACTGGATTAATCAACAGTGCAGTAATACCCTAGACTATAGTATGCAGTCATAAGGAAAACAAGGGGGCTTCAATATATGGATTTGGGACAATCTCAAATGTATCATGATGGAAGCAAAGTGTTGGTCACCATTATGGTATGGCATCATTTGTGTAAAAAAGGGCAAAATTAAATATATATAACATATGTAACAATATATTGCTACATATTGCTATTGTTGAGGCACAACGCCTCCTGGAATAGAAATACTGAGAAATGTTAACAGGACATGTAAACGAAGCAATGAATGACACAGACCAGAGGGAAATTTTTGCTTTATAATTTTATGTATCATTTGGACTTGGAACAGTGTGGATATGTCTTCAAATGTAATAAGGAGAATAATTTGCTTCCTTAAATGGCCAGGATTCCAGGGCTGTGTGTCCCCAACATGGCCTCTGCTAGGCCTGGAGATTCAAGGCCCTTAGCTATCTTGAGACCAATGGAGTGGACGGGACCTCATGCTCCAGTTTGGGCTGGCTCATCAGCCTGAAAGCCTGCACATTGCAGGATTTTTGAGAAGCGTAGCTTAGGTTGAGGTTTGCCTCTAGCACTTGTCCTGGCCTCTTTTCTATGCCACTCGGGGGGCTGGGTGACTCAGGGATTCTTCCCTGGAAGCTGTGTGCCCTGCTTCCTCTTCTGAGACCACTGCTCCCTCTTGTAAGGGGTCTGCTTCATTTGGCTCCTGCTATTATCTCAACAGGGACTCACTGAAATCTGCTGAACAATCACACGCATATCCTAGGTTGCACTGGCAGAGCTGGCCTGGTGTTAGATGAGACTTTGTCCTGTGGTTGTTGGGAGAATATTTGTCATGGTTCTTCTCAGACATTTCCTTTGGCCAGCCCTACTGTATACTGGAAAATAGACAACAGGAGAAAAGTGTTTTGTCCTAAATCCTCCCTCCCCGGGGCAGCAGGCATGGCTAGGTACTGTGACTCTGATTTGAGGTAATCTCAGAGCTGGTGCTGCTTCTTTTTTTTATTTTTTTTTAAATTGTAAAGATACTGTACGGAGGGGTTACAGTTACATGAGCAAGGTAATGAGTACATTTCCTATTAAGCATTGTTACCCCCTCCTTTGTTTTCCCCCTACTATCCCTTCCCTCCTCAGCTCCCCAACCCCCTCCTCTTCCCCACCAAGTTGGAAAGTTCATTTTCAACTTAGTGTCTTGTACATCTCATTGTTACAATGAGTCAACCTGTATCCTTGTTTCAGCATTTTATTTCCCTTCCCTCCAAGTTAGAACAATGTATATACAAGATGCAGGGCAGAACTGGTGCTTCTTAAGGCCTGCCACCTGTCACCAGGGCTACATTTAGAAGCCCGTAACTCTGATACCCTCAGCTGCTTCCCTGACTCGCCCCCAGTCCCAGCTTCCTGTGCCTCTGCTCTGTCCCCCAAGGCTTCTTATGTGCTTGAGCAGAGGTGGCAGCTACACAGCCAGATAACACGGGTCCGCACGTAACTCCTGGCAACCAGCCTACCTGAGGGATGAATCCTAAGAGTCCTGTCTTAGCTTGTACGTGACATGAAACTGTGGTGTCCTCCAGAGATGGCAGGTCCAGAGTGGAGCAGCCAGGCAGCTACTTCTTCATCCAAGTCAGGAACTGTGGTCTTCCAAGAAGCATGGCAACCAAGGAAGCATGTTATAGACTCAGCAGATGAGAGTTTGAATCCAGACTGCCACACAGGCTGGGTGACCATGCTTACTTACCCTTTCAAAAACTCAGTTTACCTATGTGTGAAAAATGGGAGCTAGACCCAGAATGCCCGTGGGATAGACAAGCTGGAATTGAATTGTAAGTCCAAGCTTGCCTTCTAGTCTAGCTTCTGTGGTTGAGATGAGCTCATGACAGTGAGCAAGGTCCAGTTCCAGTTCTAACAACTGCATTGACTTATTCACTGACATGCTTGGCTCATTTGTTGGCAAGGTCTGGACCATTTTACTATTGTGGCTCATTTCAGGCATGAGGTAGAAGCTGGATCATCCCTGGATGGAGGCAGCAGAGGTGGGGCTGAGTTGTAGCCACTTGTAGGTTCCTACCCATTGCTCTGCAAGGCAGGTGTTGCTGGACCCAGGAACGAGCCTGCCCCTGGTCTTGGCCTCTGATGGCTTTCTGGGGAGGCCAAGACAGACAATCCTTCTGTAGGAATCACAGCATCTCTTGCCTTTGAGAAGCAACAGGCATAGGCAAAAAGAAATTCTGGGACTGGTTTGCAGAAAGGGGCCACACTAGGGACAGGTAGCATTGGAGTGGAGTTTCAAATGTGAGTCCGTCCTTCTTAAAAGCTCTGGAGGTAATGTCTGTTCCTGACAATCTGTGAACCTGCTTTGGAAAACCTGCCAGTGAAACTGAAGGATACATTAGTACAGGTGAGAGGCCAAGAAACGGGTACCTTATTTGCTGGGAGAGGGGCTTCATGCCCAATACAGCCACAGGTGGGGGAAGTTCTATGTGGAAGAAAGTCCTGCTCCTTACAAAGAGCCTCATCCTGGCTCCTTACTCCCAAGAACATTTTTTCATCCCTGTCCAGGGCCAAGGTGGCCCAGGCTGGGCCATTAGAGGTTGTTCATTAGAGGTAAGACAGTGAGCTGATCTAGCAGGCTGCCCAAGTGGGGGTGTGGCCTGTGGGAGCCTGTCTTTGGGCACAGAGCCAGTTGGAGAGGACATGGCCTGACAATACAGTCCAGAACTCATTGGAGTGACTTCACCCTTCAGATAGACATGGCAGCCCTTCCATGTCTTGGAGTCTGGGGAAAGATGTTCATAAAGTTTACATTTTATATCCTTTCCCACAATAGAAGAAGAAGCAAGCAGACATTTTAAATCATACATCTTTTAGTAAGGTTAAGACAAAACACATTTTGTTGTTTGAAGAAATGATGTGTAGCTCCTCTGTATCATTAGAAAAATTAGTATTTCCATTAGTATCATGGAATGTGAGAAGCAGATAGGTCTAAAAGAGCCCCATACAGTCATTTAATTTTTACTGATGATGTAGTAGAGATGCAGATATGGGACATAATTTGTCAGCTAGGTGACTGAAGAACTATCACTTAAACTTGTATCACCATAGTATAAGATAGATTCAGGAACTGGGTAGTAGCCTGGACTCTGTACCTCAGCAGGATCAGTCAAACTTGGTCTAGGACCCCCTTCTAGCCTTCCCAGGTCAGCTCTGAGGTCTCAGTGGGCCCTGAGGGGGATTGAAAGATCTGCCCGGGGGGGGGGATGGTAGAGATGCTGCACAAATGGGATGTTGATGGGGAGGGGAGAGGGCCATGTGAGCCAGGGGAGCCGAATCTTGAACAGGGAATGACATAAATATGCCCAAAGCTAAGGGAATCATGGAAATTTCCCCCTCCCCCGCCGTGTTCAGTGACTGCTATTCTAGGAGAGACCGCTTATAGGCATTCTAGAACTGGGGTTTGAAAGGCAGTGTATAGCCCTGGACCAGGAAACAAAGAAAATGCCGAACATTTCTTGCAGAAACTCACTCCCAGCATCTTTTTTCTTTTGGTTTCCTTCAAGAGAGGCCGACAGGGCTCCAAATCCAGCTTGTCCAGTGCAAACCCACAGCAGTTTCTCACTGAGCATCTAGCCACACATGTCCTATTTTTACTCTTAATAACTGTTCGCTCAGGGTTACCAAGGTCTTCCTGTTGCTATAGTGAGAGGTGATGGTGCCAGCTTTCCAAAGCGCTGGACCCTTGACTCAGAGGAAAAACACAATCTGAGTTGCTGTGTTTTCGGGTTTGCCTGAGAAGATTTAATACACCATTTTCCAAGCCATGGCAAACAATGGTGGTTTGCACTTTAAATTCACCAAAAAAGCTCAATAACCAAGAAAACTGGTGATTCTGGGGAGTGGAACATTTGAGATTACATGGAAGATAAATGAAAATGATAAGACTTCATTGGGAAAATAAAATAAAATGATAAGAAAAAACCCAGACATAGATGCATTGCCCGACACGGCCTTTGTGGTCCTTCTGTGGTTTCTGTCCTTCTGTCAGTTTTCCTAAGTGTTCATTTGGCAATATTGAAGACATCACAGGCATATAATTGGCAGTCTGCTTTTCTTAGTTAATATGTCATAAGCATTTCTATGTTGCTGTATTGTTTCAGCGCGCACTATTTGCATTGTGGCATAAGGTCATATTCTTGCATACAGCATCCTCCTACTTTTCTCCCTCTGTAGCCATCCTTTGGTCTCCTCCATGCAATCTCTAGCTAGACCTATTCCTCTACAGATATGGATATTGACCTATCTAGTCCCCTTCCCTTTCACCTGGCGCCAGCCTTGCTAAACAAAGGATGGTTTCAGACCATTGGGGTGGCATGGACACACTATGGGATGAGAACTTGTTAGAAATTGAGACTTGTTCTCCATCTAAGACCTCCTGAGTTGGGAATTGTGTTGCATTTGGACATGATTCCCAAGTGACTTGTGACATACTAAGTCTGATCAGCACTGATCTCAAAATACATACTCTGCCCAACTCCAGGACACATGTCATAGCCCACATCATGCCTTGCTGAATACCGAGAGACCAGAGGAGGAAAGGGGAGCAAGAGAAGAGGGAAGGAACCACAGCAGCTGTAGGCAGCTGCAGGTCTGGAACTTTGCAGAGATTGGAGGTGGTGAGAACCAAACTCACAGAAAATGCTTTCTGGTTGTCCAGATGGCTGTTAGGGGTAGGAGTGTAGATTTGGGAAGCTCACCATCCCTCATGTCCATACCTATTTTACAGAAGAAGAAACTGAGGCACAGGGAAGTCAAGTTGCTTGCCTAAGGTCACTCATCTAATAGGCAGTGGTGTTAGACCAAACCGGATTCCAGAGACAACATTTCATAGCCACCCTGAGATGTGGCTTCAGGGTATAGGGTAAATGGAAGGATGGGGAAGCCAATTTTCCCCTAATAGTGAATTATTGGAATTAGCATACAGAAACCCTGTGTGAGACTGTGGAGGGGAAACTACAAGTGCTCAGGATATATGGAGTATGTACTGTGTAAAGATGGTTGATTCATTTTTCCCACAATGCAGCCCAGCATCCACTAGAGACATTTGCCTTCCAGCAAATCTAGAATCTTTACTTTATTACTTTAATTAAACACATTACATGCCCTTTTGACTTCTGAGGATCCGCCCCCCCCTTCATAACCCTGTTTTTTGGGGAGGGAGAGGCTCTATTTCCTTTTCAAGAGGCAGATTTTTTTTTCACAAAATTAAGGGCTAGGAAACCCTTAACAGATCACAGAACTATTTTAATATGACTTATAACACCAGACAGAGAGCTTTTCTACACCCACTGAGCTGTGTAATACACGTGTGAGAACTAATGTCTTTTTGGTGCCAATCCTGGGGCTTGAACTAGCCTAGGTTGTCATATACATAATATGTCATATGTATTTCTGTGTTGCTGAAATTGTCTCAGCAAGCACTGTTTGTATTGTGGCATAAGGTTATATTCTTGCATACAGTATCCTCCTACTTTTCTCCCCCTGTAGCCATCCTTTGGTCATTCCCTGAGCTTTTGTGTTCAAAGCTGGCACTCTACCACTTGAGCCACAGCTCCATTCTGCTTTGGAGATAAGTCTCAGGAACTTTTCTGCCTGGGCTGGCTTTGAACCAAGATCCTCAGATCTGAGTCTCCTGAGTAGCTAGGATTACAGGCATGAGTCATAGGCACCTGACTAAAAGTTTTGTTTTCTAAATGCCTTTTTTTCACTATGCTTGGTCAACATCACATGTAATAAATCCACAAATAAGATAGGCTGGCTTCAGGTACGAACAGCCTAAGCCAGGATTCAAGCCCAAAACATTTTAGATATCACTGAGACTCTTCCCATTTTGTATACTTTGCCAGTAAGACAAGGTATTGGTCTCTCCCATTCCCTCAGAACAACTTCTTTCTACTGGCTTCCTGATTTTACTCCCCACCCAACCTTCACTCAAGACAAAATGCCTCTCAACTGGTCAGAGTGGGGAAAATAGCTTTCCCCCAGTCTCTAAAACAATGAATTGTTAAGATTAGATAGTGCCTGGTTTGGCATTAGATCCAGGCTCAGAGAGCTCAGGTACCTTGGCTGAGGTCACATAGCCTGCTGGTTAAAGATCTGAGACTCTAGCTTTTTGGATGCTTCTGGGCTATCTGTGTTTCTGGTGGCCTGAGTATCTTGGACCCTCTCAGGGCTCTGCCAGCCAGCCAGTACTGTGCTGTTGTGTTGCAAAGTTAGTGTCAAATCAACCCTGACCTTAGACTGCAGGTACTGCCCATGACCCTCTATATGAGAAAAAAAACCCAATGTATAAAAAAATACTTGTTTGATGCAAATAACCCAAGCAGTACAGGATGTGACTGAAAGCACCCCCTCCCCCCTCTGAGCCCTTCCTGGCCCACTCCCCAGGGGTAGTCACTTAGCAGCCCTGTCTCCAAAGGCTCCTTAATTTCCCTGCCAGACACTGGGCTTGCAGGATCCATGCCACAGCAAGGTTATTTTTAACAAGCACCCCAGGCTTCAGGGGGTTGAGGAGAGGGGAAGAAAAAAAATATTCCATTTGTATATTTTTAATCCATGCACATCTGAGCAGGCAGTGACTTTCTGGTCTCTGCTGTCAGAGTTGCGGGCAATTGATTAGGCTCTGTGCACTGGACAGTCCTTTCTCTTTCTCTAAGGAGGTTGTAGGGCTTTGAGGGGTCAGGAAGGGTTGCAGCATGCTTGTGGCCATGGCTGGCTGCCTCCTGATCTTGCTGGCCTCCTCCCCTCAAGCAGGCTCAAGAATCCTGGCCAGGTCTCCAAGAGCGGAGAAAGTCTGGGAACTTGACTCTGTATGCCAAGCTCATATTTAGAAATGTCCAGGCAGACATTGGCATCCGTCCACTCAGGCTCTGGGTGTGGTCATGTGTGCCACCTTCAAGTGGGAAGATTCAGAGTGGGCACTAGCCCACTGTGAATATAAACACCATGTCTTTGTTCCCAAGAGCTGGAGAGGAATCTTGGGCTCCTGAGCATAGTGGAGGCTGGTGATGGTGGACTGATAGGCCATGGGAGGAGGGAAGAAAGATACCCAGCTCCATGGCTCACCACTCAATCCATTTTCTGCAACCTTTGCCTGCAGAGACTGCCTAGTGTCCTGTGGTAGTGTCCTGTGGTTCCTTCCCCTTCTTTCCCTTTTTTTCTACCTCCTCTCCTCTTCTTTTCTTTTCCCTTTTTCTGTTCTGTTTCCCTTTCCCTTCCACTACCCTTTTCCTCTCATCCTTCCCCCTTCCCTCTTCCTTTCCACTTTTTGTTCCCAGTCTGTGAGACTAGCTCAAGGCCACCTATATCAGAGCCTTCTCCATCTCTCCCTTCTGGGAGCTACCAGCCTCTCAATTTGTCCAGACCATGTTCATGAAAGGTGGCCCAGGATGACTCATCTCTGAAGGCTCTTTGAGCACCCTGCGAGTGAACAACAGCAAACTGCTCCACAATCTCTTGCTTATCCATGACAGCACATGATGGAGGATGAATTAGGCTTTCTGATCTGGACTTTAAATTATCACCTCCCTGGGTTATTAACACCATATCTTAGCCCTTTGGAAACTCTCCTTTATTTTCAAATAATTCCTTTTCATGGAGGAATTCTGGATCCCTCCCTCCTATCTAAGCTATTTCATGAGCACCTATAAAGGCAGGCCCTATGCCCATCAGTCCTGTGGTGGCCAATGTGACTATGCAGCCAACTGCAGGAGATGGGACAGGAGGCATCCTGCCCAAGCTTCATCACAAGGTTCCCTTTGCAGCTCTGCCCTGGAGACCTAAATGACTTGCTGTCCAACTTCAGCCTCTGGAGTGGAGGCTGCCTTCCTGTGTCTCTCTACTCAGAGAAAGTGAAAGGTCTTCCACCTATAGCCTGATTCTACCCTCCCCTACCCCATTCTGTCCTTAGCTCCCCACATATCAGGGGATCAAAAACTCCAAGAAGTGGCAATGAAGGCAGGTGTTTTCTGGTCTGTCCTGGGCAACATAGCTAACATACAATAACTGAATAAGTAGATGGATGGACAAATGGACAAATAAGCCAATGCTTGAAAGGCTAAGTGGAAACTGAGCTTCTGCTCCAAAGGAATTTAAAATGCAGGTGTAACAGACTGCAGGGTGGTGGCTGTGTGGGACTGAGGGGGTCCTTGAGATGGAATCCAGTACCAAGTTTTTAATGAGAAAAACCCTCATGCTCAGAGGAGGAGGGCCACCTCAAAACAAGCAACAGACCACAGAGGTCAGGTGATGGCAAGATGGCACAGGGTGGCAAGATCTGGAATGGAGTGCAAGGTGGCCTGAGTGTCCCCTGTCCTTGGGAAATGTGCCTTTTCATATGGTTGGGAGTGGACAGTGCAATTTTTCTTAGAGGGTTAATTGTTTGGCTGACAGCACAGATAATTAGGAATGAGAATCCTGGAGTGAGGCTGACAGCACCATCTGCTATGAATATGTTTCAGCCCCACCTTGCTAGAAAGTCTGGACATGCTGGCTGTGAATACATGATGATGCACCCTTCTACCTCACAGAGATGTGGGTGCTCAGCTGTTTGCTTCTGGCCTGATGCTAGAGGATGTAGTCGGTCAGCTAGCCAGGGGATTGGCTTCTTATGGGTGCATCGTCTTTCTCTCCCATGACAACCAATAAGGGCTCCAAGGTTTAATGAGGACCCAGCACTAATACAAGGGGGACAGTTTTCTGTACCTCTCCAGGGCCTGATGGATAGTAGTCTGGTCTTCCGTTGGCTAAAAATGAGCTATATGGCTGCCATTGATGGTTTGGCTCCTTTTCCTGCCCAACTCTATGGATCTGTCACCTGCCATGGGCTTTCTGGCCTTTTGACCTGTGCTGCTTATTCCAGAGGGAGGTTGGCTTTGGCTCCCACAGCCAGTCAGGGACATCTTAGGTGTAATTTCTCTATTTCAGTAGAAAAACAGCTGCTTATGTCCAGAAGCAGCTGAGACCTTTAAAAAAATCTTTTTTTTTATTGTGAAAATACTGTACAGAGGGGTTACAATTACATGGGCAAGATAATGAGTACATTTCTTATCAAGCATTGTAGCCTCCTCCTTTGTTTCCCCTTCCCATCCCTTCCCAACCCTGCCCACCCTCCCCCCACCCCCCAGACCTTTTTTAAATAGGAGTAGAATTTTGTTTTTCCTTTTCCTTTTAGTTTTTTTTTCTGAATCACACATGTAGAAAAGCATATGGAATGCATGTGTGCCTTTAGAAGGTGATAACAGTTTGCTTTCAAAGCAACTCTTGGGCTGCATGTTATCTTTCACAGAAGGGCCTGCCTCAAAGGCTGCGTGGAGAAGCTAAGGGTCAGCATAGCTTCCCCTGGACTCTGTGGCTCTTTATCATGGCTGATTTCCTTGTCCTCTGTGCTGCTTCTCCTAACTTAGTTGAGAAGGAGTAGTGTAAGGCTGGAATGCATCTCAGTATCACAGCCATGTGGACAGCAGGAGCTTGTCCCACCACTAGCCAGGCCTGGTGAGAGGTTGGGGCTATGGTCAGTGCAGACCCAGTGTCCAAGAACAGGGGTGGGATGGCAGCTTCAGATGGATGCCTTCTGGCTCCTCCCAGCAGATTGTGAGCCTCAGTTATGGTTGTGGAATGTAGTGATTCATGAAGCCAGTGTCCCTGTCCCTCATCCCAGAGACATTTGCATCATCTCTACTTTGGTCTCTCACTTTGGGATGCAGATCTCTGGAGAGATGTTCATCAGCAGCCTTGGGTGGATGGCCTTGAAAGAAACCCCTAGAGGACAGCTCATGGAAGCCTGGCCTCAGGGACCTGGCCAGCAGGGTGGAGGAGTGTTCCACAGCAGACAGATCTTGATCTTTACTCATTACATTGCTAGAGCAAGGGCATTCATTTGCTTCCTCTTGCCTCTGGCCAAGGGAAAGAGTCTAAGTCTAAACTCTGAATGATGGCTAGCATTTTGACACACATCTTTTAGGAAGATAGTATGTAATGTGCAGAGGTAAGAACTTAGGAAGGAAAGGCATGATGGCACATCTGTAACACCAGCTACTTAGGAGGTAAATATAGGAGGATCCAGGTTTGAGGACAGTTTGGGGAAAAACCTAGGATTTTATATCAAAGAACAAATTGGGCATAGTGATGAGTTTCTGTAATCCCAGCTACTTAGAAAGTACAGATGGGAAGATTTTAGGCCAAGATTGGCCTGGGATATAAGCATAAGAATTTACCTGAAAAGCAGGGGGCAGGGAGGATTAGGTAGGGGAGGGGGGGATGGGAAGGGATGGGAAGGGAAAACAAAGGAGGAGGCTACAATGCTTGATAAGAAATGTACTCATTATCTTGCCCATGTAATTGTAACCCCTCTGTACAGTATGTTCACACAAAAAAATAACCCAATAGACATACTCTTCCCATTTTGAAAGTAGTTGCATGTATACTATTTCTCTTCTTTAAGTATTGTAGTAGAGCCCTAAGTTTAACCCTTAGTGCTGCCAGAAGTAATCAAAGGAACAGTAACAAATCCCAAAATGGAAAAAAAAACAACCCCAAACAGAAATGAAGTTTGTATGTATATGGGTGTGTCTCACAGTCTATAAGTAAGGACTTATCAGTGAACTTCCTGAGGTGCATAAAGCTGGTATAGTCACCAGGTACTGCAGGACATAATAAGAAAAAGCAATGAGAGGATGTCTAGAAGATTCCAGAACATTTCACAAAGATGGATGTGCGTCTCTGCCACAGTAGGTGACACAGGCCTCTGTTCTTCCTGCAGATTCCCTGTGAAATAGCTGGAATCTGAGGTGGCTCCGTCCCTGAGGAGTGGGTTAGCAGAAGAGGAAGAAGGGATGGTGTGGAGCCCACTCAGGGCCTGAGGAGTGAGCCACAGCCTGTTGAACCTGAAGCCTTCCAGTGGGGGTCAGCACGCTGGGGTGACTCAAGAAGAATCGATGCTTTGGCCCCCACTGACATGTACACGGTGTAATGACAGGTAATGAACCCGAAGCTTGTCTGTCCTTTATGACTGATATGACGGGTGGGAGAATTTATCAGGCTGCTATAGACATAAAATGTCAACCTCAGGATGATAACTATGCAAACAAAGCACAGGACGGCCTGATAAGACGATAGATGGACGCTTTATGGTTATTAGTTTTTGCCCGTGTTTGCAGGAGCCAAGCACCAGAAGATTTAGCATCAGCTGGGTTCACTTCCTAGGCTTATGGCAAGGCTCAATGTCTTTATGAATGGAGTGCATCTTATTTGAGAAACAGAGTAACAAATCAAGAAGTCATTATTCCCATCAGCTCTGGTGGGAGGCAGGGAATCTGTGCCAGTGGGGAAACTGAGGCAGCAAAGGGCAAGGGAGCTCTTGTGTGTGTGCTTGATGTGTGACGGGTGGACCCGGGGACCCTGCTGTTTTGTAATACTTCAGGTTTGCTTCAGATAATTGAATAATAGGTTGGAAACAGATTGGTGATTTTCATGAGAAAAGGGAAAGAGAGTTCATGGCTCCCCTATTTCCTCAAGGGTGCCAGTGCAAGTGACAGATGATAGGAGGTAGCCCAGGAGGTCCAGAGTAGGGATCTGAAGGGAATGCCCAAAATTTGGCAGACATCTTGAGTTTAGCAGTTGATCCTGGAACTTGGCTAAAGTAGGAAGAAGCATCAAGCAGGCTGTTAGGGTCTAGAAGGCAAGGCCTTGGGAATGAAAGGAGAGGGAGTCACTAGGACTAGAAACTCCAAAGCTGGTCCCACAGGTTGTCTGGTCTGCCCTGTCACTTATGCTGGGTGCTGCTCTAGAAACTTCTACCATAGGGAACACGGCAGGCTGAGACAAAAGCAAAAATAGCTTGGAGCCTTGGGAAAATGACCAGGTCAAGGAAGGAAGGGCCTATGTCCAGAAGCAGGAGGCCCAAGAGGGTGTGGCAGATTCCATTCCAGTTCAGGCCAATGTCAGGGTCCCCGGGTCAGAGCCAAGGCTGGGGAGGGGCAGAGCAGTAGGGCTTCTGGGTGGCCTTGTTCTAAATCAGGCAGAAAGAATAAATTGAAGGAATCCGGAAAGCTGAGCCCAGCTCTAGGAGGTGGATCAGCCACACTCACTAGGCAGCCCCAGGATTTGGCTCCTGCCTCTGCAAGGAAATGGAAGGAACAGAGCTCTGGGGCCTGGAGGGGCTAAGCTGAGAACAAGTTCATTCCTCAGGTGCCTGAGCTAAATATGAAGTATTGGGCCTGAGCTCTCTTCACATTGTAGCTCTCAGTGGGGCACCTGGTCTGTACAGCTTAGGCTTGATTGGGGCCTGGGGCAGGGCTGACCCTGAGAGGTCTTTCTGTAGGAGGTGGGGAGCAAATGCCACCCTGAAGGGGGTAGGCAGGGGAAGATAGGGCAGTGTGCTGTCAGAAGTTCTTTAGTCAGCCAGGTACTGGTGGGTCATACCTGTAATCTTAGCTACTCAGGAGGCTGAGATCTGAGAATTGAGGTTTAAAGCCAGCTCTGGTATAAAAGTCTGTGAGACTTTTATCTCCAATTAACCAGCAAAACACTGGTAGTGGGGCTGTGGCTCTACAAGTGGCAGAGCACAGCAACTAGGTCCTGAGTTCAAGCCCTAGTGCTAGTAAAACAAAGAAAGAAAGAAAGGAAAGTTCTTAACCTATCTGACCAATAGTTACCAAGCACTTACTATGTACACTGCTCTAATGAAGAAATGCTAAAAATAAGATAGTCTGCTCCCAGACAGAGGATGTAGAAGAGGAGAAAACAGAGACAGATCCTTCTCTACACATTTTGTGAAAGCTCTCTCAAGAATAAAGTACAACATACGAAACAAATCCCAGCCACTGGCATCATAATACATAATCAATACATTTAGTTTACGTCACTTTTTGGCTCTCGGAAGTACTCAGGTCTGGCAGATGGGAGAGGGACAGGCTGGAAGGAGGGCATTCTGACCTGGGACTTACAATGGCTGACAGTCTGGTCAATTTGGTGTTCAGAACACCTCTGGACACAGGAAATGGGGCTTAAGGTGGGACCTTGCATTTAGAATTGGTGATTATGTTTGAGTGTTGTGGCTTGAGAAGCACAGGAGACCGGGGCAGGCAGCCTAGGATTGTGAAGTTCTGAGAAAAGAAGGACATTCTCACAATGCTTGGAAATCTTGAAAACTGCTTCCAATGAAGTTTCTTGGGCAGGGGAAGGATGGGGCAGGGAGAGAGAGGCATGACCCAGCAGAGATAGGAAGCTGGTCACAGATATAAGCCATACCACTTCTCTTGCAATTTGCTAGTTAGTCACATGGACAAAAATGAAAAACAAGCAAGTGGAATTGATTTTAATAATGTATTTCTTTTAACTCACTATGTTTAGAATATTATCATGTCATCATATAATCAATATAAAGTATTACCTTTCCTTGGCCTTAATGTCCTCCTTAGTTAAATGGATGGGAGAAAGTGTTTTGTTATGACTCAACCTTGGGGTCAGGTAGATGAACATCCTGAAAGTAAGAGGCTCAATGGGGCTCATGGTGCAAGACTGGTGGGAAGTATGGCAACACCCTTTCCTTGCCAAGTCTACAGAATGTCATTCTTCTCTGCAAATTCTTCTCTCTTCTCCGTTCTTCTTGCTTGCTTCCTGGGGGCCCACGGGGAGCAGCAACCCATGTACCACCTTAAGGTTTGCATAGAGAAGAGGCAGAAAGCCACATTGCCCTTGACTGACAACCTTCCCATGTGTGTTTAACAATTTTAATTTTTCATGATTCTTCTGATAAAAATAGTGCCTGACTAAAAACAAATACATTTGTATTTTCAGTCTCCTTAATTAGTTTCTAATTTGGGGGTTCTTACAACCTTAAAATCATCTCACTGAAATGGTCCTCCAATGATAAAAAAAGAAAAAAATATGAAAAGCACAATCAATTCCAGAGAGATCATCCTATTTAATTATGCTGATTGGTGCACTAGAGACCCCCGGCAATAGGAACCTCTCAGAATAAGCTTGATTTGAGCAATTTGGTTTTTAAAAATTTAGGATGCATATTTATCATGTTCAACTCTATGCTGTTGTGTTCTCCTTGAGCTCCTTACTTGTCTCCAGAGAAGAGGGAGGAAGGAACCCAGGGACGGCTGAGGTAAGCCCATGGCTTTACTGGCAGGGTTTGGCCTCAAGGAAACAAGAGGTCTCCAACTTGTCTGCTGACCCAGAAGCAGGCTTGGAAAAGGTAGGCCGATACACCTTTGCAGTTGGGTAGTAGGGGAGTTTCTTTTTTCCCCATAAAAACCACCAGAATCAGCCATTCTTCTGTTAGAGATGTAACCAGAACAAAATTCTAAAATGTGCTATGGCTTTGGAGACACTGAGACAATTGAGTTGGTCAAAAAAATTTGTATCTCATCCTTCAATGTCATGTTATCAGCTTTGCTGTTAAGTAGCAATCCCATGAACTTTGAAGGAGAGAGGAGCCTCCAGCTCCTCCAAAGAACACGAAAGTCAGGTCAAAGCCTGGGTTAAGAGTAAGAGTGGTCCTTGTTTATCAGCAGTCACTGAGCAATCACTCAGTCTTCCCCACTCTGTTTTCCTCTCTGTAAAATGAGCCACCTACTTTACAAGGATATATGGAGACTTCACAGTAGAAAGCCCAAGATCAGAGGTGACTGTTGGTCACCAGTTGGTGACTGTTATCAGGTGTCATTTTCTAAAATTCACTCCACATATTTGCTCACAGACTTGTGTTGCATGGCTCTGTGGACAGAGTGTAGTACAGCAAAGGATGGCTATCCATAGGTGCCACACTGTTTAAGGACATACAGGTGGTGAAGTCTTTGCCCTTAGGGAGCTTGTGATGGAATTGGAGAGGAAATAAGAATGACCATGATAGGGCCAGCAAAGCCACTCACCCCTGGGTCAATGAGCAATTCAACTACAGCGGGGGGTGTGGTGGGGAGGCAATTCCTTGGGGCTGAAATGGTTTGTGAGAGGAGGTGACACCTGACCTGGAGCCTGTGAAGATTTCGGTGGCCAGGCCTCTGTTGGAGGCCTCCGCTGGAGTACCGCCTCCCACACCCACGCTCTGCAGCTGAGCACATAAACCTTGTTTGGATTATTGTGTCATACGACTTAAGACTCAAGTCCTCCTTGTATGGAGCAGGACTTGATGCTTCCCTTGCCTGGCCCTCTCAGCCTCTCCCGTTTTCCCTCTATTCAGTCTCTACCCACTTACCTCTTACCACTCTCATCTCTGCTCTGTCTTTAAGCCATTAAGATAAAGCATCCAGGCCTCTACATGGCTTCCAGAAGTGAGGGAGGTAAGGTTCCTGCAGAAGCTGGTTTTGCTTCTTGGTTGCTGAGAGCTAGTCAGGGCATCAACTCTCCTGGCTGCATAGAACGACGTTATTTGGGATGTAAATGGTAGTCATGGCACTTGCCACCCACACTGTTCTTTAATCTGCACTGAAGAAATGAAAGAAAAGGCCTAAGGGCAGTGTCATGGTGGATATTTATTGAGGTCTGCTTAGGGCCCAGGGGTCCTGCCTTAGCCACACCCCCATTCATAGATGAGCCAGACACCTGTCCTGTCCTGGAGTTCTGGATGAATAGAACTTAGCTTGTGAAGTGGAAGCTGTTGTTATTGTTGATTGGGGAGGGTATGGGGGGGGGAGGAAACGTGACATTTACAATGTCCAGCCCAAACTCAGCCTCACTATGGACTTACCCAGCCATCACCAAGCCTCAGCTCTGGGCTCTGTCTCTGCCATCTGGGGAAGTTCCATGGTCCCCCTCCCCCAGCCCCAAATAGTACCTCTATGTCCTACATGAGTGATGAGGTAGGTGACTGTAAGAAAAGAAAAAGAGCAGAAAGGCGAACCACAACAGACCAACAGGCTTTATTCAGGATGAAAACCTGTCTCCTTCAGCCCAGCTGAAGGAAAAAATGGCACACCTCCCTTACAAAGGAAAGGTTAAAGTTTGAGGCAGTGGCCACCACGTGTTGCTTGTTTCTGTCTAGCAAAGCAACACGTGGTGGTAATCAAAATACCTGGTTGATTGTGTGCCTATATAAGACCTGCAAATCCTGAGCTCAGGGCTCTCCTCCTGGGCTCTGCTGTGTCTGAGTGTAGGACGAGGCCCGAGCTGCAGCCCGTTTAAATAAAACAGCTGTAGAGTCTGACTCTCACTGGTTTTCTTGCGAGGGGTCCTGCGACCTTGGCATTACACAACTAAGATCTCCTTTTTTGGGGGGTGGGGTGTGGTCGTGGGGCCTGAACTCTGGGCCTGGGCACTGTCCCTCAGCTCTTCAGCTCAAGGCTAGCACTCTACCACTTGAGCTACAGTGCCACTTCTGGCATTTTTCTTTTTGCTGAGGAATCAAACCCAGGGCC
Source organism: Dipodomys merriami (assembly GCF_024711535.1). Taxonomy (NCBI): domain Eukaryota; kingdom Metazoa; phylum Chordata; class Mammalia; order Rodentia; family Heteromyidae; genus Dipodomys; species Dipodomys merriami. The sequence goes on from NW_027203381.1 coordinate 19,288,087, forward strand.
TCATGCATACAAGGCAAGCGCTCTACCACTGAGCCACCTTCCCAGCCCCTAAGGTCTCCTTTTATTAGGCAGAAAAGGTGAAGTCAGGTGGGGCAGATGGGAGCAGGGTGCCATGGAGGCGGGGTGGGAGAGCAATCTTACCTTGAGTAGGAGGTCTCAGGATTTCAGCAGTGCCTGTGTCCACGAGGAGTGTCAGTGCCAGACATGGCCTTGGTCTCAGGCTCTCTTCCAAGACCATAGGGTACATTTATTCAGGGGAAAGGGAATCTAGATGAGTCAGCAGGGTGGGCAGCAAGGACAGTTCTAAGATATGGCTGTCAGGGGGAAGGTGAGTGCTTTCAGTTTAAGTTATTTTCCATCAGGGACAATGTCTCCCTCCTGGGTTTGTGGTGTGAACAAAAAGACATGAACTAGAGAGAGGTTTTGGTCTCAGAGACCTCAACAACTTTTAGTTCCAGCCCTTTTCATCTTTGCCTGAGAAGAATGATTGTCCTGGTCCTCAGTTTCCTTATCTGTGTATTGGAAATAACTAGTCTTCATGCCCTACTGACATTCTTTCACTGTGAAGAAAGTGTTTAATGGGCCTAGTGTGGCAAACACTTCAAGGAGTATGAAAAATTAGTCATACATTAAAAATAGTTCATGCATATTCATATGTACAACACACATATATAAACCGTACCTAGAAGACAAAATGTGGCTGTCTGGAGGAGACAGGAGCACTATACTTTTTGGTCCTCTGCAACCCTTTGGGGAATGTATATGAGACAAGGATCTCACAGAGAGTCAGTACCCTCCCTCTGTTGGGCTAACTGCCTGTGTGCCCCTGAGCAAGTCATATAACCAACGGCCTTCTCAGCAAAATTGAAGGTAAAAAAATGCCAGCGTTGAAAGTGGAGCTGTGGCTCAAAATGATGAAGTGCTAGTCTTGAGCAAAAAAGCTCAGGGACAGTGCCAGGCCCTGAATTCAAGCCTTACAACTGACAAGGGGGAAAAAAGGGAGCAATGGGCCAGCACACAGAGATGTAAGAAGATATAGAGGGATAAAGTGGTGATCTATGAAGACATAGAGGGATAAAGTGGTGATCTATCCATAGAAGAGGCCACCATGCCTGTAGCTTCCATGCTGGTAGAACCCCAGATTCAATAACACTTGTTAATTGATTAATGTGCATCCTGCCATCTCAGCTGCTTTCCAGGGAGACAGTGGCGATTATTTTTATGTGAGAGAGACTATTGGAGCAGCCTCTTTCTCACCCTGCTGCACGTAAAACTCAGGATGGAGCTTTCCCCCAGCTTGGCTGACAACAGTCAGGTGGCCGCTGGGGCTGAGACCAGCCATCCATTTACCCACTTACTCCAATTAGTTTAGTAACTCAGCACTCACTCTGGGCTTTGATTTACAGTTAATGGTTCATCTCTAAATGAACACTTGTCTGGAATCTTCCATCAGTCAATGGCTGACTTTTAGGAAGTGGTGGTATTGACCTAGATGCCGTGAAATGAGTCCTGGGGTGCCAAATCTATTTTTTTTGTGCCAGTATTCCTTACTTCTCCCATTACCAGCCACTAAAGAATGCTTACAAATGTACACTGATGTGAAGGCCACAAGGTAGCAGGGAAATTGCACCAGGCCTTGACTGCACAGGTAAGTTCTCAGCCCAGCTCTGCTATCAACTCACTATGCCAAGCAGGAAAGTCATGGGACCCCTCTGGGCCTCAGGACCCTTCATTGGGACACAGTTGACAAGGGAATTTCTCTCTGAGCCTCTGATTTAAGACAGCACATGGACCAGTGCAATGGTGTGTGGAAAGTATGTCATAAATTAGGAATGTCTTTGTACAGGTTACAAAAATAACTTCTCATACCAGGAAAAAAACAATTAAAAACAATATCAAGACATTAAACTGAGAGAGTGAAGGGATTTGGGTTCCTCATGAAAGATCATCCCAATCAACAATTCAGGGAATTATGCTCATAAATATATTCCTATTGCTTTTTATACAGATATCTGTTTTCATTGTGGGTCTGGAAAAATATTCCATATTAAACAAAAAAAGGAACAAGCTATATGTTATGTCCCACGGCTTTGGTGTCCCTTCGTTGAACTTTAAAGATCTGCTGTTTTTTCTTTTTGTCAGTTCTGGGGTTTTAATTCATGTCCGTGTACTTGTGAGGCTGATGCGGTACTGCTAAGCCATGCCTATAGCTCAGTTTTTTTGTTGGTTATTTTTAGGATAAGGTCTACTTTTCAGCCTGGGTATGTGCCTGAACTGTAATCTTCCTACTTTAGGCATCCCCTCATTTCTGGGGTCATAGGCATATTCCACTGTATCTGGCTTCTACTGTTGAGATAGAATCTTGTGTACTTTTCTGCCCAGATTGTCTTGGAACCATGATCTTCCCAATCTTAGCCTCCCACGTATCTTGGGATGCTAGGCATGAGCCACTGCATTCAACTATCATGGGGGGTAGTGTCTCACAAGCTCTTATGCCTGGGCTGGCCTGGAATCACAATTCTCCCTTTCTCCACCTTCTAAATTAAAAGGATTAGAGACATGAGCTACTGCACCTGGCTTTTCCTGAGTACTATCAGCCTCATTTTGTTCTTAAAAGGGGTCTGAGAGGCTTGAGATCTCAATCTTCCTGCTTCTGCTTCCCAAATAGTTGGGCATACAGGTGTAAACCACCACACCCAGCTACTGTAATTCTTTATTATGTGGCTTTCTATAATATAGGTATAATTTATAGTAGAATTAATTTAACTTGTTCATGAGCATCAGAGTGGTGCTGAATGCTCGAATTGATTTGCTGTTTGACTGCCACTCTGCTCAAGGAAAAAAGAGGCTGAGGAGGGGAAGAGCTCACTCACAGTCAAAATCTCCCTCCTCAGGGAAGGCACCACTATCTCACTTCACCAGGAATTCTTCTGTGGTAGGTTCTCTGGCTGACCACTGCATGGGGTACTGCATGGGGGCCTCACAATTTTGATACCAGGACCGGAGCTAAAGTAGAGATGGGGACCATAGTGAGAAGGCTCTGGGAGAGGGGGATGGAGGAGTGGGCAGCGTGCTGGGGGAGGGGGCTTGAGAACTTGAATGTGTGCTTAGAACAGTTGGATTGCTCTTGGATCCAGGAGCTGAATGAGATAGGTGTGTTGTAGCTGTAGCTGTAGCATTCCAAAGAAGCACAGGCTCTGAGGAAGCCTGCCTGATTCTCTGAGAAGGCTAGGGAAGCCCGGCCATCATGGCCAGTTATAGCGACTACCTGACATCCTGCTCCTGCCTCTTTATGGCCAGACACTGATGACTTACCCACTCTCTGGGCTGGGAGTGGGGGTGTCCCAAACAAGATGGCACATTAGCATCCATTGTTCTGAAAGGAGATATTTTTGGTTTTTTTTTTTTCTGGCAATGATTTCCCATTTGCTCTTGGGTTCAATTGAATTAGAGATTTTGAATAGGTACAGTATTTGTATAGTTCAACATCAAAGTACTATACAAAGATGATATTTCTCTCACCTTTGTCCCCTTCCACTCAAACTCTGCTCCTCTTGTCCCTATGGAAACCGTTTGCCTTATTTCTTGGTTTGTTCTTCCACTATTTCTTTGTGCTATTAAAACACAGAACATTGAATATCCCTGTTTAATTTCCATTTTACCATACAAAACATAACCTGCTGTATACTCTACCTTGTACTTTGTTGGTTTTTGAAAAAAATATGTCCTGGATATCTGTTCATGTAAGTATACAGAGCCCTTCCTTTTTTTTATATATAGCTGTGTAGTATTCTACTGTGTGCATGGACCAATTTAGTCACCAGTGCTTGATTAAGGGACTCCTGGACTATTTTCAGTTTTTTTCTATTACAAACAATTCTTTACTTTAACTGGTGGATGGGCATCTGTGTGGTGCCATAAGCTCTGATTTGCTGTTTGCTCCTCCTGCTATCCCTTCAGTTTGATATAATTTGGAATTTGTTGTATACATATGTGCTAAATAAAAAGCAACTAATTCTTTGCTAGAAGTAAGCAGTGTATTATGACATAGAAGCAGATAAGTGAGGAAGACTCTTCCCAGGCTCCTATGCTCTGTCTTGTACTCTCCAAGTGATCCTGTCCCTAGTCCCTTAGCTTTCTACAATTATCACAATGCTTGCAAGGTGCAGTTTCCCTTGCTTTCCTACCTGGGCTGCTGAGGAAGTGTTTACTGTCATTTCTTCTGTGGTTTGGATGGAGACTGAGGGGTACCAACAGGTGATAGAAGTGGCTGTGACCTGGGCTTGTCTGAGGACATGATTTCCTCTCTTGCCTCTGCCGCCAATGAATGAGGTGACCGTATCCTTCACCTGTCACACAGGTGTGCTGTATGATGTGGAGGCCTTTCCCGTGGGGTATTCTACAGGCCTTGGAGCATCCAGATGATGTGAAGCATTGTGTTTAATCCACAGGTCCTGAAGGGGGTGGTGTCTGAAGTTACTGTCTCAGCCCTGGGCCAATTCTGGGTGTCAGGAATGACTTCTTCAATGTGGAATCAGAGCTTGATGAAGCTGGCCTGTGGTGATACTAAAATGATGCCCACATGCCCTTTCTCATTACTTAGAAGCACATCATTTGGTTACAGATTTGTGGAGCCCTTTCCTTGCCAGTGCATGAAAAAGGTATTTCACACATGTTTCACATTAGCCTGTGATTTAGCTTCTCACTGAATAAGAATCAATGCAACAGCCAACTACCACCCGAGAGCCCATTTATATAGTGTGACCAGATGCCATGGCTCCACTTTTGACTGCCATCTTGTCGAATCCGATAAGGATTAATAGTAATAATAACTTACATTTTTATTTTGTGACTCCTTCCCTGAGGCTTAGCTGTTGGTGCCTGTGCCTTCGCTCTTGTCGATCTGTTTCTGTCCAGGTTGCATTGGGGTCTGTTAGGACCCTCAAAGTGAGTTTCACCCAAGAGAAAGGTGCATCACTTAGCAATTCATCAGTTAGTAGATTGATCAATCATTCAATCCAGTTTTGTCTAGCACAGAACCCTTTAACTCACTCTGCTCAGTGGGTCCCTTGATGTAATCCTGCATGCCTGAGAACCAGTGCTTCTTGTAAACCACCTCATCCACCAGCCCCTGCTTAAGCAGGGCCCTCTCTCTCACCCTCCTGGGCAGTTTCACCTGCTCTATGTGTTAAATGTGGCTAGAATTTGCACTTTCCCCTATTCCCTGTGTCTTCACACAGCTCAACACCACCTCCCCCTCATAGCAGAGAATGTCTGTTGCCACCCAGCTCCACCCCATCTTCATCTAGCACATCAGTAAATGGGCTTGTCCCCCTCATACCACTGCTTTCTCTAGGCTTTCGTGGTTTTTGTGTTACTTCTAGAATAGAGGAAGAGAGTCTTACCAGGGTACTTAAGATCCTTTTCACCACATCAGCCTCCTCCTCTCATACCCTCTTCCTTTTGGCTTTGAGAGCAAGCAAAGCTCTTTCCTGCCTCAGAGCTATGTGCACTCTTCTCTTTGTCCAGGTGGCTTCCCCCATCTTGTCAATGGTAACTCATTCTCACCAGTCAGAGAGCAGCCAGGCTATCCCTTCCCTGGCCCTTGGGACTGGGTTAGGGCCTGGTGTCTGTGTCTTAGCTTTATCACGTGCCTTAGTCCGTTAGCCTGCCATAATAGAATATTGTTTGTTGGTTTATTCTTCCTGTATTTCTTTGGGCTAAAGTGGAATATACATTTATATGCATACATAAATGTATATAATATATATTATATAGAGTATCCTAGGTTCAATTTTACTAAAATGTAGCCTATTGTATACTCTACACTGGACCTTCTTTATTTCTTTATTTGCATATCCTGCAATCTCTCTATGCGTATGCATTGTCCTGGCTTACAAACAACATAAAATCATGGCTTATAGGCTGCAGGCTGAGAAGACCAAGAAGCTGCTAGCAGCTTGAGTGTCTGGTATGGACCGGTTTCTTCACAGGGGGTTCCTTCTTGCTGTGTTCTCACCTGGAGGATAGCTGGCTCAAGCTACTGGGGCCTCCTGAGAAGGCATTATAAGAGAATCTTTTTTTGTTGAAGTGCTTGCTTGACATAAGCACTACCATTTTAAGGGTCAGCACTATCTTATAAGAAGGTATATTAGTCAAGCCACATCCTGTTATAAGAATTGTTTTTCTAGGGGCTGGAGTTGTGGTTCAAGTGCTATAGAGCACCAGCTGAGTAAGAATTGTTTTTCTGACAAGTTCCTGCTTTAGCCAGGTGTCCAGATTTGGATGATTGTGCAGACAAACTTTAACCCCTTTAAAATTAGACAATCACAATTGTGAACCTAATTTCTAACCAATCAGAATAAAGGGCAGTAGTAGAGCAGGGCACCGGTGGCTCACGCCTGTAATCCTAGCTACTCAGAAGGCTAAGATCTGAGAATCGAGGTTCAAAGCCAACCTCGGGCAGGAAAAGTCCATGAGACTCTTATCTTCAATAAACCACTAGAAAACCGGAAGTGGTGCTGTAGCTTAAGTGGTAGAGCGCTCGCCTTGAGCTGAAGAGCGCAAGGATAGCACCCAAGCCCAGAGTTCAAGCCCCACAACCGACAAAAAAAAAAAAAAGGCAGTAGTAATTTATTAGGTATAAAACCTGGTGGACTACCCAACCAGTATTCTTATTCTCTTGTTAGTAACATGTCCTCCTGCAAAAGTAAACTTACCTTGCTGAGTTCTTTACGAGCTGGGTTGTTCTTACACCCCCAAATCCAGAGACATTTCAACAATGTGGAACACACACACACACACACACACACACACACACACACACGGAGAGGGGTGCTTCTGGCGAGGAGATAGAGGCCAGGGGTGCAGCCAAGCTGTCTTCAATGTTAAAGATAGCCTCCTCTTTCACCCCTCCAGCAAAGGTCACTGTCAGGAGAGCTAATATTCAGAAATCCTTGCTGAGCATTTATAGGAGCCCTGGTCATGCTAAGTCCACTGGGAACTACCCAGATGGAGGGTAGTATATCTAAAAAGGACAGGAACTTGCAACTAAGCCCATATCGGGGGAAATGGCTTCCCCTCTTTGCTGTGTGAAGAATGGAACTGAGAGGTTGGGGCATGGGTGGGGTGAGTATAAGTAGCTGTTGAGAGCAAAGAGAATCCAGATGGAGGCAGCCTGATCTGATGGGTGTGAGGTCTGGGCATGAGGGCCATTCCTTTGAGCAGCATCTTTGCTCATAACCACTAGCATCTGCTGTCTCCTCTTTGGTCAGAGGCCTTCAGTGCTTAGGGGCCTGAGATGGGGGCAGAGAGCAGGGATACTGCTCCTGGCAGGGGCAGATTCAAGTGTACTCTACTTGCAGTGAAGTGGTGTTGACCCGCTGCAGGGGCTCTGAGAGCAGATTCCTGCTGCTGATTCCTGCTGCCCTTGGGAGGTGTGAGGACGAAGGGTAGGTGTAAATCACACTCCATCCAGTTTCCCCACCCCCACACCATTTTCACCTAGGAAAAGTCTAATAAAAATGCATTTCAAGTCCTAGTCCTAAAGGAGCGAGCATGGGGAGGAGCTGGGCCAGGGCTTTGGCCCAGCACAGCCTTGATTAAATGGAGCTGAGCCGTGGGGCTTTTTCTGGCCTTGGAAGCAGCCCCAGGGTCCCTGGAAGCAGTGGGGTCCTAGGTTACTCCACTTTCCAGGCCTGTTCATGGCAGAAAGTCCCTGGGTCCCAGTGCACTAGTGACTTATATGGGCACACACTTTGCCTGGCAGTCCTGCCTGCGTGGTACAATCAACTTCCATCTAAGTGGAAAAGCCTCAAGCCAGGGCTTTGCCTGAGAGAGCAGGTGCTGGACAGAGAATTTGGGTGTGCAGCACCTGCCAGGGGCAAGGACAAGGGAGCTAGATCACACCTTTTGAGCAGTGGTTCTCAGCCCTGACTGCATATTAAAATCTCCTGGTATCTTGGAGAAAATTCCACACCAGGCTGTATCCCAGGTCTATTAAAGCAGTCTCTGGGTAGGGGTGGAACTTAGGCAGCAGTCATTTTTCAATTTCTCCACATGACTTCAATGGGAAGCCAAGGCAGAGAATTGTTGATTTAAAGTCTCCCTGGACTCAGGCAGCGTGGCCATGTGTAGGCTATGGTGAGGGCACCAGGGAATGATCGGGAAGAAATCATGGGGCACATAGACTCTGTGTGGGGAGGGACTGTCACCATTCAGGCTGCACAAAAGACCAGAGTCTGCCTTCAAGATGGTGGCTGCATGAATGCTGGGAAAGACCCTGACACAGAGTTGTTGGCCTGAGTTGGGGGCAGAGGCACAGGCTATGCTGCCAGCACACTTCAGGGGATCCTCTAGGGTCGTGAGGGAAGGAGGCAGGAGTGCTGCTAGCCTTGGCCTGGTTTGATAGATTTTTGTATTGCAATTATTTGGACATGTTTCTGGTCTTTGCTACCAGCCTGGAGAGAGTCTCAGCCACTTTATAATAATGTTAGGGACTGGCTACTTCCCACCTCTGCCACTGTAGTCTCTCACCTGGATGATTACAGCCGGCTCAGGGTTGGCATTCAGCCTCTGCCCTCAAGCCTTCTGCTCTCAAGGTAGTCAACAGGATCCTTCAATATGTGGTTCAGCACTACTTTCTTTGCTTAGAACCTTTCATTGGCTTCCCCAGGTCACTCAGAATGAATTGCAGATCCCCTGGCTGCATTTTCCTTCCTGACCCATCCACCCACTTTGTTGGCTTGCTCCACACCAGCACTGGCTGCCTCCAGATCTTTGGAGGACTCTTCACTCAGGACCTTTGGATGGATATTCCCTCTACCAGAGAGCCTTGGCACAGCCCTTCCTTCCCCCTCCTTAATGTGATGTTCATAGGGAAGCCTTCGCTAGCCAACTCCTTCATGATCTCCTGAATAATACTCATATACCAATGGTATATCTTTTGTTTATTTCTGTCTCTATGAACCATGGTAGCCTGTGAGCACCAAGGTGTTTTTTTTTTCTATTTTGTTTGTTGTTGTAAAGCCAGGGCATTCGATTTTAGGAGCTCAGGATGTGTACTTCTGGTTTTGCCTTCTTGTGTTGTTGGTATTTAGAAGTGGTTTAATCATAGCATGTGGCCTCTGACATTCTCTCTCCTGGTCTATGTATGATCTACTTTTATTTAATTATACATGTAATTAGTTATTTTTATTAATGTCATAAGTACCCAAGAGCTCATCGCCCCCAAATAAAGCCGGGATGTAACAAAATTCTACATTCAAATGTATGAGTCTGCTTCAGCCCAACCCCCTGCATCTTAACCATCTTCCTTAGTCCCCAGGCTCTCATTCCCTGTTGTTCTTTGTGTATACTTTTATTGCAGCTGTTGGAACTCTTTTAAAGGATATTTTATTGTAGTTATTTTCAACCTTATTCAAAGCTTACTGCACTGTATATAATCTGTGGAGTACTTTTCACCTAATAATTATACTAAGATCACCCTATACTGTTATGTGTAGTTTATTGCTGTATATATGCAGTAGCTTCTTTGACTCTGAAAAGTGTTTGTGTTATGGATATTTAGTGCTGTGTCTTTCTATAGAGACAATTTCACAGCAATAGCTAAAGACTTCTAAGTACTCCTCTGTGCAAGGCACACTAATTATTTTATCAACCCAGTTGACTGATTGGAAAACTGAGACACAAGGTAGGCAACTGGCTCAGATTGCACTCACAAGGCCAAAGGCAGGATTTGGACTTGCATAATATAGCTGTGGAGGCCTTGCTTCTACCCCTATATTGTATTGTCTCCCTGAAGGAACTAAGGAAGGAACAAATAAATGTCTCCCTCTATCAATTTCTTCACTAATAAAAGAGCATGCTAGCTGGGCCTTCTACTAACAGGGACTGGAACCTACCCAGCAGGTTCTGCACTTAGATTTGGTTGCCAAGACAGGGGACAAGGCTGAGACTTGTACCCTCTCCCTAAGGAGAAAAGAATGTGCTCAGGAGATTTTTGTGTCCCTTCACAGCACAGTCTGGGTGACTGTAGAGGCCACACTTTGCAGAGCTGGGCATGTGTTGACCAGCCTGAGCAAGGGTTGAGACTTTCTTGGGCCCCAGTCATCAGCTGCCCTCTTCTGGTGCCTGGAGCCTAGAGTACCCCCCTAACTCCAAGGTGTGATTTCTTTCACTATATTAGGAAGAAATAGAAGGAATGGGGAACTGGTAGTCTGGTAACAAAATTGGACAGACACTTGATGCTGTCCTAAGAACAACTATCCTGCTCTAGGATATCTATGCAGCAGGGCCAGTTTGGCTGAATAAATGAACACTGTAGGGCTTTGGTCCAAGCCCACTGTTGGACTCACATGGGCCAGTCTGGACTGGAGAGAGGTTGAAGGCCCCAGAGTTTACTGTCTGGTGTGAGGAATGGCTGGTCTGGTGTACTGGTGTTTGTGCAAAGCCTGGAGCAGAGCGAATAAAGTCCCAGCAGGCACTGGGACTTCACTGACGGGCTTGTAGAAGGTAGACAGCTGTCTGGCAGGGAATTTCCACCTGGGAACAGGGGCTGAGTCATAAAAGGTTCCAGACCAAGTCTGGAGGAGAAAAGGAAAACAAGTGATATGTTCATTGGTATCAATAGGGGGAGATAGAGAGTAGAAGACCTCCACTGGGCAGAAGTCCACTGGGGCCCTCATGAATGCCTTGAGGAGGGTAGGTGTCTAGGAAGGAGGTAGTAGGCCTTGAAGACTGCTGAGTCTCAACAATAGCCTGTGCATTAGAATTGCTCTGGGAACTTCCAAAATTTGAATGTCCTGGCTCACTCAGTATGACCTAGTACATTTGAACTTCAGGTAAGCAAAGAAAAAGAGTTTAGTATTAGAATATCTGCATATATTGTCCAGGACATACATACTCTCTCTCTCTCTCTCTCTCTCTCTCTCTCTCTCTCTCTCTCTCTCTCTCTCTCTCTCTCTCTCTCTCTCTCTCTCTCTCTCTCTCTCTCTCTCTCTCTCTTTCTCTCTCTCCCTCTCTCTCTCTCTCTCGAATTTTAGAAAATTATTTATTTAAAAACTTTTTTGCTGGTACCAAATTTGGAACTTGGTGCATTTTGTTTTTGTTTTTTAAATTTTATTGTAAAGATGCTATACAGAGGGGTTACAGTTACACAAGGCAATGGTATATTTAATGTCTAGCATTGTTACCACCTCTGTTGTTCTTCTCATACTATCCCTTCCCTCCCCTACCTCTGTCACTCCTCCCTGCCAGAAGTTGTAAAGTTCATTTCCAACATTAAGTCTTGTGAGTATCATTGTTGCAATGGGTCATCCTGTGTCCTTGTTTCAGCATTTTGTTATTCCCCTTCCCCTCCTCAAATTAAATAAATGTATATACAAGATACAGGGTACCAAAATCAAATATAGTGACACCAGGGGATATACCACAGGAGGAAGAACATATAAAAGAAACAGAAAAATCACGTAGTACACTAAAAATAACAAAAACGAAAAACCTCTTGTGTTCATATCTTGGTGGTCATTTCACTTAGCATCATCTTAAATAGTCATAGGTACATAGCTTTTGAGCTTTTCTGCTCATCTGATAAGATTATCCTAGATGTATACTAATTATTGCAAATAAGGGAAACCACTGGACCAGTATTTCTTTGAGTCAGACTTACTTCACTTTATATGATTTTTTCCAAGTTCTTCCATTTCCTAACAAATGGGACAGTGTCATTCTTTCTGATGGAGACATATAATTCCATTGTATGTATATAGCACATTTTCTTGATCCATTCATTTACTGAGGGGCATCTGGGTTAGTTCCATATCTTAGCTATGGTGAATAATGCTGTAATAAACATAGTTGTGCTGGTAGCTTTAGTATGGTCTTGTTTGTGATCATTTGGGTAAATCTCTGGGATTAAAAATAGCCTAAACATTATAGAGAAAGAACATACAATTATTCAAGACAAATCCAAGAAATATGATAGATTCATTCAACAGATAGAAGACACCATCAGAAGGCCTAATTTTAAGACTAATAGGTGTAGAGGAACACCTACAGACAAAAGTTAGAGGTCTAGGAAATGTATTTAACAGAATCCTAGAAGAGAACTTCACAAACATACAAAAAGTTAGGCCCTTCAGATAGAAGAAGCCTTTAGAACCCCAAATAGACCAGACCAGAACAGGACATCCCACCATCTAGGACATTCTTAACCACAACTTATTCTTTCTCTGAAATTCAAGTGAAGTTGAGTGTTGTATATTTTTGGATCACTAAATCTAGCAACTTGGCACACCAAGGATCTCTCTATACCAGGGCTGGGCCTAAATGGGGTGACAATCTGTTCTATAGGTTTTTTTTAAGCTTCTTTTAGACCAACTCTACTCATGGATGTCCTGGAGACTACTATTTTTTTTTAATGTTCTTTTTACAGGTTCCAATTCAGTAGATCTGGACAGGGCTGAGGTTCTTTCTTCCTAACAAGCTCCCTGGCCTGTGCTGATAACTAGGATCATACTTTGAGTAGGATATAGGTTGATTAATTTGTCTGGAGGCCTCAAGCTCAGTTCTTCTAGGTGATCTGATTCCCACACAGACTTAACTCCACCTAGTCTAGGCTCTTTCTTGGCACCTTTTTGTCTGTTCTTGCTGGCCTGAAGCCTCAGGGATTTACTAGGTACAGAGTGAACTACTCTACATCTTGGGGAGATGCTAAATGTGTGGATGGTCATTTACCTGGAGCTGGGTATGCCAGGTACACCTAGCCTGGGAAGCTGAGTCCATGCCTTGGTCAAGTCACTTAACATCTCTGAGCCTCAGAGGCTAAAGAGGGATGGAGGAGTGATAACTGTAACAAAAAGAGGCCTGGATAAACCATGGTGCTAGAGCTTCCTGGATCCATGAAAATGTCAGATGAGATAGGGACAAGGAAGAAAGTACACCAGCATCCTTTCTGTGGTGGGTTCTCAGTTGGAATCAGTTGCCATTCACTGAGGAAATCCCACCCCCATTATCATTGAAGAACTTTCTCACCACAACCTCAAGATCTAATCCAACACCAGTGATCTGCCTGGAAATGTCAGGCATTCAAAATGCCAATGAACCAACTTGTGACAAAGACACAGTCTCAGAAGTTGGGGAGCTGAGCCCCTAGGGATGGAGCATGTGCCATGATGGGTGCTGACTTGCTTGAGATACTATATGCCAGGCACTCTGCCATCTCTTGATGTATTGGACCATGACAGCATTTCTGGGAGGTATAGCCTGTTGTTACCTGTTCTTCACCCAAGCATAGAGAATCTAAGCAGTTGCCCAGCCAAGCTGGGGTTGGGATTCAAATGACTGACTTCAAACACCATGCTGCTCACTTTGTCCTCTATTTTAATGTGAAGAGCTACATGGGTTTTAAGCCACATTATAAGAGGGCTGACACTTTAATACATGCAGAAGGAGTAGAAAGTGACATGGTGTAGGGGATGACAGGACTCACTGAGGTATCATGGGGACAGGAGAGGCAGGAAAGGAACTTGGCCAGGCAGCTTGGACAAGGCCGGTGCTGAAATGAATACATGTGCTGGCAGCGTGGATTGTCCAAGGAGACCACCCCTGGGTTGGGAAACCAGTTATATTACCAGTCCTGCCTGCCTGAGAGCTACTTCCATGCCCCTTGGGCAGAGGTGCTGATAAAGGCCAGCTTCCTGCTAAGGTAATCTGACCTGGCTTCTTGAGAGCTGGGTAGCAACAAGGAAGACACAGATGGCAGGCCTCACATAAATGTTCTAAGGAGGCAGGAGAACCTCAGTGGAAGTATAGAGATTCTTGCTTTCATCTGAAATTGTACCTAGCAAGAACTTCAGGAATCAGTGCTTACTTATTGAGGAGAAGTATCTACCCTTTCTGCTTGTATTTATCTTGTTGATGAAGAAAAATCTGAATAAAGGCAAAATTTTACTGGAATAATACAGATCCTCCATTCAGACCTTTAGATGTTCTTAGCTTCTCTATGAGGTACAAGGTAAGGCTGTAGACTGAGAGCCAACACAGCTTTGTTTCATTTTCATCCCAGCCACAGGATTCTTGACTCTCATACCCCATTTTTCTCATCTGTTTTATAGAAACCAGTGAATTGTGGGTGTTGGGTAGTACCCATTCCTGGATTCTATTTCTTAGGTGCCAATGGAAATTTTTTCCTCTCAAGTTGGTGACAACCAATAACAGATCCAGACATGGCCAAACATTTCCCAGGAGGCAAAACTATCACAACAGAGTGCTACTCTAATGGATTTTGCCTACAGATAGAAAAGTTCACACTTCACTCATTCATCATTCATCTTTTCATTGAGTCATGAGACAGATATATACTGATTTTCACATAGCTCTGGTGTATTGGCAATGGGATATTTGGTGATGAGCAAAACAGGCTACCTCAGTATCTCCCACATAGTGAAGGCAGGGGTGAGGTAGCTGAGAGCAGGCATCTGCAGTACCCGGATGAATCTACACTGGGGATGCAGAACCTTCTTGGAGAGATGTTTAATCTTGGGCTTTTCATTGGAATACAGGGAAGTGTGGAGGATGAGCACAGATTCCAGGGTACCAGCCTACAGGTGACAGGAGTTCATCATTTCTGCTGATAATGGAATTCTGAAATTAGGTTAGCCAAGGCTGCATATGATAAATATTCTATCCTGCCACATGGAGGGACAATTACTTTGTCTTGACATTTGGAGCTAGATAGTCAGGAACCTGCTAATGTGCCATCTCCTGAAGAGACCAGGATGAGAACAAGTGTAGAGAACAAGTGTGTTTGTTAGATCATATCACAGAGAAATAGTGGACTGCCATTAGCTCAAGTTGCCAAGTGGAAGGTACTCCTTCCTCAGACCCCCAAAGACTGAGAGGCTAGGCTTTGGGAGGGCAGGGGATAAAGAAACCCACATGCTTGGAAGCAGAAGTGCCTTAAGGGAAAATCTGAGCATGTAGTGTGCCTGCCCCAGCCCAGGGCTTGAGTACCAGTGCATTTCCTAGAACTTTGGATTTGTCTTGGAAGATTCTAGAGTTTTTAAAGAAAATTTGCAACTAAAGATGTTTGCTATATTCTTCAGGGGAAAAATATAGCCAATACTTTCTCTCACCTTCCTTAGGACTAGGAAAGAAGGAGAGGAAGATTGTGTGATCCAACAATAGCTATTCTTTGGAAATCTTTGGATAGAGTTTTTTCCCTTCAATTTGAGCTCACTTTATTAACATTCCTGCATGAACAATTTGGCAAGCAGAAGGAATGGTTTTCACTTGCTCAAGAATTGCAAGAAATAAAAACTCCTAAAATTCCTATGTTATCATAATGACAACAGCAATTTTTAAGTGACATTGATCCTGAAAAATAGCAGCTAATTTTGGAGTGCCTGCTGTGTGCTGAACCTTTGCAACCCTCACCAGATCCCCGCAAAGAGGTCTCCCTGTCCCTTTGCTTAGGTGGGAAGCTGAAGCCCAATGCTGAACCATAGCATACTCCTGTACTGTAGGGCCAGGATTTAGGACTTAAGTATGAGAAGAAATGTGGAAAAAAAATAATGCAGTGAGTTTTCATAAAGTCAAAATTTTCTCTCTTACAAGAATTGTCCTTTATTCTGAGACTTTCATTCTTCTAATACTTTTGGTAATGAGATGCATTTGCTTTAATGCTGAGAAGGCAATAGATCTTAGGGACATAAAACTTTGCTATCTTCAGACATATATTCTATTGTCTTATGAAATCCCATACCCTAGCAATATAGGAAGTCCAGGCTACAGTCCCACTAAGAATAGCCCTTACTTCTGTGTTTAGTGGGAAGTAGCCAGTGGCCTCATGTTTTTTGTTCTTTCCTAGCTCCCTTCTACTTTATGCTTAGGGTTGTGGATTTGTCAGAGGAAAAGTGAGAGAGCAGGAAGAATGATAAGTGACAACCCTTAGGGCAGCAGTAGTTTTTTTTTTTTTTTTTTTTTTTTTTAAGAAAAGACTGTAATTCTGTTGAAAATTGCTGAAGAGGATTGTACAGTCCAAGTAGGCACATGCAAATTATATGCAAATCACACACCACCCTCCTACTTCATAACCTGGATGTAGCCCTTGGGAAAATGCTAATGGAGACTAGTGGTCTCTGGCAATCTTCCCTTCTCCATCTCTAGGAGTCTGACCCTAATTAAAATGTGTTTTTTCCCCCCAGTAGTGTGGAACTTCAGTGGTCTTTATTTTTATACCCCCTTTTCCTCTACCCTCAGGCCTGTAGCCAAGCTTTGTGTATCTGGGTGGTGGTGGTGGTGAGGGGTGGTGGGGGTTGGGAGGATCTTTTAATTACAGAGCAGGTGAAGGAAGGAACATGGCTGGAGACTTGGTTTAGAAGGTTCTAGAATCATTAGGTAGACATCTTCTGTGGGGAATTCTGTATTCCAGCATAGACTAAGCCTGAGGGCACGGACTACTTAAAGTACTGTTTCTCCAACTTCTGAATGATCAAGATCATGTGGAGGGACTAAGACAAAGATGGCTACATCCACCCCAGAGTAACTGATCAGGAGGTCTGGGTGGAGCTGGACAGTCAAATGAGCATAGAATTCCTAAGTGATGCTGATGCTGAGACCACATTTGATGACCACAGGTTTGGAGCAAATGGTACTACTTCAAGTGTGCACATTGGTACGAAGCTTGAACTTATCCTGACATTACAACACATGGTGATTTTTCTGTTAGCTTATTTGCTTTGAATTTTATAAAAACGTATTGGCTTGTGATGGTTTGGTAGTTAAAGCAAGTCTTTTGCCACAGATATGAACTTAGGAAGTCTGACCTTGATGACCTAGCCTAATGGTCAAGGTCAGGGCACATGAGGCTGACTGGAGAGTTGGAATGCCCGTCAAGAAGCCAAGATAGGAGGTTCTGTCCCTGGAATGTGTTCAGAAACATTGGGGAGGGGCAAGGGGTTGGTTGTTATGATGACTAGTGTGGTGAGGTAGAAAGCTGGGTATTTAATGACTGAAGGCTGGACACACAGCAGATAATTATCTTGCTCTGATGCCAATGGAACCCCCTTGAGAAACAATAAATAGCTGAGAAAGTCAGGGCTAAGGAGCTGCCTTGACTCTAGACCCCTGGTTTTCCTCCAGGATGGAAATCTGGAGGGGAAAAGAGGGGGAAAGGACAGAGACAGAGGTGCAGGTCAGTCTGGCTCAACCAGAGTAGCCTTATTTGTACACGGTAACCTTATGTGTGTGCATGGCCTTCATGAGTGGCGTGTGCTTCTGGGTGGCCATATCGTTGCTGGCATCTTATGGGCATCCTAATTCATGCAAAACTTGTATACAAAAGCTACAAAGAAGAAAACTAGATTGACAAGCATCATGAGACCAGTTCCTTTTTAAAAGGATCAATTGAAGACTATCTGTACTAATAGAACATGTACCAAAAATTAAAATGTAGTCTAGCTGGATGTGGTGGCACATACCTATAATCCCAGCACTGGGAGGCTGAGGCAGGAGAATCACAAGTTGGAGTTCAGCCTGGGTTACATAGCTCACCGTGTTTCTGAAAAACCAAAGTTTGCTGTTTACATAATGTAGTCTATACCTATTTGCCAAGAAAGGTGGAAGAATTTAAAGGTGGCATGACTTTCGATGACATTAAAATGGTTTTGGAAGTTTCGGCAGCAATAAAAGCCATAGTAGGTGGCTCTTATGGGTAGGGCTCTGGCTTGAGAGCTGGAGACTTGGCAGCCAATTTAGGCACAGGTCCTCATCAGACCCTGGCCTGGGCAAGTCCTTTTTCAAATACAGAGATCCGGACCTGTGGCTTTGCAAACACTGTTTTGACATTCTGCGGTGATGGTGGGAGGAGTGATTGGATGTCCTGTGCCTTGTGGTATAGCAGGAGGTCCCTGGCTCTTGCAGTTCCAGGGTCTTAGCAGACAGCGTTTAGAAGGGGCTGAGCATTCAGCAGGCATTCATCTTAGCATGGTGGAAACTTGAGGGCCCTGCAGACCCAGAATCTGCCCCTCAATCAGCCTGCATTGAGGCAGGCAGCCTGGCCTATTGTTGGAGGCTTACCGTGTAATTAATGGGATTTGGAGCAATTACAGGGACAGTAAAGCCCCTCGTTTGTTTCTGGTGCCAGGCCTGGGATTCCTGAAGAGGGTGGAGTGGAGAGTGGAGGGAAGGTGGGAAGGAGTTGGCAGATAGTTGGCAAATCACCCCTTGCAGGGCCTGCTCTGCCGAATGCTGGCTCACAGTTTTAGACAGTGCCTTGGAGGAGCTACACAAAGGGCCAATCTGTTTTGTTCCCAGGACCCTGTTTTGGTTTTTGTTTTGTTTTAAACAGTTCTTTCCTGTTCCTTTTAGTGCTGAGCTCTGAAGAGCTGGCTTTTCTGTTGTTTTTTGCAATCAGCACCACATAAAATGGTGTACATGCTCGGGGTAGAGGTGCTGAGTGGCCACTCTCTAGGGGTAAGCAGAGATCTTTCTGATCAGCATATTTTCCAGCTGTATGAAATGCTGTGATGGAGCCAAGGGACAGCCAGACACCTGGATCCTGGGTCACTCATGAGGTCAACAGTAATTTTTGAATACTTGTTATTTCCAAGCCACTGTGTGCATGTGTTGCAGATACAAATTAGCCAGCAAAAAGCTGGAAGTGGAGATGTGGTTCAAGTGGTAGAGAGCCAGCCTTGAGTGAAAAAGTGAAGGAATAGTGCCAGGGCCACACATACACACACGCATCACACATACACACACAGGCACGCACATACACGCACACACACATACACACAGTGTTCTAGAAATGGGTAGTGGTGATGATCACATGACAGTGCAAGGTGCTCAGTATCTCTAAACTGTTCTTAAATGGGGCTAGAATAGGGACTTTTATGTTGTGTGTATTTGTTACAGAGTAATGTCTCTGTTTCCAGGAAGTAGCTGGTGTTTTGCTAACTGTTGCATCTGTGGCTCAGAGTCTGTACCATGGACTGCTGGCCATGAGGAGGTCAGGAAAAACCTTTGGAGGATGTAGGGATCTGGGAGAGCCTATGACAGGCTGAGCTGGGACTACCCACACCCATACACCAGAAATGCACCTGTCCTTAGCCATGTTTCTGGCTAAACTGTGATTTGGAGACATGGTTGGCATAGATAGGGTCTGTGCTGATTTGAATTTGTTTGGTATTATTTGTTTGAATAAATTTCCAGTGGGATTTATTGGGGTTGCCATCACAGAGACACCCCAAGTTTGAGCCCTGCTTTTCTTCTTTCCAGCCTTCCTTTCCAGCCTTGAGTGAGCTAAGGCTACCTAGCACCATGCTTGACTTACCTAGTGTTTCCTGAGAATTGGTCATTAATGCCCATGACACCCTGGGGCAGAAGAAAGCCTCCCTTCCTCTCTGTGGACAGAGCACTTGGGATGGAGGGTATACAGCCACAGGCCTGCAGGCAACATTCTGTGATTGTCAGCCTTTGGTATCCCTCTCACTTGGGCATTAGTATGTCCTGTCTTAGCATGATCCATGCATTATTATTTAACCTAAGTCCATGTTGATATTCTCAAATATTACTTAGTATGTATAAAGGTGGCATCCCATCATACCCCCTGTATGTGTCAGATGCTCAACAGAGATTCAGTTGATTGTGAAGAGTTTGTTTGCTGAGCCATGGACAGGGTAGAATTCACAAGGCCAGGATCTTCCATTTATACACACTACAGCCCTGCTCCAGGTCTGGGAGGGAAACTATTCCAGGCTCAAGTCTGTCCTGTGTGAGGCCCTCAACAGCTCTTTAACCTTTCTGTTTGCAAATAGTTGCCCTGGACTTTTCTGACGGTCTCGGGTCCTGATGGCCGCACCCAGTGACAAGCTGTTCAGATAATTACATGGGCTTTAAATTGTTCACCACTTTATGTCCTCAAAGCAATTTCAGAATCAATTTGAGGTTTGATAGGGAGCTGGTGGCAGCCTAGCAAGCCTAGAATGGCATGCTGGGCCTGCTTAGAGCTTGTTATAATTCCAGTGGCAGGCCCCGTGCACCTGGGGAGCAGGGCTACTGTCCTCTCTGAAACTCGGGGTAGAAAATCAATCAGTCAGTCAATGAGCACACACTTAATTAAAGGTAAGAAAGGTTCTGAAACCTCTTCCCTCCCTGCAGTGTCAGGTCCATACAGCATAAGTTGGAGACAAGTCTTCCTTCAGACGGGCTTCAGATGTAGCCTGGATATCAGAAACTAAATAGACAAAATGCCACACAGTATAGCAGTGTGGCTCAGGATTGTCTCTGTCTCACCAGCACCTCTGCACCTTGTGAACAGGTTTCTGACACTGCAGTTTCCTTCTTGCAGCATAAGGTGTTGACCTTATTGGGTATCAGCAAGACCCTCTTGCTTAATAGGTGCTCACCATTCTCTAAAGCACAGAATCCTTCCTAGAAGCCTTAAAATGAGCTTAAGCCAGGTATGGTGGCATATACCTGTAATCCTAGTTTCTTGGGAGACAGAGGTAGAAGGCTCACAAGTTAGACACCAGTTTGGGCAAAGTTAGTGAGATCCTATGAGAGAAATCAAAACCAAGAAAGGCATAGCTCAAATAAAGTGGTGGAGCAAGCATGAAGTGATGTGCTCAATCCCTAGTAAGTACCACTAACATAGGATTTAGGCAGGTAAAGGACTTGAGGCTGCTCTTGTTTGTGACTAAGGGTACATCTGGCACATGGTACCCCTATTGCACTGGGCTTGAATGTTTGATTCCGGCAGCCTGTCTCCCACTTATTTGTTGGTTGATACCTAAGCACAGAGGATGGCCATCAAAGTGTGAACCAGGCTCCCTGGCTTTACCACTCACCGACTGGGCATGATGGCAGTGCCCATTGCCCTGACTTCTGGATGGATGCTTGTGAAGGTTACATGCATATATCAAAGGCTTAGAACAGTACCTGGACTAAAGCAAAATCTTCTGGATATAGAACAATTTTCCTAACAAGGTAATTGGTTATCTAGCCTTGGATTGTCTATTTTTGCTTCTATTTTACGAAAGGGATGCTGATGCCCAAGAGGGACAAAAGTTATCTAAATTCACAGAGTAGAGAGTCTAGATTAGAGGCCTTATCACCTGGAGTTGGAACCAGGTACTGCCTGTGTACAGGAGCTTATCCTTGTCTATCTGCCAGTACTCTGGGCTCCCATCTTCTCAGGTCCCCTGGCTTCTGATCTCCAAACTTCTGGTAAAGCTAGGCCTGACTCTGAGTACTTTCACTCTATCCTCTATTCTCCAGGCCAAGATCAACCCTGGCTATGTAGTTGGTATTTTAACAAGGTCAATGTCTTATGCTGCAGGAAGGAACCTGCAGAGTCTCAGAGACCTGCTCACAAGATGCAGAAGAATAGGGGTAATCCTCCAATGTTGTCAAACAGGGTATCAATAGGCTCCAAGGCTTAACAGCTCTTATCAAAGGTAGTAGCTGTATTTTCTAGCAAACAGCACTTGGTTCCTGGCATAAGGGAGACAGAGACCATCCTGAGCCTTGTCACCCACATGGTATTTTGCTTATTCAGTCTTCATTTCCACTGAGATCCAAGGTCTCAAAGGGAGGTTGGGGAGTCTTGGCAGTTATGAATTTACTGCCTTCACTGGGCCTTTGCCTTGTGTTTTGGGAACTTTACACACAGACTGTTAGTATGGGCTGGATTTCTCCCCTCTAATGAGAGCCCAGAGGCAAGACTTGTTTTACACTGTGGTTACAAATTGCTCTTTTGCATGGGTGTGTGCTAAGCACTGTGTTAGAAAAGGTAGAACGGAGGCAGATGCTTTGGTGGCTTCACCTCCACATGCTGAAACTGCTGATCCAGCCAGCCTTCAGCCCCCTTTTTTGCAGTGGCAGATCAATTGGAAGAACAGAATTGTATGTGTGAATAATGGTCCAGAGATATCAGCTGGTCCATAGCTTTACTGGAACTTTCTCGGCCTCAAGAAACTATGGAGCTTTTTTTTTTTTTTTTTTTTTTTGTGGGGAAAGCTTTTGTGGAAGGAGAACTGAGAACCTACTTGGAAGGTTCAAATTCACTAATCCATGTAAGTTAAAGAAAGAGAAGAAAGAGGAAAGAAGACAGTCATTGACTGAGCCATTTCTGTCATCAAACATGCTATAGGGTATGAAAAATTATTATTTTACTTACTGGCCTTACTGTTTTTCACTACTTTGATAGGTAATCTAGGTAAGAGAGAGGCTTTAAATCCATCAGGGACTGTGGGAAAGGGAATAGTAGGGTAGATTCTGAGTTTGTGGTAGTGGCCAGAGGGTCAAAGAATCTGCCATCCACTTTAAAAGCCCCGAGGATTCTCTCCCCCATGCCTGAATCTCAGTGGCCTCTTTCTCCACACAGCCTGAGTTCCCAAAGAGGGAGCATAAGGAAGAATGAAGAGAAGCTGCTGGGGTGAGGGAGGGGAGGACACAGGTCAAGGAGCAGCCTCAACTCATGGAGGGAAGGAGAACTCTGTGGAAAGTAGGAATGAGACAGGAAGGTAATGAGGATTCCCAGAAATCTTAGGTCTGGGCATTGGCTTCCACACAGGCCAAGGCAGGTTGGACCCATCTTCAATGGATGGGAAAAAAGCAGTCGGAAGAATCCCTTGAGCTGTATCCATCAGGGTGCTCTTGTTGGTTGGCTGAGCCATTGGCTGGCCTTCAGGCTGGTTCCTCTCCCTGGTGAACCACAGAAAATGCTTCCCCAGTCCTTCAAGCTCTCAAACATAGAGAGCAATCCAGGGTAGAGCCTCACAATGAAAACGTGGCATAATCTGAGATCTGACAGAAAACACCACTTCTCACCCTACCTTATTCCTACTCATTTTTCTATCCTACCCATGACAGCTGGCCAAGCAGCCTTCATTCAAATATTCCCAGTGCCAGGGTTCACTGTGACGTGGATGGGTTCACTCTTGGTAGTTCAATTGTTAGGAATATTCTTAGTGAGGTTGAGGTACATCCTCAGCTCCTCATGTTTCCTTAGCCTGGGGTAGTAGTGGGAAGAGGGGGTCCAACCAAGTATAGCAGTTAGGAGACAGGCTTCAAAATCTACTCTATCACCCCTTCTGTTACTTCCCTTTTTCTTATGTTCATGCATGGAGAAACCAAAAACATCATTTTCTGTCTTCCTCACTGGATGTGGGAGGTTCAAATGGAGTGATGAGTGCTCTCTAAAGGATAATAGACCAACAGGTAAATCCTAGTGTTTCATCTTGGTGCTGTGCAGGGGAGAGATGTGGGCAGAATGAGGTGGGTGAAGACAATGTGAACTTTACCTGCGACTCTCCTTCACATTTCTTCCCCTCACCAGTGCTGAGCACTGAACATTAGGAAAGAGTCACAGCTTCCCTAGAGGACAGGAGAGACAGGGCTTCCCTTTCCCTCTCCTTTGATGTTTCACTCCTTCATCCTGTTGCTAAACTATACCTTTGCGTCTCCCCTTTCCTGATCCTTCCCAAGCTGCTCTGGACCCCAGCTTCCACCCTGTGTCCCGCCTGCCCATCAAGGTGCATCCAGGCAGCACCAGACACATCTGTGCCTGAGAGGAGAATGGGATGAGGCCGGGTGCAGTGGGGCGAGGGTTTCTCTGTCATTGGAAATTATACCTAATCCGGACTCCTCAGGCATGAGACAATGCCAAATGCCATGCAAGATGCATGGGCGTGCACACACACACACACACACACACACACACACACACACACACACACACACACACACACACACACACACACACACACACACACACACACACACACACACACACACACACACACACACACACACACACACACACACACACACACACACACACACACACACACACACACACACACACACACACACACACACACACCCTTGTTGACTTCTGAGAACAGCCCAAGGGCTAAAGGATAGGTCAAGGGCTAAAGGATAGGTCTGAAGAGCTGAGAAGGGACCTGGAGACCTGGGTGAAGTAGGGAAAGAGGCCAGGCCATGGCCAACAACTGGGAAGGAGGCCTCTCTCAGCCTATAGGTTGAGGGTGGCAGCCTGCTGCTGGCACTCTGGGCCCTGGGCTCCCTGGCTTTGGATCCCAGCTGGTCTATCTGATGATGTTAAATGTAAGGCTGGATTTATTTCCAAAGTGCCCTCAGCTGAGTGGTGTGGTGTGGCTTTGGCCTAGGCCATCACCATCAAGGGAGCACTGTGAGGACTGATGCTGCGGAAGAGCACTGTGAAGCACACCTCAGGTACGCTGAAGTACAGGTCAGGATGGGTAGGCCTTGCACAATTAAGAAATATACAGGGCTCTCCAAGGGGGCCTAATGACCACATTGCTACCTATGGCTACCTCCACCCACCAGAGCGGAAGAACCATGGGCAGCTCTGTGCCCAGCTCCAGTTACACCAGGACATATTAGGCTAGTCCCTATCCTAATGCGAGGACACTTGGTGACTAAGAACACAAAAGATGAGTTTGCATTTTGGGGATGTATGACACAGGTCATACCCAAAGCAGACCTGCATCTTCCTACAGGGTCACCTGTAAGGCGACATAGAGCCTGACCCAAACCAGTTACACGTCATCCTCCTTATGAACATGTAAATGAGGGATTCATGAAGTTCATGTTTCTGCTTTCCTTTGAGGACATTAGCAGGCATTGATTTTTAGCTGTGATGTATGCCAGTTGCAATGACTTCTGACTGGAGAGAATGGTGTTGTTTGGAAGTCCAGGAAGTTTAAAACATCCTGAGATTGCCTTGTGTGGCAGCAATGCCAAGCTATACAGATTGTATCTCATCGTGAGGTTGACAGGAAGATAACTCAGTCACCTGCTGTAGGCCAGAGAGGGATTTCCTTGGGGGCATGGAGAGAGATGGAGAGGCTAGTAGAAAGTCAGAGACAATAGACGCCAATCAGGATAGAGTTTCAGGATAGCTAGGAATTGGGATAGCTATAGGAAGGTGAGGAGAATGGGACCAGGGAGGGTCTCTGAGGCCCCCAATCTGACCCATGTCCTTTTATTTCTAAAAACAACACTCCAGGGCAAACACAGCAGAACATTAACTTAAAATGGTGTGTGTGTGTGTGTGTGTGTGTGTGTGTGTGTGTGTGTGTGTGTGTGGTTATTCTATTTGTCAGTGCAGCTGTTTAAACAAAAATATCAGAGAAAATATAAGGTACAGGGCAGTGTGGAGTTGTCTTCTATAGACAGACATGAGAAGGGCTGACTTCATGCCCAGACCTAGCATGTGCTCTCCCATTTCTCATGTTTTAATGTGGGACAGGATGTGTGCAGCTAAGCCTGGTAGGGACAGCCTGTAATCTCAGCTAGATGGAGTTGGGTGGGGTCAGAGATAGAGACAAGAAGATCAGGAGCTCGAAACCTCCCAGGGCATGGATACCTTCTGTCCATGTCCTGTAGCCAGCTTGCAGTGGATGGAGACTCAGGATTTCGGATTCCTACTCAGCTACTAAAGTTGTAGGAAAGAAGGAGGCAAAAAGCAAGGGGACAGTAAGTGCCCAGGAGGGTAAGGATTGGGAAGGGATGGGATCAAGGTTGGAATTTTGGGAGCTAATCACTCTATTGGCACATGCAACCCAGGTGGTCTTCCCCCTCCTTCCCTGGAGGCTGTGCTGACATTAGCTTGAACCACTGTCTTACAGAGGCTGGAGGCAGCAATGGCCTATGGGAGGGCAGGGAGCCAGGGGGAGAAACGGGGACCCTGGAAGCCCAGGCTTGACTGCATGGCTGCAGAAAGAGGGGCAGATAAGCAAATATTTGCTGTGATGTCAGGTTGCTACCTCATATAGCGGTGGGAAGACCTTCCGAAGAGGGAAAATCTGACAATTGCTTGCAAATGGCCTTGCTTGGGGCTACACCCAGTGTGGCAGGAGCTCGAGGGACAGCTGGGAATTGTGTTTCCTTCCCAGCACCCACAGCAGAGGGGCTGGCCTGGGGCACCTGTCAAGGGATAACTGCTGGAAGTCAATGAGAGAGAAAAAACACAACACAAAACACCTGGGAACGTGGGCCTGAGAGTGGGGGGTGAGCACAGGATTAATTTAATTAAACCTTGCTTTGGGGACTAGGCTAAATTTAGCCACTGCTCGCTGCTGTTAGGACCCATCCCTGCATCTCCCTCCCTCCCTCTGCCTATTGTGTTCTGCAGGTGATTAATTCTGTATTCTGGGCTGGCAGGAGCGCAGGCTCCTGCAGATGCCCAGTCCCCTCTCCAAGCCTGTGCTACTGTTCTCTCCTGGGTCCCAGGGGACAGCGCGTTCTGAAACACCAAGCCAGCAACCTGCTGCCTTCTCCAGGGAGGTAAATACTGCCTAATGACTCCCGAGGTGGCCACAGCAGCCCCATCCCCAGGGCCCAGCACCTCACCAAGGAAGCAGGGCCAACAACTGTCCCAGATCTTGAGATGGCTTCATTCTATTGTTCCTGGTGGAATGTTAAGGAGGGCTAGAGAGCAGGTGCTGTTTGGGACCACAGTGACTGCTCTGCGTCCAGCTGTTCTGCTGGTGCCTCTTGGGGAGAGAAAGAGGAAGAGAGGGATCCCTTGCCACAAATCCTGTTCAGTTCTACACTCTGCCCACCCCTTCTTTTTGTGAGTGCCAGTGCTGGGGCTTGAACCCAGTCTTACTTGGCTTTTTCACTCCAGGCTAGGGCTCTATCCTTTGAGCTACACCTCCACTTCTATCTTTTTGCTGGTTAACTGGAGATAAGAATCCCTTGGATTTGTCTGCCTTGAGCTAGCTTTGAACTGGGATCCACAGATTACAGTTTTCTGAGTAGCTATGACTACAGAGGTGAGCCACCAAGGCTCATGAGGGAAAGACCTGAGAATTTGGTGCACACATCACAGGTCATAGGATAACAACTAGAAGCTGAGTCTCAACTTTCCAGATCCCAGAACTGTGTAGAATCAATTTCTGTTTGTTAAGCCACCAGTGAATGGTATTTTTTGTCATCTGGAGTTTAGAGCATTCACATGTTTACTTATAAGGGTGTGTGTGTGTGTGTGTGTGTGTGTGTGTGTGTGTGTGTGTGTGTGTGTGTGTGTGTGTGTGTGTGTGTGTGTGTGTGTGTGTGTGTGTGTGTGTGTGTGTGTGTGTGTGTGTGTGTGTGTGTGTGTGTGTGTGTGTGTGTGTTGATGCTTATGACCAGAACATGGTTCCTTAGCTTTTTCAAACTCAAGGCTAGTGTTCTACCACTTGAGTCACAGCTCTACTCCCTGCTTTTCTGGTGGTTAATTGGAGATTAAAGTTTCAGACTTTCCTGCCTGGACTTGCTTCAGACCATGATCCTCAGATCTCAGCCTCTTAAGTAGTTAAGGTTACAGGCATGAGCCACCTGTGCACAGCTATAAGGTACTTTTTGAGGGTCTCTAGTGACCCAGCCATTTTGCTAATGTAGAAGCTGCCACACTCAGATCTGACTGGCTAAAGACCACTGGATTTCTAGAAATGGAGGCTGAGGTCATAATAGCAGTGAATTTCCATGCGTCACACCAGAATCCAATCTTGGAGGGGGAGGGGCAAAACAGGAAAAGCTTTCTTTTCCCCCTTACACACTGCTCCATGGCTCTTCTTTCCAGCCTCTGATTTGAATCTTGGGTACATCCTACACCTTTTCTGGTCTCACCCATGTATTAGTGAGTGGTTTACAGTTAGTTATTGAACTTGGCAGTTTAAAACTCATCTCAGTCACTCATCTGCTTTTCAGCTGCGACCTCCCTTTCTACCTCCAGTCCCTGTCCAGGTGTCATACCTGCAGCAGAGCATGGGGCACATGGTGGCTCTTTACTACTTGACATTCTTCTCTTGTTGCTCTGGTCTCTTTGGGGTCAGGTGCAGAAGTGGGAGGTGAGTGGGAAAAAAGCAGAGTGTCATGTGGTCAATTATAGTATAAAACTAGGGCCTTCTGGGAGGCAGGTGCCAGAATCCAAGCTCTCCTGGGTGCTCTGGGGGATGGATACCTTGAGATCAGAGAGACAGTGGGCCAAAGCAAAATGCTGGCAGGGCTGGTCTCAACATCGTGCTGTCCTATCACTATGACCTTGGGCAAGTGACTTCACCTCATGAATCTTCAGCTTTCCTCACCATAGAATGGATAGTATAGAATGGGTAGAAATGGTAGCTTTTCTCACTATAGAATGGGTAGTACTGCTCATGTACAGTGATCAAGATACTCTAAGTGCTAAGTGATAGTAGCAATTTTTGGAAGTCTGAGTTCTATATTAGTGTTTTTAATAACAGAGATCTGTCACTCTAAATGGAGGAGTTAGTTCTGCCTCCAGCTCCAGAGGCCTTCATAGTTTCTCTTAATTTACGTTTTCCCCTTCCTCTCCTCAATTACACATAGCACAGTGTCACTTTCCTTAGTCAAGAGTGTAGTGATTATAATGGCTATGCTTATGGACAGTGCAGTACTTGCATTAGTTATAGGTCTGTGACTACAAATTATTTTAAGGCACTTTCCAAATTTGCAAGGTCACATAAACAGTTGGATGACTTATATAATAACCAGGCCCAGGTACTGCCCAACTCTGAAAATCTATAAATTGCAGCTTTTTACCCTCAAAACCAGCACCATGAGCTAGAACTCTAGCTAGCATGATTGGAGTGACATGGTACCATCCATGATCCTGGTTTAGGTCCCTCTGTTCCTTTTAAAAAATATTAATAGTTAGAGCTGGGGAGGTGGCTCAGTGGTACAGTGCTTGCTTTGCATGCATGAGGCCCTGGGTTTCATTTCTCAGCACCACATAAGCAGAAAAAGCCAGAAGTGGTGCTGTGACTCAAAGTGGTAGAGAGCTAGCCTTGAGCTGAAGAGCTCAGGAACAGCGCCCAGGCCCAGAGTTCAGGCCCATGACTGACAATGAATAAATAAATAATAAATATTAATAGCTATTATTTATGGAGCACACTAAATGTTAAATGCTAAATTAATGGTCCTTTATAGAGAAGTTTTATGGGTTTGTTGTTTTGTTTTCTTTTGAGACAGGGTCTTGCTAGGTAACCCAGCCTGGCCTTCAACTTCAGATCCTCCAACCTCAGCCTCCTGATTGCTAAGATGCTTTGAAAGAACAGCAAATCTATAAGAAAGGTACTAGCCTAGTAATTATAATACTGTTTTAACAAGTGTAGAAGCTGGGCCTTGTCAAGAATAGATAATCAAGCTCATAAAGTACCCATGTAGGCCAGTGCTGGTGGCTTATGTTTACTGCAAGGAATTTGGGGGGGGGGGAAGACATTTGATGAAATAAAAATTCCTTATTAAATATTTTATAAAACATATTTTAGTGGCTGTACAATAAGTATACCTGTTTTCAGTGTTTAGGCTATTTCCAGATTTGTGACAAGTAATACTACATCCTCACTACTTTTTTGTAGGTAAATTGTACAAGCTGGAAATCACTAGGTCAAAGGATATGAGAATTTTAAAGGTTTTGATAAATATTGTCAGATCCCCTTCCAAAGAGTATCTCCCCTAATTTCAGAAAGCATTGATTTCAGTATTTCCTTAACAATGTTGCTTTTCCCCCCTTTTCTTTTCTTTGCCATTCAAAGTTGATTTGAGCCATGCCTCCACTTCTGTTTTTGTTGTTTGTTTGCTCATATTTTTGGAGATAAGAGTCTCTTGAATTTGTCTGCCCTGGCTACCTTCAACCCATGATTCTTAGATTTCAGCCTCCTGAGTAGTTAGGATGATAGGAATGAGCCACTTGGCTCATTCCCTTTTTGAAGATGGACATTTTATTGAAGCATTATATACAAAGAAGAGCACAGAGATCATAGATGTGTAGCTCGGTGAGTTTTTCACACTGAGAATGAAGCCATGAGCTCAGCCTGATCTTGGCAGAGGAGATTTGAGATTCTCAGCTCCTCAGAAGCCACACTCACTCTCCACCCATTCTAGTCATTGTCTCACTCCCAAGGGAATGGCTACCATGGCTTCTAGCCCTGCAGCTCAGACTTGCCTGGACTTGTGCTTCATATAAACTGTGTAAAAATCATATATAATATTATTCCTCAGTGTCTGCCTTATTTTACTCAATAGTGGGTTGGGGAATCCACCTATACGTCTGTGTAGGGTTGTTTGTGCATTGTTCTTATTTCTGTGCATTGTTCTTATTTCTATATATTACATCTCATTGGCTTGACTGCATATAATTTATCCACCTCACTGTAGATGGCATTAAGATCATTTGTAGGTTGGGATCATTACACACAACACTGCCCTGAACATTCTAGTATACATATCTAGTTAGTGATTATATTCATTTCTATTCCCATTAGTACTCAGAACTAGATTTGTTAAATCATAATACTAAGTATTTTTAATTTAGCCAAAATGTTATTAGTTGAGCTGATGCTTGACTAAAGAACACTAGCTAATAGAACATTTCAGACCCTTCCTGTAGATTTCATATATTATGGGGACTACTGGTGTGCCATGCCCCTAAGTGTGATAAAAAAGTGTGAATATAAAGTTTTTGTGTTTAGGTTTATGTAGAGAAATGGAGACCTTTATGGTCAGAGTTGGGAGTGGAGCTGGTGATATAGTGCTGTTGTGATCAGGGATTGGCTGCTTCCCTTTGTGGCAACCATTTGTTCCATGTGTGTCTCATGCTTGAGAAGCTGGGGCAAAACTTTTGGGGTGTATTCTATAGATGGTGGGTGCTTTAGTAGGTTTGTACCTTGGTGGAAAGAAGGTTTTAGAACATCTATGGGAACATGGCTGGAAGCCATGAATGCTGGGTGAATGGCACCCACATGGGAACTTGAGAATCTAGAATGAGGCAGTTAAGGGAGCCCTCAGCCATGGGGGATGTGTCCGGAGCCTGTGGACCCTTGAGCCATCCTGAAGTATGCTGCTGTTTTCTCCAATTCCCATGTGTCTTTCTATCTACCTGTGCCCTGGCACTGGAGCTCAGTATCTCCTAACAAGTGCACCCTGTCTCTGCTTCTGCCACAGCACTTGCCACATAGTATTCAACTTGTAGGTATGCTTCCTGGAACAAGGATCACTTGTATCCTGTCTACCAACCTTCTTTAGCATCTAGCATAGTGCCTGAGTATCATAGCTGCTCAATTAATATTGGCCAGATGAGTGATCTTCCCAACTTACCACTGCCACGTTTCTGCTGATTTCCATCTGCTTATCTTTGCGCCTAATCTCTGCCTTTTGTCTAACCTCATCCCCTTTTTCCATCGGTTAGAGTGTTGAGCTAGCTCGGTGCAGAAGCAGGTCTTGTGTCTAACCTCCTGCCCTGCTCCATTAGCATGACCCCTGACCTTGGGACCCTGGACCAGGAAACTGCCTGAGGCCTAGGACCTAAGTGGCTCACCACAGTAGAGGCTAAGAGCAGTCATTCTAGGGAGAAGCCACCTTTTGTGCCCCTCCCCCCCAAAGCCAGGCTCTACTCCTAGTAGAAGATAGAAGTGTCACACCAGGCTCCATGTGGCTCTTGTCTTCATTTTTGGCAGATGATTTCTTCCTTGTAAAGCTTATAATGACTCATAGTGATAAACCCCATTGTGTCTTGTATTTACCTATAGCCAATGTGAAGGACAATGTCCTAGCTAAAGCTTGTGGTCTTGTTTTCTTTTCCTTTTTTCTCCCATGTGGTCCATGAATAACTGCAGGGAGCCTGGAGCATCAAGGGCAGCTGGAGACTAATCAAGGCCTGTGTGTACTGGATGTACTGCTTTCCTTGTAGGGTATTCTCTTACAACGGTGGAGTAGGAACAGCTTGCTGGCAGAACAGTTGACCATCTGTGCTCTTAGACAAGGTGCTGCCCTCTGGGCTTGGGGTGTTTGGTTCTGTGGCCTTTTTTCCTCTTAGCATATGTGGTATGCCCAGAATACTGGTTCTCCTGCCAAACAAGTTTAAGGGTTCTGTAAGTCCAAAATCAATTTTCAGTGTTCCTAGCAAATTCTCCAGTTGATGAATTGAAACAATAAAAACAAAAAAACCCTGACTCCTTGAAGTGCCTGGAAGAAACTGTGAGATACTAGTTACCAGCAGAGAACAGTTAGGTGGTATCTCAGCTGTGTATTACTACAAAGCAAACCATCCTAAATATAGTGGCTTAGTGCCTACTTAGTGCCTCCTACCTATGGGTCAGGAATTTGAGCAGGAGTCTGTGGAGACAGCTTTCTTCTCTTCTACTTGAGCCATTCGAAGAGAATTGGAAGATCTAAGGTGGTTCCACTCCCACGTAGGCTTTGGAGCTGGCTCTTGGTTGGAAGCCCAATTATTGGGATCTGACAAATGTTTTTGCCTAGATTAGCCTCAAACCACAATCCTTCTGATCTCCAACTCTCAAGAAGGTAGGATTATAAGCATGAGCCACTGGTGCCTGACCTGTGTGCTATTTTTGTGGTTACAAGTTATGAGTTCTAGAACTCCATTGTTTATTATAAACCTATAATGTCTGTCCACACATTTGGCCTTTTCTGACTGCAAGTTGCTGGAGAGCAAGGCCCATCCAAGGGCTCCTTGCCCACTTTTGGGTGTAACCTTGGCAGCCAGGATTGTACTTAATTATGCAGCTATGAAACTTGCACCTCACACATTGTTAAACAGCTTGTTAGTGGTTCTAGCCTTCCTTAGAATAGCTGTGAATTTTTAAATTCTCCAAATGTAAGGAGAAAATAGCTATTTATTCACACGTTTCTTTGGGGTAGAAGATCTTAATGTAAACTTAGGAATGTCCCTACTGATGTTCATTTACATAGCAAGAAAACAAGAAAAGGAAAATAGCCATAGAAGGGCTGGCTCTTCTGTATGAGGTACAGGAAGAGAATTCTGAGGTCATGAAATTCTGTTTTTTCTGTCCTCTGCCCAGACCTCCTCCAGCATCTCAAATCCCATCTTCCTCCTAGCTTCTTCCTTATGCTGAGTCCACTTCCAGGATTCTATACCAAAGACGTTTCCAAAATCAAATTTGCCTTTGACGAAAGAAAACAGATTGGTTGGTTGGGTCTTGCTGCCTTCTCACCATTGGGCTGCTTAGCAGATGACCAGATTATAAAACACTTCTGGTTCTCATTAATTTAAACATGATATCACGAGGTGCTGGGGAAGAAGAATGAAGCCCCAGGCTTTCCAAGGTGCACTTCTGAACTGCTTCATGCTATAATCTGCTTCTGAACATGATGTGCTGAGCAGTTATTTTGGGTCACTTAATGCCTGAAAAGAAAGCAGAGGGAAGACTGGGTAAATGGTATGTTGTTTAATTTTTAATAGGTTAAGCAGCGTGAATCAATCATCAGGAGACACTGATATGGTAAATCCCAGCTCTATCAAAGTGAACTCCATCCACCATCTTGGGAAAGTACTAAGATTTAACTTTTGTATCTGTAAGTCAGGGATTTAGATGTGATTTATTTTTATCAAACTCTGGACCAGGTGTTGCACTGAGCATTAACTAACCTGGGTTGTGTTCTGCTCACAAGGAGCTCAGCCAGTGTTGCAGATCATTTCCAGGGTGATCATCAAAATTCCTAACTGACGGACAGAGGGAAAAACAGTCTGTTGTCCTTCAGTGAGCTGAAGATCTTGGGATAACCTGATTCTGGTCATTTGATCTATGTGTGTCTTCTCAAGGTTGTGCAGACAAGAACATGCCAATGCAGCTGGACCTGGTTGGATGGCAATTGGTTAATGAATTAATTTCTTATTGCTAGATATTAAGTCATTCTTTTTATAAAGTTGTTATTTTGATCGACTCTTTTCTGTAGTTAAGTCCTTTGAATATTAGGACAAGTAACTTTGTCTCCAAATTGGAGATAAAGCCATTAGAATAAGACCTTGCGAAAGGAAAGGGTCAAAATCAACAGCCTGTGATAAGAATTGGGTGTGGTGGGGGAGGGGGATTGAGGAAAGGTTTGTAAACAGCTTCTTAGCCAGGCCCTCACCTCTGGACCTTGTAAAGTTTGGCAGAGAAAACAATGGTGGACTGGACCATCGCAGAGAATGACACTGGTTTAAACATTTTATATATATATATATATATATGTATACACACATGTATATACACACACATATGTAGTGTACTTTAATAGTAACAATATAAGTGTTATTTAGTTTTCTAAGGAGCCTTGAGACAAAATAGAGCAGGTCTCTCTAGTATTTTGTCTAATTGGTCTTAGCAATTCGTGGCCCATTATATTCCTATATGAACTTTATTATTTGTGTCATATGCCACAAAAAACTTAATGAGAATTTTTTTAAAATTTGAGGTGCTATTTACATATCATATTTCATTTTTATAAGCGTAAAATCCAGTGATTAAAAAAATATATCCACCAAGTCATGCCATCAGTACTAATTCCAGAATATTTTCATCATTCCCCAAAGAAACCCCACATTCATTAGCAGTCCATGCCCATTCCCTCAGCTCTTGCTCAAGAAAACCACTGATCTACTTCTGTTTTCATAGATTTGCATATTCTCCATATTTCATATGAAAGATATCATGCAGTATGTGCATTTCATCCGATATGAGCCTTTTACATCTAGCTTATTTCACTTAGCATAATGCTTTCAAGATTCATTCGTGTTGTAACGTAAGTCAATACTTCATTCCATTTTTATAACTGAGTAATGTTCCATTGCCTGAAGAGGCCATATTTTCTTTATCTACCATTAGCCAATGGACATTTGCATTATTTCTACTTTGTGGTTATTATGAATAATGCTTCTATGAATATTCAGGAAAGATTCTGTGTGGACATATGTTTTCATGTATCTTGTATTTATACCTAGGTCGAAAATGCTGAGGTCCTTTGGAAACTTCTTTAACCTCTTGAAAAATTACCAGATTATTTCTCCAAGTGACTGCACCATTTTACAACCTAGTATATGTGAGGTGGTAGATCTCATGGCCCTATTATTAAATTGCAATTCTTTTTCAGATTCACTTAGGGAGATTAGCACCTTCATACTGAGTCTTCTCATCTATTAACTGGGTATACATATGTCCGTCTGTTTGGATTTTCTTTTACACTCTCTGGTTATCCTGCTGAATTTACTTGTTTTAACTCTGTTTTAGACAGGGTTTTCCAATAAATAAAGAAATTTATGAAGGATGACTCCTATGATCTGCCATCCCAAACTAGAGGCCCAAGAAAATTAGTGGTTTAATCCCAATCCAAACATAATGGCTGGAAATCCAAGGAAGCCAATGGTTTAAGTTCCACTTCAAGTTGGAAGTCCCAACAACCAGGAGTATCAGTATTTAGGAGAGGAAAAACAGCTGTCTCAGCACAAGCAGAGACCAAATTTACCTTTCCTCTGCCTCTATGTTCTATTTGCACTGTCAAAGGATCAGATGATGCTAACTCACATTGGGGGATTTCTTTTCCAAGTCTATTGATCCATTGCTGATCTCTAGTGAGTTCCTCACAGACATTCACAGAAATTTTATTTTACCAGCCATCTGGGTCTCACTTAGTCCACCAGACACCTAAAATTAATCATCACAAGATGCATCAAGAACAATGATATCATGATGAAATTTTCCTTTCAATTATTGCACTGTTTTTCTTGACTTATTTCTCTAGAAAGGACTTTGAATTTAGTGTTGGGTAATATGGGTAAATAGCTGGTTCTAGTTAGGAAACTGACTTTTCACAACATATGTTTAAAAGTTTAATATAGCATATGATACTAGAAAATATTTTTAATAAAAAACCTTTGTCAAATTAAAGTTCTTTTTTCCTAATTTGTTATCAGAAATAACATAGAATTTTGTCTAATTTTGTCTATTTTTCTTCAGTATTTTCTAACAGATTATACTTTTTGTTTTTAATCTGATAATGTGGTATTTCATATTAATTTTATGATGACAAACATTTTGCATTTCTAGGATAAAGTTTCGTTAATTGCAATATAGTTTTCATATATTGATAACTTTGAGTTAAGACTATCTTAAATAAGATTTTGGACTTATTTTTCCTAAATGAGCCAGTGCTGTAATTTTTATTGCACCGTGTACAGCTTATTAAAGTTACTCTAATCTTGTGAACTTACTCCGTTCTTGAGACAGATAGATTAAGATGGATTAAGATGGATTACCAAGAGAAGCTTTGCCATTATGGTGAGCTTTCTTTTAGCAAGGTAAATAATTCCTGCTAAAATTATGAACAAAATGAAGTATGGAAATTGGTGTTTTAGGCTACACGTCCAGCTCCAGGTTTCTATATGTCAGGTCCAGCCACTTACCCAATGTGTTAAGAGATGAGCTGAGGTGAAGGGCATGGAAAACAAGATTTATTTTGTGACAGCCACACCAGGGGAGGAGGCAAACTAAGCCCATCTTCAGGGTACAGATTTGAGCTTTAGGCTTGAATAGAGAAAGAACAGGGGTAGAGGGTGAGATGTATACATAAATAGTCCTGAGCAAAGTAAGCCCTAGTTGATCATTATCTCATGTCTGTTCTGCAAAGGGTTCAGAGAAATTGTTGCTATGGCTGCCATCACTTGAGGAGAACAAATCTAGAGATTATTCCTGTTCCAGGGTGCAGCCTCAGCATTGTATATAATTGTCCTCATTTGGGGCATGTTCTGTCCTGAGAGGGTCTACTGAATCTTTCCTTGAGGTAATCTGAGGCCTGATGGTAAAGATGTGATTGATCAGTTCTGTCTTTCCTGCATTCCTGAGAACAACCTAGATAAAAAATGGAGACAGGGATGCCAAGCTTTTCTCTTGCCTAGAGTTAATTCTTAGGCCCAAGTCAGCAGGCAGAGCTTTTTAGTAAAAGCAGTTTCTAAGTTTCTAAGCAGTTTCTGCATGATCTCTCTACAAGGCTGGCATGCAGAGCAAGTTTTGGCTGTATAAGACTATGATGTGCTTCAGGGCGTTTGCTACTCACTATCACACACATAAGGTGATAGTGGCCTTGTTAGGAACCTCAGGTTGCTGCCACCTGTTCATGTGACTGAGAAAGAGGTGATTGTACAGAGAGGGGAGTAAAGGCAGAAAGGGGGTGACAATCTGGAACCATCTAAGTGCTACTTACAAATTACCCTCATGATGCCCTCTACATTCCCAGGTGTTATTGGGAAGAACATGGCTGTGAGATCTGAGGTTTGGGTGGTGCTAACTTCTTGCTCTATCAGACCATTTTAATCTCTCGGCAGCAGACCTATTTCTGTTTTTAGTATCTTAGGGTTAAAAAATTTTGAAACCATCTCAGTCTTACAGAAAAGGAACAAATACTGTGCAATCAAGCAATCTCCCCTATCCCTGAGACCTTTGTGAAGAATTTTACAACCTGATGTCCCATCATCCCAGAATAGTTTAGAGTGCAGTTCCTAGAAACATGGCCATTCTCTTACAGGACAGGGAATATTACATTAGTGTTCTACTACTGGACAATCTTCAGTGATAATCTTCAGACCCTCACTGAGCATAATCAAGTGTCACAGTGTCCTCCCCTCCCTCCCCTCCCCCCCCCAAGAACCCAGTTCAATATTTCATGCCACATGGAGTTGCTGTGTCTCTTTAGTCTGCTACAGTCTGCAACTTTCTTTTGGTCTTTCTGACTCCTTTAGCCTAGCTGCTTTTGATGATTCAGGAAGTTACTTTGTAAGCACCCCTCACTGAGGGTGTGTCTGATGTTGGCCTAATTAGAGTCAAGAGGTGTCTCTTTGACAGGTCGGCCACAGAAACACTGCCTAGTTTTTATCCATTATCAGTTTTATTTTAAATGAGACCTTAAGGAAAAATGTGCTCATTTATTGTACTCTCTCACTGTTTGGCCAGCAACTGGCTCACTTCTTTACCTTGATGATCTGTTAGCATGCCTGTGGGGTTCCTTCCACTACCCTGACTGGGTAGTGATGGTAATTCTACAACAATCAGAGATGGATGGAAACATGGGGACATTTCCAGACTCAGTTGCTGGGACATATCAACCATTGTCAAATGGAAGCAGAGCCAACCAAACTTCAATGAAAGTGGGAGACAGATTTGAATCAGCAAATGTTATAGTAGAGGAAAATTGACTTCAGTGTAGAACTGAGTTCAGGCCCAAGTACCTCAAGAAATAAAAATGTATAGCCAAGGAGCAGAGTTGGGTATGAAGGGATAGTGGGTAGAAAATTACTAAGAGGAGATAGCAAAGGTTAAAAGGATTATTGCTAAATGAACTTAATAGGATTGTTGCTATCTACTCTATTTGAGAGGCTAAGAATGGAGAGATTATGGTTCATGATTAGCCTGAGCAGAAAAGTTATCAAGACTCCATCTCAAAAATAACAAATAAAACAACAAGGCTAGCCAAGTGGTCCAGCGTGGCAAGTGTGAGGCCTTGAGTTCAAACCCTAGTATCATCATCAAAAGAAAAAGAAAGGAAGAAATAAAGAATGAAAAAAAGAAAAGGAAGGAAGGAAGGAAAGGAAACAAAACAAAGTAAAGAATTGGTTGGAAGGGGCTTGTTTTACCATGGTCTCATTCTT
This sequence comes from Dipodomys merriami, assembly GCF_024711535.1. Lineage (NCBI taxonomy): Eukaryota > Metazoa > Chordata > Mammalia > Rodentia > Heteromyidae > Dipodomys > Dipodomys merriami. The sequence goes on from NW_027203381.1 coordinate 19,326,581, forward strand.
TGTTCTTTGAGATTCTGAGGTTCCAGAGAAGTTATCACTGTTGTCACTTGAGGGGAGCAATCAGGCTCCTATGTGAGATGATTATTCCTGCCCCATCATTATAGGCAATTGTCTTCATTGGGCACAGTGGTGGCGGTTGTTCTACCATGCTGCTGTTCCTTAGGGCACATTTCACCCTTGTCATCAAGTTATTTTCAATTTGTACGTTTCTGGATTCTGAGGTGACTACAAACAGAATGACCTAGAGCAAAGGGCATAGATATGAAATGGAGGTTGAGATGATGAGCTTCTCTCCTGCTTTTAGCTAATTCATGAGCCCAAGTAAGGGGTCAGTGCTTTTCAGCAAAGGCAGCTTTTAAGCACCTGTTACATCCTCAGCAATGTGGATGGTTTTGGCTGTTGGTTGGTAAAACAATTTACTAAGATAGGAGAGTATAAGAAAAAAAGGCTTATTTGGATGCCAGTAGGCAGCTAGGCAGAGGGGCATAGTGTGACTTTTGCTGAGTACCAATTTGAGACTGAGGACAGGCTTTATGGTATTAGTAGCAATTTTTCTGATTGACTATCTCCCTTCTTGTGGACCCTAGTGACTGGCTGGTTGTTTTTCAGACCATAATGTGAATTTTGTACATAGAACATCTTGAGGGCCAGTATTTCACATCCGCATTCCATCTGGCCCATTTCATATGCTTGGCTCACCTTAATATTCCACTTGATCCTTGGTATTTCTCTGTCCACCATGTCTCCTTAAATGAGGCTACCTCTATAAGCAAGAATCCTGTTGGTTGACTTACCCTTAATTTCCCCTTTTCTCCAAGGTTTCCTCTTAGTAATTTTTCATCTACCAACCCATTCTGCTCAGATTTCCCCCTTTTTCTTCTTGCTTTCACAGTTGAGTCCAATCTCTCTCTTCTACTGCAAAATCTCATGGTAGTATCCTCCTGTGCCTTACTGTTTTATTTAACAAGTGTTATGAATAATTTTTTTGAAACCCATGGTCTTCAGGGTTGTATATGAGCTGAGGTACTGAGTAGATAAATGAGAGAGAGGAAATACCTCTCCCTGGACCTCAGAGCCCAGGCTAGCCCAGTAAGTCTTGATGTGGGGCTCACCCCAGGAAGCCTTTCAGGATCTTATTGCCTTTGGGATACTGGTAAATTAGACCTCTATAGCCTGAAAGAGGATTACAGACAGCCTACAGAGATGTTTTATATCCGTAGGAATTGTTGGGCTTTCTCCAGACTTACACATTTGTTCTGGTACCTCCCAGCTACTAACCCTTTTCTTTTTGTCCCAGCTCACTGCCCCATCCATTAAGCCATCTCAGGATCCCAGATGCCTTGTCACAGATTGGGAGTGCATTTAAAGCAGTGCTTCTCAAGTGTGGTCCTAGGCCAGCAGCAGCAGCAGCACCACCACCACCATCACCACCACTACCACCACCATCCCCAACCTAGAGCTTATTGGAAATGCAATTCTTAAATCCTACTAATCAAGAATTCTGGAATGAGGCCTGAGAATGTGTCCTCATAGGTCCGCCAGTCATTTTCATACATACCCAGTAAAGAAGCTCAAGGTGAACTGCATAAGAAAGCTAACTAGGAAAAGGAGGCATTGAGGTCTTCGGGCTGTTCAGAACAAAGCTGCCTTGCTTTGAAAAAATAATTAAAAGAAACAAACAAACTAAACAAAGAAACAAGTATCATCTACATTGCTGGGCCCAGCAGGAAGATCCACAGCCCTGAGTTGTGGTGGCCCTGAATTCAAGTCCACTATTGGACTGTCACAAGGGCCGTGTCACTTTCTCAGTCAGTCAGTGAAGTGCACAGGTCCCCAAGCACCAACCCTTAGCAGTCTGAAAGTAAGAAAAAATGACTATCATGCTGACGGTATTTGCTTTAGAGTTCATTCACTCTTTATTTGGAATTGTACCTTTCCTACTCTGGGGAAGCTAAAATGTCCCATTTGAGGAAATCATAGTGATATTAGACGGTTTTTAGTGAGTGACCAAGAATACTCACTTTTGAAGTTCACTGGCACACCGTGCCACCTTATATCAGAGCTCTATTTCAACTTTTACTTTAGTCTATTAATCTGTGAGCCTTTGAGCTCTGGCTCTTCCCAATACTCACAGGAGAGGTGAAGTGGGATACTCAGGTCACCCAACTCAATGTGGTATCACCAGGACTAGCGTACAGGTCCCCTGGCTCATTCTTCTCCCGGAAAGGGAGCTATCACTTTCCCTGCAAGCTCCTCAAGTGGCTTAACCCTTCTGTCCTCCACTTTCTCATCAGCAACAGTGGCTGAGATAATGGATGGAAGAGTCTGGCAAAGTCCCCTGTGAAGGTGAAGGATGACCAGCTGCCCTTTTAGATAGGAACACACACATGGAGAGTGTCTGCCACATGAACATGAAGATACAGTTAGTTACAGCACTCCCCCGCCTCCCCCCCCCAGCAGGCCAGTTGGTGGGGGCTAGCTGGGTTAGGGGGAAGGTGATGCCAGAGATATTGTTGCCATGGTGACATAGTAGTAGCCCTCCTTAGCATCCTTAAATCCCAACCCCTGTAAGCCAGCTTTTTCAAGCTCTGCCTTCTAGCACATGCAAAAGCTGTCTTCACCTCTGTGACCTCAGGATTATGTCTGAAGCTGGATCCCCACTACTCAGTAGGCCCCAGAAGGTCCCACATCAAGCTGATCCCAGAGAGTGGCTTCCCAGTGCTGGATGGGGTGAGCCTGGCTGGATCGGTGACATTGTGCTGTCTGTGACACAGAGCCAGCTGTGTGAAGGGACATGTGTTGTGGCGAGTGCTCCTTTCTTTGTCTTTCTGATTTATCCCAGGTTTGCTCATAAAGGTGATTTGATTCTGTGGTCATTTTAAACAATGAGCAGCTCAGTCTTTGTCCGGTGATTACTGCTGTGTTTCTGACTATGACTGATGTTAGTCAGGCTGGCTAATGTTTTATCTTACAAAGATTGGCTCATTAATTGACTGTAGAGATATCACCCACACACGGGAGGTATTAATAGTCATCAACCTTAAACAGTGCTGATTCAGCACGGCAAGGCTGCAGGCTTCCGTTTGTTCCGTTAGGGTGGGATTACCAGGTTATAGGGCACAGATATCTATATAGGTCTTGATGTGTTTCTAAACATTTTCTCCATATTGTACCATTAATGCTAATGGCATTAGCCATTAATGAATGTTTCCAACTCTCCCTCATCCTAACAGCATTTGATTTATGATTTTTGGTGCTAATTTATAGGTATAAAAATGGTGCATTATTGCCTTAGTATGCATTTAGAGGGCTTAGGTGGTTTAATTTGCATATCTTTGATTATAAATCTATTCTATATGTTAGTTTATTATTTGGATTTTCCTCTGTGTTTGCCTGTTTATGTCCTTGGCTACTCTCAGCTGAGTTTTTAGCATCTTTATTGTCACCAAAGAGCCACAGGGACATAAATCACAGTTTCCCAGTGGCTGGAGCTGTGATAGTCTGCCCCCTCAGGACTGCAGTGGAAAGTAGGGACCAAAAGGGGACAGGGAGGTCATTTTAAAAATGCCAGAGAGCTGAGCTGCATGCATTAACTAAGCCTATTTTTGAAGATCATCTAGTCCTTCCTCTGATAAAAGGAAGAGACCACTGGATGACCTCTGACTGTTCCACCTCCCCCAGTCCTCAACTCCGCAGTTTGAGTGGGCAGAGGGAAAGGATGGCATTGAACTCTGTGTGATGTAGCTTTCAGTTTGCTGTGATCGCCGGGAGCATGCCTGGCATCCTGACAAAGGCTGTCTGTGCTGGGAAAGTAGAACTCTGGGGGATCTAGAGGACAGAGGATTCCATGTGGGTTGTCATAGGCCAGGGCATGGAGGTATACATCCTTAAAAATGGGTAAACTCCAGACAGAAGGACAAATGAGAAGGGCAGCTAGGTGAGAGAAATGTCCTTCAAGCCCTGGCTAGAAGAACTTGAATGGTATTTTATTTGTTGGTGAGGGATGAATCTGAACATGATTCCCATGGAAGCTGAGAAGGAGGAGGCTGAGAAGGCTCAGGCTGGCAAGACGCTGAGCTAGGCCAGAGGAAGGCTATTCACCAGTGGCTTTCTGTTAGTAAGAGCATAAGCTAATGCAGTGTAAGAGGTAGATGGATGGATTCTGCAGCAGGGAGCAGCAGGAACAGTTGGGGCTGTTGGCCTGAAGGTTCTGTGTTGGGGCACTGTTGGGCTCTGTGAGAAGTCCAGGATGGTGGCTTGGCCTCCCTCCAACCCTGTCACATATCCTTAGAATCAAATATTTTAGCATGGGTGAGAGGTTATACATAGTCTCTGTCTACATATAGCGAGTTAGTGCTGTGTTTATGGGCCCTTATCTGTTGGATGTGCCCAATACAAAAGAAAGGCAAGGTAAACTGGTAACTTGAGTGTACTTACTTATGAACTAGACTTGTAGGGCTTATCTGTGATAAAACCACTCTAATGCTGCCATTTTCCAAGCATTTCATACAATATTATGAACTCGGATTTTATATATTGCCTAGTATTCCTCCAAGAGGAATACTTCACCGAGAAAGTAATCTCTCTGAGGACAGGGCACTAAAAGGCTTTACTATGTTTAGCAGGCCCTGACCATAGGGTAGGGACACCGTGAGTGTTCAAGACACATCTGTGGCTTGATTATGAGGTGGTTTCAGCTGTCTTATTCTTCATTGTACTAGACTTCTGAGAGTCTAGAACTGTGATATTCTAGAATGGACCATTAGCCCAGAGCTCTGAAATTACATCTAGCTCTGCTATGTTTTCATAGCACAGCTCAGAGCCTGATCATTTTCTTCTCCTGGGCCTTAGCTTCATTGACTAAGAGAGAGAGAGAGAGAGAGAGAGAGAGAGAGAGAGAGAGAGAGAGAGAGAGAGAGAGAGAGAGAGAGAGAGAGAGAGAGAGAGAGAGAGAGAGAGAGAGAGAGCTGTTGCCCACTGAGGATAAAGGTATCTCAATTTATTCAATGCTGTGTGACTGTCCAGGGAAAAGAAACCCAACCCTATGACCAGAATGTAGCAAAGGGTAGAAAAGTCACCATTGTCTCCTTTCTACCTTCCTGTAGCCTTTCTACTCTACATCCATACTCTGCAGAGCTCAGGTGGCACCTGTTCAAGGTATTTGTCCAAGGAGGGCCAAGATCATATCATCCTCTCCCATTTGACATACAAAAAAATTGCTGGATGAGGATTTAGAAAAAGCAGAGGGACCACACCCCAAAATGCCTTTCTATAGGAGTAAGTGGGGAGTCTGAGGACCCCTAAACCAAAGCCACTGGAATTTGCTTCCTAAGGAGCAGGGACAAACAGAGCTTGAGTTTACTGTGGAAGATGCTCTGGGATATAGGAGTAACTCAGAGGAAAGGATTCCAGCAGTGAGGGTCTTGGTGGGGGTATAAAGCATCCTTTCAACCAGCTCATATTTGTGCAATACATTGTCCTAAGAGGAAGCAGCTCTCTCTGCAGCCAGTGACTTAGTGGCATCTGTCCCATAGTATTGGCAGCACTGGGCCATTATTATACACTGTGGCAATTATCATCACTATGATAATCACAACACTACACTTGTTAGTCTCTTAACTTGGAAATAAAGAAGATGACTGATCTGTTTGAACATCAGCTCTGGTCTATCTAGCTCATCATCACTTAATAATGATTATGGAGAACCCCTTGGGCAAACAGTGCCCTGGACCAACACTCGAGATACTAAATCCACCTAGAAACAGGATATAATAATGCTGACCCCATGGGGATGTTCCAAGAATTAATTCCTGTGGGCTTTTCATTCCTCTTTTCTTAAGACACATTCAATCTTAGGAACTTAAGGGTTGGTGACGTTCATGCCATGAATTAAGACATTCTGCCACAGCTCTTGGAACTCTTCATTATGATCCTGAGTGGATCAATGGTAAAGAGGAATACTATTTATTAGTTAAGTGGATGCTATTGAATTGTTAATTTAAGTGGCTTTTAATTCAGTGTTTTACTTGCTGTCCTTCACTTTACCCTTGCTCATACAAAGCACCATGCTTGTGCTTTCTATCATGGTTTTGCTTTAGCAAACAGTCTTCAGTTAGGAGAAGACAGGATTTTCAGAGTGGGCAGAGAGGCCAGACAGTCAAGCCAGAAGGGGCCTTGTTTCTACCTGCTGTCAGGAAGTGGGGGATCTGGAAGGGTGAGTCATGCACTTCATATCGCCCACAGCCTTTCAGATTGAGTCTCCTGGCTCATACTGCCTTCCTTGGTGGTCACGCTTTGGTTCTACCAAATTGCAGACTTCATTGTAGTTCTCCTGCCCAGACACAAGTCCCAGAGATGGTAGGTGGGAGGTACACAACATCTTGCTAACTGGAACATCTCCCAGGCCCAGCCTGGCTCCTACATGGTAGTTGTTGTTCTCTAGCTTGACTTTTCTTCTGCAGGATACCCAGGAATAGCTGCTAATAGCCATGCCTCAATGCACTACATGTAAGTTTGCATCTTTTTTTTTTAATTTAGGGGGATATTTGCAGTATAGTACACATGGTAAAAGTGGACAATTTGGTAAGTTTGACTTATGTATATACCTGTGCCATCACCATAATCTTAAAAAATGAAGGTATCTTTTACTACAAACTTATTTGATTACTTTTGGATTCCTCCCTTCCCACCTTCCCATCCCACATCCCGCAGAGGTATGTCAGGGAATTCTCTGTGACATGTCTACTTTCTGTCTCTAGAGATTATTTGCATTTTTAAAATTTTATACATATAGAATCACACAGTATGTACACTTCTTGATGTACTTTCTCTCATTTAACACCATTGAAATTATTCCATGATGTTACATATATTAAGTCAATCTGTCTTATTGCTGATTAATATTCCATGGTATGGGTATATTATAGTTGTTTAACTGCGAGTTGATGGAAATTTTTATTGACTCCAGTTCTTGGCTATTACATTAACAATCATGTGTATCTTTGTGTGTGGACATATATATTCATTTCTCTTAGATATACACTAAATTATGAAATGATAGGATTGTGTGGTCTGAAGGTTTTTAACTTATTAAAAAACTAACAGACTATTTTCTAGGACCATTGTATCTACCATTGTTCATTCTCTTCAATAATGAATAAGACTTCTAGGCATTGTTCCTCCTCTACAACCATAATGTTGGAGATTATTATGTCCTTTTTTCCCTCTGAAGTCTCTTTGTATGAAATTAATACAACTGTGCTACCTTTCTTTTGATTAATTTTAGTATATATTTTTATTAGCTATATATTCTTTATATTTAAGGTAGTCTTGTGTTGGAAGAATATACAGCAGTTGAGTTTTTTTTATCTGATCTAACAGTCTCTGCCTTTTAATATTAGGCCACTTACACTTAATGTGATTATATTGGGTTTAAATATATATGTATATGTATACATATATATGCTGTTAATTATCCATTCCATCTAGTCTTGATTCAGTTTTCTTCTATTTTTCTGCCTTGTATGTCTTTTATGATTCCCCTTTTATCTTCTTGTTAATTATTCCCTATAAATCTTTGCTTTTTAAAAATATTGATTTCATTTTCAGTATTAGTATTATAGTGTACTTTCAAATGATATGATGCCACTTCACATATCTATATATATTTATATACTATTTATATGCTATATATATATACTATATAAATTTTGGAACTTTATGACAATACATTTCTATTTCTCCCTTTATGAACTTTAGACTAAGTTATTATATATTTTAAGTTACTGAATGACATGATATAATAATATCATCTTTGTATGGCTGTTCAAGTACCTTTTAAAGCATAGATATACATGTAATTACCATTTCCATGCTAGAATTAATTTGCTTAGATCCATATTCCTCCTGGTATGGTTTTCACTGCTTCAAGAATGTTCTATAACATTTCTTGTAGTGTGGCTAGTATTTTATACAGTTTGGGACTGTTAGGATTTTATTCCTCATTTTTGTATGTACTAAAGAATATTCATTTCATCTTCACTTTTGAAAAACATTTTCACTATGTAGATAATCCTATTTTGATCATTTTAAAAATATTTTTCTGCCTACATCTCTCCACTCCAAAGAATCTGCTAGAGTCCTTCTATTTGTTGTTATGAATGTAATGTTTTGTTTTGTTTTGTTTTTTGGCTGCTTTAAAGACTTTTCATGTATTGATTTTTAGCAATTAGATCATGGTGTATCTTGGAGTCCTTTTCTTCATATTCCTTGTATTTCAGATGTGTTGTATTGAGTTTTATAGAATTGTGAATTTACAGATTTTTAAAAATAAAGTTTAATAGATAACTGGTTTGTTTGTTTTTTTTTTTCAGATATTTTTCCCCTCCACTTCAATCCTCTCCTCTCCTCTGGAGACTGTGACTACACATTTATTACACAAAAGAACTTGCACCTTGGCCATTGTTGAGCTATTTATTTCTCATTCTTTTTCCTCCAAGTATTTCTTTCTGCATAACTTCCACTTCTGTGTCTCTGTGTATTCAAGTTCTCTATTTTTTCCTTTTTTAGGAAGAAGAGATAGTGTGTTATCTTGTGTGTTTCTCATCCTAAACATTGTGGTTTTTTCCCAGAAGTTTGACTTTGGTTCTTTTGTATCTTATTTCCTGTAAGTTAACCTTTTGAACATGCAAATGTACTTAGAACTTTTCCCTGTCCTATTCTATAATTCTAACTTCTGAATTTCTGAATTCATCTGGGTCACTTTTGAGTTAATTAATTTTCCCTCAGGTTATTACCTGGCATCACTGTACAACTGGTGATTTCTTTTCTTTCTTTTTTTTTTTTTGGCTGTCAGTAATTGTGTATTTTATATTGTGTGCTGGATATTTTTTTGCCAGTCCTGGGACTTGAACTCAGGGCCTAGGCACTTTCCCTGAGCTTCTTTTGCTCAAGGCTAGTGCTCTACTACTTGAGCCACAATGTTACTTCCAGCTTTTTCTGTTTATGTGGTACTGAGGAATCAAACCCAGGGTTTCTTGCATGCTAGGCAAGCACTCTAATACTAAACCACATTCCCAGGCTGTGTGCTATACATTTTTGTGTTTCTCTTAAATATTTTTGAACTTTCTTTTAGGACTCAAGTTATTGGAAACAGTTAAATCCTCGTAAGTCTTGCTTTTTAGGTTTGTTAGATGAGATAGATCTGTACCATGGTCTGGGACTAATTATCCACACTTCAATGTTAAGACTATTCAGCCATTGTTCTGAGAATTATGAGGTTGTCTGTTGTGGCCTGTGGGAACTTTATTTTTCCTGCTCTGTGTGTCTGCTACCATTCCTTCTTTGACCTTGGGCATTACCTTTGAGCATACTGATGGATACGTGAGAGCTCTGGGGTCTAGAGCTCTCTCTGTCTCTCTCTGTCTCTCTCTGTCTCTCTCTGTCTCTCTGTCTCTCTGTCTCTGTCTCTGTCCTCTCTCTCTCTCTCTCTCTCTCTCTCTCTCTCTCTCTCTCTCTCTCTCTCTTCTTTCTGGTGCTCCTTCTTATGATCTTCAATGGCCTCTGGAGTTTCATCTCTGTCTCTTCAACATAAGGAGAATAACATGCTTAGCCTCAGTTTCACCTTCCTGTTCTGTGGCCCATAAACTCTCTCAGGGCTAGAATTAGGGCAAATGTAGGGTTCACACTATTTGTCTCTCTTATCTCAGGTATCTCGTTCCTTTGGGGTCTCATTCCAGTGTTTTGAAAGCTGTTGTTCATAAAATTGTCCAAAATTTTCGTTTGGAGGTAAATCAAATCCTCTCTATCTTGAGTGGAAACAAAAATCTCCCTTTATATTTTTAAAGCACTCTTAATTATTTTGTCTGGATATGTGCCTGACATGTCAGGGGAATTTAAATTTTTTTAAATTCCTATTTAATGGATGGAGAAACTGAGACCTGAAAAGAAGGCACATCTTTTCCAATATTAAAGAAAACATCAATGGCAAGAGGTGGAAGTAAGATATTTGAAGCCCTAATGCACCTGATGTTATATCATAGTTTCTGAACAACTTGTACCAAGCTCAGTGAACTATTATGCCACAGCATAGGGAAATGGCAGATCAGGAAGGAGGAGAAACTTTGCCAAAGCCCACAACTAAAAGCATCAATTCCACAGCTGAACCCAATATAGTATTCTTGTTCTTCCCGCTATAGTAGAGTTCTTTTCAGGTGTTTGAAAATAATTTTACTTGTTCTTTAATTTATTCTCTTTACAAATATTTACTGATTACCTTTATAGATCAGTCACAGTATCAAGTGTTGGTTAAAAATTTGTGTGTGCCCAGTCCTGGGGCTTAAACTCAGAGCATAAGCATTGCTTCTGAACTTTTTATTCTCAAGGCTAGCATTGTACCCCTTGAGCTACAGCTCCACTTGTGGCTTTTTTGTGGTTTTGGAGATGAGTCTCAGATGCTTTCTTGTCTGAGCTGGCTTCAAAGCACCATCCTCAGATCTCAGCTGAGTAGCTTGGACTACAGGCATGAGCCACCATTTTACTTTTAAATGTACATCAAGGTTTTAGTTCAAATAGGTCACAAGAAAAGAGGCTTAAGCAGGCCAATTCAGAGATCATCTCCCATAGAAAAAATGTATACAGAAACAGGGTGATTAGATAATCACTGTTAGACTGGATGAAAAAAAATAACAAAGAGGAAAGAATTGTTTCAAGATCATTAGCTCCTCTCTGACAGTCCGCTGAGTGGGTGGGTAACTGGCTTCCCAGAAGGTCTTAATCTCATTAAAGTTTATCAGAAAATTGCTTACACATTTATCAACACTAATTTCTTCCCAGAAGGAAGCTAGCAATTACATCATGCAGAAAGGCTCCATTCCACACCAGGTTTAGGGATATTTCTATTTCTGTATTAGGCATGTGCAGAAGATAGAGTCAAGCCATGGAGACCTTAGCAAAAGAGGTAACTGGCATTGTGTGTTTTTGTTACAGGGCAAGCATTGTGCCCTTGGCTGATAATTATCAACTCCCTTGGTTCTCATATAGGCTATGAGATAGGACTTCTATTATTACTATTTTACAGATAGTGAAAGCGATTCAATAGTTTGCTCAAGACCTCATAGCTAGGATATAGCAGTGCCAAATGAAAAAAAAATGACAGTTTAAATATCTTAATTTGTGTGTGTGTGTGTGTGTGTGTGTGTGTGTGTTAGTAATGGGGCTTTCACTGAAGGCCATTTTCTCTTGCTTAACATTTTCCACTCATGGTTGGTGCTTTACCACTTGAGCCACACGTCTACTTCTGGCTTTTTATGGTTAATTGAACATAAGGAGTCTCATGGACTTTCCTGTCCCTGATTTCAAGCTGTGATCCTCAGATATAAGCCTCTTGAATGGCTAGGATTATAGGCATGAGCCATAGCACCCAGCAGAGGTGGGTTTTGCAATCTTATTTATACTTCTTTTTTGAAAAATTATTTCAATTTTAATTTAATTGGCCTTTTACATTTTATTTATTGTTATTATAGAGTTGATAAACAGAGGAGTTACAGTTACATGAATCAGGTAATGAGCACAATTCTTTTTGAATCATGTCTCCTCTTCCCCCACGCTCTCGCAGGTTTTGTCTCCCATCCCACCCATATATGTTCATATAAAATAATATTTTATAAAATGAACTCCAAAAAAGGAAACAAGAGACATTTTTAGTTGCCATTTTTGTTTTCTTTTCCTTTTGTCTTGTTTGTGTGTTTATATTTGGGAGGATAAGGGGGCACAGAAAAGGTGGAACAAGGGTAAAAAATTTAACAATGGTACTCAGTATATGGAAGAAGAACTGTACATTTCTTTGATATAGGTCAGATTATGGGAAAATCATATCTAGCTGTTGATGTGGTAAGAGTCTCTTGACCCTTTTGCTCAGGCTATCTGGAATCTCGATCGTTTAGATCTTAGCTTCTTGAGAAGCTGGAATTGCAGGCATGAGCCACCACAACTACCTCTGTGTTGATTTTTAGTTTGGTTTGTTGGGCCCCTGAGAGGTCAGGAGAATATCATAAGTACAGGTAGAGAATCTGTCCCCAGGAATCTGCCTACAGAGTAAGGCATTTTTGGCAGACTAGACCCACTGTCCAACTATACACCAGGAGTGCACTGGTTCTGGATGGATGGGAGTTTCAGGAAATCTACTTGCTCTGAATGGTGGCTGGCTCAAGTCGCCTCATCGTTGCCAAATAGTGTGTTTGGTTTGGGCAGAAGAGAGCCGCCTCCACTTGGAAGCATTTAGAGATTAAAGCCAAGTTCCAAGCCTGACAGACACATTAGCACAGTGGCATTTAGTAAGCAGTGGAAATGGGTGTAGGCTATTTGAGCTCTAGCCTGAGTGTTTCATTGTTTGTTTGCTTGATATGTTTCTGCATCTTTACTGCTAAACACCACACAAGGAGCATTCAAGTGGTAATAAGAAAAGTCCCTTTTAATGGCATAAATAATAATAAAGATAATGCAACTTTATAGGCACAGGTCTACAGGGGTAGGGTGGGGAGGTAGTTTGTGTAGTTTCTTCTGCCCTAGAAGAGCCCTTCAGAATCCAACCTACTAGCAACTACAGACGCTTCTGGTGAAAATTTAAAGAGCGCACTTAAAAAATTTTTTTTCTATGACACATATTATCTCTTCTAAATGTATATGCATACTGGGAGTTTCATTCAAGGTGTATACCTGACATGCTATTTTGCATTCTGCTTGTTTTCAATGACCAATGGATCATAAACATTTTTCATGTCTCTGCATAATTATCATTTTAATGGCCACATAATATTCCATTGTGCAGAGGTAGTATAATTTATTAAGCCATTCCCCTTAATGTGGGCCATTTATATGTTTTTGGTTTGGGGCTTTGATAGATAACACTGCAGTGAGCAAATGCAAATAGCGTTTGGCCATTGCTCATTTTCCATAGGAATAATTCCTAATAGAGGAATTACTGGCCAAGGACAGTACATGACTCTCTGAATGACTGAATTACTTTTCAAAAATGTGTTTTAATCCAGTGTCATCTGTCCAGAACAAATCCACTAGTCTTAGCTTCAGGAGCAGTTTGCAAAAGTATCTTCCCACTAATTTGACAGACAAAGCAGTGTGAAATTTGTTTAAATTTTTATTCCTTTGTTTACAAGTAAAGATTACATTACTGTTTTACCATGTCTTTGCTTTGGTCATAATTTTTTTTTACAAATTATCTGTTCTGTATCTGCTATGATCTTTGGTGACTTTTTAAAAATAAATCTAAATAGGCTCTTTAGAAATTGTAATTATTAATCAGCTTTATCCTGTTGTTTCAAGCACTTGCTTTAGTTTGTTGTCTTAATTTTCATTATCAAGTTGCTGTATGTGGGAATTTCTATCTCTTAATCTGTAAGTGGTAGTTTGTTCTATTCATTTGTTAAATATTTTTGTGCCAGTATTGAGGCTTAAACTAAAGGCTTTACTCTCTTAAATTTTTTGGAGTTTTTTAGTGCTGGTACTGGGGCCCAAACTCAGAACCTTCTGTTGTCACTTGGCTTTTTCCTCAAGTTAGTTCTCTTCCATTTGAGCTGACCTCCACTTTCAAGGCCTCAGTCTCTACCTTGGCTTTGTTGCTCAAGACTGGCTCTTTATCCCTAGAACCATGCTTTCATTCCTGGCTTTTTGCTGGTTAGTTGGAGATAAGAGTCTCACTGACTCTCCTTTGTGGGCTGCCTTCAAATCCCAATCCTTAGATCTCAACCTCCTATTTAGCTAGGATTTATGGACATGAGCTACCAGCACTATGCCTAAACTTTTTTCTAAAGAAGAGAATATAATTCTCAGATTTTTTTTGAGGGTGGGTCCAGTCGTGGGACCTGAACTCTGGGCCTGGGCACTGTCCCTCAGCTCTTCAGCTCAAGGCTAGCTCTCTACCACTTGAGCGACAGTGCCACTTCTGGCTTTTTTTCTTTTTGCTTATGTGGTGCTGAGGAATCAAACCCAGGGCTTCATGCATGCAGGGCAAGCACTCTACCACTGAGCCACCTTCCCAGCCCTAATTCTCAGATCTTTTGAGTATTTTATACACCTTTCACTTAATCATCTCTTTAATTCAGTCACCTGGTGCCTTTGGTGGCCAGAAATCCTTCCAGGATCCAGCATACAAATTTCTCATATTCTTAGTTGTAGTCTAGCAACCTCAAGGCCCTGAATTAAATCCCAGTACTGTCAAAACTCCTATTTTCATGGATATTATATACTAGGGAGAAGAGAAACAATAAGCAAGGACATAACTAATAGATCAAGGTAGCAAGAAATGTTAAGAGGAAAATTAAAAGCAGGATCAGAGAATAGATGATTATGGGAGAAACTCTTGAGCCCAGGAAACACTGTTCACAAAGTGGTATTCACAAAGGAGGCCAGGGAGGGCCACTACCAAAATGTGTCCCTTGAACAGAGACACATATGAAGTGACAGGAACAGCAAACATGCAGCCCTGAGGTGGGAAGCATGTGAGTGTATTGGGAAGTAAGGAAGCCCTGTGGTTGAGCAGAGCTCATGAGCTCAGAGATCTGCCACCAGATGACTGGAGCCAAGGACTAGTCCAAACCCTGAGGCACCTGAGGAGCTCACAGAGTACCAGGAAGGCGATGCTCCTCCCAGTTTAACTAGATCACTTGGTAGTTTTGGTAGTTTGATGTTCAAATCATTTGGACTGACTTAATTTTCTAGCTCAATAATCATGTCAGACACAAGAGACTTTCCTTTGTCTTTTTCTTTTCAATATTTATTCCCCTTTCACTATCTTTAGCTTGAATTTCTTGACAAGAACTTTTAAGACAATGTTAAGTAATTACATTTTTATTAATGATTTCAATAACAGTGATAATTGTAGGAATATTTATATGTTCTGGATTTAGAAGGATTATTACTAATTTTGTTTAAATATGGATGCCCTGTGATAGTAGTGAGAATTCTTTTTAATTCTCATTTTTAAATTTTTATTAGGAATAGTAGTTAAATCTTATAAAATATCTTTAAGTGTACATTAAGATTCCCAGATGGTTTTGCTCTTTAGTTTCTCAATGTGGAGTTACAGTTTTATAATAGTTTTCATTTGGTATTTTTGAGACAGCGTTTTGATAGATCATCCAGCAAATCACAATCCTTTTGCTTCAGCCTCTTAAGTGCGGGGATTAGAGATATGTATCACCATGCCTAGTGAAATATAGAGATTTCTTGTTGTTTTCCAGAACTGGGATTGAACCCAGGGCTTTACATTCTACCACTGAGCAGCATCCTTAAACAGCCCTAGGGTTTGAACTCAGGGCTTTTTAGCTCAAGGCTTTTTTGCTCTACTTCCTGCTTTTTGGTGGTTATTTGGATATAAAAGTCTCAGACTTTCCTTTGTGGTCTGGCTTCAAATCCCAATTCTCAGATCTCAGTTTCTGGCACCTGAACAGTAGAACATCTTATACTTACTTGTTACCCTAGGGTAAACCTATTTGTCATGGTGTAATTTCTTGCATTTTTCAATGTCTTCTCTTATGATTTCTATCTGTACTCATGTCAGTTCAGGACAGGTCCTGCCATTGTTGACTTAGTATTGCTCTGACTGTCTTTCATCTACATTTTAGTTTTAATCAAGATGTATATGTCCATAGTTCCAGCAATCACATTAAATTAATCAAATTAAAGCCAATAAAGCTTAAAACAAAAAGTAGGAGTTATTTCTCTATCTTATCCAAAACTGCTTTTTTTCCCTTTCTAGCCATCTTTCTTTTTTAAGTTTCATTTTCCCTATCTGTAACATAACTTGAGTATGCAGCTATATTTTCAGTTTTCCATTGCCAGTATTGTTATTTATTGACTTGCTATTATTGAAGACAATGATTTAACTCCCTTTATCCTTTATCCACATGAGAAATACAGATTTCTTTATCCTGTCTTTATATCACAATTGTGATTATACCAATATTTAGTGCTTACATGACTGTGATGACATGTGCTTATCACACCATAACTAGTAGTATGCTATTTGATTCCTTTTCATACTTGTCTTTTCATTTTCTGTAATTAATAATTGTATTTGTGTCTCTTGGTAGGGTTTTTGATTCACTTCCTGAATTTTCTCAATTATTTTAGTCTCCAGCATCCCCGTAGTTAGATAAATGTTTTCCTACTTCTTTCAGGTACGTCAGTCAATCTCTCAATTTCATTTCTTTGTTGAGATCTTATTGGAGACTTTTGACTCATTCCATTCTTGTCTGTCTAGGGCATAGTTGTCAGCCTGGGATCATCCTTCACCCTCATCCCAAGGATTTCCTTGCCCTTACTCTTTGGATTTCCCATTGCCTATGCCTAGTAGCTTTTCCTTTAACTGCTCCCTTATTTTAATTAAGCACATATTCCAATAACTTCATGAGAAAAGGACCATGACACATTCTTTTCTCCTTCGTTCTCTTAAAAAATCTTTTTCTCTTAAACAGATGTTTCACAAAAAGAATCTATAGTTTATATATTCAGTTTTACAAATAGTTTAAATACAAGCATTCAAGTAATCATTGTTGAATTGAAGAAAAAGAACAGTTGCCTGGTTTTGAGTCTAATAAAATGGAAGCCTTACATTATATAAACATCTTCTAGGTCTTGTTTTCACTCAGCACTGTGACAAGTTGTAATTTGTATTATTATCTTCCATTGCATGAATATGTTGTTGGGCCATACACTATTTAAAAAAAAATCCTTACTCTTGACTGGAAAGTTGGCTACTTCTAGTTTGAGGCCACTACAAATAACTCAGCTAGAAACAATTCTGCTATAAATCTTCTTAGCCTGTTTCACAATAGTCATGTATAGAGTATCAATGGATTATAGGACTCAGGGTAAAATTGTTTTCTATAGTATGTGTTAGCTATTACTGACTGTTGGAGAAGGTTAAAGGAGGAAAAGTTTATTTTGGCTCATGGTTTCAGATGCTTCACTCTAGATCATGGTTGAGCAAAGCTACTCATCTCATGATGGCCAGGAAGGAAGTGGAAAAAGAGAGAAGAAAGGAGGGAGGGAAGGAGAGAGAGAGAGAGAGGCAGGAAGAGGATAAGATATTCCCTTTAAAGCCATGCCTTCCAGTGACATATTTCCTCTAGCTAGGTCCCTACCTCCTAATAGCCCAGTCATCTAAGAACTTATCAATAGACTAATCCATCATGAAGTTAGTGCTCTCATGATCCAGTCACCTCTCAATAGCATCACTATGTAGGGACTAAGCTTTCAACTATGAGCCTTTTAGGACATTTCGTGTCTAAACCATAACATAGAATATGCCCATTTTCCTTTTACTAGGTAATACTTTTTTCCCCAAGGTAGTTGTATTAAATCACTCCCAGAAGGCAGACTGTATATCAAATCCATTCCCATCACTCCACCTTCCCTTCAATACTTGGAATTGTCAGGCCTTCTAGTTTTGTTCACACCATGGTGGCTAATGTATATTTAGTCTATTTAATTCTTATTTTCCTGACTGTTAAGATGGAGCATCTTTTCTTATACTTTAATGGCTATTTTAGATTGCAGTATCCTTCCCTTGTTTTTTCCTTCTGATTACGTCTATAGTCTTAGCTCTTCGTGTCCAAACTGCTTTGTGAGTTCCCAAGTTGGTCCTCTTGCCCTAGCCTTTGTTTTGCTTCTCCTAACAGGTCACTGTGGGTGGAACCTGCATTCATCACTTGCCTATTTACTTTCTATGCCATTTCCTGCTGACATCTGTTCTGTTTTATGTTGCAGAGGGATGACCCCCTTCAAATTTTATTTGCCAGTTTTCTTGGACAATTGGATTTTGGCTAAGTTTGGAAGATACTAACAGGAGAGTGGAGAAATTTTAAGAAAGAGAAACCAGACTACTTCTCTCCTTCCGTCTGTTGTTCTGGACATAATCTTCAGTGATGATCACTTTCCTGCCTTTTCAGTTATAGCTGCTGCAGAAGTTCCAGCCTCTGAGCTCTAATGACATCCCTTTCTCCTGTCCCTCCCTTGGGAAGGGTGTGGCTTCCTGTCACTAATCTCTAAATGGCTTCATCAATTGCCTGCTTGGGTTTTCAGCCATTCTAATACTTTTACAACTAATTCTCCATATTAAATTCCCTCTGTGAAGCTATCTTGCATGGGTTTTATCTTTCTACTGAAATCTGGAAACAGGGTCTCTGGGCTAAACTGTCCTACTAAGGAATTGTCAGATTCTTGTCACCAATAGTATAGAATTAAAATCCTATTAATTTTCAAAATCTGATTCAACTTAAGTTTCCACCATTGGTTTCAGTATTTACACATCTTGTCTACTGTCCTTATTCAACTACATGCTTCATTCTTGCCTCTGTCTCTTGTTCTAGGTAGCTGTGCCATAACTTCCCCCATCCAATAAGGTTCTATTCATATTTCAAGGCTTAGTCCAAGTATTTTTCCTTCTTTGAATTCTTCTTCAACTCAAAATCTTGAAGTTCTAGAGAGGGGTTTCTATGATGTCTTTCCCATCTTCCTGAGCTTATAAGTTTATCTGTTTCCCTGAGGTTCATATACCTACTCAATAAAGATTTATGAAGCCCTTCTCATGGGTAAAACTCTGTTTCAAATTTGTTATAGTAGGTATTCACTTGTGTGTGTAAAAGTTTCCTAAAGGAGTTGACATTGGCTTGATACCAACTTGTGGATGAACTTAATCAGAATAATTCCTGTTAGAATCTTGATAAATTTAGACATGAGAGTTGGCTGTGAAAGAGAAAATGTAGACCTGACAACAGAAACAAAGGAATTCTTCTGAATGTGACATAGAGAAACAAAAATTGAGAAAATACAAAAGAGGCTTACAGACACCAAAGGCTAACACACGTTTTATTCTTAAATATAGTCAAAAAGAATAGTGAGAATAAAAGAAAGAAATCTTTAAAGAGAAAATGGGGAATGATTTTGCAGAATTGATAAAAAACATAAATTTTCAGATTAGAGAACTAAAATGAATTCCAGGGAGATCAATTGAAAGAAATATTCATTGAAAAAACATAAAAGCCAACTATCATTAAATCCAGTTTTTTAAATGCTTTAAGTTTAAAAACAAACATTTTAGAGAGGATATAAAGTCAGTATAAAGTCCTATTTCTTTCCTTAAAAATTGTTGAATTCAAACTTGTATAATATGAATGATAGAAAGATCTAAACCAGCCAGGGAGAAAAGATGGATAATCTATAAGGACAGCCGATTGGAAACAATATTGTCTTCACCATAGCAATGGAAGCAGACTGTAGACATCTTCATGGTGCTAGTGGGTACAGTGCCAAACTAGAATTTTATGCAAATATAAATGATCAAAAATACAAACAAATAGTCAGAGAGCTTACGTTAGAAAATAATCACCAAATGACCTTTAAGATATGTCCTTAAGGAAGAAGGAAGCCAGACATTTGTGGCTCATACCTATAATCCTAGCTATTCAGGAACTTGATGTCTGTAGAACTGTGGACAAAGCAGTCTAGTTAAGAAAGTATATGATAATCTTATCTCCAATTAACCACCCAAAACAGCCAGACATAGAGCTCTGGCTCAAGTGGTAGAGTGCCAGCCTTGAGTGAAAAAGCTAAGAGGTAGCACTCTGAGTTTAAACCCAGGAGCATAGGAGGATAGGAGAGAACAGGAGGAGTTTATTGCTGAAGGAAAAACTAAATGCAATGAGGAACAAGGATCAAAATCCTTGAGAAACAGATGGGTAAATGTAAGCAATCTTAATGTTATTGCAACACTAATATTAAGGATTAATAAGGAACTTGTACAGATCCATATATCTTGTAAACGGTGGAGCTGAGATTTGAACATGTGGCTTGCTCATTCTCAAGCATGTTCTAAAACATCACCCTACAAACAAAAAGAAGACAGTGTCTTCTTTGTAGGAGAGATGTAGAACTGCTCTTGGAATCTTGGAATATCAAAATGTGCCCATTGGTACTCTGTGATGGTAGACCAAAGCTACCATGATAGCATAGCTCCTGCCCAACTTCTAATCAAGAGCATCACTGAGTTATTAAGCTCTGTCTTCTCCATCCAGAAGTCAAGAGGGGAAGGGTTTCTCAGATGCAATCATTAGTGTAGCTGTTGACAATCCCAGGCAAGCAGGTAAGAGGGCCTTGACACAGAGTGCCCTCTGCAGGAGAACCCGTGGCTGTCTCTATGAGGCTAGGGTTGAAACTGACCAGCACCCCGGCCATGGCTCATGTCTGTAATCCTAGCTACTCAAGAAGCTGAGATCAGAGCATATAATTTGAAGCCAGCCCAGGAAAGTCCACAAGAATCTTATCCCCAATTAACTACCAAAAAGCTGAAAGTGGAACTATGGGTCAAGCGGTAGAATGCCATCCTTCAGCAAAAAAAGCTAAGGTGCAGTGCCCAGGCTCTGAGATCAAGCCCTATTCCTGGCACATGCATATGCATTCATGTGTATGTGTGTGTATGTGTGTGAATGTGCATGTGTGTGTGCGTGTGCAAACACACACATGGCTATAGCACCTCTACCTGCTCCCCTCATCCCATCCTCCCTGTGCTCTATAATGTTTTACTTAATCTCCTGCAACAAACACAAGCTGAGTACCAATTAGGGCCAGAAACCAATCCCAGGCCTGGGGGTGACAAACCTGCCATGTGACAAGGAACTGGCGAAATGACTAAACATCATTTTAGTTCTGTGGGTTTAACTGACAAGGGAAACCGAGGAACCGAGAAGAGAAAGAAAACACCAGAATTCAGCCCAGAGTCCTGTGGAAGCCCAAATATCCTACTGTTCAATCCAGGATCTCCTCCCAAATCCCATGGTCCTTCCTATGCTCCAGCCCTGCCCTATAGGCAGGGGTTGCTTCAGGCAGCACTGCCAGGCCTACTCAGCTCAGATACCAGGAGGACAGAGGGAGATGGATGACTCCAAGCCCTCTTCACCGAGATTGTGATGAGCCTGTGAGAAGGAATGTTGATTCCGCACTTAGATTCTCTTTATTGCTAATCTGCACAAAGAAACCTTAACGATTTTAATTATGGGGTTGGGTTAATACATCATGTAAATGATTTTATTTAGAAAATGCAAACTAATCTTCCTTGCAGTAAGGCTCTGTCTCAGGGCCCTCTCACCTGCTTGTCTGGCTGGGCAGGGCCTAGGAGTTAGGAATGGCTGCCTCACTTGGCCTGGTACACAGTATGCATTCCCTACCATATGGAGGCCAGGAAGAAGGCTTGGCTCCCTGAGGCCTACCAGCATCCCACATTTGCACCAGTGAGGAGACTGAGGTCTGTGAGGGTGCCAGGAATCCCCTAGGCTGCTAGCTCCCCTAAGTCCCCTGTTCCTTCTTGTTGATGCGTGGGTAATTCCCACCAACAGACCTGATTATTCCACAATTTGTTCCAACCTGAAAATAAAGACAGATAAAGTGAAAATATTCTGGGAGGAATGCCAAGCCAAAGGCATTAAATTATTAAGTGATCTCTATCTGAGTAATAGATTTATGCCCTTTAACAACTTTAAAAGAAATATAATGTTTTTCAATACCCTCTTTTAAGGGAACTTCTTATAAATGAACTGTCCATTTTATTAGTCCTAAAGGAAATGGAGGTTGAGCCAGAGCATCCTGGGCTTGTGATTATCTGTACATTTCTCCTTAGAGCTGGGAAAATTAACAATGTGAAATAATCCACACATTTCCACCCCCCACCCCATATGCAGGGCACTTTACAAGATATTGTACAGTACAGTGGAAAATGTATAACTACTCATGAAGGTAAATCTTGGGGATAAAATAATTAGAAACCATACAACCATGGCCAGAAAATATTAACACTAAAATTAGACTTTGTGTGGCTATGTTTTGATGTTACCGGACTGGCGGCAGAGTGGGACTGGAAGCTGGGTGGAGTGGACCCCAGACAGGACACTGGAGTTTGGGGGAAGCTGCCCAGGTGGACATCTGGGGCTGTGGGGGATATTTGGGGCAGTCCGATTTGAAGGGAGGAACATGCTTCTCTGCCTGGAATCTGGCAGCTGCTTTGGTTTCTCTCCTCCCTTTGTGTGACCCTGGCTGCCTTCGCCTCAGCCTGGCACAGCTCTTCCTTGCTTGTCTTTCCAGATGGTTTAAAGCTCTGTGGTTGCCACTGGTGAGCAGATGGATTCCTTCTGTAGGGGTCAGAGGACAGGGGAGGGGGAGGAAACACTAAAGCCTAGGGTGTGAGAATGTGCAATCAGTGTGTGTGTGTGTGTGTGTGTGTGTGTGTGTGTGTGTGTGTGTAAGTGTGGAAGGAGGAGAGAGAGAGAGAGAGAGACAGAGGGGGGAGGGAGTGGGAGAGAGAGAGAGGGAGATGCCCTCTAAGCTGAAAGGGTTTTACTTCTGCCTGGAGCCTCCTGACTGCTGGCATCCTAGGAAGGGCTGTGGGCGGGTGGGCAGGGGGTGGGGTGGCAGCCACAATGTGCCAGGGCCTCTTCTCTTCCTGCCACAGCCTCCACCCTTGGCAGCTGCTTTCAGACCAGCGGGTGGGGTGGGGCAGTGAGGAGGGGGTCCTGCCAGGAGGGGAGGGGAAGGAGTGAGAGGAGGGAGGGGGAGAGTGGGTTCCTGTGGACCTGCCCCACCCATGAGCACTAGCTTGGCTGTACTAAGCAGAGGCCAGCTTCTCCTGCCAGAACCAGTCTGGGAAAACTGCTCACTCAGGGCTAACCTATCTCAAATCAGCCACCGAATCTGTAGTCTCCACTCTGTGGTATAGATGGGGAAAGTGAGGCCTACCCAGGCAAAGTGTAAGGTGAGAAAAAGGCCTGCAGTGAAGATTGTGGCTTCTACTTATTGCCTGACACCAGTCATCCTTTCTGGAGATCCTACCTGCTGATGGTCCTGAGGATGTTCCCCTCCCAGCTATTCATTCCCCAGGGCAACCTCTTTATACCAGGGAGCCTTCAGATCCAGCATCTCCAGCTCCCTATAGCCTCCCACCACCCTCCCACACAAGCCCCTGTCTTCTTGGAGCCCACTCCCAATGTCAAAAACATTGCAATGGACTGTTCCACTAGTGTCCCCTCGTCAGGATGTTTCCTCAAGACCCCTGGCCTCTTTGAGAGGAGGGGGAAAAGAGGGAAAGAGCCTTCCCCTCTCATACTTCTGCGACAGACCCTGACTTTCCTTTTTTAATTTTCCAGTCATTGTCAGTTCTGGGCTGTTGTGATGATGGTGATGACAGTGAGGCCCATAGCTGGCTAGAGGACAGAGGGCCATTCGTGTGGGTAGAAGCTTCCCCAAGGGAGACAGTGGCACACACCCTGCTTTGGGACTAGAGAAGTGGCCTGGGAAGAGGCTGTGTCTACCTCACTCAGCGTCAATCCTCAGGGGCACACCTGCCTAGCAGAAGGTTTGTGAGCATGTTCTCTATATGAAATTTCCTGGTCAATACAACAGTATCTCTCCTCTCTAATGGTATATAGGACAAGGTGGACATTCTGTTTGCTGATGTTTTGCCACAGGTGCCTGTAGTCCCGGTAAAGAGGGAAGCATCGCGTGCATACCATGTAAAGCTCCTTATTTGGAAAGGAAGGGCCAGTTTTAGGTGCCTCTAAAGGCCAGCATCTCCAGCCTTCCCAAAGTGTGTAGGCCTTTCATTGGGATTAGATCCTCAATTCCTTGATAATATAGCATCTTGATTGGTGTACATGTTAAGGGCTGAAAGTCTGGGTGGAAAATAGGAAGAGAGACATTTGGAGGTGCCATTGTCAGATATCTTGAGACAGAAGAGCTCTTGAATGGTGGATCTGTCTATATCAGCTAGCTATGGCTCTGTAACTAATAGCCTCAAACCTTAGTGGCTTAAAACAATGAATGATACATTGCTATTCCATAGTCAGCAGGCTGGGTGGGTTCCACACAGTGTTGTTGCACTCCCCTACCTAACTGGATTTGTCTGGGACAACCTTCGATAATGTGGCTTTTCTCATATCCCTCATCCTTAAGGAAGCTAGCAGGGAGTGGTGTGTTCACATGGTGCTGAAGAAGTTGAAGATGGAGAAAATTGAAGCTACAAGAGTTCTTTAGATTTTGATTTGGAGTTGAAAAGCCACTTCCCTGTGCTATAGTTTGGACCTGGAATGCCCATCAAAGTTCATGTGTTAGAGGCTTATGTCAATCGAAGGCACTATTGGGATGTGGTGGGACATTTACCAGGGGAGGCCTAGTAGGAAGCATTCCATCTTGGGAGTGTGCCCTTGAAGGAGGTTGTAGGATCCCAGTCTTTGTCCTCTTTTTTGCTCTGTGGCCAAGAGGTGAGCAATTTTGCTATATTGTACATTTCCTCCATCATGTTACTGTTTTCCAGGCCCAAAAGCAATGGGACCAATTCATCATGGGCTGAAACTTCTAAAACTGTGAACCACAACAAACCTTTTCTCTTGGTAAGTGGATGAAGTCAGGTGTTCGTTACAGTACCACAAAGCCGACTTGCATACACTATACTCTGTTATTGGAAGGAAGTCACAAAGCCGGTCTACACACAAGTGCTGGAAAATTACAGCCCACCATCTGGTCGGAGGGGTGACAGAGTCACATTACAAGGAGACTTGTGTGTGTGTGTGATGGAAGGAATTACTGGAACCACCACTGAACAAGCAATCAGCCACACCAGAGAACAGAACTGATTTTCTTATTGTCTGTCATGCATGAGGCAGAATTTCCCAGCGGTCTGGATTCCTACATTGTTCATTCTCTCTGTCACCCTCTCCCTTTCTCTTCCCAACCCCTTCTTCTTTCCACTCCAGAAGTCTAATAATAAGTTTCATCTAACCCATCTGATGAAGCAGATGGTAACTGTGGTGGAGCCAGACAAAGAAGTGGGCTGTGGGTGGGGTCTTCTTATGTTCAGGTGTACAGGTGCTCATATGTGTATAATAGAGCAAAGGCAGAGCTGTATGGACATAGAACGAAGCTGTCATGGATTCTGGACTGGCAAGAGAGAAATCAGAAATGTGACAAACGGGTGGGGAGGAGGTTTCCATCACTGCCTAAACTTTAATTGATTAATAGACTATAAGTCACTTAACTATTTAAGCAATTTGGATGGAAAAGTAGCTATGAGTTAGCAGAGAATATGGAACCCAGTTTTATGACTTCCCTATAACTTATTTAACTGAGTAGACTTTGTTCTAATGAGTTAGATGTTATTTATTGGGTGTTTCCTGGGAAAAAATATAATTTGTAATTCACATCTCTGGGTAATAAATGTGTTTCTTCCCAATTCACAGACCAGGGCAGAGGGGGTGGGTCTCAAGATGGTTGGTAAGCAGTAGAGTTGTTTTAGAACCTACATCTGTCAGGCAGACTCTCATGTCAGCATCCCACCATGAATGTTCCAGAAGATTCTGTTCTTGACACAGTTTGCCTTTAATGAAGGGCCTGGTATACCTGGGTCTCTGAGCCGGAATATGGAGCCATTGCTTATCTGTGGGTTCCATCTGCCTTCTCTCTCCATGAGAGGCCCTCCCTGGCCTCTTCAGCCTCTGTTCTTGGCCTCCTTCTACCACATGGACTATGCTGGTGGCAGCTCTTTCTCCCCATGCTTCTGATTCCCTTTAATTTTATTTATCAGCTCTTATGTTTTAAGATTTCTTCATAGACTCTACAGCTATGGCTACTCATGGACTGTTCCTGAGTAGATAGTTGAGAGTACTGATCTATGAGCCATGGGAGGTTACATTGTATCAGCTAGACTAGGTTTTTCCATAGCTGGGAACACAGATCACAGGCAATAGTGACTAAAAATTACCATGGTTTTTTTCCCTTCATGTAAGGGAAGCCTGATGCTTTCATTTCAACACTAGTATGAAATTGCCACAGTTACTAGGGACTTGAATTACTCTATTTTACTGTGTATTTTATTGCATCTTCATTGGTCAAAAATGGCTGCTGGAGCTCAGCTATCACAACTTTTAAAGGGCCTTTTTTTCCTGTTCAGAAGCAGCTGCATATTTTCTATTAGCTACTTTTATCTTCAAGGTTGTGTATTAAATGTAATTTTCCAAGTAGGTAAATCACCCAAGTTTATGAATAATAAGGGATAGTGACTATTCGGTACGAAAACAAATTTTAAAACCTGTTATCAGTTGGGATGGATTGGAGAGAAGAAAGATCATTCTCTCCTGTTGTGATGTAGAATTTGCAGTTCAAGGTTTAGTGACTTGCTCAAAGTCATAGTAGTAGCAGAACTGGGCCTAAAGAGCTCATTCCTATCCATCTCTGCATATGGCCAACCTAGGCAGGAAGTAAGGTCTGACAAATCTCCATCTCTCCTCCCTTCCCCTCATGAAACGATCTAGCCAGTGTTGGTTGCAAAAAGGTCCATTACAATGTGCTCAAGTAGAAGAAATATTAAAGTTCTGTCCGCTACACACACATATTCCACTTCTGGGAAGCGGGATTGCATACTCCTGGGTCTCAAGTGTGACCTGGGCCTTGGCCTTCCCATCCCTCCCTGCTTCTGTCCACCATAGCCTAAGATCTTCTACCAGCTCTTCCTTCCTAGGAGGCTGGAAACCCTATACATGTGTTTCGATGTGTAATCACAGGCAGAAACCTGGTGGGATCTGACCTGTAATTTTGTCTTGGGGATTTATTGATTGTTTTAAAATGTGGCGGCCATAGAGCCTGGGGATGGTAGTCAGGATCTCAGATCACCTTGTGTCCGTTGGGAGGAGGCAACTGCTCAGAAATGTGATCTTGGCACTAGCTTGGCACACATACACATGTCCAAACAGGAATGTCCTCCTTGTCCCCCATGTCTTGATAGAAGATTCTCTTCTTTGCTCCATATACCTGGTGGGCAGAGCCCAGAACCAGCCTTGGAAGGCCACAGACAAGTCATGCTTCCATGAGTCTTCCTTTTCACATCCCTGCTGCTAAGCAGGAATGCTACTACCCGTGTTCCCTGCAAGAGATTACACATGAAGTGCCATGTAGTCCTGGTGAGTGCTTGTGCAAACGTGGTCCTGCTCTGAGCAGGTGTCCCTCCCACCCGTCCCCAGTCTGGTGCCTCCCTCTGCATCATTCTCTTGCTGGATCTGAGGGTCAGTTAAACTCCTAGATCATCTAGGACAGAGGCTGGCAGTTGCAGGAACAGACCTCAGCCATCTGTTTCAATGTCACTGTACAGCCTTCTGGGGCCACAAGCTATCTTCAGGCAAGAGTAGGAGGCTGGAGAGAGTGTGGGCGAGGCTGAGGCAGTGTTCTGAGACACCAGCAGTAGCAGGAGGCAAGAGGAGGAGGCTCTGCACACGTTGCCTGGGTCTGGTCCTTGCCTAATGTGTGAGGGTGGCAGTCTTCTCTACCTTTCTGTGCCTCCACGTTCTCAGCCAGGCTGTGCAGCTGATGGTGTTTGCTTCATTGGCCTATTCCCAGGGCTGAGTGAATCAACATATGTGAATCCTTAGAAAAGATATTTTTTGCACTTGATGAGTTTGAGCTACCCTTATTGCCAGTTGCTGGTTGATGTACTGGTTGGCCCATGTCATTGGGCAGGTACTCCTGGAACCTGGATATAGACTGGATACTACATAGAAGTCCCAGGTTGGGATCCCATGTACCTGAACTTAGAGTCAGTATGTAGGCAAAATTTGATGTCTACAGCTTGGAGCCTTGGTGGCTTGTGTCTGAGTTTATCTCTTGTCCCCTCAAGGTAGCCCTGCTGCCTCCATCATTAGGGGCAGTAGGGCCCGCCCACTGTCTGAGCAGGGCTTGATATTGCTTCTGGTGCTGGCAATCAGCCTCTCCAAAGTGTCACCTGACTGAGGTGACTTCCTCTCCTCTTCCCCTGATCTGAGTTGGATCCAAAAGATTCTCCAGGCCAAACCCACTGAGCGGACCTCACTGTGCTCTGACTTCAGAGGTGGCTAGCACTGGCGCCTCTCCATCTTCAAGCATGTGAACTTGGGGGGAGCAGAGTCCATGCTCTGGTCCAGGAGCAGATGGCATCAGGTCCACCAAACCCCTCAGCAGCAGCAGCAGATGGGCTCTGCACCATATCTGTGGATGACTGTAGCAAGTGTGGCAAATGTTGGCTAGTAGCCCAGGACCAAGACATCTACTGGGAGCAGCCATAGTGGATATTTGGAGGTCTGCTCGTCATACCACTGCCTTAGCTTCTGTCTGGCTCGGTTGCAGTCATCTGATAACCAGCCTGCCTCCATCCACACCCGTCCTGCCCTCTGCTATGACCCTAGTTACCCCAACAGGGACTATCCAGGCTGCCTCCCTCGCTCTCTCCACTCCAAGCTGATTTGCCTCTCAATGTAGCCTGTTTGGCTATATGACTGCTTCAATGTGTGAGTTGATATTTTCACCACAACACCAGAGCCTTGGAGACCAAGGAAAGCAGCTCTACCCTTCCCCCTCGGGCATACCCAGTGCCCTGCATATCCCAGAATAGATCTTCCTCCTTACTGTCTGAGCTGAGAAACCAAATCTCTCTTCAGCATGAAAAGAAACTTAAAAACAATATTAGCTGCTCATAGTGAAATTGGCAGTGTGCCATATTGGTAGTGAGTGCCATACTGCAGTAGTGAGTTCCCTGCTGTTAAGAGGAATCCTCCCAAGGGTGGATGACCCTGTGTGTGCCAGGTCTGATGGAGGGGAGCCTGCACTCAGCAGAGACAGCCTGGATGTCTCCCGAGGGACTACTGGTGTCAGAATTGAACAATGAGTTCAAAGCCAGCCTTGGCAGGAAAGTCTATGAGACATTTATCTCCAGTTAACAATCATAAAGCTAAAAGTAGAGCTATGGCTCAAATGGTAGAGTGCCAGTCTTGGGCAATAAAGCTAAGGGACAGTGCCCCGGTTTTGAGTTCAAGCCCCAGTACTGGCACAAAAAACAAAACATAACAAAACAACACCCCCCACACACATACATATACAACTTGGAAACCATCTCATCCAGCAATTGCACTTCTACTTGTAGATGGAAAAGAGTTAAAGCAGAGATATTTGCATGCTAATATTCATAGCAGCACAATTCACAGTAGACTAAAGGTACTAAAAGCAATCTGTCTGTCCATTGGTGGATGAGTGGATCATCTGAACTGGTGTGTACTTGCATTTGGATGTTATTTGGTCTTAAGAAGAAAATTCAGATAGACATTACAACATGGATGAAGCTTGAGGATATCAAATGGTAGAATAAGCTATCATGAAGGGACAAATGTCATGTGGTATAAGCCAGACCTAGAGCAAGTCAAATACATAGAGACAGAATGGAGAATGGTGGTGGCTCAAGGCTGAGGAAGAGGAGAATGGACAGGTATTAGTGAACAGAATTTATGTTTGTGACGATGAGAAAAGTTCTAGAGTAAGATGGTGGGGATAGATGCATAACAATATGTATGAACTTAATGTTGCTGGACTTACAGTGCACTTACTGTATATTTTTAAATTGTTATAATAGCACATTTGTATGTTATGTATAATTTTACCACATTTAAATAAATAGGTGGAATCCTAACTCTTCAGAAGTTGAGGCAGAGGAATTGCAAGTTTGAGACCAGTCTAGATATATAATGAGTTCAAGGTTAGCCAGAGCAACATAGTGAGATTCTGTGGTCCTCCACTCCCAAATAAAATACTTGTTCAAAGGGAGCAACTACACAGTTGTACCAGTTCACAGGCCTCCAGGAGCCCATTCCTTTATTTGCCACACACATTGTCACAATCATGTGTTTGGAGGCCATTTGTCACACCAGCTTTACATTTTGACAGTCCCATGGAGGAACCAGGTACAAATAAACGCTTACCCCAGAAAGGGCCTATTACATACTGATATTGCCCATGAGCCAGCAGTGTCTGCTTCACTTGTGCTTTAAACCTCCAATGTTTTCATTAGTCCAAGAGATTCACTATACCCAGGTCAGAATAGTTAGAACAAGAGCACATACAAAGAAGCTACTAAATGTGGATAAAGAATGTGTTTTGTGACCTAGTCTCCTTACTGTGAGCTACTCTAAAATGTAGTTTCTTTCTTTTTGAACTTGATGTTAGACAAGGTGTTTTTGTTTTGTTTTATCTATGTCAAGAGTAATGGGATGCTAATGAGCACAGAATGTTCTAATAACACAGAGATGTTCTTGGGGGCATATAATAGGTGTCATGTGATCTGCTGGCACACACAGGAGATGCCATCTAAGAGGTTAAAGCCCAGGGTGGAATAGATCTCGCTCAAAACGGTCACAGGATATTCTAGTTTACTTGTGAGAATGCCAACTCAGGACTGATGAGAGCTATCACTAAAGATTCTCCTGCAGTGAGCTGTGCTGGTCGAGTTAATTTCCTGTTCTTGGCAGCTTGGGGATAGAGAAAGCAAAGTCAAACAGCTGTGTAGTCAAGAAGAAAGTCCTGCTGATTGAGAAGGTTAAGGGACAATGGCGTTTGGACATGTCATGAGAAAACACCAAGTCTCTACTTCAGTGTCACCAGACTTTCCTGACCAATGAGCAGTGGCCACACATTGCACGTCTCTCCATCCTGGTCCTCTGTGTAACACTTCTGTTAGTTTCCCTTGCTGCTGTTCCTGCCTGTGCTCTGGCATCTTAAATTTGAAAAGGGCCTGAATATTGAGTGAGTCATAGTGTCCCACTCCTCATCACTCGAACCAAGTTATTTCACCTAAGAATGGAACATGTATTCTTGGTGAGAAATACTGGGTCCTCAGAACAAGGAGTCAGGGACTGTGCAAGCCAGGGGTCTCAGAATAAAGACATATTCTTGATTCCTCTGTGGAAAAAGGCCTTTCCCTTGTGAGTCTGAGTCAGGTCTCAAGCAGGGGTGCAGTTCCATGCAGGGATTCTGTGGTCCCCATGTAAACTGGCGGTCCAGCATGACAGGAACATCTGGGACATCCTTGAACTTGGTCTATGTTCCACACTCACATAAATTCTTCTTTCCAAATTCTATCCTTTCTTCAAGACCCAACTCTGGCCTGTTGTTTAGGGCAGTGCTGTTTGCTGTGACTATCTGCCTATCATATTGCACCAGCCACTCAACAATGAATCATTCACTAACTTGCTCTATCAAGATGGGTATTTTTTAATTAATGAATCCTCCTTTTGTAGACCATTTTTTGCTCTCTATCCAAAGGAATGGACTTTTCCATATACTCCCTGTCTCCATGACTTCATTATCATCATTCCTCATTATGTGCTGTTCAATATATGAACCTACATTAACATGTCATTATCCCAGTATCCATACCTTAGGCCTTGCTCTTGGTATTGGCCATTCTATGGGTTTGTACAATGTGTAATGCCATGTATCTACCATTAGATTATCCTACAGCATAGTTTCACTGCATTTAAAGTCTTATGTTTCGACCACCTACTCTCCCCTTACCCTAATCCATGGCAACCATGAATCTTTCCACTGATTCTTCAGTTTTACATTTAGTTAGAATCATACAGTATATAACTTTTCAGAATGACTTTTTTCCCACTTAGTAAATATGCATTTAAATTTCCTCCAGGTCTTTTCATGAACTGATAGCTCAGTTCTTTTTAGCTCTCAATAATATTCTACCATCTGAGTATCCTATAGTTTTATTACCTTTAACCTACTGAAGGACATGTTAGTTGCTTCCAAATTTTGAAAAGTTGCTAAAACATCTATGTGCATGTAGATCTAAAGTCAACTGGGAAAACAAAGATCTGGATCAAAAGTAGGTATGTGTTTAGTCTAGCAAGGAACTGTTAAATTATCTTCCACAGTGGTTGTACCATTTAGCATGCCCACCAGCAACAAATAAGAGTCTCTATGTGTGTGTGTGTGTGTGTGTGTGTGTGTGTGTGTGTGTGTGTGTGTGTGTGTGTGTGTGTGTGTGTGTGTGTGTGTTTGTAATGAGGTTTGAACTCTGGGCCTTGGTCCTGTCCCTGAACTCTTGCTCAAGAATAGCACTGTACCACCTGAGCCACAGCACCACTTGCAGCTTTCTTTGTTGTCAATTGGAGGTAAGAGCCTCACAGAATTTTCCTGCTTGGGCTGGTTTCAAATTGTGATCCTCAGATCTCAGCTTCCTGAGTAACTAAGATTATTGGTGTGAGCCACCAATGCCCAGTGAGCAACAGTGTCTTTTGATCTACATTCTCATCAGCATTTGGTGGTGTTTGTTTTCTGAATGTTGGTCTATAGTGATAGTTTGTTGTTGTGATTTGTAATTCTATAATGGCATGCTTATTTGACAACTATGTATCTTCCTTGATGAAGTATCTGTTCAGGTTTTTTGCCTATTTTTAATTGAACTGTTTATTATGGAGTTTTAAAAGTCCTTTGGATAACAATTGTTTATCAGAAATATCTCTTGCAACTTTTTTCCAGTCTTTTACTTATCTGCTCACTCTCTAGACAGTATCTTTCACAGAATGAGTTTTTACTTTAGTAGAGTCCAGTTGTTTTCATGGACCAAGCCTTTGTGTCATTATTGCAAGATGTCATTATTGCGTCTAAGGTCACCAAGGTTATCTCTAGGAGCTTTATAGTTTTGCATTTTGTATTTGGGTCTATGATTGGTTTTAATTTTTTGTGTAAGGTCGGGGTCTAAATTCATTGCATGTGGATGTCCACTTGTTCCAGTGTCATTTATTGTCTTTACTTCATTGTATTGCCTTTGCTTTTTTGGTCACAGATCAACTATTTCTTTTTATTGCGAAAATACCATACAGAGGGGTTACAATTACATGGGCAAGGTAATGAGTACATTTCTTCTCAAGCATTGTTGCCTCCTCCTTTGTTTCCCCTTCCCAACCCTTCCCATCTCCTCTCCCCCTCCTGCCAAAGTTGTAAAGTCCGTTTTTCAACATAACATCTTATACATCTCATTGTTGCAATGGGTCCACCTGTATCCCTATTTAAACAATTTGTTTTTTCCCTTCCCCTCCACAAATTATACCAACATCAAATACAGTGAAAACAGAGTACAACTATTTTTATGGGAATCTTTTTCTTATAATTCTTTTCAGTGGGATACTCAAAATTTTTTTTCACCAATAACCCACTGTCTCAATTACTACACATTTATAGTAAATCTTAAAGTTGGTTAGTTTCAGACTAACAATGTTTTCTTCTCTAATACTGAGTTGGTTGTACTTGATCTTTTCTTTTCCACTTGAACTTCATTAATTTTTTCTTAAATAGCTTAATTGAGATATAAATCAGATAGTTTGCAATTCATCCACTTAAAGCATATAATTTAGTGTTTTTATGATATTCATGGACTTGTCAGCCTATTCCCCACTAATTCCAGAGCATTTAAGTCACCCCATAAACATAGCCCATGTTCATTTGCAGTTACTCTCTTCTCCATCTAGCCCTAGGCTACTTAATCTAGTTTTCGTTTCTACATATTTGCCTATTCTAGGCTTTTTCATGTAAGTGGAATCATATGATAGGTGACCACCCTTTGTAACCATCATTTAATCTATTCTTGTTTCCATGAATTTGCCTATTTTAAACATTTATTATGAATAAAATCATATAGTATTTGGTTTTCTTTTTTATATATAAAAGTCTTATATTTATTATTGTTATTATATATTTATACATAAAAATTGTCAGAAACAATCTGTGGGGAGGAGAAAGGAGATATTTGAAAGCAGCTTAGTACCTTCCACTTAAAGAACAAATTTAATAGCCAGGTTCTGAGTATTTGGTTTTCTGTGATTGACCTGTTTCGCTTTTCATGTTTTCAAGGTTTACTATGTTGTGGCAAGTTCAAATTGCATTTCTTTTTCTGGCAAAACAATACTTTTTTTGGGAATATATTACATTTTATATATTCATTTACCAGTTGTTGGACATTTGTTTCCAGTTTGGGGCATATTGAATATTGCTGCTGTGAGCACTCATGTAGAAGTTTATGTGTGGAGATATGCCTTCATTTCTTCTGAGTATATAACTGGAAGTGTAGTTGCTGTCTCATATGGTAACTCTCTCTGTTTTGAGTAACTGCCAGGTTGTTTTCCAAGGTAGTTTTTACCTTCCCACCATCAGTGTATGAAGGACCCAAAATGTTTACATCCTTGCTCACATTTGCTTTTGGCTGGCTGGTTGATTCTGGCCATCCTAGTATATGCATACTGATGCCTCATCCTGGGTTTGAAATCCATTTCCTTGGTGGATACTGATGTTGAGTATCTTCCTATATGTTTTGGGGGCACTAGGACTTTTTTATTCTTATTGTTTTGCTTTGGTTTGGGTTGAGATAGTCTCACTTCATAGCTCAGGGTCGCCTTAACTCATTTTGTACCTCACCTATTCTCAAACTCATGATTGTCCTGCCTCTACTTCTCCAGTGCTATAATTACAAGGATGGATCACCATGCTTAGCCATTATTGTCTATTAGCATGTCTTCTTTGGAAAAATACCTGTCCAGATTCTTGACTATGTTTAGAAATTGGATTACCTTTTTATTTTTTAGTTCTAAAACATCTTTATATAATCTATATGCAGCTTGCTTCCTTATTAGATAAATGATTTGTAAACACTTCTTCCCATTCTGTGAATCACCTGTTGCTCTCTTAATGCCTATTGAAGCATAAACATTTTGAATTTTGGTAAAAATCAGTTTAATTTTCCTTTCATCTCTTGTGGTTTGGGTATCATATAATTTGGACATTTAAACAAATTTTTGAGACTTTGGGGAACTTCGTGTTTTGCTAGCTCAACTAAAATTTAAGCTTATTAAAGGCAAAATTTGTGTGAAATCCGATGACTTATGTGCTGTAATATCTAGACTTGTTGGCTTTCTTTGGGTTTGCTGGTACCTGGGTCAGCTCCCAGACACCAGCTGCTTCTTCAGACTCTTGAGACTTGTGCATTCCTTAACAGACAGGTGCTACCACCTGATCAACATCAGAGGTTAAGTAGTACTCCACCATACTCCACTCTACTGAGGCCTCTTTCTTCTCTCTCATACTGTGATAGCCATCTCTCTATAAATACATCCAGGGGAATATTTTCTATTTTGCCTTACGAGCAACAGCTGCTGTTTTTGCCAGGCTGTCATCTATTTGGTTGTTACTTTTCCGACTTTATTTTTAAACAGTATAACATGGAGTACAGCAACACTGCATATGGGACAGATGGAGAGAAACACCAAACAGACTTCCAGAGACACCCTAATAGAAGTGACTGGGCTGGGGGAGTAAAACCAGATTGCTGGATTGCTCAAAGCAAACAAATATCAGCAAATCACAAATCAAAATGGGGGAAAGGACAAGCAAATAAGGAAGTGCATGCTACAGCCATTTTTCTGCCACTTAGAGAATGAAACATTGGGGAAATGGTGGGTGAACTAGGCCAGGATAAGGAGTCAGACCTGTGGCAGAGATGAAAAGACGGGCTGAGAAAGCCTTTCCAGAGCAGGCAGCACATCCCACACTTAGTGGGTAGAAACAGTAAGGAGCCTTCCAGAGTTAAGTGAAACATAAGGCCAGACTTCTCTTATCTAGTAAGACTCCAGGCTTTATGCCAGCTGAGGTGCCCAACTCCCATTCTCTTCTGGGGACTAAGAAAAATGACAGAGAAGTGAGTTTGTACATCCCAGGTTTTCAAACGGAAGAAAAGAAAATTCGTTATTCCTTATATTAATTTCCTTTACAGTAGCTAATACTCTGTGCAAGCAAAGGACTGATAAGGGAGTTGCTGTCCTACAGTGACTGTGTACGGTGTGTAGTCTGGCGGTGGCAGCTTAACCAAATGGTTCACACTCCAAAAGCATGGCAGCCACTTTCATTTCTTTTTTCCTTTCAGCATGGACTAGGTGATGTAAAATATACCTTCTCCTAGGAACTTACCCTGAATACAGTAGAGTCTTCTAATTCCCCAAGCACAATGAAGGTCACCAATGCCAGCTCTCATCCCTTCTTATAACCTGCCTGTACTGCTTTAGTCTCTCCTTATCTCTTGTTGGGGTCTTGTCTCCCTCCATCCTGTAACCATTTTTAGTAATGGATCTATATCTTAAATGCACAGCTTAATGAATGTGTAAATAGGTAAACACTCTTAAATCATACCATAATCAGTCTTGCCTCCTGCTAGCCAAGACCTCCTCAGGAGTAACACCATCCTAGACCAAATATGGTGGTTCATGCCTGTAATCCAAGCTACATAGGAAGCAGAAGTAGGAGCATTGCAGACCAAGACAGCTTCTGCAAAAAGTACCTGACCTTATGAAAAATAACTAAGGCAGAAAGGGCTGGGTTCCAGTGATAGAGTGATTGCCTTGCGAATGTGTTCAAAACCCCAGTACTGCCAAAAGCAGTAAACAATTTCCTGCTTCAGTCATAGGTCAACACTTGTATGGTTTTGAACATATATATATATATATATATATATATATATATTTCACTATATATAGTGAAATTATGCCACATTCATTTCTTTTGTACTGTCCCCTGTGATTTGCCTTCCTTCCTTTGCTGTACACAAACCATGGTGTGATTATACCACTGTTTTTTCTGTTGGGTAACTTCTAGCTTGAGACAATTTTGAAACAAAGCTTCAATGAAGATATTGATTAATTGATTGATTGATTGAGTGTGTGTGTGTGTGTGTGTGTGTGTGTGTGTGTGTGTGTGTGTGTGTGTGTATACATAAGTATCTTTTCTGTTGGGTATACACCAGAGTGTGGAGTTGCTGGGTTTTGTGGTATATGTTTATTTAGCTTTCACAGCTAAAGAGCCAAGTGCTCTTTCAAAGTACCTGAGTCCGTCGATGATCTTCTCAGGAAGTTACAGAGCTTCAGAGCAACACATATTCCCTAGTGCTTGATGTTTTCCTTGGTTATTCTGGTTGGTATAGTGATGTGTCACTGTGGTTTAATTATTTTACATTTGCACACTATTGCCATTTTGATATCCTCTTTTGTGAAAAGCCTTGTCAAATATTTCTCCATTTTAAAATTGATATCTGATCTTTGTTGTTGTTGTTGTTCTTGTTATTATTGGGTGTAGGCTTTTTATAAAAAAAAGTATATTCTGGATATGAATTATCTGTGATCTGTCTGTTTTCATCCTGTGGCTTCCTTTTTTCTTCACTTCATGGCACTTTTGTTTAACAGTTCTTAAGTTCAATAAAGTTCATTTTGAAAACATTTTTACTGATGGTGTCCTCCCTCCCTCCCTCCCTCCCCCTCTCTCTTCTTTCTTTCTTTCTTTCTTTCTTTCTTTCTTTCTTTCTTTCTTTCTTTCTTTCTTTCTTTCTTTCTTTCTTTCTTTCTCTCTCTCTCTCTCTCTCTCTCTCTCTCCTTCCTTCCTTCCTTCCTTTCTTCCTTCCTTCCTTCCTTCCTTCTTTCTTCATTGTGGGGCTTGAACTCTGGACCTGGGTGCTGTCCCTGAACTCTTCAGCTCAAGGCTAGTGCTCTACCACTTTGAGCCACAGAGCTACTTCCAGTTTTCTGGTGGTTAATTGGAGATAAGAGTCTCATGGACTTTCCTGCCCAGGTTGGCTTTGGATCTCAGCCTCCTGAATAGCTAGGATTACAGGCATGAGCCACTGGTGCCTGGCCCGACGGTGTTTTTTCTGTCCTATTGCTAAAAGAACTTTTTTGCCTACTAAAGATCATGATGAAGATATATTTTTATGAGGTTTTATTTTAGCAGCTTCATTGTCTTTTCTGCTTAGGTATATGACCCATCTCAAATTAATTTTTCTTTAGTGTGAGGCAAAGGTCAATTTAAAAAAATATATATACTAATGTCCAGTAGACTTGGCACCATTTACTGTAAGTACAATTTACTGTAAACAACATTTACTATAAACTCTACCAAAGTGAAGTGCAGTTACAAGTTACGCTACATGAAGCTATTTCTGGACTCTATTCTGTTCCACTGAACACTTTGTCCTTGAACCTATACCACTCTGCCTATTACTGTAGAAAATACAATGGGTTTCTGATTCTTGACCTGATCTACCATTAGATTTATTTGTTATTACTAGTCTTGCCTTAACCAATTCTAAATCACATAGGGGAGGATTCTGGACCTCAGTATATACTCTCTATCTATTCTGAAAACATTCTTACAGCAGAGGGAGGGAACAGAAAGAAGTCTCTGTGAGCTTTGACCATTGGGCCCTTGACAAGTATGATCTCCCAAAAGGTACTTCCTACCTCATCTCTAAGTTGTGCTGTTTTTCTGTTGTCTGTAGTCCTTTGTCACCATTATAATTAGGTCTTACTTTGGCTTGGTGAGTGAGAAGTCAGGTGGCAATTAGATGTCTAAATGAATATACTTCCTCTTTCCCCTCCAAGGGAAAGTGGCTGGTTTCTGCAGGAGTCTCTGGCACAGCTCTGGCTGCAAGTGTATGATGGGATGTGTGAAGAGAGAGATGATCTTAGGCTTTGGAACCAATTACATGACCACTTGCTAAATATTCATCAGATTTCTAGTCTGGGTCAACCATTTGCTTGTTTGTTAGAGGGGCCATAGACTAGGAATCAAAGCTCAAGTTACAGGAAGAAGAAGGATCCCTAAGGTGTGGTCAGGAGTTAAGTTTTGGCTCTAAGGTCAACATAAGCTCCCAACACATTCCTTTCTACTCTGCATGGGCCTGGCCTCCCAGAAAAATAATAAAGGGGAGTTAGTAGTCCTCTGTATGCATCCAGTTGAAGTTTCTAAATTAGAAGCAATCCAGAAGGCATGCAAGAGGTGAAGACAAGCCAGGTGTGGTGGTGCATACTTGTAATCCTAGCTACTCAGGAAGAGGAGGTAGGAGGATTGTGGTTCTAGGCAACAGCTTAAAACCCTATCTGAGAAACAAACTTAAAGCAAAAGGACTTGGGGACATGGCTTGAGTAGTAGAGTACTTGTATGGCAAATAAATGGTCCTGAGGTCAAATCCTAATACTGCCCAAATTTAAAAAAAAAAAAGAGGTAGAAGTAGTAAGAACAGTGAGTTTTTAGCTATAAAAATAGGTGTAGAATGGGGTTGTGAAGGTTCATGGGGAGATGAATCTTTAGCAGGA
Organism: Dipodomys merriami; assembly: GCF_024711535.1. Classification (NCBI taxonomy): domain Eukaryota; kingdom Metazoa; phylum Chordata; class Mammalia; order Rodentia; family Heteromyidae; genus Dipodomys; species Dipodomys merriami. Next base: position 19,365,625 of record NW_027203381.1, read on the forward strand.
GTTTGAGCTTGGGAGGCAAGGATCTTTTTTTTCTTTGCAAGGATCTTCTCTCTGTCTCCTACCACCCCAGGGAGTGAGTTTCAGTAGAGTGACTTCCATATAAATCAAAGGGAATGCAAAAGAGGAGTGGGCGTTAGGGAGAGTGAGTGAGTGAGGGCCATGAGATGAGGCCCCAGCCATTTCCCAAGTGTTCACAGACAGCTTCATACTATGGTTGATGGGTTGGGGCACATGGCTCAGGTTTAAGGACCCATCAGAGAGGGAAGAGAGCTTATGGCTAACCCACAAAGTCCCCAGAGAAACTGCACATACAAGAGACACCCCTCCTCAGAGAATTAGTCTTATCCTCAGCAACTATATACCACAAGGAGGAAGACACCCACTAACCCCTTCTGCAAATGCTGGCCCTCAATAAAAACTCACTGGCTGTCCTGAAAAATCTTCCCACAGAAGTAGTCCTCAAAATATTAAAAGTAGAATTACCATATGATTCAGCAGTCTCACCAGTGATTTCCAAAGGAAGTAAAATCATTAAGTCTAAGAGATAGCTTTACAGTCTCGGTTATAGAAGTGCTATTCAAAATGGACAAGAAGTAGACTTGATCTGTATCCATTAATGAGTAGTGAAAATGTGGGATTTATACATGATAGGATACTATTTAGTTACAAAATAAGGACACTGTGTCATGCGAAGACCACTGCGAATGGTCCTGCCTTCATTTGGTGTTTGTCAGACCCTGGGCTGGATACTGGGGCTATGAAGATGAGTAAGACACAGCTTTCACCTGCAGGATTCGTTTACAGCACTTTGGTATGAAGCCTAGGGCCAAGCTGAGCATGAGACCATGGGAACACCCAGCTCAGCCTGGGGGCGGGGATGGGTTGATGCCCAGAGATGGACACAAAGAGAGGGGGACACTGCAGAGAGTGGCACCCTGGAGATACTCCAGGAGCTACAGTCCCTGTTCTTGCTTGCTTTTCAGAATTTTGTGTGGAGTCAGAAGAGAAAGTCCATTCTTCTGAAACTCGGAGCATTTCTAAGATACTCCCCATTTATGTCCCTGTTTGCAGCTTTCAGTTTCCTCAAAATAAAGTAGTTAAGCAACCCCTCCTCCCCCGCCCTGGGGGAACCTGCCACCTTCCAGCCTTTGCTAGCAGGGAAGCCCAGTGTACTAGGTATTGGTGTCTTGTCTCCTACTCCTGCCAGAGCTGGGGCCTGGCAACATTAAAGATGGCACAGCAATGGGCCAAGGCCAGGGTGAAGTGGGGCAGCAGGCAGGCAACTCTACTCTGGAGGCAGCTGGGAGGAGAAGTGGGAATAATCCTACTCCCAAACGCAGGCCTTTGCCCTGGGCTATGGGTGGCAGATGCCCTGGGACTCCTGGCTATGTGGGTACCTCTTGTTTCCTGGGGCAGAGGCTGCAGTTGACAGCACTGCCCCTTGTGCCCTCCCATTGCCTGTGTGGTAGAATGGATGTTAGAGGAAGAATTTCAAGGGACTTGGGTGCATACACACCCACAGATCTGAGTGCAGGTTCTTTTTTTTTTTTTTTTTTTTTGTCGGTTGTGGGGCTTGAACTCTGGGCCTGGGTGCTGTCCCTCAGCTCTTCAGCTCAAGGCGAGCGCTCTACCACTTGAGCTACAGCGCCACTTCCGGTTTTCTGGTGATTTATTGGAGATAGGAGTCTCACGGTCTCTCCTGCCCAGGCTGGCTTTGAACCGCGATCCTCAGATCTCAGTCTCCTGAGTAGCTAGGATTACAGGCGTGAGCCACCAGCGCCCGGCAGAGTGCAGGTTCTTATGAGCCTCTGCCGTACAGTCTCAGCTGGTGGCTTGCTCCTCCTCCTCTCTTCTTTGTCTGAGCTCCTTTCTCTGTCTGTCCCAGTCTGATGTCTCCTGATTCATCTGGAAGGTCCTAACTTGCCCCCTCTTTACCGCCATCAATGCTGGAAAATGGTCACAGCTTTTCTAGGGCATAGTAGCCACCTCCCTTTTCTGCTGCACAGATCATCAGACACCAACTCTACTCTCTTGGATTTAAGCTGGAGAGCATCTCTGTCCTTACCTTCCCACAGGCTCTCTTCATGCCTAATATAGATGGTAGCCCTGCCTAGTAATAGCATCTAAGTAAAAGACTTTGGTCCACCTCTGAGTTCTCCACTGTGTGTCTTTTAACGAGATGCAGGGGCAGGCAGGAAGGCTGGTGGGCTAGGGGGAGGGGTGGTGGGTTCCACAACAGGGAAGTAGTAGGATCACAATGAAAAGGGCAGATTAGTTGGCAGCTCCATACAACCATAAGAGGAGAGGGGACAGGAGTGTTGATGAGTCCATGTGAAAGCTGGCTGTGTTGTGGGCTGATGCAGTGACCTGGGTTGTTTCAAAGGCTACTGGGAATGTTTGTCACAGAGCCTGGGGTTACAGGGTACCTCTCATTTACGCTGCGTGGGGAGGGTGTACAGGGATTTGCCATTTGTTTTCTTTGCCGCTTTTTTTTCTATAGTGTGTGTGTGTGTGTGTGTGTGTGTGTGTGTGTGTGTGTGTGTGTGTGTGTGTGTGTGTGTGTGTGCTGGTACTGGGATTTAAACTCAGGGCCTCTTGCACTCAAGACTGCTGCTCTGCCACTTGAGCCACATCTTTACTTCAAGCTTTTTGTTGGTTAACTAGAGATAGGAGTTGTGCAGACATTTCTGCCCAGGCTGGCAGATCCTCGTATCTCAGCCTCCTGAGTAGCTAGAATTACAAGCATGAGCTACCAGTACCCAGTTTACATGGACTATTTTATACCAACAAAGTTTTTAAAGAAAGAGGTGCCTGGGGCCATGGTGAGGGAGATGGTTCTGGAAGAAAGAGAGAGAGAAAGAGAGGGGGGGGGCTGAGCAGAGGTAGGCCACCTGGAGTGTGGGTGGAAGGAGATGGGGTCCAAAAAGTAAATGGAAAGAGAAGCTTGGAAACCTGATGTCATGAGTTACTGAGCTTCCTGGAGAAACTTGCCAGAGCGTGGGACAAGTACTCTACCAGGGCCAGAACAGAGCTAGAGTGATGTCATCATGGGATTAGGAAATAGAGGAGCCTTGATGGAGTTTCTAAGGATACAAAAGATACCTCTCTGTGGCCCAGCATTCGTCTGGTTTAGATCCTGGGATATACCTTTTCTTCTAGATACTTCTGTATGGCTTTTAGGGGGGGCATTTCCTTTATTGTTATTGTGTTTCTCATGTGTGAAGAAATAAGTCAAAGGAAGGCAACTTTCCTTTTCAACATGCTGAATTGGAGAATTGTATGTGTCATGGGGAAGAGGAAAAGGATACCTCACAGCAGAATGATTTGCTTTATAGAAATGACATAGTTAAATAGCAATGCCTTTCATAGGCTCCAGTGAGACTCAGGGTGTTGAGATACTTGTCTCCATTCTTATGTGGAAAGGAGCATCCATACAAGTGTGATGCCCCAGTTTCTGTTGTCTGTTTGGGATCTGCACTGAACTGAAAGAGGATGTGGTCATCTGCATGCTGCCTAGTCCCAGCGGTGAGCCACACTACTGCTACTCCTCCAGCACATGGGACCAGTTCTGTTGCTTTTTAAGAGAGTAAGAAGAAACTTGTTCCCACAAGGGTCCTACCTACTTTCTGCTCTGTGTGTGTGTGTGTGTGTGTGTGTGTGTGTGTGTGTGTGTGCAGTAAACAAAAAAAAAGAGCTGAAAGAATTAGAGCCAAATCCAGGAGTGGGAGAAAACTTCCATAAAACTATAATTGATGTCTTCAGAGAGATAAAAGGAGATAATACACCCATAAAATGAGAATGGGAGGTTATAAAAAGGGAACATCCAAAGAATAAGGAAGAATGCTAGGAAATTATACACATAATAGCAGAAATTAAAAATACAGTAGAAGGTTTGAGAGAAAGAGTTGAAGGACTTCATCAGAAAGCCAGAAGGGATAGCAATGTAGAAACTGGGATCGAAAAACTAAGGGATTAGAAGGTCAGTTTAGGAGGAACCCTAAGTCTGGAGAACAAAACCATTGAGAGAAGAAATGGTCAGAGAAATTGTATTAGAAGCTCTCAGGACCAGATTTCAGATTTCATTATCATGAACGGGGCAGACTCACCCCAAAGCACATTATTGCTGAATTTTAGAATACCAGAAGACTTACAAAACTTTCAATGAGGGAAGTCTGATGGTGTGACTCAAATGGTAGAGATCTTGTCTAGCAAGCTCAAGTCCTTGAATTTAAACCTCAGTACTGCCAAAATAATATTTTTGAGGGGGTAGGAAGTGTGGCTCAAGTAGCCTATCTGAATAGCGAGTGCAAGGCATGACTTCAAGCACTATTACTACCAAAACAAACATAAACTTTGGGGTGGGGAGGTAGGTCTGCATTGCATTCAGAAGTTGGGACAGGGGCTGGGAAGGTGGCTCAGTGGTAGAGCGCATGCCTTGCATGCCAGAGGCCCTGGGTTCAATTCCTCAGCACCACATAAGCAAAAAGAAAAAAGCCAGAAGTGGCACTGTGGCTCAAGTGGTAGAGCGCTAGCCTTGAGCTGAAGAGCTGAGGGACAGCACCCAGGCCTAGAATTCAGGCCCATGACTGGACCCAAAAACAAAACAAAACAAAACAAAAAACAGAAGTTGGGACACAGAACTGTCGTAGATTGCACAAGCATTCCAGGCACCTAGAAGACTTGGGAACAGTACTTCAACCTTCCGTGGATATATAACTTCTCACTTCCCTTTCTGTTCATGTACTCATGGAAAATGGAGAGCAAGGGAAAATCCAGTTATTTCAGGTAGACATGGTCTCCAAAGTACTGTCTCTCAGGCAGTCCTTCTCAAGAAGCTGCTAGAGGAAGATTTGCACCTGGACACGACAATACATCCAAAAACAAGACTAGTGTGTGTAGTAGGCAAAGCAATGGCCCCAAAGATGGCAATGTCCTAATCATGAATGTGTTATGTTTTATGGTGAAAGACTTTCCATTGCAGATAGCATGTAGACTGCTAACCAACCAGCTCCAAGGGGGAAGAAACTCCTGTGTTATCCAGATATACTCAATATACTCACAAGGGCCTTTGTGAGGAAAAACAAGATGGATATCAGGTGATGGGAACCTATTCTCTCCTAGAGTCTCTGGAAAGAACACAGAATCTGACAACACCTTGGTTTTAGCTCAATCAGGCCCATTTCAGACTCCTGAGCTTCAAAATTGTAAGATAATAAAGACGGGTATCTTGCCATAGTTTGAACAGCCTAGAAGCCTATGCAGTGTGTCTGGAGATATGTTGTAAAAAAAATCCCAGATAACAGGCTCAGGAGCAATTGGTAATGACTGGAATAACAGGTAGGGATGACAGTCTAGATGACACCAGGAACAACACAAAACGAATGGATGGATTTCTAATGCACTGAACTGCTTCCAGAAGGACTTTAATAACTTGGCAGTCAAATTGTGAATAAATAAATATTAGGTGTATATAAATCCATTTTTAACACTAGAGGAGATGGAAAGGTTATGCAGGAAAAGAAATGTCACGTGGCTCATCATCACAATTCTGTGAATACTGACAATTGACTTAACTCAAAATGGTGGGAGGGTACAGCGGCTAGAACTGTTTCATAGAGATGGGAGGTGGGGCAAACAGGAGAGAAAAATAACTTTTTTATTAGGGGATACTGATAGATAATGTTGAGACATTGAAAGCCTAGAAACAGTATATACCATGTGCTGGGAACTGCTTTGTGTCCCTCCATAATTCCCATGCTGAAGCCCCAGTCCCAAGTATGGCTGTATTTGGAGTAAGGAAGTAGCTAAGATGAAGGTTAAATGAGAGCATAAAATGGAACTCTGAGAACTAAGATTAGTGTGCTTATAAAGAAGAGCCAGCAGACAGTTTGCTCTTCTAACCACATGAGGGTACAGTAAGAAGACCATCTACAGGCCAAGAAGAGAGCTCTTTCTAGAAACTACTCAGCCAGCAACTTGACATTGGACTTCCAGCCCCCAAAACCATAGCAAAGAAATTTTGGTTGTTTGAACTACTCAGCCTATGGCATTTTGTTACAGTGGCTCTAGACTCTATTATAATCTGCTATTCAGAAATATGATAGGAAAGCACAGGAGAAATAGCTATAACAATTGAGAGAGTTTAATCTTTGGGAACTGAGGCTTCATGTGGGAAGGTCTGCTATGATTCATTGTGGGGCTTTTATTGCTTTTGATTTTCAATGCAGGTATATGTATTTGTTTTTTTTCAAGATTAATTCAAAACTGAAAGGAATCTATTGGCTTAAGTAGATGAACAGTTCAGAGACAATGATATTCAGAGAGTTGAATCAGGTCTCCAGTTCCATTTGGTAGTGGTAGCTCAGTGCTGCCATCTAGACTTCTTTTGGTAACACAATAGCAGTCATAGTTCTAGGCTTTTAATGGACTTTCCACATGAACAGTGATAGGGATTCTCCCCACCCCCACCCGCCTCACCCCCCCCCCCCCAAAATGCCTTTGTATCTTATAGGGTAAAATTGGTTCAATCATTATGGTCAGAGAGCTGAGATGAATTGATTGGTTTATGTCAAACTTGACCCACCCTTGAAACATCTTGGCTTGGGGAGGGGGCCAATAATATTCTGGGAGGAAATTAGGGTTCTCTTGAGAAGCAGAGATGAATGATGAATGGCTCAACGTAACTAATGCCCACTATGGAGAGAATTTCCTCTCTTCCTAATAGTAACAGGTACCTGATAATCCTTGAACATTCTTGGTTGTTGGCTGATTGGATTAAATGTAAATTTCTTAGTTTGGTTCAGGAGGTAAAGAATGCTATTTATATAAGGAATATGACTCTGATAAGGGAGATTAAGCAGGAAAGTACCCCCATACTCTGTAATGAACTTGGGAATGTAAAGAAAAATTGGTTAAACCATAGCTTATTATGTCACTCTTGGACATGACCAAGAATTTCAGGCTCTGGAAGACTGTGTGAGGAAGAGAACTCCTGGATGTTCTTCTGACTCCCAAGCCCTCCAGACATCTACCACAGATGCCAGAAATGATGTCATTTCCTGTCAAAACGAGGTTGACATGTACTATAAGAAGTGCTCCTAACCTCCAAGAGAGGGCTACATTTGGTATTGTCTATCACTGATGCTGGAGAGTTGGTTGGCCAGATCCTTTAGACAGCTGCATGGGAGGAAGTCCTGGGTGTGGGAGTGCTGGGTGGAGGGCATCTGTAGTGGGGTGACCCACTCAGCACAGGGCAGTGCTGGGAGGAGGCAGTACCTGGTGAGGATCAAGTAAGGTGGGTAAAGAGAATCCTTAGACACTGGAGAATAAACTTCTGGCCTGTCCCTTGGTAAGGGGAACCCCAGATGCTCTGAGCAACATGTAACTCTCTTGCCAAATTTGTAAGCCTCCTCCATTGCCTCTGACTGACACCCGTAGCTGGAGGAACACATGGGACACGTGGGCTGTGGTCCAAACTATCCCTATGTCTGCTCCCACCAGCTGAGCACTGCTTCCCTGGGGACAGCTGGCTTAGTTCCCAACCCTGTTTATGCCAGTGAGACTTACTATTGTAATTATGTGATTTAATTAAATAGTATACCAACCAACTCAATACTGTTGTATAAGAAGGGACCATTTCTAGGAGATCTGAGAGGAAATGTTGGAAAGATTGGGAGGAAAAAACTAGGGATTTTTTTTAAATGCTATTAAGTTAAACGTAGGTAAAACAACTATAAGCCATTAAGACATCCCAAAAAACCTAGGGAGTTTAAAAAATATATACTCAGATTATTTTGCAAGTATATCTGATCTCTCATTCCACTGGGGTGGAGGAGGGACAACTGAAGTTGTAGTCAAAGCCATTTGAATAAGATTTATGCACAAAGATAAAGTGAACTATTCCATCCAAGAGATGCAAAGTCAAAGAAAAGGCATCTACATGGAAAGTTTAGTAAATAAATGTCAAGTGTATGTTAGATGTTAAGATGTTTCAATTAGCCGACCAATCACACCAGTTAAGAGGCCATCTGCCACACATGGCAGCCATGGGCTTTGGCTCTGAGAACCTTACTCCTACTCCTTTGGACTGGAGACTGGAATACAGAAATAGGATTACATTTCTAGGCCATAGATGCATACACAAAATCAAAAGTATCCAAGGAGAAACAGGAGAAAAGCTGGGGATAGCTTCCTAGTGGCTCTCCTAGAACCTTGAAGCAAATGCTACAATCCAGCCTGCCTCCTTTCTCCCCTCCCCCAGGTGTGGTGATTGCACAGCTACCCAGATCCTCAAACTCAGTTATCTATCTGCCTTCAGAGTTGGTGACTTACAGCCCAGGTTCTGTGGTACCAACATTCCTACCTCTGTAGCTCCACTTGGAAGTACCCTACCCCTGCAGACTCAGTGACTGTCTGCTGCATCCCAGGAGTCCACCCTGATTAAAGTAGAGACTTTAATGTACTATGATGGGGGAGCAAGGAACAGGAAGCCCTACAGATCAGTGACACATGGTGTCTCTGCCCTCCAGGCCTGCTGGGAGATGGCCCTGTACATGTGGAACTGAGACACTTAGATGGAAATGCTACTAGGGTGATTGGGAAATGGATGTCCAGGTAAACTTCTGGCAGAGCTGGGATCTAAGCAGGAGCCTCTGGGGTGCAGAAAACCAGCCAGGCAGAGTGCTTATATTTCCTACAAAGCAGGTAGTATTGCCTTGGCCTGCAATGTGTGATATTTTCCCTCAGGATTGTTTGTGGACACCACCCCCACACTCTCTTAAGGGGAGCTGATTCATGGGGGCCATCTCTTCCCACCATACCATAGCAACTCCAGAGAAGCAATGACAGCTTGCCCAGGCCTCAAAATTGAATGGCACTGTTGGTAGTGCCACATGTGGTTAGAATGGCCGAGTCACCGTGGCTGCTGTCCCAAGTGGCTATTAATAGTATCCCCTTACACTCTGAGAAGTGGCCTGCTTTGGGTTGAGGTATGTATGATCCCTCTAGATACTCCATGTTAGAGGTGGCAGTGGAGGCGTTTAGCTCTAGGAAGACAGATGGCAAAGCTGAAGGGACACCAGTATAGTCAGCCTTCCCTCTGAGCCTGCCCAAAGTTACCCCATACCAGTCTATCACTTGTTCCATGTTTGTCATTGCTGTGATAGTTCCTAAAGCAGAGGATGTAACTTTCTCTTCCATCTGAGAGAAATACAGACATTGAACATCCCCATGTTGCAGGGTAGGTAGAGGGAGAACTTTCTAGAAAGAAAGCATGTTGAGATGGAGGAATTTGTACAGAAAAATAGTACAGAGGCAAAAAACCCACAGTAGAAACAGGCACCAAGATTAGACCGTGGTCACTGAGGACAGAGCAGTCTGCCTTCTCTGTGCTATCCGAGCTCAAAGTATCATCATTCCAAATATGTCACCCCCATAGGGAAGCCTTACTGCCTCCCAAACACCTCCCCATGTACCCAGCAGACAGGAAGACTCTTGCTCTTTATTTCAATTATATCCTTTTCCTTGTGTCTTAGAAAACTCCTTTTTCCAAATCTAAACTATTATTCAGTCTTGTAACACTGAGAATTGCTTGCTGTGGGAAGGCTGGTCTCTGCTACTTTGCCCTCTCTCCACTGCCCCAGGCCACCCGTGGTTGGGGCCCTTCCTCAGATCTGCCCTTACCAGCCATACCTTCCTGAGGCCAGAAAAAAATTAAATGTGCATGACTGAGCAGAGAGCTGCAATGGGGCTGCCTGACCACAGAGATTAAGCCTTTGTTCCTTGGACAGGATCCCCTCCCAGGCTCAGGCTCCACTGTTGGCCTTGGCTCTGGGCTCAGCCTTCTTTCTTTCTCAGGTCTATTTTAAGATTCTAAGCCATGGTCAACAGAAATTCTGCCTTCCAAGGAGATATCACCTCAAAGAGAATCTGACTGCCTGAGAAGACCATTTCCAAGACACACACACACACACACACACACACACACACACACACACACACACACACACACACACACACACACACACACACACACACACACACACACACACACACACACACACACACACACACTCACACACACACACACACACACACACACCCTACCTTCCTTTTCCTCTGAAGCAGACTAAACTGGCTCCATGCCCTAGTTAGCTAGGTGGGATCGGTTAGACCCTAGTCGACTCTCTATAAATATTTGCTGGGCTTCCCCAAAGCACCCCCACACTGGGCAGTTTCAGGCTTACACTGAGCAAATAGAAGAGAGGGGACCCATCCATTCTCCTCATCCTGACTCACCTTCCTGGATTGTTAACACTAGGTGTTGGGCTGTCATGGCACCTTCGTTAGAATTGATGTGTTGGGGTTGATGTATTTTTCTTTATTGGAGTCTATAGCTCTCATTAGAGGTACTTTGTGTGCTTTCTATGTTGTTTTTTTTGGGGGGACAAATGTGTGAGAATTAGACAATCATATAGGACAGTTTTATTGTTCCTCAAATTTCTTTTACCCATTGACTCATCTCCTACTCCCCGATCCCTGAAAATCACTGATCTTGGTATGGGCTCCATAGTTTTCCCTTTTTTAAAATTTATTATAGAGTTATGTAGCCTGTTCAGACTGGCTTCTTTCACTAGGCAATGTCTTCTTACTGACAGCTCATTTCCAATGACTGAACACTGTAGTGTTGTTTGGATGTACTGTCATTTACTTACTCATTGGCCTACTGAAGGACTTGTTAGTTGCTTCTAGTTTGGGGTAATTATAAATAGGACTGCTGTAAACATTTGTGTATAGATGTTTAATTAATTTCTTAATTTATTTAGTGCCAGTACTGGGCCCTCGCACTTCTGCTTAGCCTTTTTGTTCAAGACTGACACTCTACCACTGGAGCCATAGCTCTACTTCTGGATTTTTTTTCACTTGTTAGTTGGAGATAAGAGTCTCAGAGATTTGTCTGCGTGGGCTGGCTTCAAACTACAGTCCTCAGATCTCAGACTCCTGAGTCGCTAGGATTATAGGTGTGAGCCACTGGCACCCAGCGTTGTGTATAATTTTTTTTGTTATTTTTTGTGTGTGTTTTTGTTTCTTGTTTTAGTTTTTTTTTTCAGCTAGTGTGGTTGAATATCTGAGAGTTTGACAGACAGATAGTATACTGCCCTGATTGTGCCTTTGAAGAAACTGCCAAACTGCCTTCCAAAGTGGCTGTCTCATTTTGCATCCCCAGGGTGGCTGATTTTCATATCAGAGACAAAGCAAACTGCAACCCACCCTGCATAGCTGCCAGAGGATTCTCTGAAGACTACCCCTGCCTTCCTGTCACCTAAAGCCCAAGGCTGGCTGGCCCACAGGGATGGCTTGTCACACAAGGCCTCTTCTCAACATCAAGGTATTGGGCTCCTACTAGTCTGTAAGAACTGTCCATGGGATATGGTCAGCTATCATTATGTGCTGGGCACTGGAGACTTGACAGCAAGCACCATGGCTTCCTTCTGGAGTTAACAACCCAGGGAAAAGCCAGGCTCATGTCCTCACCTGAGGCTCTGTACCTGATGTTTCCTTCCATGTCCTCATTTAATCTTCACTTCTGTCTGGGAGGTAGGAAGTAGTTACCATTAGTATACCCACTTAGCTGGTGAAAATCTCATGTAGAGAGAAGCGGAGTCACTTGCTTAACTTACATAGCTGGTCAGTGGCAGGGCCAGTCTGGCTCTAAATCACTCAGACATGGCCTCATAGAGCTGCAGATCCTGCCCACAGGGACCACTACCTATGCACCCCCAGCCCTGTTCCCAGGGAGTTATCTGCTTGTGACAGCCATCCTCCTGTACCAAGGAGTTTTACCCTACGCAGCACCAAGTATCTGCTACGGCTTATCTTCTCCCAAGTGCCATGGGAAAAATCACCAGGACCCAGTATAAACTCACCCTCCTACTTAGGACCTGGGTAGAGCAGAAGCCCTCTGGGAGCCTAGGAATGGAGCTCTGCATTTGTCTTTAGTTTGGCTTACACCACTTGCCTAACTGAGCTGTTAAGAGTGGGATTTGGAGGGCTCCAAGCACAGAACTTACTTTTTTCTCACAAAAAAATCCAACATTGACTGTGAAAAGCACAATACCAAATTGGTGGCACATGCTGAATTTTAAATGGTCTGCCAGTTTCTGGAAGAGAAAGGTTAGTGCAGATTAAAAGAAAAACAGAGAGTAAGTGAAATGTCATGGATTTGCATCAGATCCTAAGTCAGCCTCTCAACACAGGCTTCTCAGAAGAAGTCGTAGCAATAGGCAATAGGGCCAGGAGCTTAGACTATATCTGTAGCAGGCTGCATACTGTGCTCAGCCCTGGCCAAACAAGACCTAATACCTGTTTCAGCCTAACCATAAAGTGCCTCTATTCACAAACCATGTCCGGTGACTTCTCCCCTTTGGATGACATACAGGCTAAATTTCACACCAATCTCTAAGACTATGCAGAAAAAGTTGGGAAAGGCCAGTGAGTTAGGCAGGGGAAGTGTGTATGGGGGGGTCATGCTTTAATGCTATTGTGTCACTAGCTAGATGAATGGGTTGGGAATCTGTGACTCTTTGTTGTTGTTGTCTGGAAGCCCTGGTAGGAGAAAAACACAGGTGGGAAGCAGGCCTTCTCATGTCTGTAACACCATCAGGTAGCAGAGACCTTGGGCCATAATTGACACTCAATGGGATGAAGCTACCCTACCTGCCTGAGAGGTGTTTGGGAAAATACTTTTTCATAAAGCATCTCTCAAAGGTTAGTTAATATTAATGTAAATGTTGTCGTTCATATAGTTTTAACTTACAATTCTTTTTTGTCAGTCATGGGGCTTGAACTTAGGGCTGGGGTGTTCTCCCTGAGCTCTTTTGCTTACCACTTTGAGCCACAGCCCCACTTCCAGTTTTTCTGGTGGTTAATTGGAGATATCTCATGTGGAGTTTTCAGTCCAGGCTGGCTCATATCTCAACCTCCTGAGTAGCTAGGATTGTAGGTATGAGCCACAATGCCTGGTTATAATTCATTTTCTTAGTGCTACTGATAGTCACAAACTTTCTATAGGTGGGGTCACTGTATGTGAATGCTGGCCTCCAATTTCCCCTGTCGGTCTGCACCCAAGGAAGAGAGAAGAAGAATGGGACCTGGGAAACAGAGCAATGTCAGAAAGAACTGTGGCTGCTGACAACACTGTCTAGTCAAAGGCCCACTGGGTCTCCCATCTTGGTGAGCAGGAGTCAGAGCCCTCTGCTCCTTGGAGGAATGCTGCTTTGGTTTAATCTCTCCTGTCTGGGAGAACCATGATCATTCATCCCAACACAGGCAGCCTTGACAGCCTCTGGTCATGGAGCCAAGGGCTGGGGAGATAGAGTCAAGATGATGTCCTTTGGCCCATTTCTAGTATTCCTTAAGGACCTAATGAGAGCCAGAAAGCCCAGATCAGTGTCTGGAAAACCTGCCATGACTGAGTGAGAACCTTATCCTGATGTGAAGGCATAGCTGATAGATGAGTCCACCCAGCACTTGAAGGAAAGATGAGTGGGGGAAGTGCGATACCTTGCAATGTTGCCAGCTGCCTCCATCTTCTCACCTCCAACTGTGATTTTATTATCTGTTAGAGTTGGTATGGCCTTTGGTATCCTGCTTCCTCTTTAACAGATAGAAAGATGGGGGTAAGGCTTATCCAGCACTGCGGATGGGCTTCTCCTTTATACAAAAATTGAATTTCTTCCCCCCACCCCTGCCCTTTCTTTTATTTTTACTTGTAAGACTAATTTCTTTTTAAAGAGACACATTCCAAGAAAAAAAATCAGGGCACTGAAAAAAAATTACCCATGCTATTTATTCACTCACTCAGAGAAGCTGTTAGTTCTAATGACCTTTCCAAATTAATAAAATCTGTAAATGCTCAATTGTTTATTGCACACATTGAGTTGCACCTCTAAATGACTGGAGGGAACTATAGGCCTGGAATATTTAGCTCCAGGGCTCTGCAGCCAGCAGGCTTTGTACCCAGTTAGGGGAGCTGTGGTTCATATTCCCTGAGAAAAGGAGAAAGGAGGAGGAGGCACTTGAGTAGCCCACCTTGTGCCCAGCCCGCTGGCAAAGTGATAGCAGTAATCCTTGTCCAGGGATTTATTCAGAGGCAAAACACAGATATGAATATTAGTAGTGCCTGAGCAAGTACTTGACTGCAGGCTATGGCAGTCAGAGAATACAGCATTACGAGGTATCTAGAAGTTCACTCAAAAAAGACTGGTGGTGAGGGTCAAGAGGTAGAAAGTGCCTAGGAATTATGAGGTGCTGAGTTTAATTTTTAGTATTGACAAAAGGAGATTTCAAGGGAAGTGGGATTTGATAGCAACCCAAAAAAGTAGAACCAGGCCAGGTCACCAGGAAAAGAGCTTTCTACCCAGGGAGCAAAGGGAAATGTTACTAGAGGCAAGAGTCAAGTTGAGGCCATTCCTAAGAAGAGCTGACACAGAAGGGCAATAGTGTCTGCACTTCAAGATGTGGGTACAATAGTGTTCTTATAGCATCCATCTTCCCCTTACCCTGCCTGCCATTGGACAGACACTGTGTTTGTGAGCCACACTGAGCCCCATGTCCTTTAGTGCTGGTGACAGTATCTCTTTCTAACCACTGTAACTTCTAAGACTTTCAAAATGAAAATGGACAGAACTCATGCAGCAAAATGCTATGCACATTGCCTTACTGTTTAGTGATGACTTTTAAATTTTTAAATTTAAATTTTAAAAAATAGAAATAGTTCACAGAAATGGTAGATCAAAGGGTGAACAAATGCAGCAGTGGTACTCACTAGACACTATGTTGAAATGAATACAACTTGTGAGGTTGGATCGGGAGGGAAAAACTGGGAGAAAGTGAGGGAAGCCGTGACACAGTTCAAAAAGAAATATTACGTGACTTATGTAACTGTAACCCCTCTTTACATCAGCTATACAATAGCTATTAAAAAGTAATAAAAATTGAAATGATATATATACACACATATATTCCATCTTTTTGATTTTTTATATTTTTATTGAAAGATATTGTACAGAGGGTTTACAATTACATGAGTAAGTAATGAGTACATTTCCTATTGTTACCCCTCCTTTGTTTTTGCCTACTATCCATTCCCTCCCCACCTCTCCAACTCCTCTCTCTCCCCACCCCCTGAAGTTGTAGAGTTCATTTTCAACATAGTGTCTTGTACATCTCATTGTTACAATAGGTCAACCTGTATCCTTGTTTCAGTATTTTGTGATTTCCCTTCCCCTCCTTAAATTAGAAAAATGTATATGCAAGATGCAGGACACCGAATCAAATACAGTGACTACAGAGGTTTATATCATAGGAGGAAGAACATACAAAAGAAACAAAAAAATCACATAGCACATTAAAAACAACAGCAACAAAAAAAACCTCTTCTGTCCATATCTTGAGGTTCATTTCCCTTAGCATCATCTTATATGTTCATATATACATAGCTTTTGACCTTTTCTGCTTGTCTGGTAAGATTATTCTAGACATATACTAGTTTATTCAATCATTTTTGAATGTGTGATTCTATGGCATGAAGTATATTCACATTGCCATGCAAAACATCACGACCACCCATTTCCAGAACCTTTCCACCTTCCCTACTCAGATACTAACTCTGCTTTCCAAACCCCCCCCCCACCCTTGCTAACCACCTTCTACTTCCTGTCTCTATGAAATTAACTACACTTTGGACCTCATCAAAGTGGAATCATGCAGCACTTATCTTTTCTGTGACTTAGCATGGTGTCCTTGACATTTGTCCATGTTGTTGGACATATGAGAATTTTCTTTGTTTTAAGACCAAATGCTACTCCTTTGTACATGGACATTGTTTTATTTATCTACTTAATTGCTGATGGCACTTGGGTTACCTCAGCCTTTTGGCTATTGTGAATACAGCTGTTAGGAACCTTGGTGTGAAAATATCTATTCAAGAATTTTTTTAAGGTTTATAAGTGGAAAAATAAAAGGTATTTCAGGACTGACCTGGTGGCTCCCCTGTAGTCACCCCATTAGGAACAGACTTGACTTGGCTTATGTTGTGCCTGCCTAAGGTGCTTTCAACCAGAATGGAGCTGTAAGCTCCCATTCTCCCAACCCTCCCAGGGCCACAGGGTGCAGACGCTTGTCCCATACCACCACGAGCTACTGTCATGGCTGTGCCTTCATTTCTCATCCCCAAACCCATCAGTCATGTCACATTTGTCCCTCACTGAAGAAGCAAGTGCTTTGTGCTCTTGCTTACTAAGTTCTTTCCCTCACCTTCTAAAATAGATTTAGCCATGATTGTAAAAGCCGGGGAAAGCACAGGCACAGTCTCCTGTCCGAGTTTCTTCACCTCCCCACCCCTTCCAGAAAATGTCCATACACAGGGGCAGAACCAAAGGGTATCCTGTCTTGAAGCATCACTACCTCTAGGTGTTAATTGCCGAAACTCACATTACAACACATTAAAGCAGTGACATGTTCAGGCGGCAGGCAGGAGAATTCGCAGTTCAGGTTGGCATTGTCATTAACTCAAGTCTTCGGTGTCAACTCCCTCCCGCGCCAAGCGTTCCCGCCTGGCCTCACAGTCAACCTCCGCAATGCATTTTCTGGCCTTTGTTGGTTTGTGTCAGCTCTTGAACATTATTTAAACGTAGTTTGGGGGTCCATGAATGCAATTACCATTGTGTTATTATTCACAGGCAGATTGTTAAGATGCAGGCAGCTGTACAAGGAGATGCCCTGTGCTGTGAGGTCCAATTTAGGAGGGCCTTCAGAGCTGAGCGCGCATGGTTGCTAGGCAACCCCATGCTACAGAAGTGGAGGCCTGGCTGGCTTGGGAGTGGGAAGAAGCCCAGCGCCTTCAGGGAATTGGAGGCAGTGGTCAATCTGAGACTGGCAGGGCGCCGGGAGTGGGAGGCAGCAGCGTGGGCTGAGACCACAGGCCTGCAGGGTGGGGGCACCCACTCAACACTATGTTCCCAGGGAAGGGTGGGGGAGGTGCTGCTACAAGGGAGAATGGAGACAAGTTGCAGAAGCCCAAGGTCGGCCAGGAAAGCGCTGAAGGAGAGATACCCAGAGCAGATGCTAATATGCTTCTCCATCCCTTTCTTCTTTTTGCAGGAAATGAACAGGTTTACAGGAAAACCAGTGGCTTAAAATTGAAGAGTAAGGCGTGGGTGCTTGTGAGTATGAGTTTTAGTTGTCAAATTCTGTGGCTTAACAATGTTCCTGGAAAGTGGGCAGATTCCCTGATAGGTCTTGGGTGGACTGACTCTGGGTTCTTCTAGGAGGTGGGTGGGGCTAACCCAGGCATATAAAACATCATGCTGAAGGAACATGTGACCATGTTCCAGTCCTGCTTCGAAGTGGAGAACATTCTCACTGGCTTGGCAAAAAGAGAGCTACCCTCTTGGCCTGTGAATTGGTGAGGGACAGAGCAGGGATTTTTCTGGGAACAGAGAGATGTGCATTTGTGCAGTTCTGTTTGCCACTAGATTGGCTTGATTTAGATCAGTAAATTCTCATTGAGGCCAGTTAACCATGTGTTAAACTCAGAACAATTATACATACCGATGCTGTCATCTGTCTGAGAAGCTCATTAATCACCAGGGTCAGGCATGACCCACAGGTCTTGAGCAAACCCTGAGATACAGAAGGCCCGGGCTTCACTTTGGAAGGGCTCTCAGCCCTGTGTGCAAAGAGAAGATAATCTGCACAAGAGACGATTAAAGAGCTTTCTGGAAAGATGCATAGGGTTAGCTATGACTCCAGTGGCACAGGCCAGAAAAACTGGTGTTGGGGAATTATTAGGGAACATTTCAGAAAAGGAAAGACTTGAAAGGAAAAGGGAGGCCTTTCCTAAGAGGCAGGAGTAAGGCAAAGGCCCTGAAGGGGAGTTTAGAAAGGCCAGGGTCTACAGGTGAGGAAAGGTATTGGTGGGATTGGGCAAGTTGCGGAAGAGCTTATAATAACAACATGAATGGCCCAGCTAGAAAGAAACAGCATGCATCTGTATGAAGAAAAATAAGTTTCTGCCAGTTTCTTGTTCCATCAGTGAAAAAGGTCGCATGGATTCTTCACCAAACATGAGATTGACTTTGACATCAGTACTTGTGTACTGTAGACAGCAGCACTGGAGAGCCACCAGCTCCTATGAAACCAGTGGGGATATACCCTGAGTCCAATTGGACTGCCATACCAACTGCCCACTTACTCTTCTCTAGAGCTGTGGTGCCAGGTTGAGGGGAAGCTGGAATTTATTTATTTAATAAGGATTAATTGGGTATTAGTTACCAAGGAGGCTGAGCTCTGAAAATCTAGGTCAGCCTGTGTGGGAAAAAATCTGTGAGATTCTTATCTCTAACCAACAAAAAGCTGACCGGAAGTAGGGCTGTGGCTCAAGTGGTAGAGTACTACTAGCCTTTGGTATAAAAGCTCAGGGACAGTGTCCAGCCCCAGTGAGAAAAGGCTGACAAGTTCTAGACCCAATTGTATTAACTGGTGTATATGTAGCATTATCACCTTACAGCATACTTGACAGTCTTGCCTCATAGAATCTGGAGATTTCCATTTTGTAGTAAACTGAGGTTGGACTCTAATCACTTAAGTTCTTTGAGTAACTGAGCTCAAACATTCACACTGACTTTGCACTGCTCCTGACTGGATCTTACTCTTAGATTATGGAGCAAGCCCTTCTAGGGCTGGCGCTACCCCTACTCACTTGGGAAGGGAAGCAGACTGATTATCCAGGGGTCCCTCAGGTTCCCACTGTTGGAATTCTCAATGCTTTCCTGGGTTATATGTCAGTCTGATGATCTTCCACAGGATAGGAAGGTGGTTGTGATTGTTTCCCCAAAGCAGAAGGCTTTGTGTGTTTCTGACACCAGAGACCACTCTCTGCCATGAAACATGGGAGGTGCTGGCAAGGAAAGAAAATGAGCAGAAAGGCAAACTCAACAAACCAACAGGCTTTATTTAGGAAGAAAAACTGGGAAGGGCAACCAAGTCTCCTTCAACCCAGATGAAGAGAAAGTGACCCTCTTTACAACTAGGGTCCCTTTTTATCAGGCAGAAAAGGGAGATGGGTAGACGTCAGGGCTGATTTGTTTTGCATGGTGGGGGACAGAATAGGAACAGGGAAAGGAGCTCTTTTTGCAAAGATGGAGGTGGAAAGTAGTCACAAGATAGGGAGTTTTAACAGTATCTGTGTCAGCAATGTGTCTATACCTGGTATGGCCCTCCATCACCGGCCATTTCTTTTAAAACCACAGGGTATGTTTGGGGAGTGGGGATGATTCAGGGAGACCGGCAGCAAGGGCAGTTCTGATCATTTTCTAGGATGTGGCTGTCAAGGAGGAAATGAGTATGTCTAGTTTCAGTTATTTTCCATCGGTATTCAAAGAGAGCTCTGGTCAGGGAGACAGGAAGGAGGAGAGGGAGGGAGATACTGAGTAAGGATGTATGCTCAGAGAGAGTTTTGGCTCCACAAAGTGCATGGCTATGATGTCTGGTTCAGAAACAAAGGTCAGCCACCCCAGACTCTTACTAGTGGTGCCACTTTCACAACATCACTTCAATCAAGAGCAAGGGGTTCAGGTGAAAACCATATACCACACTCCTAGCAGCCTGGAAAGAGGCGCTCTGTCAGGTACAGGAGACCTGGGCAGGGCCTTTGTTTGCTGTCATGCTAATGGCACATGTCAGGTTCACCTGACCTGGTGGCAGTAATATTCATTACAGTGAAATTTGCTAGTTAAGGATGTAAGTATTAAAATAGAAATCTATAATGCCAAGCTCTGTTTTTACTGTGTGCTTTTTTGACTGAAATTTTGATTTTAAAAGGTAATACAGTTACTCTGATGAGCACCTGAGGCTCATACCTACAATCCTAGCTACTCAGGAGGCTGAGATCTGAGGATCTTGATTTGAAGCCAGCTGGCACAGGAAAGTCCATGAGACTCATCTTCAATTAACCCCCAGAAAACTGGAAGTGGCGCTGTGGCTCCAGGTGGTAGAATGCTAACTTTGAACAATAAAGTTCAGGACAGTGCCTAGGCCCTGAGTTCAAGCTCCACCACAACCACCACCAACAAAAAAGGTAATACTGTCTCATGGCCTTTTTATTTGAAAATATCGAAAGGTCTCCTATAAAGAGTCTACTCAGCAGCCAGGCTCTGGTGGCTCACACACCTATAATCCTAGCTACTCAGGAGGCTGAGATCTGAAAATCATGGTTCAAAGCCAGCCTGGGCAGAAAAGTCCCCATGAGACTCTAATATCCAGTTAACCACTCAAAAATCAGAAGTGGCACTCTGGCTCAACGTGGTAGAGTGCTAGCATCAAACAAAAGAGTTCAGGGACAGCGCCCATGCCCTGAATCTAGGCCCCATGACCAGCAACAACAAAACAAAAAGTCTACTCATTTAAACAAACAATTAAAAAACAGAAGGGGTGACATTGATCAAGAAGCATTACACTTATAACCTGACTTGTGAAATTGTACAACTACATCACCATCATCATCATCATCATCATCATCATCATCTCCTTCCCATCATTAGAGATGCCCAGTGTTACCAAAGTTTTGTACTAGCTACCAAAAGTTTAAGTACAAAAACATCTTTGTGGTTTAGGCACCGTCTGATGACATACTGAGAAAGATGCTCCTTTCTCAGCCCGCAGAGTCTGCTGTTGGGGCTCTGGAAGGAGCTGGGCTGAAATAGGCCTCTTCTTTGGAGGGAGAACAATTCAGAGCCTGAGTGAGCTCTCAGTGGAATGTTCAGAATGCATAAAAACTTCTCAAACATTTCCAAATTCCTTAGTTACTGAACAAACAAATGATAGGACTGCAAATAATTATTTCTAATCATATACAATGATTATTATTTAAAACCAATCACACTAGGTGCCAGTGACTCATTCTTGTAATCCTAGCTACTAAGGAGCTGAGATCTTGAGGACAGAGGTTCAAAGACAACCCAGGCAAGAAAATCCATGAGACTCTTAACTCTAGTTAACCACCAAAAAGCCAGAGGCAGAGCTATGGCTTATGTAGCAGATTGCTAACCTTGATCAAAAAAAAACTCAGGGACCAGAGCCTAGGTCCTGAGTTCAAGCCCCAATACCAGCACAAATAAGTTAAAATAAGCCACCACACATGTTTGAAAACACTACATTTTGGCCCTTGGAACTCCTTATTATTTATTTCTGTTTAAGAGTGCATTGAGTTCTACTGTGTTGTTCTACTGTTGTTGTGAATTGTTCCTGTGGTTTCCTTAGATTACATGATTTGAGTACAATTTGGAGACATGGGATTCCTTCCTGGGAAGTGCCCTGTTGTAGGTAGTGGAATTTGTTGTTGTTGTTGCTTGTTGATTTGTATTTTTAAAGTGAAGTTTATCAGCAAAATGACCTCCTCCTCCTCCTCCTCCTCCTCCTCCTCCTCCTCCTCCTCCTCCTCCTTCTCCTCCTCCTCCTTCCTCTTCTTCTTCCTCTTCTTCTTCCTCTTCTTCCTCTTCTTCTTCCTCTTCTTCTTCTTCTTCTTCTTCTTCTTCTTCTTCTTCTTCTTCTTCTTCTTCTTCTTCTTCTTCTTCTTCTTCTTCTTCTTTCTTTCTTCTTCTTTCTTTCTTCTTCTTTCTTTCTTCTTCTTCTTCTTTTTGAGGTAATAAGGTTTGAACTCAGGGTCTCAAACTTCCTAGAGAGGTGCCATACAGATTGAGCCATACCCTCAAGTCCTTTTTCACTTTATTTTTCCAGTAAAATCTCAAGCATTTTGCCCAGAGCTGGCCTAAGACCATGAGTCTCCTATCTCTACCTCCCAAATATCTGGGATTATACCACCACATTGTTGTTGTACGAGACAGGATTTTTCTAACTTTTTGCCTGGGCTGGCTTTGAACCTTAGTCCCCCTGTCCCCACCTTAGAACACTTCTAAGGTTCTGTTATAGTTGGAGCTAGCCCACGAGCCTTGCCTGTCATGCTTGCCTTTATAGGTCATGCATTTACTTGATCCCAGCTCACATTGTACACATAGCTTCCACATTTTGGTTTCATAGATTTGGTCTAATGCCTAGAAATTTCCAAAGAGAACTTATTTAGTATCCTACATATGTTTCCTCTTGCAAATGAGCTCCTGCTTTCAGTCTTCCATGTTAGAAGAAATCCTCTCACTCCTGCTTGACCTGTTCCAGCCCCAAGAAGGATTTTGGCGGCACCCCATGCAGTCTGGAAAAAAAATCTCATTTCCGCAGGAGAAATAGAATTATTATCTTGATTGAAATAATATCTTTCCTCAACCAGATAAAGGATCAAATTGGCGTAGTTTCTTTATCGCTGCAGAGTTTGCAGGACACAGAATAATGGCCTGTCACTGCCTCCGGTGGGCAAGGTCTGTAATACAGAGCCTGCAGCGGCTCCTGGCCCACTTTGCCTGATTCCAAGTCTGTGGCAATGTAAAACAATGCCGTAATGACTAGCATCATTATATGAAAAGGGTGTATCCATCGCTGTCCTTATGGTGGCTGCACTTTTTAGACAAGATCCAGCACATATGACCATCGTGAGAGGCTGCCCATCTCAGTGGACCTTTCTGTCTTTTAGGAGGGGGTGGTTGGAGTCCTGAGCAGCTTCAACCCTCAGCTCAGCTTCCAGGTCTGCAGATGGGACAGAAGATGAACCAGGCTTAGTTTGGACAGTCCCCTCGGTCCTTCCTATCCCCAGCCACTGAGCAGGACCACCAGAAGCACTCTGGCATCCTCGCAAGGGAGCTGAAAGAGGATCTGTCCACCATTGTTATCTTGTACCTCTGACCTCTTGAGGCCTCGTCTCCTCCTGGTTAAGGGTGGGTAGCTGGGGACACAGGGAGAAGGAGATGTGCACAGAACTCAGGAGATCTCTGTCCTTCCTGTCTCCAGCCACAGAGCAGAGACGCTCTGCCAAATCCCAGGAAGGTCTTCCAGGTGTCCTTTGAGGACTCTTCTCCATGTGTTGCTTGGTCTTTTGCACTCCAGTACCAATAGGTAGCTTCCTGAGAATCAGCATCAGAGAGCAAGCCCAGTTGAGTTGAAGTCCACCCTGGCTTCAGCTCCTTCCCTATGACAATGGAGGTGTGACTCAGGGGATCAGTGCTTGACCTTTATAAGCACCACTATCCCAACCCTTTATATGTCTTTTAGGAGTGAAGAGAAACAGAGAGGTTATATGACTTGCCACAGTCACATAGCCAGTAGATAGTACAGGTGGGCTGAGGCCAAGCAGCCTGCTGGGAGCTCTTTAATATTTAAGGTAGATGGCATCATGACTCCAAGCCATAATGATAGCATCCTTGTGGTAATCCTAGGGCTTGTTCAGCTGGTTATACCCCTGGGTAGAACTTGGGGGATTGGTGATGTAGGGTCCTGCAAAGCTGTCCCCAGGTGTGGTATAAAGTACCAAGGCTTCCTCCTGGACTTATTTCTTCATCTGACCCCCCCCCCATCTTCCTAAAGAGCCCCCCCCCCGCAGGAAGCCCATCTTGGAGAAGTGCTGCCTGCAAGGACTTCTCCAGGCAAGGACTCTATCCCTCACTCCACATCCCCCCCCCCCAGCTTATAAGTGACCTGAAAGCATCTATCTGCCAAATCTTTTCAAGAGGAGAGTGCCTTGCTGGTGAGCATGCCTGATTGCCATGGTAATCACCAGTGGAATGGAGTGGTTAGATAATACATTTTCATCGGAACCTCGAACAGGTGTGCAGGAAATCAACATGTATCAACAAGATCAGTCTTGGGAGATTAATGCTGAATTTAGGGTTGTTCAAGGAAATGGAAGGAAGGAAGAAGGGTCTTCACTTGTACCTCACCTTTGATGCTTGGTCCCGACACCCTGGCCTTGAGCCTTTTATCCATGTTCCTCCACACCCTTCTCAGTTCTCTTTCCTTCTCTAAGCCTAACCATTTGTCACCCCTCACCTCTCCTGTAAGGCCCCCTTATAATCCCAGCCTGGGAATCTTTGTCTTCCCAAAGGCCTGCAGCTAACTGGAGACATGCATTCATTCACTCTGAGACACAGGCCTCAAGGCCCAGTCCCTGCTTAACCATTCTCAGCTCTTTTATTTTAATAAGTTTTTTTAATTGTGAAAATACTGTATAGAGGGGTTACAGTTACATGAGCAAGGTAATGAGTACATTTAGGAAACCCTTCTTATCTAGGACCTGGGGTCCCGCCCACAGGCCTCAAAGAGCAGGTCAATCTTAAGAACCTTAGAATCTTCCCCTGGCATGAATAAAATGCCACTATAACACCTCTGGGTGATGCTAGAGCTCTAGTGATGAAAGTGATGTCTTCCTACTGGAGAGCAGGAACTTGGTCACCTTGTGTTGCTCCTTCTAGAGATAAAGGGCAAGATGGGGAGGCAGTTTGGAATTTTAAGCCTCAAGGTCTCTAATCCTCATCCTGTCTGCCCACTTCTAAGTCAGGTTCAGGGAAACACACTCCCATATCCTCCCCCCCATCTCCTATACCAGATGGGCCTTCTGAGCTGTTCCAGGGCCACATTCAGAGGTTCCAGTACCAGGAAGCCAGAGGCAAAGATGGCCTAGCTTGTGAGTCCTGGCACTGTGTTTGCTCTGCTGCTTTGTTCTGAGCTTGCCAGTGTTGCTGACACAACGGTGTAGACGAAATGGACTTGACAGAGGTCACTCATGAAAGGCCTTCTCCACTTTCAAGTAGACAATGCATCAGAGAGGTTGCCAGGCCTGCTGTGACTATGTGACCAACATTAGCTAATATTTTTAAAAGAATGAATAATAAAGAGCCCCAAGTGTCTCTCAGAACTAATTTTGAAGAACAGGCTCTACCACATGTTCTTGTTGAATTAGGCTCCTGAAGAGTTCCTAACAAAAGGTTTAGCCAAGAAGAAAGGCATTTCCCCACCAACTTTTCCCTCTTTTAATTCCCTTCTTGTACTGCTTCTCGGCGAACAGTTACTTGTGAACAGATGAAATAAAGTAGGGACAGGAAGCAGTGCACCCCAAAGAGAGGCTGTCAGTGGCAGCCCTAGCTTTTGTTTGGCTGAGCTCAGCTTCAAGGTAGACACCCCTCACGGAGCAGGCCAGACAACAGGGTCTCATGCACAGACAATCCAAACCATTCCCAGGAGAAGGGCACTACGCCCTCCATAGGTGTCCCAGAAGTGAGCTGAGCCCAAAAAGCCAGTGTGATGTGGGGGTACTTATGAGACTCAATGTAGCACCCAGAGAGATTAAAAAGGGGAGCTTGTCCACCCTAGATTGAAGGGGTGCTGAAAGCAGGGGCAGAGAGGGTGAGGTGAGGGGCCACCTTGCCTGAGCTATGATCTCTCAACCTTTCTCGCTTCCTCTCATTTCCACTGAAGGGGGCACCCCAGCTGGCTGGCTGGCTGAACAGTGGTGCCTCACAGAGTGGAGAGTGGCTCAGCACTCTGTCCCCAAACCATGACACCCATTGGGCAGGCCTAGAGTCCTTATCAGGGCAGGTCTGACCTGAGGTCCCATTTCTCATTTCTCAAGAATGTGTCAGCCCAAAGAAAAAGACACACACACACACACACACACACACACACACACACACACACACACACACACACACACACACACACACACACACACACACACACTGCCTGTTCATTAAAGATCACAGCTTTTTTTGGCTAGGAACATGGAAGAACAACCTTATCAAAGAGGACACCCCCTCCCCCCACCTATTCTTTCCCACCTATGAAGGGGTTCCAGGCCATCTTGTATCTCCTCTGTACTAGCCCTGGAGTCAGTCACTCCTCTCAGGAGCTCTATTTCCTCTTTCTGGCCAATGGGATTAGATACCAAAATCTGAGTGTCATGTGTGTTCAGTGCTTCTGGGTGTCTGTGCTTCTTGGGCCTTTCAAATAACAGCTCTAAGAAGCATATGCATGTTTATACACTTAAACATTCATGTATTGTTCATACATATTATAAACATGCACATGTATGCACACATAAATGTGAATATACAATCACATATATACCTCCATATGCCTTTATGTATTCCTAGTTTAGAAATAGTGTGCATCTGTCCAACTCCAATCAATTTCATAGGCCCATGGTGAAGCTTGGAACCCCAGCTCATCAACACATTCATTCACTCATTCACTTGCTCCTTCATTTCATCAATTCATAGTGAATTGTTTCTCTGAGACCACTACAACTACCTTCCTTCACCTCACCCTCCCTCTACCTCATCCTGCTGTGATCATGAATTGCTTTGTTTAGTCCTCTTCCTCCTCCTTCTCCTCCTTGTCTTCCTCATTTTCCTCCTCTTCCTTCTCTTCCACTTGTTCCCTCTCCTCTTTGCCCTTTAGCTTAGTGGTAGTATTTATTTAGAATATCATTAAGTTCATTTTTTTTTCAGTTTGCTTTTAGTTTAAGGAATTTTCATTCCTATTCTTTCTTATTTGATTTTTTTTTTTGGTCGGTCATGGGGTTTGAACTCTGGGCCTGGGCGCTGTCCCTCAGCTCTTCAGCTCAAGGCGAGCGCTCTACCACTTGAGCTACAGCACCACTTCTGGTTTTCTGGTGGTTTATTGGAGATAGGAGTCTCACGGTCTCTCCTGCCTGGGCTGGCTTTGAACCGCGATCCTCAGATCTCAGCCTCCTGAGTAGCTAGGATTACAGGCGTGAGCCACCAGCACCCGGCTTTGATTTAATTTTTTAAATATGCAGAACCTAATTTCAAAGGTCAAAGTATACAAAAAGGTATACTTAAAGACATGACACCTTTTCCTATGTCTCCTTCCCCCTTAAGAATAACCAGCTAATATTACATTTCTGCTTATACTTGTGCTTCTTGTAAAAATAAACAAAAGATTTCCTTATCTTCCCTTCCTTACAGAAAAGGTATGATTTTTACATTTAATATATTCTGTAGTATCTTACATCATAGAAGTTTATAAAGTGCTTCATTGCTCTTTTGCATAGCCACATAATACTCCATCACATTTGTATACCAGTTTATTCAACTCTTGTTCTATGACAACCTATATTTTCAATTTCCGATAATGCTGTAATGATTGTACATTGCTTCTTCTGCTTAGAAGTGTACCTTGGATAAAATTGCTGAGAGTGGGATTGTGGAGTGAAAGAGCACACGGGTGGTTTTGTCAGTTGTTACCAGGTCCCTTACTCAGGGCTGTGGCAGTCTGCATTCCTGCCTGTTTACCCACAACTTTGCCAACAGAGGGTACTGTCCACTTGTGGAAGTTCTGCCAATCTTGTGGACATGAAAAGGTATACCAATGTAATTTTAATTTTCATTTCTCTTAGGATGAATAAAACTTGAGCTTTTCACACAGCTAAGAAATATTTTTAGTATCTTCTTGTGAAATTTCTGGGGGTTTTTGTTTTTGCTATTCCTATTGGGATTGTAGTTCCTTATACCTCAATTTTAAGAGATTGTTTGTTTGTTTGTTTTGTGTGTTCTGGTACTAGGGCTTGAACTCAGATCCTTGTGCTCTGGCTTGGGTATTTTTCTTGCAGCTGGTGCTCTACCTCCACTTCTGGCTTTTTGCTGGTTAAGTGAAATAAAAGACATTAACTTTTGTCTGCCTTGACTTGCTTCAAACCTTGATTCTCAGATCGCAGATTCCCTAGTAGCGAGGATTACAGGCACAGACACCTGGAGTCTTTTCTATACAACTGGCATTAACCCTTTTTTTTCTACAACGTATGTGGCAAATATTTTCTCCCAATGCATCAATTACCTTTGACCTTACTTATGAGGCTAGTTGTACAATGAAAAATATTTTGTATTGTCAAATTATTTGATTTTACCTTATCTCTAGATTTTTAGTTTTAGTTAGGAAGTCTCTTCTTATACTTAGGTTATGGCAGAAATCACCCACGTGGAAACATAACTTTAATGACATATAATGTTTGTCTAAAAGAGGAATTAGAATCTCCATGCTGATAGCAATTGGATGAGAACCGAGGGGACTGATGGGAGGTGTAGAATCCAAGCTGTGTTGGTGTAAGGCAGGGACAGGAGAAAAGCAGTCTCAGCCCTGTGTCATTGGACATACATGCAAGGAATCAAGACACAAAGTATTGATGCCATCCAGAGGAAGGAGCCACCAGGGAGGGCTTTGGACTTTGGAGGAGGAAGAGGTCCATAGAGTTGGCCTAAGAACTTTGGGGACAGAGCCAGGATGAGGCAGTAGAAGCATTTAGGGCAACATTTAAGGAGGTATGTCCTCTCACTGGACCATGCAAGTGTGCAAGTGTAGGGCGAGGCCTGAGGTGAATGCCTCCTTAAACACTGCTTAAGACTAGCCTGGGAAGTAGGAGGAGGCAGGAGGGAAGCACTCTGGGCCTTGACACTACCACATAAGGACAGTCTATCCATGGAACCAGGGTGGCATGGTGTAGGAAAGGTGGGTAGAATGAGCCTAGATTTTATCCTGAAGATGCTAGGGATGGCTGAGGATTTGAAGACATGGAAGAAATGGTTCCCAAAGCTGGCTCAGGCCTGTAATCCTAGCTATTCAGCAGGCTAAGATCTGTGAGGATCATGGTTTGAAGCTGGCCCAGTCAGAAAGGTCCACATGAGACTCTTATCTCCAATTAACCACTCAAAAATCAGAAGTGGCACTGTGACTCAATTGATAGAGCCCTAACCTTGAGCACAAAGAGGCTCGGGGACAGTGCCTAGGCTGAGTTCAAGTCCCACAATCACCAAAAACAAAAAACCGAAATGTGCAAGTAGGGATAGTACAGATACAAACAGCCACTTTCCAGAGCTGATGGCAACATTAAAAAGTGAATTGACATGAACATTTTCCACATGCATGGGGCCAGCATGGAATGGAAATGCAATGATGGTTTGTTTCCTGTACTTGGATGGGATCTATGGGTTCTCTTCATCAGGTGTCTGGCCCATTGTCTGGGACTCATTGGGACTGTTCAAATCACAAAGTAGTTGTAGAAAACTAACAATAAAACTAACTTGAGGTCTACTTGGGAAACACGGTGGGAAGAGAAAGATGGCCTTGATCAAGGAGCATAAGAAGTGGAAGCTGAGTCCTAGGGGAGAGTCCCACAGTGACTTCATAGCCTGTAGTAAGTTAAGGGAGCTGTGCTCACCCAGGGCTGAGTCAAGAGAGGCAGAAGCATTTTGTCCCCTTTGCTTCTCTTCTGCTACCCTTAAAAAGTCTCTGGGCTTCCTTTCCTCTGCCAGTGACCTTCAGACAGCCTTAGAAGTATCTCTTCTTAGGATAGAGGAGAGGGACCCAGAAAGAAGAAAATGCAAAGAGCCAGTTCACATCCCCCACTCTCATCCTAGTATGGCAAGTCTGAAAGGCTGCTGTGAGTCTAAATCTCTCCTTCCAGTCCCCTTAAGAGAGGGGCTACCCAAGGACCCCAGTCTCCCTCCCCTGCTCCAGTAAAAGCCCTACCAAAGAGCCGATGAAGGCCTTTCCCCAGGGCCTTGTGGATCATGTCAATCAAGTATGTGGGAAAAATAAGAATTCTGCAGCTATGTGACCACTGCATCCTTCTGAGTCGCTTATCTACTCTCCCTGGGCCCCTGCTGATAGAGGCCAGGAGGTTGCAAAATCTCCCAGACTGCTGGTGGAGGGAAGACAGGCAGATGCTGGCTGTAGCTCCCACCCCCTCAATCCTGCAGCTCCTGCTGAGAATTAAACATCCTGGAGCAGCCCTTCCCCCTCTGTGGCCCACTGTAACTTCTGAGTAACAGTTAGTGGTGGCATGGTGATATTTAAGAGGTGCTGGGAAGGAAGACATTCGGCACCAACGGAATGCGGGATGTTCTCCCTCCTTCTACCTGCCATTTGCACATGCGGGCCCCAGCTTTTGAGGCGGGCTTGCAATATCTGGGTTTTGTCACAGGTAGTTGGACAATTGTCTGCCTCTTTCAGTACAAACAATCTGAGAACCAGGGCTGCTTCTTATTCAGCTTTGAATCTCCCAGGGATTTTTAGGCACAGGAAGGACTGAGCGCTAACTCTGGCCTGGTCCTCCATTTCCTCATCCTTTACTGGGTCAGTCTCATCTGCCTTGCAGAGCCCTTGCCCCAGACAAATCAGTGAGGGCGCTGGGTTTGGTAGCGACCTTGCAATAGTCCTGTCATTTATTCACAAACACCTATGTGTCTGGGGTCCAGGGAAGCAAGCTGACACTTCTTGTGCAGAGTCCAACTAGCTGGAGTGAGTCTGTGGCAATGAGGTCACATGTCCTTCATGAGGTCTCTGCCCTCAGATGCTTTCAATCTCTCTCATCATGGGAAGTGACTCCTCCAGCTTCTTTCTAGCCACACTGTGACTGAGATCAACTCCCAGAACTTGGTGATAGATGGATTGGTGGGGGAGGGGTGTCCCTGGGACAGTCCTCTCAGAGTAAAGGGACTAGCTGAAGTCTCAGCCCAGGGCTGGACTCCTAATCTCAAACAGCTCTCCTCAAGAGCTGACAGAGCCAGGCAAGTTTCTTTCAAGGAAAATAGATGTTGGCCATAAGACCATCTTTGTCCTCTGTTTAACTGGATCTGAGCGAATTGGATGACGGAGCCCCATGGGCTCTGGGAGACTCAGTTCCAAATGGACTTTACAGTCCAGATCCAGCAGACTGGGACCTGCCACTCTCAGGTTGAAGCAGCGAAAGCCCCATTCCCAGCTTGGCATCTGGTTGGGTGTTAGTTTGCTAGCGGGTTATGCTCACAACCCAGGGAACAGCAATATGTGGGACTAGGAAGTAAAGGACTGCTGCTGGTTGTCCAGCAGGGGACACCACACCCATGACTTGCCTGGACCTCAGCCATCTAGCAAACAAGACTTCTGTCACCTGTCAGTATAGGGAGGAGGTCAACAAGGTAAGTTGGCTGCATGAGGCCATTAAGAGAGGCACTTGTAAAGTCAGGCCTTGCACTAGTGTGTGGATATGGGAGGGTGCCCATGTACTTCCTTTGCTGGGATGTTAGCCTTCTCAACTGCCTCTGAGCAGCTGAGGACCAGCAGGAAGGCAGCCTCATCTCCCAACCTATCAGCCAAGACCTGAGAGAGAACAGATCTGAAAAGGCTCCTCCCTGAGGCTTAATGAATTTACAGAGGCAGAATGTGCCTCTGTTATTGATCCCTCTCTGCCATCCCCAATTTAGCATTTCTTCAGGAAGAGGGAACCTCAGGACCCCCAGTCCTCCTCTCAGCCTTCTGGCTCTCTGGAGAGGTTGTAAGACCCACCAGGAGCTGCAATGAAGGGTTCCTAACCAGTTCTGATGGGCCCAGAGGCTCCTTAACATAGAAAAGTAAGATGCTAATTGGCCAAATTGTTTAGGCCTGGATAGGCAAACAATGTGTGCTTGAGGTCCTGCAGTATACTAAAGACTCTGAGGCCAAATGTAGGGTACACTGACTGGTAGTACAGGGCGGGGCATTGAGTAGCAGGTTACTCCTTACCTCATCATTAAGGCTGTGCTATGAGAGCACTTCTCTGCTTCCTATGCCACCCTCATGCAGTCACATGGATGGCAACTCCTGTGTAGTAGGGGAAGAGCACCCCCCCACACACACCCGCTTGCAGGGACAGAACAAGAGTTGCAGGCTGGCCATCCACTTACCAAGGCTGCTCTTGGGTAGCCATAAATTCTACAACTGGAAAATGGTCCCAAAAGTACTCTATGTCTCATCAGTTTTCTAGTGGTGAGGGTAGATAAGCTTTCTGGAACTGCTCAGAGAAGGAAGAAAGCATATGTAGTTATTTTTATGCAGGATGTGACAGACACAAGACCATTCTTGATGCAACCTCCATTCAAATATTAGCCAGGACGCTGTCTAAATGGGAACATGATTTGCCGAAGGTTTCCTATGATAGGTGACTAGATTTCCAAATCTAGCTCTGTATCCTAGTCCCCTTCCTCTAAAATACCTGTTCTCTGGCTCCCATTTTTCATGAGCACTTAATAGTTGGTTTTTATATATTAAAATACTGTGAAGCAGCAATTTAATTTTTATTTTTTTAAGTGCCGATGGAATTCATGCCTTGTACATGCTGGGCAAATGCCTTGCCATTGAGCAACAACTCAGTCCCTATGTTTAAATAATTTTAGTGAACACTTGGTTCTTTTCCTTATTGATTTTTAAGTATTGAATGTATATTACATCCTTAAAAACTGTGCCTATTATACATAACACTAATGTTTTCTCCTAGTTTGTTTTTAATTTGGATTGTGGCATATGTGTCATACAGAAGACTTTAACTTTTATTTACTCAAATTCCTCACCTTTCCCCCTTGATGACTTGCAGGTTTGTGTTGTGCTTAGAAAACCCAACATATGAACCATGAATTTGTCAAACACAAATTGGCTGGCACTTCAGGATCTGGAAGCTTCCATGAGGAGGTCCTAGGAATTTGTCCCATAGCAGGCAAAGCTTTCCTGAGGACCTTGTTACAGGAGCCTTGGACCCGAAGGTCCTGGTCAGCTTATCAGCCTGACATTCCCCCTGGCCCTCTCCCACCCACCCCAGGCGCTGTGCCAAGCCCGGCCCTTGGTTTCTTAATGATAAGCTCAGTGAAGTGAATGTTGAACATGATGCCCTCACAAT
The DNA here is from genome assembly GCF_024711535.1 of Dipodomys merriami. Taxonomy (NCBI): domain Eukaryota; kingdom Metazoa; phylum Chordata; class Mammalia; order Rodentia; family Heteromyidae; genus Dipodomys; species Dipodomys merriami. The sequence continues at coordinate 19,398,266 of NW_027203381.1, forward strand.
GTGTTTTCTTGTTACCAAGGCCAAATCAGAGCACTTGGACTTGTTTTTCCTTTCTGTGGTCCCCTCCCTCCCTACCCCTCTTAGACAGGAATCTGAAACTCTGCTAAAACTAGTGATGTGGAAGCGCCTTTATCTGATTGTGGCTGCTTTTATGGGAAACTTTTCACCCAGCCCAACACAAAAAATTGTCTTTTCAAACATACCACTCAGTATAATTTCATAAGCTCTACCGTCATTGCCCTTGCATCTTCTCAAAGGAACCTTGAACCTCAGCAGCTGCTGTGCTAGAAAAGAAGCAAGAAATGGAGGTGACCAGAATAGGACTTTATCTTGTCAGGGCTCATCCTTGAGATCGTCATTGTTTCTAGCAAAGGGGAAAAGATTGCTTTGAAAAATAATTCTATTTGTATACTCTCTTACTCTCACTCTCACATATTCATACTTTATCTCTCTCTCTCTCTCTCTCTCTCTCTCTCTCTCTCTCTCTCTCTCTCTCTCTCTCTCTCACACACACACACACACACACACACACACACACACACAAAACCTAGAAATACAGTGGCTTGCAGGCTTATACTTTCCATTTCCAAGTAGTTAAGTTTGTGTGTGTGTGTGTGTGTGTGTGTGTGTGTGTGTGTGTGTGTGTGTGTGTGTGTGTGTGTGTGTGTGTGTGTGTGTGTGTGTGTGTGTGTGTGTGTGTGTGTGTGTGCTGGATAAGTTAACTCTGAGGGAGGGGGGAGGGAAGGCAAGAAATGGAGGCCCCAGTAAAGGAGCAGCTGGAAGGGGGAAGGCTCTGGGCCAGTCTCAGAATAGCTGGTCCTGGCGCCAAAGGGTGAAAAGGGCAGAGGAAATGGGTAGGCTGGCTCGTGGGAGGGGGAGGCAGGGCGGGAGGGGAAGCTAGGGTGGGTGCTGGGTTGTGGCCTGGAAGAGATCTTGCATCTGCATGGCCTGTAAGGAGAGCTTTCAAAGTGGAGATTCAGGAGTGGGAGGGAGGCCTGGGTTGGGGGAGGCTGTGGACATTGCTTCTGGCCAAGGAGAGATGGGTCACAGGATTACCTCTGAACAAACCATTGTGCTTGAAAGTAGGCAAAGACAGTACTGGTGGGTGGCAGGATGGGGTTCAGACAGCCAGAGAAGGGCAGGGCTGAACAGAGCCTTGGGCCAGCTCAGCTCTGGGCTTTCAGCTGAGGGCCCCTCCTGACAGGATAGAGGAAGAGGCCACTTCCTGGGTGGGGGCTGGGAGTGGGAAACAGCATCAGGAGTTCTCTTCCTACCACCCACATTCTATAAGGCCTGCATGACCCAGCCAATCTCCTTGCTCAGTATATAGAAGGCAGCCAGTAAATGTGGATAACTTCAGTGGTCAAGTTCCAAAGGGCTTGTTCTCATGTAGACAGTTGCTTCTGGACCCATATCAGGAAAACCATCATCCAGTATGGCATCCAGTATGGTCTCTTGGCTGCCTCTGACAGTGTAGTACCCATGTAGTACCTAGGCCCTGGGAATATTGGGTCACCTCTTGCCTCATCTTCCTGCTAGCAACTCATTTTCCTTTGCCTTTAATATGCTGCTTCATTAGCCTGTTGGTACTGCCTGGGACTAAGAGAGGTCCTTCTGCTCGTAACTAGGGACACATGGGTCCCACAGGACTGGCCCTACCATGACCTCTGTGTCCTTTTGGCAGGTGACAAATGGAGGACCTGAGACACTGAGGACACTGGCTGACCCTTAGGAGAACCAGTTTTGCGGAGCAAAGCACAAATGCCGAATGACTCCACTTATGTAAACCAGGCAGAACAATAAATTCATAGGGACAGAGAAGAGATCAGAGGTGATCAGGGGCTGGGTAGAGGGGGCAAGGAGGGAGGCAGAATGAGAAGGTACTACTGATCAAAAATGGTTACAGTCTATGTTTGGGTTGATGACGAAGTTAGGGAACTAGGTTGTGGTAATGACACACAGTATTGTATATGTACTTAATGACACTGAATTTTGCACTTTAAATGGCTCAAGTAGCAATATTTCTGTTTTAAATTTACCACAAGAGATAAAAATATGAGGAAGAGCCAGGCATAGAGACATGTCACTTATCTGTAATCCCAGCACCTAGGAGACTGAGGTGGGAAGATAGAAAAGTTGAGGCCAGCTGGGTTTTATAATGAAACCTTTCCTCAAAAAAGAGGTACATTATGCATATGTGCCAGACAAGTATGCTGTACTATTAATAAAAATCATTGCTAATTTTAAATAGAGCGCTAACTTTGAGTCCAGGTCTTACCACCAGGTACTAGCTTTGTCATTGGGCTCTACTCACCTTCCTTTTGTTTCCTCATCTGTAAAATGAGATTGTGACAGTGATTAAAGAAGGCAGCAGTATGAGTGGCTGGCCATGAAAAGTAGCTGTAATGGTTCTGATGATCATGTCCCTCATTAGTGTTAAACAGTTCAAGTTCACAGGGCACGGGGTGGGGGTAGGGGACAGGGGAGAGGATTCATGTTGGCTAGTATCTAAAGTTAACCTTGAGAGCATAGCATTTGGTAGTGAGAGAAGTGTGCAAGTTGCAGAGGAAGAACTGAGAAGGGGAGCTTAGAAAGTTCTACATAACCAGAATGGAGCCAGCCCAGGCTGTGTCCCTGCAGGTTAAGGCAAGAGCCAAAGCAGGTGTTCATGAGGCCATAGTTTGGGAGTTACCATTCTGCAGGCAGCTCCCTGGCCACTCCATAGTGGTTAGTTGTTTCTATGGGGTCGGCTAATTTAAGTCTGTCTTAGCCCACAAATGAGTAAGCAGAACCCAAAGTTGTGTTTTCATGGCTAAGCTATTCAGAGCTGGGAGCCTACAGGAGGCAGGGGCCTCTCTCTAAATTGCTTTGTGGCCTTTGACAAGAACCTTCTCCTGGCAGTGTTGCAAAAGTCCTCCTTTGTACAGTAAGAGCTTGGGGAGTGTCCCTTCTACCCTGGAAGCTGGAATCTCATTGGTGGCGAGATCTTTCAAGAGGTGATGTCATCACTGTTGAACAGCAGTAAGGCTTATTTAAGGTATACTAAGGCATTATGTTCTAATCAGCCAGATGGCTTAGGCCACATTACCTGACCTTTATTTTTGTTGATGGTACTAGGGTTTAAACTCAGAGCACTGCACTTGAGTGCAGGCTCCATCTGTAGAATAAGAACCACAGTTCCAATGAGGGGAAGGGACCAAGGGCCTGGTGAAGATTTAATGAACTATGAATGTAGAATCCTCTGTTTCAGAAAGTATAGGTCTGTGAGAACCTCCTGAGGGCAAAGCACTAGAAATGGTTAAATTAATCCCACCTGAGTTATTTGGCACCTCCTAAGAGATCAAAGAAAAGGCAGGGGCCCATCTTGTGCGTTTTAGGGGTTTATTAGCCTGTGCTATAAAATTGTTCTTCATGAAACAATAGCCAGCACGCAAATGCTTCTGCTGCTTCTAGCCCAGGAGTGTGAGTAGGAGGTTTGGGGGTTGGAGGTCATGGAGGAAGGGATTAGAAAGCACTTTAGACTGAGCTAGGCTAGGCAGGGAAGAAGACAGAGGAGTTCTAGCTGGTGATTGTAAATGTGTGTGTGTGTGTGTGTGTGTGTGTGTGTGTGTGTGTGTGTGTGTGTGTGTGTGTGTGTGTGTGTGTGTGTGTGTGTGTGTGTGTGTGTGTGTGTGTGTGTGTGTGTGTGTTACCAAAAGAGCAGGAAGCAAGACTGACCTGGGAATAAGTCTGGGTCTTTACTCCCTTGAGCAGGGGCCACATGCCCCTTTCCTGCCTGTAGCTGTGACCAGAACATGCCTTTCCATGAGTTCAGGAGCAAACTCTTGTACATAACCCAGGGTGTGATTAATATAATTATTTCAAAAAACCCCTTTAGTATTTCATGAGGGTCATGCCCCTGGCTGTGGGCTTGAATACAACTGCAGCAGGTTTCAATAAAATCAATTAATTTAATTTGATTTGGTTTTATGTACTTGGAACTGGTGCCTCTTGAACTCAGTATGAAAATTATTGCAGAATAAAAATGCATATTAGTACTCTGAGCTCAGCGTCCTTGGATTCTCTTCATGCAACCTGCAGCTTTGATCACAAAGGCAAATCCCCTCCCCCTGACCTGGCAAGAGCTGTTACCCACTGCCCACTGTTAACCCCCTCCCACCCAGGTTAGTGTTGCTTGTGTTAATGTGGAATGCCAGTCTCACTTCCTGAAGCACTTACTGTCTGGCAGTAAAGCTGAAAACAGGGTTCTTAGACCTCAAACCCAAACTCCAAGGGTTCTACATATCAGGTCTAGCCAGTCACCTCTATAAGTCAAATAAAGAGACATAGTGAAGGACAGAGAAAGGAGGTTTATTATATGACATGGGCACCTATGCGAAGTCAGCACTTTAGGCCATCTTCACCCATCTTTGGGGCTCAGACATGAGCTTTATATTAAATAGACAGGGTGCAAAAGGCATGTGTAGTTAAAACAGACCTGGCCACAGTATGGCCCAGTTAATCATATTTTGTCCTTATCTTTGACAGGGATTCTGAGAAGTTACCACTGCCATCACTGGTCAGGAGATCATTGCCTGGGGGATAGTCTGTCCTGAGGAAGGCTGTATGGTTTCTTGAAAGTAATCTTGGTCCCCTTGTCATAAAGATGTTATCAGTCCTTCCCAAACTCAAGGTAATCTCAAAGTGACTACAGAGAGAATGGCTTAGAACAGAGACACATACAAAATGGAGGCAGAAATGTCAAGCCTTTCTCCTGCAGTCTTTTTATCCAAGGGACAAGAAAAAGCACCTTTGAAGCACCTCTTCTATATCGTGAAATAGATTCAAAGAGGATTGAATCAGCCTTGGCCATTGGTTTATTAGTTGTGACAGTTGCTGCTATAACTAAATTAATTGGAGTCAGACTTATAGTGGGCTGAAAGATGGCTCTGCCCCAAAACAATACATGAACTGGTCAAGTCCCTTTACTTCTCTGGGCTTTTGCTTTGTCCTCTGTAAGTGAGAAGGATGGAGACCTGCTCATCAGGCTCTTTTCAGCTCTAAGAATGGTATTCAGGAGCCGATCCCACCATTCTGCTAGAGAGCTGAGGAGTTCTCAGACCTGGCAGTGCAACCCCTGGAGAAAGTAGCTTCACCTCACAAACATAGGTAGAAATGCTTTCAGGTAGGAAGATGAGCTTTAAAGCACTCAAAAAGCATGACCACCCAGGGGCAATGACCAGATTTGTCACAGTTATTAAAAGGCAGAGGTCTTGTGCACTCTTGGTTTTCCAATTGTCCTTTTCAGTCTCTGTGCTTGTCAGGATGGGAAAGAGGTAAATTGTCTGAGGACAAAAAGCAGAAGCTGAGCCGGGTGCTGGTGGCTCATGGCTGTAATCCTAGCTACTCAGGAGGTTGAGATCTGAGGATCGCGGTTCAAAGCCAGCCCAGGCAGGAAAGTCCATGAGACTCTTAGCTCCAATAAACCACTAGAAAACTGGAAGTGGGGCTGGGAAGGTGGCTCAGTGGTAGAGTGCTTGCCCTGCATGCATGAGGCCCTGTGTTTGATTCCTCAGCACCACATAAGCAGAAAAAGCCAGAAGTAGCGCTGTGGCTCAAGTGGTAGGGTGCTAGCCTTGAGCTGAATAGCTGAGGGACAGCGCCCAGGACCAGAGTTCAGGCCCCACAACTGACCAAAAAAAAGAAAAGAAAACCAGAAGTAGTGCTGTGGCTCAAGCAGTAGAGAAGTAGCCTTGAGCTGAAGACCTCATGGGCAGTGCCCAGGCCCAGAGTTTAAGCCCCACGAGTTTAAGCATCTATATAGTGGCTGCTGCCTCACTGTGGCTATATTCCCAAATATCTCTCTGGGACACTTCAGATTCTATGCTGAGCCAGAGTATGGGAGGATAGCTTTTTTTTTTTTTTTTTGTCGGTCGTGGGGTTTGAACTCTGGGCCTGGGCGCTGTCCCTCAGCTCTTAAGCTCAAGGCTAGCGCTCTACCACTTGAGCTACAGCGCCACTTCCGGTTTTCTGGTGGTTTCTTGGAGATAGGAGTCTCACGGTCTCTCCTGCCCAGGCTGGCTTTGAACCGCGATCATCAGAGCTCAGCCTCCTGAGTAGCTAGGATTACAGGCGTGAGCCACCGGCGCCCGGTGGGATGATAGCTTTGATGTATGTTTCTGTGAGTGGCATTTTTCTCACACAGATCAGACCTTTTCTAGGGTCTGATGTAGCAGAAACGGAGTCTGTCCTTCCCATCTCCACCCTCTCAGCTCTCGGATGTTTATTTTCTGAGAGGCACCTACTGTGTTCTAAATATAGCCCTGAAGCCCATCCTCAGATGATCTCATTTAACGACAAAATTGGCTCTGCAAGATTGTCATCGTTACCCCTGTTTTGCTGGGCGAATGAGGGGAGGGCTGTCCAGAGAGGAAGAAAACTTTCCTTGGGGCCTCAGCCAGCTAGGAAGTGGCAGGGCTGAGATTCCATGCCAAGTCTTGCAGCGCACCAAGCGGTCTGAGTGCCAAACGGATCCTTGAAAACACCAAGGGTAGGGCCCGTCCCCGACTGCGAGCGCGGGAAGCGGTAGCGTGAGCGCTACGAGTAATCGCCCCACTCCGCGACGAACGACGATAAGCTCCACTTTACAGATGCAACACCCGAGGCGCGGAGAAGCCGGGGAGAAAACACTAAGTGAACTGGGGTCCACTCCGCCCCGACTCCCCGTGGGCACCGAGCTCCCTGCCTCGGGCGGGTCTGGGTTTCCCCGCAGCGGGTGCTGCCGGGCCGGGAGGGCATTCGCGCCTCGGGGCCGCTCGCAGCTGGCCCGGCCCTCCCCCGTGATAGCGACAGCCTGGCTGGCGGCCTGCGGGAGGGCACACGCGGGGCCCTGGCACCGAGCCTGGCCTGGGAGCGGACGGCTGGCGGCAGCGGGGTCCGGGCTGGCGTTCCCGGCTCTCCCAGGTCAGCGCTGGTCCCGCCCGCCCGGGCAGGCGCCGGCCTCTCCCGCGGTCACTGCGGGTTGGGGAGGCGTCGCGCCTTTCCAAGTCACGGTCCCCCGGGGAACGGGGAGGGTGAAAGGTCGGCGGGCGCGGTATGAGAACCAGGAGAGGCCCGGAAACAGGAGGGGGCTGCGGGAGGGAGGGTCGCGGTGCCGGGGAGCCCGGAGGATGCCTTCCCCCCCCCCCTCCCCGCCTTCCCGCTCCAGCCAGAAGGAACCGAGAACCAGGTGCTGAGGAGCGAGGGGGCGGGGCGCCGTCGATGGGCGGGGCCTGTGGAAGGGCGGGGCAGAGCTCTTGGGGGCGTGGTTAGGTGAGAGGGTGGGGCTAAGAACGCGTGGCTTGGGGTTCCGGGGTTTTGCAAATTCCGGTTGTGACGGCCGGGTGGAGCAGCTGTGGTTACTTTACGTTCCCCATTCTGCTTTCTCAGGGTTCAAGCCAGGGGGAGGGAGAGATGAGCGAACCAGTCTGAACAGGCCGGGCAACTCGAGGGCGTAGACCTGGCGAACTGGGATGCTGGCCAGCACCCTCTCCCCTCTCCAGGCCGGAGGATTTTTCGTGCTTCGCCTGGTTGATTTTACAGTTTCCCCCTGTCCTGCCCCACCCTGTCTCCTGAGCCGCCCTTTCTCTTTTCTCCCTCCCTTCCTCCCCTTTCTCTGTGGACTAGTTAGCCAAGGGAGGCAACTGGCTTTTGCCCTCAACTCTTCCTCTCCCACTCCTCCAGGAGAATGCAGACCTCCGACAGCTCTTTCTCTTCCTCAGCCCCGCCCCCAGTCCAGGCCCCTACGGACTTCATGCCAGGTCTCCTAACTTGAACTCTGTCCCTCCCCCCCCCCCCAGGCCTGCCCTCCTTGCAGAATCCTTCCACAGGATCCCTTCTGGGGCTCTTCCTTTCCTTCAGCCTCAGGCGTCCTGGACCCACTGGTGGCCTGCGCTCCCTTCCCTCCTCCGCCGAGAGCCTGGAGGAAAACAGCGACAGGAACAGCATGGGACCTGAACTCTTCACATCTTTCTTGTCACCATCTGTGTTTTGTAGAGTATGTCTGCCGGACATACCTATCTATCTCAAACGATAGAACCCCAGAATAAGAACCCTGGATTAGGGGTTGGGGAGCAAATATTTGGGGCAGTAAAGATCTTTTAAGGATCCCTCATATCACATCAAAAAGGTTCTCGTGCCAGGTGCCGGTGGCTCACGCCTGTAATCCTAGTCACTGAGAAGGCTGAGATCTGAGGATCATGGTTCAAAGCCAGCCAGGGCAGAAAAGTCCATGAGACTCTTATCTCCAATAAACAACTGGAAAACCAGAAGTGGCGCTGTGGCTCCAAATGGTATAGCGCTTGCCTTGAGCTGAAGAGCTCAGGGACAGCGCCCAAACCCAGAGTTTAAACCACAGGACCGACAAAAAAAAAAAAAAAAAAAAGGTTCTTGGGTGCACCCACCCCCTAAGACTCCCCACTGTCCTGTCTCTGTGTCTCCCTGTGGCCAGGTTCACCGCATTCATCCCAAGGCAGCAAACCAAGAGCCCTCCATGTGGCTGTGTAGGTCCCTGAGCTTTTGTTTTCTGTAAGTCTGGAGTTCCTTGATCAAGCTTGTCACTATCAACATATCAGGGATTTTACTTATCAGATTAACCAGCATCTTTAAAGGTGGATCAGTCCCCAGGTTTTATAGATGAGGCCCCTAATTCCTAAGAGAGAAATGACCTGTCCAAGGTCATACTGCTGGCCTCCTAGCTCCTGTTTCAATATGACTCCTGTTACACTGTGCTTTAATTTTAGGACAGCTCTATGTTGAGAACATAATGTGACACTTGCCACTGAGTAAATGTTCTGTAAATGATGATGAGATGGCCAAACCAACTTCAACAAGAGAGCAGGATTGATGTGTGTGTGTGTGTGTGTGTGTGTGTGTGTGTGTGTGTGTGTGTGTGTGTGTGTGTGTGTGTGTGTGTGTGTGTGTGTGTGTGTGTGTGTTGGTACTGGAGCTTGAACTCAGGGCCACTCACTCTTGTTTGTCTTTTTGGTTCAAGGGTAGTACTCAACTGCTTGAGCCTATCTCTACTTCCAACTTTTTGGGTTAATGTGAGAGAAGAATCTTATGGACTTTTCTGCCCAGGCTGGCTTAAAATTGTGTTCCTTAGATATCAGTCTCCTGAGTAGGATTACAGGCATGAGCCACCAGCCTAGTATGTCTTTTGAAAAAAGTGAGAAGAGCCAGGGCTGCCAGGGCACCTTTGAGTTCTAGCCCTTTTTGCTGAGAGTGTTTCTTCAGGGTGGGCATCCAGCCAGCCAGTAATAGTACCAGAGGAGCCTGGCATTATCTTCGGTCACTTCAAACCCAAGTTATTGTGCCTGAGGAGCCTGTGGATCGAAGGTAGGTCTAATCGTGAGCCAAATTGGAAACTCTAGATCAGAGTGATTAATATTGTGACTCTTTTCCATTCATTACCCTCAACCAATAGCTGAACAAGTTGCTCAAGACAGAGGCATGTCTGCTCGTGCTGGGGTGCCTGTCATCCTGTGTCCCTGCCAGGTATTATGCTAGGCGACCATGGCATTACAGATCTGTGGTCTCTAACTGAAGGCCTCTGATGCCAGTTCTGGGCTGCTTGGGGCTCTTCAAACTTGTCCTCCACACCTGTGGGATCCTGCCTGCCAGGTGTTGGCTGTTTTGAGCATTGCTCTGGTACTCACATGGGCTGGGGCAACATTTAGGGTAAAGTGAAAGCAGGAGAGGTTCAAGACATTCCAACCTCTTGTCAATTTCAATTAGGTATTTAGAGAGGAAAGAGGCTGAAATGAATGAGCAAAATAATGCTTTTCATCATAACAGAAGCTCATGAAGACAGACTTGCTGCTTTTAACTTTTAATTGAGCTTGGCTGTGGTGAAATTTACCTTTGTATTGTGGATACAGACCCTAGATAAATATATTACCAATGCATGCACAATTCAGAGAAGGATGGAAGGTATATGAGGGTGACTTGCTTGTCGTGATGATGAATTTTGATTAGAAGAGATTCAGTTCCATTCATATTGGTAAACCTTTTGTTTACAAATACCCATTAGGTATCTGCTATGTGCCAGGCCCTATGTTAAGTCTTCTATGAGTGTCACTGCACTAAATCCCTGCAAGAACCCTATAAGGATGATTATTCTTATCATTTTCTAGACAAGGAAACTGAAGCTAGTAATTGGAATATCACTATGATTCACACCAGGGCAATGTGGCTTCAAGGTCCCTAAACCACTACTGTGCTATTATTTTAGATAATAGGACAAAGGGACTGGAAAGAAAGAAAAAGGATTGCCCCATTAACCTTACCCCCTTCCAGAAATTCTGAACTAGTTGGGAGAAGTGAACACAGGGCCATTGTTAACCAATTGGTTAAGCAGTGAATGAAGATAGGGGTTGAGCTTGAAGTCAGGGGTGGGCTTCACTCTGTAGTCCCTGCCCTCCTCCCATAATGCTTGTGCTTGATAGATCTGGAATAGCCAATGGAACTGGAAATATCCCCTGGTCTAGGGCTCCTCTGCCCAGCTCTCTGATTACCTGCTTAGAAGCATATGCAAGGCTGAGAAAAATCAAAGTGAACCCCTTGACACTCTATAGAGAGGGCCCCAGGAACTTTCTTCCAGTTTCATGCTCTGCTCTAGCCTGTCCCTTCCACAGGAGCGTCTTGTCCATCTACCCAAAACAGTTGCCAAAATCAAGTGCCATCAAAGCCCCAGATGGACCTCTCCTTGCCATCTACTTTTGCGATCTGCTGCCTTCTAATCCTATCAGGCCAGTACCATACATTTGCTGGAGGAACCAACCCCAATGAACTGCCAGGTCAATAATTAAAACTGAGTCCAGCAAAGACCCCATGGCTGGGAGAAGGTAGATCCATCCATGTCCATTCACAATTCTTCCAATCTGGTCAGAGAATGCTTTATCCAAAAAAAAAAAAAATCACAGATGGAAAAGCACAAAAGAGCCTTCAACTTCATCTTCTCCCTCCCTCCTAATCCCTTTAAGACCCCACATTTTACTGATAAGAAGAGCAAGGACCAAGAAAAAGTACTTGCCCAAGGCCGTGTAGCCTAACAGGGGATCAGGGACAGCAGCTGGTCGCTGTCTACAAGCCCTTTCTTGGGGTTGTGGCTTTGGGAAACACTTCAGTCTCATGCTGATCTTGTGGTCTGTTAGAAGCAGAGTGATGAGAAAGCTAGCCAGGGCTTTTTTTGCTAATGCTTTTGCAGCCCTATTCAAAAACAAACCACCCATCATTCTGATGAAGACCCTTGGTAGGAACGGAAACAAATCCACCAAAAGCAAAGAGAAGGAGGAAGAAGGACATAGCTGGGAGCCATAGTTGGCCCCTTGTGCTAACATAGGTATTTTTAATTTGTCAGCTTGTCCAGCCCAGATATTTTCTTATTCCTGCTTGGCACAGCTTATTGAGCCTGTGAGTTTGGAAAAGGGAGGAAGCAAAGACCACCATCATTAGACACTGAGGGCATTTACAAGGTGCCTGCTTTCCTCCTCCCTCCAGCTCTAGATGTACTGGTTGGCACTAAGTATGGATTGGGACCTTGCCTAAGAGGAAGCCAGTTGTGTGATGGCACATATCTGTAATCCTAGCAGTTGGGAAATGGAGGCAGGAGGGTCAAGAGTTTGAGGCTAGCTTGGGCAATACAGGGAAGCCCTATCTAGGAAAAGAAAGGAAGGAAAGAAGAAAGGAAGGAAAGAAGGAAGGGAGGGAGGGAGGGAGGGAGGGAGGGAGGGAAGGAAGAACAGGACAATAGAAAAAGAAGGAAAGGAAAATCAAATAGCTTTGAACCACCAAAAGAGGTCACTGAACCCATGCCCTAACCTACATTCCTTAGGGGGCCATAGGCCAATAGATTAGTTGGAGCCTATTTGTTCTTGTTCTGTGCACAATCCTAACGTATTTAGTTTTCCAAGCCTACATACCTCAGGGCAAATGAGAATGTAGGTTAGAAGTCTGCTAATGAAAAGTCAGCCAGTTACCCGCTTTTGCCATCTTTGGCAGATCCAAGAGGCAGGGATGGTGAGGATCGGCATGGCAGGACAAGGGGTTTAAGGCTTATTTGTTTTGTTTTTTAGTATGCAAACCTCTTCTATTCTTCATTAAAGCCATTCACACAAAGGCACTAGGACTTGAACATTTAGTGGTGACAGTGTAGCTCAGAGAGCAACTGATTTGATCAGAGGACACAGATGGCAGCCTGTCACTTGCAGTCACTACTTGACATGGATATGAGAAATATAGGGATGGATAATAGGACTTATGTATCATGAGAAAACAGCAATCATAAAGTGACTAGTGAAGAAAGTAGGGTTAAACAATCTTTATAATAAGTCAGTCCCAAAGATAATAAGCTTTTTCCTCCAGACATTTATGTTATGTTCAAGATTAATAAGCAAGAGGTTATTTGATAAAATGTGAGGAAATTCCCCAAGAGTCTGGAGAGTGAGGGATCCTCTTAGAATCAACAAGGTGGCTTGTGGAGACCCCTTATGGAGAAAAGACTGTTGTTTGGTCAGTCTCACTTTTGGGTCACAGTCATGGACCACAGTCACTCTTCCTGGTCATAGTCCACCATTCATCTTGCCTCTGGGCATGGTGTCAGAGCTCAGAATGAGGGACCTTGACTCCCTCACAGAAAGGGACTCTCTTTTTGGGTCTCAAAAGCCATTGGGCCCTTTGGGAAGGGCTTTCTCATCCCTACAATGGCCTCAGGTCTACCCCCACCCTGATTCTTCCTGATGGACTCCTGAACCCCTGACCCATGGTCATTCATGCTTGTCAGGACCCCAAGTGACAGCCACTCCCAGAATCATGGTGGTCTTGACCCTCTCCCACCACACACACACACACACACACACACACACACACACACACACACACACACACACACACACACACACACACCTTGCCTTCTGGAAACACTGGCTATGTGCTCTACTATCATGGTACTCTGCATACAGCTCTACATTGTGTGATGTGCATGGACCCCCATGTCATTTTTCCCAGTCCACTCCCACCTGTATTAGCCTGTCATTGACACAGCTGTTCTTAGGCCTCCCTCATTTAGTCCTTTCAGATTCCAAGGTATCGAGGATCAAGATCAAAAGCCTAAGAAAGGCAAAGAGCAAAAAAGCCTACTAATTTTTAGCAAAGAAGCATGCTCCCAACCTTTACTTGACTTCACAAGAACATTGTATGAAGCCATAGGTTCTGACCTCAAAAACCATAGTCAAAAAGACACATGTCATACCTCTGATTATATCCTGCAGTAAATAGCTCAGGGAACACTGCTCCCCAGTTCAGTGGCCAGTGCCCCCTTTTTGCAAGGCTTTTGAAATTATAGCTATATTTTTTGGACTAGAGATTTTTGTGCTGCCTGACACATATTAAGATTTTTATCCATGTTTTCTTCCTTTTCTCCCTCTGTCCCTTGCTTTCTTCTCTCCTTCCTTCCCTTTTCTTCTTTGGCTATGGTAGGGAGATTTTCCTCCATTATCAGCTTCTAGAAAAGAGCCAGATCCTCACATCTCTAGGTTCTGCATTGGTTAGCAAGAGACAAAAAAGAACAAAGGAGGTGAGGGCCTTCCAGTCTCTTATGCTTACTAGCTCACCTCAGGCGGGCTGTCTATCCTCCTTATACCTCATTATCCATAGTTGGTTAAACATACTGGTACTTTAAAATCTGTTGTAAGATGGAATTAAGAAAATGGCTGTCAAGCCTTTTCTTTTTTTGTGTGATTCTGTCCAACAAATAGCAACTATTAATATGAAACTACTTACTAGCCAGGCACCAGTGGCTCATGCCTGTAATCTTAGCTATTCAGGAGGCTGAGAGCTGAGGATTATGATTCTGAGTCATCTGGGGAATGAAAGCCTGTGAGACTCTTATCTCCAAGTAACACGTTTCCCCTCCTCCTCCACCCCAACATACACATATAGAGCCAGAAGTAGAGCTGTAGTTCAAGTACTAGAACATCAGTTTTGAACGAAAAAACTTAAGGACAGTGCCCAGGCCAAATTTAAGCCCTAGTACCAGCACACATAGACACACAAAGCTGTTTACTTATGCAAATTTCAACTGCATATTCTTCACTGTTTTGAAAGTAAAGACACTCAGGGTCTGGGGTCCAGTCCTGTTATGGATGACAAAGAGGAGGTTGATTCTGACCACAAGATATCCCTGCTCTCCAAGGTTGCCTTGGGCCAAGGCACCAGAAGCCCCAGCTGCAGACCCATCCTACCTGACTTTTGGTGTCATTCTTCTAGAGGTCCACTTATGGCTTCTGGCTTTGAGGCAGGTGACTTAACATCTTTGAGCCATTATTACCTGCCCTATAAAATGAAAGTTCAGTACTGACCCAACTTCCAGGCCTGCTGCAGAAGTCAACAAGATAATACCTGTAAAGTGCTTAGCACAGTGTCTGATACCCAACAAATACTCAATAAGGGCTCACTGTGATATTTTCAAGTGTGTCCCATCTTACGCAAGACAGCGCTCTGGAAAAGTTGTGAAACCAAATCCCACTTTCCCACAACTGACTTCATCACATCACACAGGTTTTATCTTCACCTCCCATCATCCTTGGAGGGCAGTGACTCTGAACACCTCTGCGTCTAGAGCCTGCCTCTTCTGGGCTCTGCCATGGCCCTCTCATGACATGGAAAACTGGAATGTACAGGTGGCATAAATAATGATTCCTTACTGTGTTGATTTACTTCCTGCAGATTTATTTGTTGCATCTACACAGGGACCATCTATCTGTCTCTCTAACATCTACCTTTGTATCTATCTATATCTGTCTTTACCATCATCATCATCAACATCAATCTAACCTGTCATCTTCTATTATCTATCTACCCTCTGAATCTTTTCATCTATCTGGGGAGGACCATCTGTAATCATTTCTTCTCTGCCTTCCATGGGTAAAAAACCTATGTAGCTCATGCACCTGTTTACATTTCCCAACTTTCACCTGAATTCTGTTTTTTGAAGACATAAACTCTGTTTGAAAATCTTATGTTACCCTGAGCTGTTTCCTTAGCAAAAGAACCATGCTCACATACTCAGTTTTATGTAGCAGGCAGCTGGGTTTTCAGGAGCCTCTGAGGTCTAGCTAAGGAGCCCAGTTAAGGACACAGCTCTCCCATTCATATAAGTAGCCACACACTGCTAACTAGGTGTGCATGGATCCCTGCTCCCCCAGTATTTGGACTTACCTACCCTCTTCTACCTTCCCAGTGCATTGTCCCTTCTCTGCACCCATGACTCTGAGAGGCAGGCTGGCCTTTGTCCCTCCCCTTGGATGCAACCTCACCTTTGTCCCACTGTTTTCCTAGCTTCAAGCACCCTTCCCCCAGCCTCTTATCTACTTCCAGCTCACAATGCAAGTGTGCATGACTGACCTCTCCCTGATCTGAGGGTTCACGTAGGATAATGGGCCCTGGGCAGAGACACCCCAGCTCTCAGGGCAGAAAATCCAAGCAGAGCACTGGGACATGAATTCCTAATGCAGTTGAAGTCAAAACTGACAGGGAGATTGGGACACAGAGAATGCAGGCTTGATATTTTCCCCTCCCACCTGGTGGGAGATTGAAGTGGCAAAATGCCCTAGCTCATGAATAGGAACTCCCAGGGTTCCTATCCCAGCCCTGGCACTGACAAGGTGTGTTACTTCAGCCAAAGCAATCAACCTACTTCAGCCCATACCCTCTAGGGAATCTGTAAGAATGCAGATTTGGGGCTCAGTTTCTGGTTCAGGGGACTTGAGTGAGGCCCATGAATCTGCATTATAACTGTCTATTCAGGAAACTGGCAAAAGATCTGAGAAACACACCATGCATACACACAATCCAGCTGTTGCACCTCTGCTCTTCATCAGTGAGACACAAAGCCCTCATCAAAGACTTCACAGTTTCCTTTGTCCTTGAACTTGTGGCTATGTAAGCCAGATAACTGTCCTAGACAGAGAGCTATTAATTCTCTACCAGGAAATACTGCCAAACAGCATCTTATCCTCAAGCAAGGGCCTCTGTCTAGTGGCCTCCTTCTGTTATGACTAACAGAGCCTGCCTTCTATTTCACTTTGGTTTCTACTACTGCATCTGAAGTATCTCAAAGTATCTCAAAGTATTCTGAGTCCTTTAGCCAGTTCTTCAGGGCTAAAAATGACTCTGAAGGTCATAAATATCACCTGAATTCAGATCCTGGCTCTTGCATTGTCAATTTGCAAGAATAAAAAGATAGATAAATTAAAATAAAGAATACATGTAACTCTGAGCACAATGCTTGCAACTGTCATGATTATTTTCCTATACTTAGGGTGAACAGTGGGTCTTTTCTTTGATGTGATTCTTGGAGAAGGCCAAGTCTTTTGTTTTGATCTTGTAGGAACTATTTAGTTCTGCTTCATCCTTGTCTCTACTTACAAGTCTAACCTTGGACTATAAAAAATGTCCAGCTTCAATTAGAATGTCCTTGTTTTATTGGCTTTGAGGTGTAGTGAAGGTCATTGTGCAGACTTCTATTATGGCTGATTTGTTTAGCTCTGGTTAAGGGCTATGAGCTTGCTCAACCATGCTCGGTGCCCACTAACCAGCACAAGAGGGGTAAGACCATTATCTACTTGAGCATGCAAGGAGCTAGCTAGAACAGACACTTTTCTAGAAGGTATCAGAGGTGTTTGGTACGTATTATAATAAAGAAACTTCGGTTATGTAAACTTTTGTCATCTAGCACCCAGCCAGCCACTGGCCTTTCTACCTACTAGGCTTTCTCACACACATTATAACCACATAAACATGAGCACACATGTACATGCATGTACATAAACATGCACACACATGCCCTCTTCTTCCCCATCCCTAGCTCTGTCTTCTTCCTGGTCAAACACTAGTGAAGGGAAAAGTGAGCAAGATGGCAGGTGTTCTAGTGTTTTCTATCAAAACACAAAATTTTTGTCTGTGGACAGCCCCCACCCCTTCCCTTTTTTTTTCCCAGTCCTGGGGCTTGAACTCTGGGACTCGGTGCTGACCCTAAGTCTCTTTGTGCTCAAGGCTAGCACTCTACCACTGAAGCCAAAACATCTCTTCTGGCTTTTTCTGAGTAGTTTATTGGAGATAAGAGTCTCACAGACTTTTCTACCTGGTCTGGCTTTGAACTGTAATACTCAGATCTCAGCCTCCTGAGTAGTTAGAATTACAGGTATGAGCCATTGGCACCCAACAGCAACCCCTTTTTGATCAAGGATAATCAATGTACTATATTTCTTGTTTAGAAAATAGCTGGTCTCATTTAGCTTGATTATGTGCATTAGTGCAGCAAAAATGGTAACTGAGCAAACAACCTTTTTACATTTGTTTGGCTGAAACTTTCCCTACAGAGTATTAGGCTAAATATCGACAAGCCTCTCACGGCTGGGAAACCAAATCAGGAACTTGCCACCAGTGTGCCTGCAGTGCTTATAGATTTGGAGAAATCCTCTTCAAGTCTCTAACTACTCTAAGGTTCCTGAGCCTGCTAGAAATCCATCTGACACAGCATTCCGGTATAAAGTTGGGGATTCTTAATTTAATTTTGCATAGATCTAAAGTTGCAAGTTAGTAAAAATAAATTGAGAACTATTTTAGCCTGATATTGTAAAACATAGTTATTATTGAAAAGTCCAGTTGCAAATCTTTCATTCCACTCACATTAACTTAATATAGATGCTCTTAACAATTATGCTTGGATTTTTTCATAGAAACTCCATAAGACATTAAACAAAGTTAGTCAGCCCCTAATCTTCCTGTTAGCTATTATTATAGTACATGCATGTTAACAGTTTTTTAAATCACAAAAAATCTAAAAAAAAAAGACCTTAAGTACAAAATGTGTGCTTGTATTACATTTAATGTTGGTAACTCAGAAGGTGTAGCTCTTTTTTCTTAAACCAACAATATTAAACTAGTCTCATTTACCAATGTTTACCTAAATTACATGAACTTAGAAAATGGATTCCTTTCTGACAGCCTTAGGGATTTTTCCCCCAGTCCTGTGGCTTGAACTCAAGGCTTGGGTGCTGTTTTTCTCAAGGCTAGTGCTCTACAGCTTTAGCCACAACTTAACTTCCAGCTTTCTGTGTTTAATTGGAGATAAGAATCTCATGGATTTTCCTGCCAAGGCTGGCTTCAAACTCTGATCCTCAGATCTCAGATTCCTGAGTAGCTAGGATTACAGGTATGAGCCACCAGTGCCTGGCAAGAATATTTTTAAAGCATTTACAATGTCATGTTCTAAGATTTCCCAGGGATGCCAACATATATATATATATATATATATATATATATATATATATATATATATATGATTTTCTATGTATACATGCTTATGATGAAGCCTTAATTTATAAGTCAGGAACAGTAACAAATTAGCAATAATTAATAATAAAATAGAATAACTATAACATTATACTATAATAATGTATATAAATATGCTGATGGCTCATTCTCAAAATACCTGATAGTTACTACACTCATCTTGTGATAATAGAAGATGATACAATGCCTACGTGCTGGGATTGAGTGAGGTGGAACATAGGTCTAATGTCCCAATATTTGGCTACTGTTGACTTACATTGATCCCCAGGATACTATTCTGAGCATGTGATGAAATCTCATGCCTTTTCATCCTGTCATGCCTGGAATGTACATCTTTGCTTTGTCCAGAGTATCCAAGATTGCCCAGCTACCTGTCCATTAGTTACATCTTGCTTATCAGATCAACTGAGGCAGATCATAGCATATGTTTAACTGTTTAAGTAACTCTCAGCATCGTATGCAATTTAAAATAACTTTATTAGTTGTTGATTTCTGGGATTTTCTATTTAATATTTTTGGACTGTGTTTGACTATAGGTAACTTAAATTACAGAAAATAAAACCATGGGGACTAGTTATATTTAGGTGAATTTGATTAGTGTCTAGTGTCCTTTTAATAGGAAGGCTAGAGTTTGTTATCAATTTTCATGGAGGAGATTTTCAAGACCTTTCTTTCTTTCTTTCTATCTTTCTTTCTTTCTTACTTCCTTTCTTTCTTTTCCTAATATGTAGTTGTTAAAGTTAAGTATAGGAAGCCGAAGAGCTGGAGTGGAAAGAGAAAAATGATGGAGAATAAGATGGAGGAGGAAGGGATTTGAAGAACTGAAGGAGCTGAATGGGTGATAGAAAGTGGTGAAAGAAGGAAGAGGAACAAAAGTATAATGAGAGAGGTCATAAAGAGCCGGTCTGGGGAAGCCATTGAACTTCCAGACTACCCTTAATCCTATCATACCAACAAGAAATGGACAGAATTACCACCATAAGAGTTGTGGAGTTGGGCTGGGAAGGTGGCTCAGTGGTAGAGTGCTTGCCTTGCATGCATGAAGCCCTGGTTTCGATTCCTCAGCACCACATAAGCAGAAAAAAAAAAAAAAGTGGCGCTGTGGCTCAAGTGGTAGAGCCCTAGCTTGAGTTAAAGAGCTGAGGGACAGCGCCAAGGCCTAGAGTTCAGGCCCCATGACTGGACACCCCCCCCCCCCAAAAAAAAAGAGTTGTGGAGTGAATTGTCTTTATCAGGATTCTAAAGGTGTGTGTAGGCAGGGAGTTCAATCAACTAAAATACTTCCATGTTCTTATCTTTTGATACCTCACAAATATACAGGCCTAGAACTCAAATCAACCTGTTTGCCTGGAGCTGTAACCCACCTTCTAGAGTATAGTCCTCACAAAAGAACCAGGAATTTTCTGCTCTGAAGTCAGGAAATAAATCACAAGGAGACTTCCATCCAGGAAAAAGTCCATCACCACTCCCAAGGTAAACTTGGGGAAGTCACCTCTCTGCCCTTCCGTGCATTTTCTCCCTTTATATGGGAGCTATAATTCCTGTTCTCCAGGTCCTTCAGGGTGGGGATCAATTAGATGAGAGGGTACTGAAGATGGGCAAGTGGTTTACCTAAGGAAGGGCTAAGACAAATGATCGCTCACACCCACCTGAGTTTGCCATAGGTGCTCATTTGTTTACGGTTGTTTCCCCTACAAGAAGGTCAACTCTATAAAGGCAAAGACCATCTCTGTCTCCTCACTGCCTTGCAGCCAAAGTCTGGGGTATGTGGGGAGGGGAGAGAAAAAAGGGGAGGAGATAAAAAGATTGGAGAGGAAAGGCGGAAAACCTGAGCGGGAGGGTCTCCCCTTGCTGGGTGTCCCCTTTCTTATCCCACTTTGGTGGCCACTGTCCTACCCTGGCCAAGTTCTGACCCAGCTTACTTTTGCCCTGGGTTGCCAGCCTGCTCCCGTGGTGACAAGTCCAGCTCCACCCAGCCAGATTTAGCTGAAGCTGAAGCTCACCACTCTTCCCTCCTCCTCCTGTGGGTGCTCACAGTCTAAAAGGAGGGTGAGTTGCTGGCAGCCAGCACCTTCAGCCTGTGCATAGAAAACTGGGACCCTTCTCCCCCTCCTGCTTACTGTGCAGCCAGCAGACTCAGAGCTATTCCCTATGCCCCAGCCCACCTGGGCTCTTGCCCCCACTTCCTCCAGAATGAACACCCCAGCACTCTCGATGCTTAGTCAGCACCTCCCCCTCAGAGGCCTCAGACAAGCACCGGCTGGTCCCCAGTATACTTGAGAAGTGGGAGGCAGGCTCTGCAGATATCCGGTCCTCCCTTCTGAGGCACAGCACCTCACCCTTGCCCTCTAGTTTCCACAGGCCAGGGCAGCCAAAGGCCAGCGGGGCCCCGGACTCTGCTTCTCTGAAGAAATGGAAGTTTTGTTTTGTTTTGCGTCTTGTGGTGGTGGTTTTTTTTTTTCTTCTTTTTTCCTTTTGTACAGTATTAGGCTGGGCTTAATATTCTCCCAGGCTTTTTACTTTCATGTTCAGACCACTGTCTTCCTACCCTGACCTCCTAAGTAGCTAGGATCACAGGCATAGGCCACCACAAGAAGTGGAGAAACGAGGGATTTTGACAGTTAAAGCCTCTGGAGAAACTTGAGGGATTTTGACAGTTAAAGCCTCTGTCAAATATCACTTCATCTGGTATGTTGAGATTGTGGGAGACACTCTATCCATGAATTTTTTTCTGATATAAACAAATTTCATATATTTTTATAAGAGAATATGAATCTCTCTAGAGTTTCTCATTATTGATTTCAAAGGGCTCCATTATGTCACTCACCTTTTAATGTGGATCCCAATTTCTTGGTATGTACTGATCTATAGATCTTTTCTGTATTTCCTCTAAAAGGCTCTTATGAAAGCCAAGTGAGCCTGTACCTTCAGATTTAGAACTGGTGGTATGGCTCAGTGGTAGATGGTTGCTTAGCATGCACAAAGCACAGTGTTCAAACCCCAGCATACCAAAGTCAAGTCCATATTGGGTGGTGATGTCTACAGTGGGCCAGGGGCAGTATTAAGACTATGGAGTATCATCAAGCCCTGTATCATGGCTGTGAGAACACTTCAGTCTTCTCAAGAAGACTTGGTAGGCAAACAGAAGCAAAGCTCTCTTGGAGCATACTAGCCAGGATTCTCTTTCTCTTCTTGTTTATCATTGGGTTTTGAATGTTCTCAGAGATGAGAGCCAGCCTGATTGTGGAGCATCAGTGCTGGAAGGGCTTTTTACTCATGTTTCCATGGTCCCCATCTCATCCTCTGATGAGGCCAAGGCTCTAGGAAGGTACAGGATATCCCCAAGGGCACAGAGCCCACCAGTGCCAAAGCCTTGAGTAGGTCCAGTCCAGTCCTTGTGCTTCTCAGGTCTCTTGGTCTTCCTTTGTCAATCAGTATCTGACCTTACCTATGGGCCTAGGGCCTGTCACCTACCAGGCATGACACAGTGAAAAAGACACACTAGGTCCTTACTCTCAGGCAACCTCTAACCTAGAGGGAAAGGGTAGTCCAAAACTGAAATAAACAGAAACATGCAGTAAAGTGAAGTATGTATTCACAAAAGTGCTTCGATCAAGGACCTGAAACAAACAAGGGGAAGGAGAGGCCTCCCCAAGGAGGTAACATTTCCCAGACCCCAGCAGGGGGAGAGCATTTCAGGTCAAGGAATCAAAGCCAAGGGAGGTCTATAGCAAAAAGGGAAGGGAATGCCATGTCCTGGATCTGCCTGTACCAGAAGTATGGGACAGGAAGACAGTTTGGAGAGAAGCAAGGATTTTGCAGTGCCTCATGGGCCCTGGTAAACAGTCCAGAGAATATTGTAAGTGTCCTGTGACATGAGCAGATGCACCCTTCCTCTCCTACCCAGCACTAGGGATTAATCACAAGGTCTCATCCATTGTGGCAAGTACTCTCCCACTGAATCATACGCCCAGCAGTGGTATGGCACTGAGCTAAGGAGCAGGACAGGAGCAGGTCAGGAAGATAGGCTAAAGGTCCCTGCAGAGTTAAGGTGAGATAGGATTGGGAGATGGCCTCAGATATGCTGGCAGAAGTGGCAAGAAGAGAGCAGATTCATGCCACATTGTGTAAAGACACTTACTAGTGAGGGCTTGGCTAGGAGTAGGGTGGAGATCAACTAGGAGAAGGAAGCAGCAAAAGTGGTTCTCACTTCTGGCCTGAGTGACACTTGCTCCCCAGTACCAAGAGCACTCTGTAGGAAGACTTATTCCAGTACTGTATCCATGTCTCAGCCTCCTCCTGGCTGACAATGTCCTTTGGAGTCAGCGAGAGCCAATACTTTCCTGTTTATCAGGTGGGGAAACTGAGGCACACATGGGTTAAAGTGAAGCTCCTTAGAGAACTAACTATATAAACTAGATAAAGAGTCAGGGGGCTGAGAATGTGGCTTAGTGGTAAAGCGCTTGCCTAGCATGCATGAAGCCCTGGGTTCAATTCCTCAGCACCACATAAAAAGCCAGAAAAGCCAGAAGAAGTGCTGTGGCTCAAGTGATAGAGTGCTAGCCTTGAGCAAAAGAAGGTCAGGGACAGTGTTCAGGCCCTGAGTTCAAAGCCCCAGGACTGGCAAAAAAAAAAAAAAAAAAAGAAAGAAAGAAAGAAAGAAAAAAAAGAAAAAGAACCAGGACTTGAATCCCAAAGCAGCCTTTGGACAACAGAGCCATGAAAACCAAGATGAAGCATAGTGAGACCTTGAACAAGTTATAAGACCTCTCCAAGCCCATTTCCTCATAGCAAGATGGGGAAGTAATAGACTGTGCCTCATGTGGTATTGCCTGAGTATTCTCAGCCCTTACTCAATATTGCTATTGCTAGTTCCAGGAATACTGTTCAGGTTGAGCCCAGATCTTTGTAAATGCTCAGAAGACCTGGTGTCTATGCTTGCCCTGTGCACAAAAGGTGTCTGTGTGCCCACATCACAGCAACAACCAGGCCCTGCCCCAGTTTCAGTAGCATCTTTGCTCTTGGTACTTCTCATAGCCTCCTGAGCCATGCCTGTGGGCTGAAATAGTGCTTTCTCCTCTAGGAACATGGAGGAGGTGGGTTTGAGGCCAGGAAGCCTTGAATCCAGCCTATTTCCAACTGCTCTAGCTGACCCAGGAAGGTGGGACAGAAGCCAGGGGTGGGGGCAGAGCTAGGGCAGGATGGGAGGGAGAGCAGAGGAACAGGGTGAGTAAGAGGGAGGGGACAAAGGAGGCTCTGGAAAGAGCCAGCCCTTAAGTAAAGGCACAATCATAGTTCTACAGTCTGGCCTGTCCAGGGCTCCTGTGGTGGGTGGTTTGGGGGAGCCTCCCTATATTCCTCTCCCTAACTCACCCCTCTGAGATGTCTCCTTTATTTGCCTGTTCCCAGGAGGCAATTGGCACCCAGTGCGGCAGGAGAGGCAGTTGGGCGGGGCTCCTCATTTTTTGCCCAGAGCTATTCCAAAGGGAGTGTCTCAGCAGGGTACACAGTGATTAAGGGGGAGGGAGGAGCGACATTCACTGTCCACTGCAGGACCCAGCGGGTAGGCTGGACAGCGGCCAGCTCTCCCCCAGGCTCTTGGCTGGCTGCAATACCATTGGCCCTGGCACCGCCCACTAGCCTACCCAGAGGCTCCTTCCAGAACAACGCTTCCAGGAGGGGCCCTGGGGCAGGCTGGACTGGTGCCTTCCCTCTCCTACCTCTCCCTCTAGTGGCCCTCCCCCAACTTAAGCTGGCTTTGAAAAGCTGTTCCAGTCCTCCCTTCAAAGCAGCCCTGCCCCACACCAAACATCCATAAACTAGTTCTACCCCCACCCTCATAGACCCTTGCCTAATGTTTTACCCAGTGAGAGGACATGCTGCTAACTTGTCCTATGCCTCTACCCCTTGTCTTCACTCCTGCCACTGACAATCTCTTTTGTTTATAGCAGCACAAACTTCCAGCTGCTTGGTCCACTTCCACCTGGGGCCCTGTTCACATAACATGCTTCCTATGCAATTGGACCCCCTGGCCATTCTGTAGAAGTCACACCCTATTCCTTCGTGGACAGCACTGTATGCCCTTTGCCCACACTTCACCCCCTGTGCCTTATCTGCCCTGCAGATGATTGGTTCCGTCCCAGGGAGGTTCCTGCTGCTCCTACTCACCTGTGGGCCCTTGAAGCAAACCCCTTGTGGGTGCACAGCAAACATATTACCTTCCCAGTTCTGGGAGTGGAGCGTGGAGTCACTCAGGATTGGATATTTAATTAGTGACTTTGTAGACAAAGGGATTTGATTTTTCATTCTTTGGCTTGGGTGTTCCAGGAATATGTGGGTTTCGATAAATTTTAAAAATAAACGGAGTCATTCAATCTTGGAGGCTGCCCACCTGCTCTGATGAAGTCCCCCCTCACCTCACTCTCCTTATCACCCTGCCCCTGATCTAGTGTTCCCTGCCCTCTGTTTTCCCAAAACCAGAGCCTTTCTCCCCTCACGTTTTCCTTCTCCCCTCCTACCATGACACAAAGAGCTTCTTTCCCCTCCTCCCCCCCACCCATGGGTTTTGACAGTTTTAGGGAACCACAGAGTGACCCTTCCTGCAATGATTTTTGCCTGCCTTCTTGGGGTGTGCTTTCCTGGGGTGCCCCATCCACAGGGTGACCCCAAGAAGACATGGATCATTAATGCTGGGATATCAGGCAGGGCTACCTGCTGGAAGGGTTTCTTTAGGGGGAATGTTCTAGGGGCTCTGAAGATCACAGCCTCATGCCTGGCTCTTTCTAGGCCCTTGTGGCTTTGGTATCTACTTTGTCTTCGGGATGCTCTAAGTTTGTGGTAGAGTGGCAGGGCCATGGCAAAGCAACTCAGACTCTGATGTGATGTGGACATACTAGGGCAGCTGGTCAACAGGAAGGAATCCTTCCCCTGGCTCCTCCCCCCTCTCTGAGAACAGCCAGCTGTTCTGGAATTAATGGCAGTTTTCCCCAGGTGATCAGACAATTCCAAGGGAAAGAAGCCTGACAGAGCCAGCTGGCTGGAGCATCCCCACTGGTGGTTTTCAAATAGGGCATGGTGTGTGCTTTGAGGGATAGGTTGGGAAAGCCACCCCAGATGTGACGATTGGCATCTCTGGCTGACATTTGAGTCATCATTTGTGTGTGATGTGTGCGTTTGCTCACTGGTGGGAGAGGTGGCAGCGAAGCCCTCTTCTCAGTTCTCGTGTGCTTGCTGGACCACCACTGTTCACAGAAGCTCCTGTTGTGTGCTTAGCACCTCCGCGTCCTTCTTTTTGCTGTTTGAATGATTGCTGTGCAGTGTTTGATTTGGTTAAGTTACAATCACGACCCTTTAAGGAGAAAACATATAATTCTAGTAATTTTATGGGGCTCAGGTTTCAGGCAAATGGAAACAAAATTGCCTTTAAAAATACCATATAGACACCCAGATTTGAATAAAGCGATAATAATAATAATAATAATAATAATAATAATAATAATAATAATAATAATAATAATAATAATAATAAAGGCTTCCCTTGCCTTGAGATAAGTGAAATATGACGGGAGGGGGAGGTACAGAGAGACCTAGGAGAAAAGAGAGGCGAAGAAAAGCTCCCGCCGCCCTTGCTTTCATTTCTGCTTTACCTTCTCCAAAGCGCTGGGTTTCCGTGTCATAAAGTGAAGCCGATCGCCACACTTGGTGAGATGGTCCTGGTCCCGCGCGCTTCCAGTACAGGTGGACGGAAAGGGGGCTGCCTGCCAAATACTTCTGGTTGGAGGGAGGGGTGAGTGCTCGCTCCAAACCACTCCTGGAATGGCTTGACTCGCCCGGCGCGAATCAATGACACCCTCTCGCCGGCTGCCGCAGGCTCCTGGAGCTGCGCTGCCGCGTGGATCCCCGGATCCGGACCCTGGTGGCTGGCGGCGCTTGGGGACACAGCCCCGGACAGTAGCGTGGCGTCCCGAGGTGGCCAGGTGGGTTTGCGACAGCGGCGGCGGCGGCTTGGACTGAGAGCGGGGGTGACCATCAGAGACACTCTGGGGAGTCCCAGCCGTGCTGTGTAGGGGGAGACGGTGGGAAGGAAGCCTATCAGGGCCTCCGGGGTAGCGCCGCGGGCGCCCAGCAGCGGCCCCCACCCCTGGGCACCGCGGGCACTCCCGATCCTCGCCACGGGGACCCCCCGTGGCCATGGTGGCGCCCCAGGACGGCTCAGGTTAAGGCTCCAACCCTCCAGCCTCTCTGGAGAGCGTGTTGGGGAGCGGGGCGCGAGCGCCCCTGCGGAGCCCAAGAGAGGACCTGGAACTAGGGGGCGATACCTGTGCCTTTCCGGGTACCGTGGACCCTTGCCCGCCCTCAGGCTCTTTTTTTTTGAGCTAGGACTAGAAGAGGACTCTGAAAGGCAGTTGTGGATGTTACTTGGTTAGTTTAAATTTCTCCCTTCACCACCCCTACCCAAATAAAATCCTTGGTCCTTCTGAGTGTCAGATGGAAAACTTGGGGCAAAACCAATGCCATGGCAACTTGGCAGAAGTCTCTGGTTCTGAGGCCTTGGCAGAAATTAAAGAGAAATTGGCCCAAGTCACTAGGCGGGCTAGGGAGTTCAGTGCCTTTCGTATCCCCCAAGCTCACATCAAATCGCGGGCTGAAAGGTAGGTAGGAGACACCCCAGCTCCCCACCCCAGATAGGTAGACGTGAAAAACTGGAACTCCGAGATCTAGTCAAACCCTGGGTCCCGCAGGTTCGAGGCGACCTGGCAAGGGGAGCTCAGGGGGACTGGCCCCATGTGCGCGCACCCCCGTGGGCAGTCAGGAGCATCGCCCTTGGGCGGCTACCAGCGGGCCCGGTGGCAGTGGCTGGCCTGGGAAAGACTCTGGAAAGAGCTGCCTCCCCCACTTCCATCCTCCGCGTGGACCGTGAGTGTTGGGTGTTCATCTTGGTGCCCCCCGTGGTGAGGGTTCTCTGGGTGTTCCGTTCTGATGCTAGTTTCTGCTGTCCAGGCTGTACCCGGGGCTGATGGAAAGTGGGCAGGGAGCATATCTTTTGTTTAGTACCCCATACCTGGCTCTGAAGCAGTTCTGTGGTGGATAGGTGGAAGACCATTTC
The DNA here is from genome assembly GCF_024711535.1 of Dipodomys merriami. Lineage (NCBI taxonomy): Eukaryota > Metazoa > Chordata > Mammalia > Rodentia > Heteromyidae > Dipodomys > Dipodomys merriami. The sequence goes on from NW_027203381.1 coordinate 19,425,744, forward strand.
CCATCTCTTAAAATGCAGAATTTTGGAAATGTGAAGGAAGTGATTGGAACAATTAGGCAGTTTTCTCTAGTTCAGCTAGGAAGGAGGCTTTGGGAAGAGAGAGGAATGCTAGGGGAGGGGGTGGTAAAGGGGATTTGAGGTGTGTGTGTGGGGGGGGAACCTGCCAAGTTCAAATTTCAGCTCTACTTCCCCCTCTGGCCTTTACAAGGCCTCTACTCTCCAGCCTTAGAAAGACCTCAGACACCCCCTCTGGGTGAACTCTAGAAAGGGACAACAGCCTGGGTACTGCCACCATGTCCCTTTAAAGCCTATTGTGAGCTGAATGGGAAAAGAAAGTCACTCTCTCAAAAAAATTGTGCCTGACTGGGTAGATGGTGAGTATGGTACTCCATGTGGTGTTTGGTATATTGCTCTGTGTGTGTGTGTGTGTGTGTGTGTGTGTGTGTGTGTGTGTGTGTGTGTGTGTGTGTGTGTGTGTGTGTGTGTACATGTGTGTACTGAAGCTTGAACTCGGGGGCCCGGGACACTGTCCCTTGGGGTTTTTTGTTTGTTTTTTTGTGCTGGTTCTGGGGCTTGAACTCAGGGTCCAAGCACTGTCCCAGAGATTTTTTTTTTCTCAATGCTAGTACTCTGCCAGTTGAGCCATAGATTTACTTCTGGCCTTTCTGGTAGTTAATTGGAGATAAGAGTCTCTTACATGGGTTTTCCTGCCTGGGCTGGATTTGAACTGTGTTCTTCACTTCTCAACCTTCTGAGCATCTAGGATTATAGACATGAGCCATCAGCACCTGGCTGGTACTGCTTTCTAAGCTATCCCAAATCACCACCCTTAAGAGCCGCCACCACCATCCTCATCTATCTCATTTTACAACTGAGGACAAGGTGAACTTCCCCAGATAGCAGCGTAGGCAGCACAGTATCCCTGGGTCCCTTGCACAAAATATTGAGGCAGCTGTGCCGTCCAGGTCCTGTGGTTCACATCTGGATGACAGGACCTGATAAAACTAGATCTTACGAAGCCCCTTCTGTATGCTGCTGGCAGATACACACTCCAACCCTCTAGAGAATCCAGAATCCATAGATGAGCTTTGCATGTCCATCAGTAAAACCAAGAGACCAAGGAGGAGATGCCTCCACAGTGCTGGGAAGGCCATATTGGGATCTGAAAAGGGGCTCTTGATGGCCAGAGTATCTGAGAAAGGCCTCAAAAAGGCAGTGATGTAGAGAGCCAGGGATGCAGCTCAATGACAGAACATGTGCCCAGAGCCCTGGGTTCAATCTCTAGCACCCTGTGAGTGTACATATACACATATGAGGCTAAAAGGGAGGTGATATGGGAACAGAGACTTGAAGTAGGAAGATCTAGAGAGCAAAGCCTGGAGACTGCAAAGCACGGGGCTTGCTCTGCTAAGTGAGTGCTAAGAGATAAAGCTGGGAAGGCATGGCACAACCTGACGTGCTTTATGCTTTTCTTCAAATTCGCCATTGGTTATGGATGATTAGCTCCACTTTGCAGTTGAGGAAACTGAGGATCAAAGGTTAAGAAAGAGCTGTCCAGGAGGCAGAATTCAAAGCTACTTATTACATTCTACATCTTTTGGATCTTCCATCATATTAGTGGAGAAGGGAGTCACCCTGTTACATACTATTTTGTGTGATATTAAGATCCCAAGTGTTACACATAGAATTAACTATTAGCCCAGATTTCTTTCATTTTAATCAATCTATCAGTAGTTATTCAACAACTATTATATTGGGTATTAGTGTTTCCAGGTACCATGTTAACTACTGGGTATTGGATAGTAAGTGAAATCAGCTGGCCCCCAGCCTCTATGAATGAGGGTAGGAACAGAAATACACAGCCCTCATTGGGACTGAGTGCATGAAGTGAGGCTTCGCATGGGAAGGTATCATAGAAACATTGCTATAAAAACAGCAGTAGGAAGCCTAGGTGAAAATGAGAAAAGGAAGGGGCAGAGAAGTTGGAATGATAGTTGTTCTCATGTCAGTCTCTAGGACTTGTTCCAGGCTTAAGGGAACGATGTGGATTACACATAATCAGCTTGTTCCCCAAGTGCCCAGGAAGCTCTCTGAGCCCCTGCCAATCAGATGACTGCTTTAGGGTTCACAGTCATGTGTTCCCAAATGAGCCTGTACTTGGACACATCCTAGCTGGAGATGACAAGAGGCTGAGAGTAAATGGCTCCAGCAAAACCAGGATTGGAACAGAAGTCTCTTGACTGTGGTTCTTATAGCAGCTTTCCCTGGCTAGCCAAGACCATTTCAGGGCTCAGAAGAGAGCAAAGACCCCCTTTCTCCACTGTGTCTGCATTTACAGTACCATTCCCTGAGGCTCTGATCCTTCTCTGTTTTAGCTAACCATTTAGCTCTCTCTTAATAGAGTGGTGTTGGATGGATATTTGAGACAAAGCAGCCATAAATATTCTGGGATATCTGGCCTGTTAACTCTCCTTCCATCTTGTACGGTGTAGTTAGTATAAAATAGCTACCTCTAATATTAACTGTCACTTTAAGGATGGTGAATTGATACCTCTGTCTCAAAGCACTTGCCCATCCAGGTGATACTCTGAGAGCTTCCTTCACCACAGCTGACAGCACTGTCCAGAAACATGTTTCCTCTTCTTTCTTCTTCCTTAAAAACAGAGAAGGCAAGGAAGAAAAACCCTCCTAGGTCACAATGCATTTGATCTTTCACATAGCATGCCAGAATAAGACATTTTTCTTCGAATACTGAGATGACCAGCTTGATGAAGGTAGCAAATGAGTGCTGCACTGGCTGTCTACAGTGTTTACAGCAATTACACAGGTGTATAATTGCACAGGGATGTTTGTTTGCTCAGTCAGTGTGTAGCCCTACAGGTTGGGCCAGGGAGAGGGCTGTTCAGTTTGTTTTCCTTTGGCTGGGAACTGCAGAAATGAATAGAGGGAGGGGAATCAGGTTGAGAGATTGTTGCCAAGAGCAATTTGGAGTCTCCTTCATATTAGTCAGAGATCATGTTTTTCCTTTCTGAAGCTGCATGCCTTGTAGCAACTTCTACAAATGGCTTTTATTTATTTATTTTTTTGTGGTGTGTGTATGTGTGAGTGTTCACACACACTTTTTAGTTTTTGTTTTGAATTTTAACTTGCTAGACTTCTCATGACTAAGCAAAAATAATTAGCTTAGGAAATGGGGGTGATGAAATGGGCCCCTGATATAATACATTTTACATGTCATTGCTTAATGAATTTGAATACTGATCAACCCTGAGGTATTGTGATGGGATGCAATGAATAATTCCTTTGAAGGGAAAGTTTATTGGATGACATTGAAAACTGAAGCATAATTTCACTTTCCCTCTATATAGCTTGATCCTGTGTTTACACAAAGAGGAATACTTGCTCTCTTCTGTTGCATTTGCTTTTGCTCTGTTTGGAAGTTCCCTCTACTTGGGCCTGACTTGAAAGGAATCTACTCCAATAGGCCTCTTTCTAGCTCACTCTCACCATGCACCTCCCTCCACCATTACAAGAGGCATGCAGGCTCAGGGAGCCCAGAACAGAGAATGTTGCCTGGCCCTAGCCAGCCTCTTCTAGGACAGGAACCCTGGTGCAGGCTGTAATCTACCAGTCAATAAGTAAGTCTATCTACTGAACAAATTGAATGAACCAACTTCAAGACCCCAGACTTGAAAAATCACCTAATAAGACAGTGTATAAATCTCTATTGGTTTTTTTCAGATTAGATACAAACCAGATGCAGATATACACATGACCTGAATGATATCATATAATTGGACGTGGCCTTCAGGAAAATCTGTGCTGCCTGCACACATGTATGTACACATGCATGCAGGGCTCTTGCCTGGTTTTATCTATGGATTCTGGCTGACTATTCTATTGAGTTATTTCTGCAGATAAGACTGGCCCACTGGTCTTCATGGAGCTACTGAGAAAGGCCACTGGAGAGGGGACCCTGTCTCTGTTAACACCTGCCTTTCTTAAGCCCTACAAAAGGCTATGAGAGGTTACCCCTAGAGGCAGAACTGAAATAACCAAAAAGTTTCATACTGATGATTGTTTTGTTTTTGATTTTCAATAACTACTTTATCGTGATGTAATTCAGTGTATCCATTTAAAGTATATAGTAGCTATAGAATATTACCAGGGTTATTAAACAGTCATTGCAGTCAAGTTTAGATAATTTCATCACACTAAAAAGAAGCCCTATACCCATTAGCAGTCACTGACCAGTGTACCCCATCCTCTAGTTCTAGGTCAGCAGTAATTTATACTCTGGCCATTTAGACGAAAGAATGTGTGGATGTGGCATACAGATGGAATGATATAGGCCTTTTGTGATGGACTTTCAATTAGCACAGTGCTTTCAAGAGAGATCTGTTTTGTAGCAGGTACCAGTACTCCATTTCTTTTTATCCTTGGATGGATATGCCATACTTCATTTGTCCAATCTCTAGGAGATGATTATCTGGGTCATTTCCACATTCTTGCAAATAATGCTGCTATGAATATCCATGTGTATGTTATTCATCGTTCATGTACATTGTACATCATTGGCATTGGGTTCATTTCTCTTGGATATATATCCAGGTTACATGTGGTTCTGTTTTTAACCTGTAGGGGAATTACTAGACTGTTTTCACAGGGCCTGCATCAGCAATATGTGAGTGCCCCAGCTTCTCCATATTTTTTATTAATAGCTATCTAATATTTTTGGTGTTTGGTTTGTGGAGACAAAGTCTCACTATGTAGACCAAATGCCCCAAATTTGTAATCTTTCAACCTCTGCCTCTCTAAGTGTTGAGTTCCTAAACTGTGCCACCACACTGGCAGCCATCTATTTCTAAGGAAGAAGTCAGTGTCCAGGAAGTACTCTGGAGTTAACTCAGTCCTGTATTCCACAGTTGTCATGTGAGTCAGTGGAAGCCTGGAGCATCCCCAGTGCTCGCCAATGTCCATGTCTCCTCCTACCTCCATATTGACTTTTTCCTCTATAAACATTGCTTTGAGTGGTTGGATGCTCAATTCCCCACTGTGTCACAGATCTGCAATGAAATTATTTGAATCCATTGTTCTGGGGCCAATTGGGATGACACTCTCAAAAAAAAGGTAACTTTGAATTAATTAGCATGGAGGAATTCACCTTGTTTGAAAACTTTCAAAGATTACAGAAATTTGTCTTTCCTCTGAACATGATTATTATCCATTCTGTGGCAGTAAAGCAAACTTCAGCACTAGAAGGGAAGTCCAGCAACTTCTTTGGAGTCATTGGGACAGAATTTGGCCATTATAATCCATGAGCCTCCTGGGCCAGGTTCTGCTAGCCATGAACTCTTAGTGCTTAGTATAGCAGTTCCCAAGCCTGACCACACATTGTCAGCACCTGTGAAGCCTTTTAAAAGATGACGGGTGCCCAGGCCCTGTCTGAGAAGGGCTGATGTAGAATGGAAGTAAGTAGAAGGGCTGAAGTAGAAGTGAGGAACTGTAGAGCTGGTCATGATGAAGTATGAGAACACTGATCCCATCTGTGCCTCAGTTTCCTCACTCCAAACAAGGAGAAGCTGGTATTTTCCCAAAGAGTTTTACACAACTGTTTCAAGCTGATCAGTTTTTAATGGGCCTGTCATTGCATGAAAATTAATTTGTAAAGAAGTGTTTTGTTGTTAAAACAGCTATAGAGAGCCCTTGGCTAATTGGCTTCTGGGGTTCCACTTGAAAGATCTGAGAATCACTTCTTCACAGGACAATTGTCCCAATTGCCTGGAGGAGGATTTTATAGGAGTCATACAAATGGCTCTTAGGTGATAAGAGTCATGCTTTTTGAGGACAGAGACTAGGTCATCTACTAGTGCTGCTCTGGCTGGCTGTATGGCCAACTGTGATGGGATAGAATTTGACTTGGGACCATTCTCTTCTCTCTACCCCTGTGATATCCTGTCCACTTCCTTTGAAGCCTTTATAACTTTTCCTGTAGCCTTCTATGTTTTACAGTAGTCCAGAGTTTCATTCCAGTACTCGTTCATGTATTCATTCAGCATTTCCTGAGTTCCTCCTATAGATAAAAAATGGGCTAAAACTCTAGTCCTGTCCTCAAATAATGTTTTAGCACATTTTAAGCAGAGTAGCAGCTCAAGGCTAATTCCCAGAGGTGCAATCTTCAGGGCTCCTTGCTTTGATTGAAGGAAAGTCATGAAGACACTTGAATTCATGGGATATATGGAAGAAAATCGGTCTCAAACTCTGTGTCTGCAAAGCTTGGTCTGCTCCCCACCTTTCCCACAAGGTCTCAGCCCTATTCAGGATACTTAGATAGTGCTTCTGTCATTCTGGTCTTAGCCAGGGACTTGCCCTCCTCCTCAACTCCCACCTGCTAGGAGAAGGCTTGTGGAGGAGGGGCAGGGAGGGCCAGTTTATTCAGAGATCTGAGCTCCATGCTCCAGCCCTTGGCTCTCACCCCATAACCCTGACTGGACAATTCACAGGACAGCTGTGTGCTGAGGACTGAAATAATCAGTGTTTATTAAAGCTGTTGGAGGGAGGGCCAGTGGGGGAGGAGGGAAGTAAGGGTCGCATTTCTGCCTTCCAACAAGAGAGAGGCCAGGTGAGGAAACTTGAGGCCAGCTTCCATGCCCCATGCCCAGAGCCCTCTCCCTCCCTTCCTAGGGAATGACACACAGGGAAGGACATTAGAGCCTGCTTTGGCGGTGTTCTGAGAGTTTTTTTTAATGAGGGAAGAACCTTGAAGGTTCATTTGAATAGGGATTAATGTCTCTGTGGCCTGGACCTGTAGAGAAGGAGAAATTCGAGAAGAGTAGAAGTTGCAATAAAAGGAAACAGGCTTGATCTGCTTCCAACTGATCAGAAGGTCTTCCAGTTGGCAGCTTTGAAAGGAACATGTTTGGGGTAGTTTTCTGTGTGTGTGTACACATGCACGCGCACACGTGCGTGCATGTGTATGTGTGTGTATCCTTGGTGAATGCCTATACCTTGGGTCTCTAACCAGTAGAGTGAGATACTTGGAAGTTACAAAGCTACCCTGAGTCTTTGGTTTCTAGTTTGTTTTGTTGTTACTTGTTTGCTTTCTTACTTTGGGTTTTATGGGTCTGAAATTTTATTGGAAGTTATAAAGCCACCTTGAGTGATTTTGTTGTTTGCTTGCTTGCTTTTGGTTTTATCATTTGGGGGGAGTTTTGAGGCAGGGTTTTCTAGGTCTTGTGTACCACCACACACAGCTCTTGGCCCCTAGTTTTATTACTCATCTTTAGTACCTTTGTGGAAGATAGAAGCATACATTACAGAAAACCTTTTCTCCCACTTTTCCTTCACTCCACTGGGGCCTGCCTACCTCAGTAGCATTTTATTCCATAGTCACCCCTCTCTTAACACCTCTTCCAAACTCTCCTTCATCCTTTTGTTCTGAGGAGCCAACTTAGTTCTAGGAAAAAGTCAACTCTTCAAATTGGTGGCAGATGGAAGGCACTGATGAGCATGGTGGGGAAAGTCAGGTATAGCTGAAAGGACAGAAAAGTAGCCACCCATCAAAGTGATTCTGTCCCCCCCAAGGCAGTGGGCTTCCAGGTAGCACTGGGTGTGACCCTCAGCAGTTTAAGACAAAAGTTGCTTGGCAGCTACTCTGGATGACTCAGGCCTTGGGAGGGGGCCCTGGGCAGGGCTGGGCCTCATCTGGCAGGCCCTGGTGGACCTGCAGCTGTGAAGTTCTCCAATCTGCTGCTTCACTGGGCTCTTCCCCTGCATCTGCTCCCTGCCTAGATGAACAGTTTCCCACCCCATACACTCCTCTTTTCTCCTGCTCCCGTGGTGCACCCTCTGAGTGAACTTGGCCTCCAGCTCTTGGAAGCTTTTCCAACAACACGAGAAGCTCTGCAGACATAGGCAAAGGAGAGGGGCTGAGCAGCGGCCAGCCCAGGGTACATGCTGAGATGGGAGGCTTGGGAAGGCCTCGCTTGGGAGGAGATGAGAGGAGGACAGAGGGTAAGAGGAGAAATGCTGGTCCAAATTGCTTTTTCCATAGCCAGGAGAGCCATCACAGATGTGACTGACAAGGAGAGAGTAACCTCTACTGTGCCCAGGCCCCTACTGGCCCAGCGGGACATGTATTCAGGTCTCAGTTCTTCCTTCTCAAGGCCATCATCTGTCTAGTCAGGTAAGACCTGAATGTGAAAAGGAAGCAATAATCTATAAAGTCAGCATCCCTCAGCTGAGTGGTCCAGGAAGGAGTGCTGGTCAGTCAGTATAGCCAATGAGGTGTGGACTGAGGGACATGGGAAGTCTCAGACAGGTGCTTTGAGTTAGGACCAGTCATAACCGTGGCCACATGGCACAGGCTCTGTAATCAGACTGTAGTTCCTGTCTTGGCTCTCTGATTTACAAAGTTATGTGATTTTGGTCCATTACTTAACCTCTCTGCACTGAGGTTTCCCCCATTTGCAGCAAGATGAGAGTAAGGCTACATACGGTTAAGAGAACTTATCATTGTAAGGTGTGGCGCATGCTCTGCATGAGGAGACCATCCCCATGGGGACAGGCCCTAATTTGCACCGTGGACTTCCTGCACTACTCTTCCTGAAGCTTCAGGACTCTTTCCCCTCCTCTTCCTCTACTCCTTCCTGTCTTATCTCTTTCTTTCTTCCTTGCTCTCTCCCTTCTTCCCTGTCTCTAAGGCTAAGGTGTTGTTTAGACCTGAGTCCCTCAGGAGGTAGAAGTCCCCTCTTCCCACATGCCCACTCATGGGCAGCTTCATAAATCCACAGACTCAATGGGGATCTCTGTCTTTCCCCCTTTATCATATCACACATCCTTCAGAGGGGTCCATGAGACATAGAGTGATGGAAGTATCCTGGTCATGATAGTCAATTCCAAGGTATTTCCAGGTATTATAAAGCTGGATGTCCCCTGGAACTGGAAGAACTTGAAATGTGGGGAATAGGAATAAACTGATTTGGGGAAACAAAAGGAATCTTAATTTTTCAGTGGCTTTCAGGTTATTTAGTTCAGGAAGCACTGGGTCACACTGTCCAGGGCTAGACTACAAGTCCTTTGTTAATGTGGTCAGAGGGAACAGAGCCCAGCTTTCCCAAGTATCAAGGTTTCAGGAGGTATATTAAAGGTAGTGTATCTTTCCTCTGTTTAATCAGAAATTCCTTGTATTTGTCTATGACAAAATCTTGGCTTGCTCTTAGGCTAAGTCATTTTATAAGTGATAGTGAACAATTTCCTCATGATGGATTTTTTCAAACTAATTATTTCCAGGGACTAAATCGGAAAAGGTAATAATACTATGTGAGGAAATCAGCATGAGTGGTAATAAAATAGAAACACCAGTATGTAAACTTTGGAAATGATATCCTTTGAAGAGATCAAAAGTTTTATATATATATATATATATATATATATATATATATATATATATATATATAGAGAGAGAGAGAGAGAGAGAGAGAGAGAGAGAGAGAGAGAGAGAGAGAGAGAGAGAGAATAGTCCTAGTCAAAAGTGTAGAGCTTCCAGAAGTCTCACCATAGGTACTTGTGAGTTCTCATGAGATGGCCCTACCACTGGCATGCTGCTCCTCTTCTCTGGCAGGATCCTTCCAGGATGACTTTCCCAAGGCACTATAGGGAAAGAGTTGCACAGTGCCACACATTCTTTACATGGACACCTACCTCTCTCTCTGTGCTGCTACCTCACACCAGAGGAGCATCTGCCCTAGAAGCTGCCTGGACACAGCTACTTCCCTGGATCATATGATCTACTGGGATCATCTAATAAGGGACAGGCAAATGACATTAAAGCATCAGGAGTACTCTGGTCTGAATATTCTCCTCTGTAAATGGCAGAGCCAGACTGCAGGTCTACTTGACCCCAAGACCAAGCTCTCCAGGCATGGTATTGTGACAGCTGGTGCCTTTGCCATCCTTTCCCATCTAGAGGAGATAGCTAGAATCCTGCAGTGAGTTGTCTTTGGATAGTGCTGTTTGCCTTGGTACAAAAGACTTCCCATGCACCATGTACAAGAGGCTCCCTAGCCAGCTGGAGATAGAAGGAATGCAAGGATGCAAAACAGAGAGCTATAATGCAGGGAGGGGAGACACAGCCTTCAGGGAAGGGGCAGCCTTCTTCCTTAAGGTGCTCTCTAGACATGTGTCTAATTATGTTTAGGACAAGAGTCCTCTTAAGGTTCATTCAAGCTGGGTGTGAATCTACTGAGACCTGCGTTTCAGTCTCAGCTCATACACTTTGCAACTGAGTCTCTATTTGTCTAGATAATTGGATGATCTTAGCACTCTCTGACTGAGCGAGAGAATTTAAACAAATAATGCAATGTATCCACTATATAGTAGCCATCATCTCTGGGCCCCCATCCCTTCCTTTCTCTCAAGTTTTGGTCATGATTGTGGCATTTCTCCTGCCATCACCAAATCCTGACCTGAGACCATCCAACCACTATCCACAAACTCCTATATCCCTGTACCTGAAGACACTGGTGATCCTCACACAGGTGGGAATTACTGGAGTGAGCATGCAGTCCATCCCCACCTCACCCAGCCGGCTCCTCTGTAGTAATGATGAATTTAATCAATAACATGATAAACTATGACTCAGTAGGAAAAGCATCTGGAGAAGCTAATTAGCAACAGAACACCTCAGCTCTCACCAGTGATTGGTTGCATCTTGTTTGGCTCTGGAACAACTGTGCAGACTCTGTTCTAACATGTGTTACAAGTGCCCGGTGTCCCCTAGAATGTCACCCAGGGCACCCATTCCCACTTCTCCCAGCCCAGGCAGGTTGCAGCCAGACACATAGACTGCAGGCTTTGCTCAGCTCTTTCATCAGCTCAGAGAATGTGACAGTTCTAGGTAGAGGTCACCTTGCCCCTAAAGTAACTGATGCCAATTAAAGGGGCCAATCTGCCCACAGAGTCGGGGTGATAGTATCCAGCCTGTGATCCCCAGGTCATGGGGTTAACATGGCAACTGCAGTGATTCCTTGCAGACAACTCTGCTTTAATTGGCATTTTTCCTGGCTGACTGAATGCTACAGGAAAGAAACCATTTCACTGTCCTCAGGCTACAACACCTCCTGTCTATCAGCATCCCCAGAGCTGAGCATCACACATAAAATAAATACAAGAAGAACCATTCTTCATGTTCTAAATGATGTGCAATATGCATGTCATGTGTTTGTCTTCAAAATTCATTAACAAAAATACATAATCATTCCTCAGGAGAGATATATTTTAAAGACATATCTTGTAGCACATATGTCTCCATGTCTTCTTCTTCCTCCTCTTCCTTTTCTTCCTTCTCTATCTCCTCCTCCTCTTTTTGATAGCTCTTGAATTTGAACTCAGGGCTTCACACTTGAGACTCTATCACTGAAGCCCTATTTAGACCCTTTTCACCACAATCATTTTTCAGATAAAGTCTCAAGTGTCTGTCTGAGGCCATCCTTGGATGTTGGTCCTACCTATGCCTCCTTTGTAGCTGGGATTATAAAAGCATACCACTATGCCCCACTTGGTTGCAGTGGGGGTCTCCCTACCATTGCTGGCTGAACAGCAATCTTCTCAACACATTTGCTGTTCTTGGAGTCACAGAATCAGCTCTGAGGATTACTGTGTGAATTGTTTTTCAATATTTTTTGTTGCTCAGATATTCTCAGAGAAGGGACCACTTCAGAGTGAAGAAAATTTAAGGAAGCAACACCTGCATAGAGCTGGGATGAGGAGAGCTTGGGAGGCCAAGAGGGAAGCTACAGCTTCAGTCAGCCCCATGGGACCCTCTGGAACAGAAATAACCCTTTAGGTTTATCCCAGATTGATCCAAGATGCCCGGGTCATGCTAGAGCCTCTGAAGCCTTCTGTGGTCATTGAATACTAGAGATCCCTAGAAGGATGAGGGTATGGCTTTGCTAGTGTCATGCAGCTGTGGCACCCTTGGGGCTGTCCTGAGCTGAGGGCTAATGGCCGACCTTGCTCTAGTGGCTGGGCCACTCCTGAGTGGGTCATCTGCAGCCTGTGTTTGGCTCAGATTCCCTATTCATTGTAAATTCCCTGTGGGTAAGAAGTATATTCTATATTACTGTATGTCCCTGCTTTGGTCCCCCGCATGCAACTAAGTATTTGATGGGTGATGGCAAAGTAATCAGTGCCCCGGATGGAGACACAGCCATGGGCATCAGACTCTCTGGCTTTCTTTGCCCAGTGACAGATCATCCAGACGCTCACAGCTGCTGGGATAGGGATGTCACAGCTCAGGGCCCTGACACTCTTGCTAGACAGAGCCTAGAGACAGGCCCCACCACACCCTTTGGATCTACAACCCTCTTATCAGATCCATGTGGGAATATTTCAGCTATCCTAAGAGTGAGGAGTTACAGTCCAAGAACACCAAAGTTGCTACCATTAGTCTGTGTATTTGCTCCCTCCTTGAGCACCTACAGTTCCTAGTTCAGGGGAGCTTGGAGTGGGCAGGTCTTCCTCTCCAGGAAGTGGATAGTCTACATAGCTACCAGAAGGGAAATCCTGGAACACACACAGCCCCACCAGGGTAACCTCATTGCTTGTCCATTCTATCTCCAGTTCCCACAGGCCTGTCTCTCTGGCATGACCCCTGCCCCAACTCCACCCCCTGTACTTTGCTGCCTAGTGCAGATGTTTCAGAGCTGTTGTAACATATCAAGTCCTCATGATCCCTGTCATCCCAGCTGCTCTGAGCCTTCTCAGTGCATTCGGCTGTCACCATGTGGCACTGTGATTTCAGTGGCTCCCCTGACTGAGAAGCTCCTAACACAGGAGCTTCCCATTTCTGCCCTCCATGCCCCCCCACATTCTGCTTCAACAGCTCTGTACCCATAAACTCATGATAAAACAGCACTCCATCTTCATAACAAAAAGGAAAAATAGTATCAATCCACCCAAAATAGGGTGGTAGAATCAGTCATCCCTGTCAACCATTAAAAGACCCAAACATGGCACAGCACCATGGTTGGGTCTGTGTGGTACTATTCACCACAGAAAGAATAGACTAGAAACCCCACAGCTCTCACCATGCTGCCTGCCCTGAACAGTAGTGGCATAGCTGTCTGTCCAAATGGAGCTCAGTTTCCACAGCCTCTGAGATAGGTTTGGTTACAGAAACATTAATTGGGATGGCTCCCGTTCAACTTGCCTGGCTGCAGAAGCCTGTCACCTCCTCTGCCACCCTGAGGACCACTGTGAGCTCTCAGGACATCAGAGCTACTCTGTTCTCTGCATAGCTTCACCCTTTCTCTGCATCCCCTTTGTCCACAGGGACCAAGATCTGATCCCCACCCCCACCTCATCCTCAATCTTTCTCCCAAACCCCTATTTCCTGGATGCCTTTATTTCCTGTCTCTCGGGACACATGGGGTCATACATATCTCTTTCCAGTCTGTCCCCAGGACCACAGCTCAAGCTCTTGCAATCTAGACCCTTTATCAGTTCTACACAAAACTAAGAACACAATGCTGTTTGCACCAGACAGTCCCTTTGAGTGCTACTGTGATGGCTAATGTGTGTAAGAGGGAAGATTAGGACCCCAGCTCACAGGGAGCTAAGAAGTAGGAACAGGTATATTGATGGGGGAGCAGGGTTCTAGTGTAAATGTCTTTTTAATTGCCCTTCAATAGTGTGATTCATAAAGGTTTTTATTTATTTTTATTTTTAATATATATATTTTTATTGTAAAGATACTGTTCAAAGGGGCTACAGTTACATGAGTAAGGTAATGATTACATTTCCTATCGAGCCTTTTTTTTAAGAGCAGTATGCTGGGCATGATGGTACATGCCTGTAATCTCAGCACTTGGAAGGTTGAGGCAGGAGGAGCTTAAGTTCAAGGCCAACCTGAGTTATGTAGCAAGACCCTATCTCAAAAACCCAAGAGCGGAGAATATTGCTCAGTGGTTGAGTGATTTCCCACTTGCACAAAGGCCTGAGTTCCATCACCAGGATGACCAGATGATAGCTAGATATAGGTAGGTAGGTAGATAGGTAGACAGACAGACAGACAGACAGACAGACAGACAGACAGACAGACAGACAGACAGACAGATAGATAGATAGATAGATAGATAGATAGATAGATAGATAATAGGTAGATAGATAGATACATATATACACACATACATACATACACATACATACATACATACATACATACATACATACATACATAGGTTAGCACATACTTAAAAGGAAGAGTTGTGGAAGTCACAAAGTCTACAAAAAGCAGCTGGGAAGACTTTCTTGTCCCTGGACTCTGATGTCAGCATAGAGACTAGAGATACCTAGGAAGATGTTACTTCGATGTCTGAGAGTTGTTCTGGCCCTCAGGAGAGAGTTGATCTTGCCATCAGATGGGTATTCCACTTCCTCTTTCCTATCTGCCATTCCTGGACCATGGCACAGCTGATGAGCTGGACTGTCTCTGAGGGACAGCTATCCTTTCACAGAAGAAGAGCAAGACAGGAAAGAACAACACCCCTGAGTCTGGCTCAGAGAAAGGAAGTAGAAGAGGCGGCATGAGAAGCGCCTGCCTTCCCCAGACTGGCTTTGGGAGGATCAGGCAGAGGCTTCTGAGCAGCCCCTGCAGGTATGCTCCTTCCTTTCAGAGCTGGTACTGCAGATAAATTAATATGCAACTTTACAGTGCTTCTTCTCTGCATCCTCTGCAGCCAGGTCAGGGAAGGCTGGTGCCCTGCCTGGGTGCATGGTACAGGAAAAGCCACTTGAGTGGGAGAAGGATGCTCAGCATGGTTTCCCTCACCTCTGTTTGGGAATGTGCAGGCCTGCCTACTGCGTGTGGCAGACCCAGGAGTCTCTTTCTCCAGCACCCAGTTCTCCAATCTGCGACATCCTGAACCTGGCCACTTCTCCTGCCTCATGGCACCAGTGCCCTTAGCTGCCACCTGAACTCCTGTCTCCCTGCTTCTACTCTGAATCCTCCCACATGGTTCTCCCAGAGAATCACCTTTTAAAACACAAGTAGGCTCTGTCATTTCTGGCTTCAAATACCTCAATGGTTCCCATAGTAATTAGATTGAATTTACAATTTCTTCTTGTGACTCAGAGAAGGTTCCTGGGAGACCCATAGCTTGGACCTTACATGGAGGTATATTGCAAATGCTGCATCTCAGGTCCCATCCCAGATCTTCTGTAGCAACATCCTTAGCTGTTATGTTTGACAGTTTGAGAAATGGTGATCTAAGGGACCTAATGAAATCTGCCCAGCGTATCCCTACAAGCTGACTCAGGTTCGACACAGTGTAGATTCAGAAGGCTCTCTCTGAACTATCAACCACAGGAACCCCTTTCCCACTTCCACTTCAAGTCCTTATGATTTTATTTCTGTTTTACTTTCAATCAGAAAGTCCCTGTAGAGGAAGGACCCAATCAAACTGCACATGCTTCCCAGATACCTATGACCGGCCGATGCAAGGTGCCTGTGTCCTCTCAGAGTTTGTGGTTAGGTAGTAAGGAGCTATATGTCACATATGAGAATTAATTCAAAATGTGGGACCTAAATACAAATGGAGAAATGTCTCCTATTCAGTTGATGAGCTGAAGAGAGGGAGGTACCCAGGGAAGGAACGTGTGGAATGTAGGTCTCCAGGAAGATGGGGCTGGCAGTGGGAACAAAGCCTCATCCATTGGGTTTGGGGTGATATCCTGTCTCATTCTCACCTGACAGGAGCAAAATAGTCTAGAGATTCAATAGATCAAGCCACACCTGTAATCCTAGCTACTGAGGATCTGAAGATCATGGTTTGAAGCCAAATCAGGCAGACAAATCCAAAAGATTTTTGCTTCCAATTAATCAGCAAAAGTCCAGAATTGGAAATGTGACTCAAGTGGTAGAGCACTAGCCTTGAGCAAAAAGCTAAGCAAGAGTGTGAGGTCCTGAGTTTAAGCCCCAGTACTGGTGCATGGCATGTGTGCACGCGCGAGCGCACACACACACACACACGCACGCACACACGCGCGCGCGCGCGCACACACACACACACACACACACACACACTATTCAGAGGATCAGGTTCCAGTGTTTCTTCTGTCTTCAGCCAAGATGGAGACAAGGTCATGAGTGAAGCTATGGCTTTCAAAGGGGGTTCCCCTGTCTATTAACAGTTGGTCCCATTGATGGGGACTTGTTTGAAATGTAGAACCTAATACCCACTCTATACATACTCAGAATCAAGGGAGTAAGATGCAGCCACGGTGTTTTGGCAGCTGGTCCAAGAGTCTGACAGATGGTTGTGATCAAAATAACATGGACATCTCCTTCTTTTACTTATGATTAATTTCTTATAGAAAATTTACAAAATCATAAAAGTCAAAGAAAATGAAGGCATCAGTAATTCTACCATTCAGAAATAACTCCTATCAGTATTATGGCATTTTAGTGTATCTTATAGCAACTTTTTAAAAAGGCATTGTATAATGGCATTTTTTTAACTTTACAAAATTGAAATTATTTGGGCCATTCGGCTCCTTTTAGCAGAGCATATCTCTGAGCTAATCATTCATTGAAAATCTCATTTTAGTGGCTAAGCACTCTTCACTCACGTTGATGTATCATAGCAACTATATACTTAGGTAGTTTTCTACTTCCTCTAATATAAATGGTACCAGAGTGAACATTCTGGCTTAGGAAGTCTGGTTATTTTCTCAGAACAAAATGCCAGAACAGGAAGGGCAAGTTGAAAACTATTCTAGGTTTCTCCATGAACTTTTTATTGTTAAGAAAGTTTTTGAGGGGCTGGGAAGGTGGCTCAGTGGTAGAGCATTTGCCTTGCATGCATGAGGCCCTGGGTTCGATTCCTCAGCACCACATAAGCAGAAAAAAAAGCCGGAAGTAGCTCTGTGGCTCAAGTGGTAGAGTGCTAGCCTTGAGGTAAAGAGCTGAGGGACAGCGCCCAGGCCCAGAGTTCAGGCTCCACGACCGGACCCTCCCCCCCAAAAAAAGAAAATTTTTGAATATATGTGTTGTTGGGCACCAAGGGGTCATGCCTATAATCCTAGCTACTTAGGAGGCTGAGATCTGAGGATCAAGGTTTGAAGTCAGCCCTGGAAGACAAATCCATGAGACTTCTATCTCCAATCAGTCACCAAAAAGCTAGAAGTAGAGGTATGGACAGAGCCCAATCTCTGAGTTGAAGCTCCAGTACTGGCTGGCACACACAAACACAGACAAATAGACATACACACACATATGTATGTATATATATATATATATATTAACTATCATATATATGTGTCTCTATATTATACAACTTACATATACTAATTAAAAAACTTAAGTGTGTGTTTTGTATATTTATAGCACATATAGTAAAAGAAAGCTCATTCAGTAGCCCTATAGAAAGAGCAACCTCCATTTAAAAGAAAGCCCTACATCTCAGAAGTCTAAAGGGACAAAACTAAGTGAAAATTCACAAACAGATTTCACATCATAAATATCCAGCTCACGTAAAAGGTTGGATTTGATTACTAGTTAAAAAAAAACTCAAGTGAAATCTCCAATATTTTCCTGTTTTTAAATCACCAATTTCATAAACCATTGTAAACATTAGAATAATTGAGTTGGCAAGGAAACAGGTATTCTTTACCATCTCTTCATACTACTTCTGGGGGAGAGGCTGGGTATACTGAAGATTCCTCCCACTGCAGTTTGTTAACTGTCATTAAAGCCCATCCATGGAGCAATGTCTGGATGGGGGATGGATAGTTGGCTACCTCCAACTCCACCTCTACTAAGATTGTCCACATGCTATTTTAAACGCTCTCCTTATATTAATTAATTGTACCTTTGCAACCATCCATTCAGGACCCATTCAATATTCCTGTCCTATAGATCACAAAATGAGACCAGAGAGTCTAGTAACTTACCTAAGATCACAGAGTAGGCAAGTGACCACACTAAGATTTGAACCCAAGAAGTCTTGCTCTTAACCTATGTTCCTAATTACTGCCTTCCAATATGGTAGAACTTGTGGACCAAGAGGTTAAGTTACCCTTACCAGCCCCCTCCCTCCAAGACTAGAAGGGTTTTCTCTTTTCTATTACCTTGACATTCATTCAGCTCTATCATTATCTGTCCTCTACTAACCTTGGCTCTGCCTTCTACTTTGTCCTGCCTCAGAGATACTCTTATTGTTTAGAATCCTCTAGATGTGAGATAATGATAAGAAAGACAAGTGGTTTATAAAGAGTAGAATACTGGCTTTGTCCACAGAGGTACTAGTATGTCCAGTTTTGCTTGAAAACATACCTGCAGTTTCAGTGCCCTTAGGTTCATGGAGTGGGCATGGCAGCTAAACACATTTGAGAGTCTCCCTGCTCCCCACAACCCCCGGCCCCATTCCCCAGGCTAGGGGTATTGTTGGGACCTTCAGAGAGGTAAAAGTGAAGTCCCTTCTCAGATCACAGCATTTCCTTGGGACTCAGGAGCAAGCATCAGCAAATGGAGCCCCTACACTTGAGGAATGATATTTCCTTCGGAGGCAATGCAGACCAGCTCTCATGAAATAATAGAAACAGTACCAGATACCCTAAGTGATGCCAGCTTCTGGTGGCTTGCTGGGGGAAGTGTCCTCTGGACAGGGACCTGAAGGATTACAGTAGCAATGAGTGAGTGAGACAAGCAAGCAAATGAGGCAGGAGGTTCAGGTGTCCTAAGGAAGTGAGCAGTCCACGCAGGCTGGATCTGGAGTTCATGCAGGAGAGAGACAGGTTCCAGCCAGGCAACATTGGAAGGGTTCCTATGGTAAAGGCTTCTCCCAACAGGCTGAAGCAAACATGTACAGAGAAGGACAGAAGGGCCTTCAGGTGTGGGAGCCTCGGCCCAAGGCTAATTGACTATGTTAAAGCAATTGGATCCACATGGCTAGTGCTCTGTTCCATGGGATCATCAGCAGAGGTGAAGGTAAAAGCCAACCCAGATACCCAGCATCCAGATGGCACTCCACCATCCATCCCCCCAGCACTGTTAGCTCCTCACCAAAAACTGTACTGCCTAATGCACCATGGCTTGTCCAATGTCTCTCCCCCACCGAGCATACAGTGGGAACAGACCAGGCACATAGACTCGTTCTAAGATGGGGGAGGACCGAGGTAGTATGTACTACCAGAGAAGAACCAAGTGAAGGTCTACAGTAGCCAAGATAGCTCACAGAGATGAGGGGTCTGAGCAAGGTACCTAAGGTCAGGAGCATAGGAGAGCCATGGGCATCAAGGGAAGGAACCAGTAGTCCAGGGCAGCCACAGGAAGGCCACATCTGGCTAGTTTCAGTGTGTTTGACTTGACAATAACAGAAAGCAACAGGCTCAGCAGGGGTGGGGCCAGAGCTGCCTCTGATGAGTCAGAGAAAACAGTGGCCTCCAGACTGCATGGAAGCCTCTGGGGCAGATGTGGCAAGGACCATAGCTCATCAGTTTTGGGAAGAGGCTACTGATTAATATTGATACAAGCATTTATTTATCCATTGCAAGTGCAAGAAAAACAGGCACTATCAGGACTCTTCTCCCCATCAGCCCGAAGGTAATCAGAGTGTTGCTGCCCCTTACCCCCACCTGCGATCGTGTAGACCATCAGGGCAGCATGAGGCTGCTTGTCAGAGGGGCTTTCCCCCTTCCTGCCTTGACCTATGACATGTGCTACTGCCCTGTGGAGGGGGAGGGAAAGGACTTCCCTTTTAATGTATTTCTGTTTTTCCATTTTGTTTTTATTTTTATTTTTTGGGGGTCCCGTCATGGGCCTGAACTCTGGGCTGGGCGCTGTCCCTCAGCTCTTCAGCTCAAGGCTAGTACTCTACCACTTGAGCCATAGCGCCACTTCCGGCTTTTTTTTTTCTGTTTATATGGTGCTGAGGAATCGAACCCTGGGCCTCATGCATGCAAGGCAAGCACTCTACCATTGATCCATCTTCCTAGCCCCGTCCATTTTGTTTTTAATGTAGCATTGGACATGTATAGAAGAATATTTGTTATGTACTTGGAAATGCATGGAAATATTATATATAATAAAATACATAATAGTAATGGCTGTACACTATTGGGAATATATATATATGTATATATATATATATTCCCTATATACATACATACACACACACATATATATGTAGAGAGAGAAAGAGATAAAAAAAGAACTTGACAGAAAGAGAGAAATGCTGTGAAGAATCATAACACTCATTAAGACCCATCTCTCAGTGTAAGAAATAGATCTAGAAGGACTAGGCAATGAGGAAAATACTAAAGCTCCCAGCTTCCCTCCTTCACACCTTCCCCCCACCCCCACTTGCTGTGTCAGGGATTGTGCATGTGTTCTGTTTTTGAAAATAATACCAGATCGTTTTCCAACGAGCTAGTACCCATTGCCACTCTCCCATTACCCCACATCCTCACTAGAAGTTTCAGATCTTTCTTTGAGCTTGCCACCATCTGTGAATTTTTGTCCACATTCTCCTTTTAGGTGACTACTGTCAAAGGCAGAACTATTGCCACCAGAATCACCAGGTGATTCTGGATATCAAAAGTGGGATAGGCTGCTCATGCAACAGTGCAGGCCTCATTTTAGAGACAAGCAAATGTGGATGGAGAGGGAAGGAGAATCTGGCCATGATCTCCCAGAAATGCCTAGGCCCCTGAGCCAAGGCATTTCACCAGCCACTGTGTGTGCTAGGGCACATCCTGCTTCTTGGAGCATGCCCATTGGTGAGTACCCAGACAGCAAGTAGGGATGTTGTTGCTGATCTGTCTGGGTGGCTTCATACCACCAATAGCCAAAACAGCCTCTAGAGATGAATCTATAAAGGGCTGAGTTTGAGGGTAAGCTCATTGTTTGCACATATTCTGTTCCTAAGACCCTGAAAGAAATTGTAGACCTGGGAATTTCCTTGACTTTTCCCTTGACTTTGAGCCAAAGGAAAATGGCTCTACTGTAGGCCAGGAATTAGCCCCAGATGAAGGTAAGTTGTTTGGATATCTTTCCCTCCTACCACCCTGTTGGGTACAGAGGGTTCCAGAAAAGTCTCTAGCCTTACTTAGCTCCATTTAGCCCTTTTTTGTCCCTTTTTTGTTTGTTTCGCTTTGGGCTTGTCCTAGGGCTTGAACTCAGGGCCTGCGCACTCTCCCAGTAGTTAATTGGAGGTAAAAATCCCAGGGACTTTCTTGCTTGGGCTGGCTTCAAACATTGATCCCCAGATCTCAGCCTCCTGTGCAAGTAGAATTACAGGTATGAGCCTCTGGCACCCGGCTCTTACTCTTGTAAGAGTCTCCTTGTGCCTGGTAGGGCTTTGCTTTTTTGTGTCCATCCTCAACCCTGAGATAAGATAATCTTGGAAAGGGTTCAATTAGTGGACATCACCGACAAGTCTACTGCCAGCAGAGCCAAGGATTTTTTTCTCCTTGTACATTTCTGTCCACAACACAACACCCATTCATAGGACAACAGAAAGGATGTCCTCAAGGATTCGTCAAGAATCATCACCTGTCAACCTTGAGGGTTCTACGGGCCCTCAAGCTCTGTTCAGACAGCCAGGTGTTATGAGCACAGACAACACATCACTTCCCTAAAGTATTGCATCTCTATTAAGTGGTGAGCTTGGCATGATGGTTGAAAGGTGAATTTTCTCCATTTCTTCCCTCAGTGTCTACAAGCTGGCAAGCTGTTTTCTTCTCAACCATCTCTAATGATCTTCTGTTCCTGGAAAATTTTTAAACAAACACTTGAAAAATACTAAAAAAAAATACATATCCATTATAAAAAGAAGGAAAGAAAGAGGGAAATGTGGAGTTGTTGGGATAAGCAAGAGAAGGAAATTAAGCTACTGTAATTCTCCAAGAGTGTTATTACTATATATATCACTCCATACATGCTTATGAACATGATTTTGGTAAGCAAATTGGTATAATTTTGTACATATTGCTAGTCTGTGTCACAATGTAGCCAACCTCCATATCAGTAAAGTACTTCAATAGAGATTTTGTTGTTGTTTTGTTATTTGTCAAACAAACGTGTTATGTTTGAACTCAGAGCCCTTCACCCTTTCTCAACTTTTTAGATCAAAGCTAATGCTTTCCCATTTCAGCCACACCTCCACCTCTGGCTTTTTTTGCTAATTAATTGGAGGTAAGACTCTCTCACATTTGTCTGCCTTGGCTGACTTCAAACCTCTATCAGCCTCCTGAGTATCTAGGAATATAGGGGGAGTCATGAGTGCCTGGCTATGTTATTTTAATGGTCACAAGTCATTTTATTATATAAATATACAATCTCATACTTTATACTTAACCAATATGCCTTTTTTGTTATTTAACATTTTCTTCCACAACATAACAACAGAGATTAATATTATGTAACAAAACCATTGCACATACTTAACACTTTGGATAAACAACTAGATGTGGGTTTGTGTTCAGAACTGTTTTCGGGTCTTAAATTGCTAAATTGCCTAACAAGGAAACTGTATTTATGTTTTCTCTCTTTTCTCCACCCACCTTCTGGCTGAATTTCTTCTGGTGGGTGTGTGCACGTGTGTGCACATGTGTGCACGCTGCATGTGTGCATGTGTGTGTGTTGGCTCAGTTTTCCCAAAGCTAATCTCTAAATATGAATTAGTGAGGGCGACACATCAGTCCCCTGATGTGGCTGAGCTGCTTCTGGGGCCACCATTTCACATATAGACAGCTAAACTCTTGTACCCCCTCCTTCCATTCCCCAGCTTAGGGGTCCTGGCTTCTTGGCTCTGCCTCCCTCCTCAGGATCATTGTGACAGTTTTAAACAGTCCTAGGGGGCAGCCTAGTACTCCAGAGTACTAAGCATTTAGAAATGGGGAACAAAAACAATTATGGAATCTTTGTTCCCTATATTGACTTTTAAATTTTGAAATGAATTGGTCACTTCACAAATATTATATGTTTATTCTACTCCTTGGTGGGAGGGGGGAACCTAAGTAATAACTAAGTCCTGGTTGATATTTTCTTTAATCCAAATATTCTACTTTGTATGCATGTGGGCCTTGGATACTTTGTTGAATTGGAGGTTGTTTTGATTCCAACTCAAGTCCACAAATGTTGCTTAGGCACTCATGCTGTGGCTGTGGGAGGTGCTGGGGTGCAGGGCAGGAGTCAGCCACAGTCTTGGCCTTGGGGTTATGGGTGGGGAGCAAGACCCAAAATCCCACAACAGTTTAGGATGGAAACAGGCCACGGCAGCCAAGTCTCTTTTCGAAGCTACATGGTCCAACGCCAGAGGCTGGTTTGCTCCCCAGATAGCTCAGCTGGTATTTTATAAGACTCTAATTGACAGTTATTATGTAAAACCCAAACTGAAATTCCACCATAACCTATATATTGATTGTCCTGTCTACTGAAGCCCCAGAACAAATCTTTCTCTTCTCCCTGGCAGCCCCTTCAGATAGCCAACTTTGCCCTTTCCCCCTCTAATCCCTCTCCCACCCTGTCCCCCAGGATGGGGCTCAGGTCCCCTCCCTATCCTAGAGCCTTCTTTCTGGGCCCTTGTTCTCCCAGGCCAGGACCAGCTAGCACAAGGGCACCCCAGCCTTGTTGCCCTGGAGAAGAAAGACATTCAGAGCTGTGTATTCTAGAAAGCCCAGAGGATGAAGCAAATTTAATCTCAAGAGTTCTGATGGGAAAGGAGTGATTAAGAATCATAATTAATAATTTGATGCAGACAATGAGCCTGTCAGCAAGGAGCCGCCTTGTGCAATTGTTTCATGGTCTTGCCTCTGTATTAGCCTCCTGACTTAAGCCTTCTTTTAGATGCACTAATTAGGTAATTAGCTCCCTAAAGATTACTTAGGAGCCCAGCATAGGCTTGGTTACAGCAAAGGGGAGGCCTTTAGAGAACTGTTCTTTGAACCAGGTGGGAGACAAATAGGTCTAGAGAGTGGACAGGAAACTCAGATGTGGTCAAGGGCATCATCAGAGTCCTTAATGAGAATGTGCCACCCTGTGATCAGGGTGCAACAGTGTGTAAAATACACAAGACAATCACTCCCCATCTCTGAGAGAAAACAATACTATGTCTGTGGATGATAATGATGATGATGCTAATGATATTAATAAATTCAATAATGCAGTACAGCATTGTCTTAGCTTTCCATTGCTGTGACAAAATACTGAGGTCAGAAACTTTTAAGGAGAAAAGGTTTATGTGGGCTCATTGTTTCAGAGGTTTAGGCCCTTGGTTAGCTGGCCCCATTGCTTTGGGTCTGTGGGGAGGCAGAACATCATGGTAGGAGCCTGTGGCAGAGCAAAACTGCTGACCAGGAAACAGAGAGGAAGAAAACCATGGTCCCCATGACTACTTCAAGGGCAAACCCCATCCCTATCCAGGAACCTAATTTCCTCCCACTGGGACCCACTTTCTAAAGATCTCCCCACCTCCTAAAATTGCTAGAATAGGCTAGAGCACCTTCAGAGCATGGGCCTTTGGGGGACACTTCAAAACCATAGCAAGTACATAGAAAAGAATGCCAAGCTGAAATGAAATTTCCAAGGGCTATGGCACTATCTACCATTGCATGGGCATGTGGACAAGTCACTATATGGGGCTGTGCCTCAGTCTCCATGTCTGTGGAATGGGCCACCCTCCAACCTGGAGTCCCATGCAGGCTAAGTGGTAGGTACCCTGTTAGTACCACAGTTTTTCTGAGGACCTTCCCTGTTGTTACTGAGGCCTCTGGAAGCCTAGGGATGGAAAGACACAGGCTCCATGTACCAGGGCAAAGTAGAAAGGTGCCTGGGATAGGGGACTGCTTGCAGCTGAGTCACTACTAACACATCTTACAAGGAGCCTCATCTATTTGTTTAAAATACAGTAGTCCGGACTTTGGTCCCCCTTACCTCCTTCCTTTCTTCCTCCCAGGCCTTGTTGCACAGCCTCATTCCACACTGGGCTATCTTTTTATCCACTTATCTTCCCATGCCTGCGGTGTCTGAGGTGTTTGTTTGTTGCAGTCCATTAATGATTATCAAATGTGATAACCTCACTTTTTTTTTCAATACTGGGATCTTTGAACTCAGGATCTTACACTCTCTGGACAGGCACTAGATCCCTTACACACCCAACCCTGACCTTTTCACTCATCCTTGTAGTCATTTTCACATGCACTGTTTTGTTTTTGTTTTTTTGGCAACAGAAGTTGCTCTGGATCTTCCAGTTCTAGAAGGAGAAAGACTCCAGAGGGCACCCACTCCAGAGATGCAAAATTGGAAAAGCAAGGGTAAATCAGAGCTGGCCTGAGCAGGATTCCCCTGTTTGGGAGCTTTGGGGATTGCATTCTCTCACCCCTTGCTTTCTCTTTCACTATGGCCTGCATCCCTAGTGGTGGCCTTTCTGGGGATCACTCCCTTCCCCCACACAGGGATGAACAGGCTGTTTCTCTTCTCTCTTCTTTATGTCTCCCCTCCCAGCTAACCTCCTTACTATTCACTCTTTAAAAAATGCCTCCTGCCTGGCACTTACCAAACACTAGCTGTGTCCCACCTAGGATTTCCTCTCTATTTTTTTATATATCTTTTCAGGGACATTAAATAACTCTAATAATTCATAGGCCCCAAGTTAAGGAGCAAGCACACAATCACCAAAGAGAAAAGGTGGAATGAAGCAGGACACAGAGCAGAACAGAGGAAGACAGAGGCCTAAGCTCCTACGCAGCCCCCCACCCCCACCCCAAGCTGCTCTAACACTGGCTCAGGGCCCAAAAGAACAGACTTAGAAAGTGCTTTGGCTTGCCAGGGTGCCAGTCTGGGTTTTTCTTGAGCCTCCCTCCAGGAGGTTTCCTACCTGTAGCCTGTGGCCACTGACTCTCCCTCCTCCCCACAGAGAACTCCTCTGGTCGATGACTTGCTCCCAGACCTGACTTCGCATTCCTGCCAGACTCCCCCATCCTCCTTGCCTTTCAACGGCACTGTGGCTTCCTCCCAACTCTTCATTCCCACTTTCCCACTCTAGGCTTCCCTTGCGTGAGAAAACTCCAGGCCCTGGAATCTTGTGACCTCTCCATATCAGCCTGCTGCTGCTATTGCTGGACCCTTCACCCCTAAGGGCACCCAGCTGCACACCACAGATGGAAAAGGCCTGGCCTCTGGAGTCACTCCTGTGGCCAAGAGCAAGAAATTTTACTCCCTGGCTTCTGATGCCACTTAAAGGAATGACTCTCTCATGGTGGAATTTTACATGCTCCGACAAATATTTGAGGGACAGTTTTGACTGATGGGGAGGAGAAAGAAGCTTCACTGGGGAAAAGCAAACCTTAGAAAGCCTTCGAGAGTAAGGGAGTAGGACTGAGGACATAGCTTTCCCACTAGCTTTTTCTCTGCATGACTGCTGGCTCCATCCCCAGGTGAGAAGGAATCAAGATTCCTTCCAGCACCTGGGGACTTCACCTAAGTTCCATCAGGCACCTGAGCCAAGCTGTGCCTGAGCTCCAGGGGTGGCTCCACCATGCTGTTGTGTGAAAACACCTCCCATGGGAAGGGGACAGGAGCGGCTGAGTGGCTCTGTAGCCCCTGTAACCAGCCCCACTTATCTCTGCTCATGTCCAGGAACACCTCCTCTCTGCTGGTGGAGGGGGTGGGGGGTGTCAATGACCTCCAGGAATCTTCTGTCAGAGCCCACTGTGCAAACTCCTGGCCCTGCTGTGTCAGCACCTTTAAGAGATTTTTTTTTCAGCTCTTCTCCCTCCCCTTCCTCCACCACTCCCCTCCTCCCTTTCTTACGGCCTTCCCAACTGTTGTCTGCCCTCCTCCCATCCTCCACCCTTAACCTCCCCCTCAGCCTCCTCCAGTCCAGCTCCAGCTCTGTCTCCTCCCACACTCTCCCTCCCCTCCCCTCTCTTCTCTCCCAGCCTCTTTCCTCCCCTGTCCCCTCCCCCCTCTCCGGACCCTTCCACTCTTCTCTCCAAGGCCTCTCCCAGCATTCTCCAACTCCCCTCCACCTCTCCCCTTTCATTGGTAAACGTTGCATCCACATATTTAAATCTCTGCCGCTTTCCTGGTTCAGCGGAGGCTCTGATTCCAATTAAAATCACCTTCATCCTCCTTAGCAGACAGTTCTGGGCAGCCTGATGCTTGCTGGGCCTTGCTGGACCACATTATATAACCACTTCCTGGCCTCCTTTCATGGCTCAGGGGGCTCCTGCAGTGTGGAGGTGGGATTTCAAGGGGGTTCCATCCCTCAAAGCTCTTCTACCCCATACCACCCGTCCTTCTTAATGCCACATTGGCTTTGTTCCAGGCTGGTGGGTCTCTGGATTGAACAGAACGCCCATCTCTCCACACAGTTTGCCCCAGGGGATATTTTTAAGCAGCTTTATAGAGGTATAATTGATGTACAATAAACCTCCCATGTTTAAAGTGTAGTTTGATGGGTTTTGGCACTTGGAGGTATCCTGGAAACTGCCATCACCATCAGAATGTGAACAAAGCCCGCAAGGCTCTCCTCCTGCCTCTTTCTACCCCAAACTCTGCCTTTGCTCAGGCAAAGCTTTAGATCCTTTTCTCCTTTCTTACTGTACCATCCTCTGCTCCACTCTCTTGCTGATACAGGGTTCAAGGCCTCCTGTCTCCATGACAGCCAAGCATCTCTTGGCTGGAACCATCTCGCACAGATATGTGCCAGCTTAGCATCTGTCTGGGGATCTTGGGGTTAATCAGTGTTCTCTTCCCCTTTTTGCACCTTTTGGGGGGGGGCTTGCAGGAGGTGTTAAGTCCACACCACCTGGGGATCGTAGAGCTTGAAAGCTGAGGCTGAGAGGTTCCTCCTGCAAGCCAGAAAACATGGCCAGGAGGGCTGTGAGCTCACTCCAGTGTGGTGTGCTGAGGTATGGGTCAGCGACCAAGCCAGGGTGGAGTTGCAAAGTGGCCTCTGCCCTGTGCCTGCCTGTCCTTAACACAACAGCCTTGCTGTTCTATGAAACATTTCTCATCTGTCCAGAACCTGGCTCAGTCCCAGGATGTGTTCTCAAAATCTTTAATTGCAATACTATCATTTGATCCTAAAATATGAGATCACAGAAAGACTATTCCAAAGAACTTCTTAATTCCATCACATCTTTTAAATTAGCATTTAGAGCTTACGGTAAGACACAAGATGCCAGGCAGTGATCTGCTGGTGCCAGCTCCTTCCATCTGGTGAGGCTGAGAGCCCGTTGGTACATTTTAGGAATCTCGGTGAACCTGTTGTTCCCCACAACCATCCTTGCAAAATGGACCCTTGTGCTGAGAGCATTTATGCCATGGCAAATCATCCTGCCTCTCCCTGGAGCAGCCCCTCACCCCACTCCCCACTAGGGTTGTTGGGAAAGTGTGAAGGGGAGCTGTTTGCAGTTGTCCCACCACTGGGGGGCACTACTGGTATTGAGCAGGCTAAGACTAAGTCTGTTAAATGTTCTCCAGGGCAAAGCATATGTCCCCAAAATATCATCCCCCGAATTACTTGACCTGAGAGAAGCATTGAGATTCCTTACCAAGCTCCTTCCTTCACAAATAAAGCTCAAAGATCTGATGTGAGTGATTCATAAGTACAGCAGGAGCCAAGCACCAGTAGCTCATTCCTATAATCTTAGCTACTCAGAAGGCTTAGATCTGAGGGTCACAGTTCAAAGCCAGCCTGGGCAGGAAAGTCTGTGAGACTTTGATTTCCCAATTAGCCATCAAAAAGCTGGAAATAGAGCTATGGTTCATATGGCAGAGCCTCAGCCTTGAATGAAAAAACTAAAGGACCATGCCCAGGCCCTGCATCCAAACCCCAGTACTGGCACACACAAAAAAAGTATAGCAGACATAGACACCACATTTGAGATGGCAAAAATGGATGCTACTCAGCTCTGCTGTCCCAGGAACCTGAAATCGCTTCATTGTTTGGAGGTCTTGATGGGCATTGGAAACAAGATCACTCATGATGAAATCCCATTCCTGACTCTTGGCCCATGGGCAGAACTGGGGAGCCAAAAGGAGGCCATGTTCTTTAAGGAGAGGACAGAATGAAGGGGCTGAGATGCCGAGCCTCTGCAGGCTCCCCACAAGGCCTAGACTCTGTGGGAGCCCCCTGAAGAAGCAAGACTCCTACAGACCCAAAGAAACACGCATCAGTGGGTTTTCAGCCATGGGAAGTGCTCGGGGAGATTGCCTGGAGCAGAGATCAGGGTTGAATTATCCTGAAACAGCTAGGTTGGAGGATCCTCTTCTAACTGGCCCATATCCAGCTGCCTGGCACCTCAAGGTTTGCCTGCCCAGGACCTGTAGAGCCTCCTTCTGTTCAGAGGGCTCCTTTGTGTCTTGCTTGGGGAGTGGGCATCAGGGGCACATGAAGAGGTCTGAGGGAATAGACTGACATGTGGGGACATATCAGGCCCCATGTGGTTTGCTTTTCTTGTGTTCTCATAGCAAATGAGGAGGAGGAGGAGGAAGAGGAGGAGGAGGAGGAGGAGGAGGCAGGAAAAAGAGGAGGTGGTAGAGGAGGAAGAGACTAGTAACTCCTATTACAGTTGACAATTACCAAATGCCTTCTGTACCACACCTTCTGTGTACCAGGCACTGTGGGGTGTGTGTGTGTGTGTGTGTGTGTGTGTGTGTGTGTGTGTGTGTGTGTGTGTGTGTGTGTGTGTGTGTGTGTGTGTGTGTGTAGATATGCACACATACCTATTTGTAGATATGAGAGAGCTGACATGCCAATGCAATCGACTCACTGAAAGTATACAATTCCATTTTAATATATTCACAGAATTGTGTAACTATCTCCACAATCATTAAAAAACGTATTTATCATTCTAAAAGCAAACTCCATACCCAGTCACTTCCTAGTCCCTGGATCCTTCCCTGACAACCACGAATCTACTTTTTGTCTCTATACATTGGTCTATTCTGGTTGTTTCATAGCAGTGGAATCATAAAATAAGTGGACTTTTGTGACTGTCTTCTTTTATTCAGCAATAATGAGTTTAGGCTAATCCACGTGGTAGCATGTACCAGTACTTCACTCCTTTTTCATTGTCAAATAATGTTCCACTTATGGATTTCTACATCTATTTTATCTATTCATCAACTGATGGACATTTAAGTTTCTTCTATTTGGGTCAAGGATAGGGGTGGGGTTTTTTCTGTTTTTTTTGTTTTTTTTTTTTTTTTTTGTCGGTGTGGGGCCTGAACTCTGGGCCTGGGCGCTGTCCCTCAGCTCTTCAGCTCAAGGCTAGTGTCCTACCACTTGAGCCACAGTGCCACTTCCGGCTTTTTTCTGCTTATATGGTGCTGAGGAATCAAACCCAGGGCCTCATGTATGCAAGGCAAGCACTCTACCACTGAGCCAACTTGCCAGTGGGGGTGGTCTTTTGAATGAAGCTATAATGATTATGCTCATATAGTTTTTATGTAAGCATGTCTTCATTTCCCTTTGGGTGTACTAAGGAATAGAATTGCTCACTCATATAACTCTACCAAAAATATGTTTTTACCAATTTGCCCAACTTGCCAAGGCAGCCACCATTATCCCTGTTTTATAGATAAAAGAAGCCAGATGCTGAGACTTGGTCATTGCCCAAGACTGTGGAAGAAGGAAGTTGGATTTCCACCTTGTGTTGTGTGACTCTTCTCTGCTCCCATTTTGGTTCCACCCTGTGTTAGAACCTTCTGTGTCTCAACAAGCCAATACTGACTTATCCCTCAGCCTCTTCTCTGAACTCTGCAGTGTCTGGTGCTTTCCTCTTTGTCATTTTGACATCTAACCAATCATATTCTGATTCATTTCCTGTTGTCACCTTTTGCTGTCCTGAATGGACAGTCAATTTTAGAATGATCTTCAGAGCTTCAGTGTTACATGTTATCAGTGTCAGAAGCCCGGAAATTGGACCATAAAATTGTCTTTTAAAGAATAATACCTTGATTTATTTTCTTTCTTTCTTTATTTCTTTTTTAACAAAATAAAGACTACATGTTAGCCAGGAGCTGGGGGTTCATGCCTGTAATGCTGTCTACACGGGAGGCTAAGGTCTGAAGATTGGAGTTTAAAGCAAGCTCGGGCAGGAAAGTACATGAGACTCTTACCTCCAATTAACCAGCAAAGAGCCAGAAGTGGAGTTGGGGCTCAAGTGGTAGAGTACTAGCCTTGAGTAAAAAAGCTAAAGGACAACATTCAGGCCCTGAGTTCAAGTCCTAGTACTCTGGTACCAATGTAATAAAAAATGAGACTACATGTTGGTGTAAGACTACATGAGTCCCTCTTTGAGGATGGTCTCCTGGTACTGGTTACCTGGACTCCTATGACCTGGGATGTCAGTCACACAGGGAGAGAACCAATTGCTCTGGATTGGTGGTAAGCTTTTTGGCACACTATTTACCAGGTCATCTAGGGCTTAGCTGAGATTAGAATGACAGGCCTGACAAGTAGACGTCAACTGTTTGCTGATCCCATCCCTACATGTCCCATTGTAGGCACTAATTCTTTGGTTCAAATAAATTGCTTAACCTTTGCTTCAGTTTCCTCATCTGTATACTGGGCATTGCTTGTTGAGATTGTTTAGATTGATAAAAAGAACCAATATAGTAAACTACAAAGAATAATGTCTGGCACCAAGCAAATTTTCAATAATGGTTTGCTGCTTGGAAAGTCAGAGCCTAATTGAGGGATAAAAAAGTGACCAGCCTGACATCTAAGTGTAAGACTTAATGTGAAAGAGAAAGATAAAATATCTCATGAACCATTTAAAAAATATTGATTACTTTTGAAATGATAATATTTGGGATATATTGGTTTAAATAAAATATGTGGCTAAATTTTTATTTACCTGTTTATTTTTACTTCTCAAACCTGGCTACTAGCACTTTTTAAATTAACCATATGACTGGTAGCTCATGCCTACAATCCTAGCTACTCAGGAGGCTGAGATATGAGGACTGTGGTTCAAAGCCAGCCTGGGCAGGAAAATCTGTGAGACTCTCATCTCCAATAAACCATCCAGAACACTGGAAGTGGCACTGTTGCTCAAATGGCAGAGCGCTAGCCTTGAGCTGAAGGGCTGAGGAACAGCGCCCAGACCCAGTGTTCAAGCCCCAGAACTGACTTTTTTTTTTTTAAGGTGAGATCTGATGATCATGGTTTGACACTAACTCCAGACAGAAAAATCTGTGAGATTCTTTTTGTTTTGTTTTTGTCGGTCACAGGGCTTGAACTCTGGGCTTGGGCGCTGTCCCTACACTCTTCAGCTCAAGGCGAGCTCTCTACCATTTGAGCTACAGTGCCACTTCTGGTTTTCTAGTGGCTAATTGGAGATAAGAGTCTCATGGAGTTTCCTGCCCGGGCTGGCTTTGAACCGTAATCCTCAGATCTCAGCCTCCTGAGTAGCTAGGATTATAGGCGTGAGCCACTGGCACCCGGCTGTGAGATTCTTATTTCCAGTTCACTAGCAAAAATCTGGAAGTGGAGCTGTGAATCAAGTGATAGAGTGCCAGCTTTAAGTGAAAAAGCTAAAGGAGAGCACCTGGCCTTGAGTTCAAGCCCTACTACTGGCGTACATACATACATACATAAATTGTCCATGTGGCTCACATATGTCCTTTGGACAGTATTGGTCCCAATTAATGAAGACAAGCAAAAACAATGGCCAGAATCATAGGTACCCCATCCAAGGATGCCAAAGATAGAATTAACAGGTACAGAAAATTGAAAGATGCTGGTGGTAGTAGAAAGCCAAGGAAGGGGGAAGATGGTTGGATTAGTTCAGGTGATGAGTGCACATATCAGCCAGGAGCTAGGCTGCACCTGCTAGCTGGCTCCTTCCAGGCAGCAAGAAGTCCAAGGGAGACAAAGATACTGTACACAATGGTGAAGCGACAGATCAGCAAGCTTCACCATTAATGAACAAGGCCAGAACACCCCATGACCCCAGCCTTCCCCCATCCCCTGCTAGGATGGCAGATCCAGCTCCCCCTCCCACCCCTCTCCTACAGGCAGGGCCCTCCTCCCTCTGGGTTCCCAGACATGCTCTTCTACATCCTCCTTCCAGGGTTTGGCTTGATTTGTGACCTTGTTTTCCACAGGCAAGCCTGCCTCTCCTCCCCCACTCCCCATGGGGCTGCTTCCGCCTCCATTACCAAACCCTGCGACAAGAAATGCGGCCCCCTTATTAAAATAATGTAATGTCTAACTAAAATAGAAACCCCAGATAACAGTTTTTGATGTTTTAATGACTGGGCTCATTAGACAGACTTCCCACTTAAAGTGTCTGTCTAGCAATTAAGGCTAAAAAAAAATCATAAATGATGACCACACCTTTTGTGGCTTAATGGTTACTCTGAAGGCTGGTCTTATTATCTCGGCGATACAGTCTGTGATAAAAAAGAATTTAAGATACTCTCCCAAGATTTATTTCCCCATTAGCAAGCTGGAGGAGGAAGGTTAAGAGTACTCTTAAGGTCAGAACTGGAGTGAATAATAAGATGCCTAAAATTTTCTTCTTGCAGAACCAGTCTCCTCCTCACCCCGGAGGGAGGTCCCACTCACCGAGGGCCTTCACTTTTGCCTGTCAGGCATAGTCTGTGAATCGTTACTCCAACTGACCCCAAGCAGTTTATTTAGCTAATTGTCAAGCATGCACGCTGAATTTCCACGTAAATTATGGCCAATGTTAATCTGCTGACACTGGAGAAAAGGTGGAAAAGGGAGTATTTGATGAGAAAAACCTGGGAGAACAAATTCTACTCCCTTAAACCAATGTCCTATGCTAGCTGAGAAGAAGGAAGGAAGCCAGAGAATTATTATGTTACCAAAGGAATGGGGGTGCTGGTCCCCCTCCCTAGATGGTGCTGGGCTCAGCCTTCTAGAAAGGTAACTTGTCAAGTCTATAGCCAGCAGGTTAAAGAAAACACCAATAACTTTAAAGTGAAACATGCTGTGCACTGGTGTCTCAAGCCTGTAACCCTAGCTATTCAGGAGGCTGAGATGAAATGGGATCACAGCCAGCCCAGGCAGGAAAGTCTGTGAGACTCTTATCTTCAATTAACCACCAAAATGCCAGAAATGGAGGTGTGGCTCAAGTGGTAGAACACCAGCCTTGAGTGAAAAAGGTAAGAAACAGAGCCCAAGCTCTGAGTCAAGCCCCAGTACTGGCACAAAATAAAATAACATAAAAAAATAGTAGAACATGCTTAGAAATACTTGGGAGGACACTTTTAACCTTTGATTAGGTTTGTCCTTGATTATGAATATTTATATGACCGAGGCTGTTAGCTGAGCCTTTGTACCTGCTTTGCCAGGTGGGGGAAGGTTGCCAAATGCCTATGGATGGCAATTTCCTTATCCAACAGACTAACTCAGAACCTCCTAGGACTTCCTGATCCCCACTTCCCACTCCAGTCAGCAGGAGCAGTTGGTGGGAGTACACTACAGATTCAATGCCAGGTCACACTGTTACCAACCTTGCCCAATCTCTATGCTGACCTCTTCCCCTGCAACCTTTCCTGGTGCCCTATGCACAGGTTGAGACTTCTATGGGCTGGCTTGACCCAGCATAGGGAGCTTGGGGACGCCTGCATTTAACCATACAACACTGGAAGTGAGCATGCTTACAGAGATTTTTTTTACACTGGTACTGGGGCTTGAACTCAGGGCCTTGAGCTCTTGCTTGGCTTTTTTTGCTCAAGGCTGGTGCTCTGCCACTTGGGCCACACCTCCACTGATAACATTTTGCTTGTTAACTGCAGATAAGAAACTTAGGGATTTTCCTGCCTGGGTTGGCTTTGAACCACAATCCTTAGATCTCAGCCTCCTGAGTAGCTAGGATTACAGGTATGAGCCACTGGCACCTAGTTTACAATAACTGTTGACATGCTGTGCCTATCATTTATTTATTAAGTCTCTCTGTTCTGCCAGGCAGAGAGTTGGGACAAATTGAGTGAGAGATGACACAAAATGCTTCAGATTTCCTTGTCTTTGGAGAACACTGGCATCCCTTCCTAAAGTACTTATTGGACTGTTACTATTATTTACCACTGGGCAATTATTAAGGCATTTTGTTGGCCCTCAGTTATTCCTGGCAATAGTCTTATGCAAAGTAAACTGTTAGAAATCCTAGTTTAATGATGAGATAACTGAATCAGTGTACAGTAGGACTTTTCTCATTTTTTGGTGCAAAGGGAATAAAGGTATACCGAACTGGCTTAACCAATACAGAATATGTGTTGTCTGATACAAAGGAAGCATCAGATTAGGATGCAGATACCATAGCATCCAGCTAGGAAAGCCCCAGACTCGGTATACTTTGCCTCCTGCTTCTGCTTTCTCCATGGCTAAGCTTCACTCTTAGGTCTGAAGAGGTGAAAAATACAAAGACAAAGAGAATATCACAACCTTTTCCATTCAAATCAGAAAAAGAGGAGAGGGAGCGGAACCGGGAGATTGGGGACAAGGGGAGTGATCAAATACAACTGACTGATGTTTAAGACCAAGTCGTATATATAATCAAGCCTGATTAGCTGTCTAATGCCCATGCCCCTGTTCCTCTCTGCCTAGCAAAATCTACCCATTATCCAAGTGCATGCTAAGAAAGCCTATAGTGTGACTCCTACCTGTTGCTATTGCACTCTTCTGGCCTTTTGCCCATCATAGACTACTCTACTAGTCAGTAACTTCCAAGGGCTTTTGTTTGTTTTTGCCAGTGGATCTGAAGCTTGTCTACTAACTTGGCTCAATTGGTAGTGACTGTCAGGTGAAGGATTTTTGAGGCTTAGCAGGAAGACTGCTGTGATCGATTAGTAATGCCTGCTGAGAGAGCCAGGATAATAACACATGTATTGTGTTCTTTAAGAAGCTTTTCCTTACAAGTGGAGGGAGCCAACTCAAAACTGGCTTAAGCCAGTTAGATGGGCACAGAGGTTTGTTATGGGTCTTAAAATCAGGAAATACACTAAAGCAAGATCCTTTTGAGAGCCTGGGACAAGGAAAGCCATGGTGACCAAGTATTTACTCAGTATTTGTTGGTGGTCAGGGGCCATGTACTCTCTCATCTTGGCTTGTTTATCCTTTCTTTGCTACAGACTAGGTTTCTTTGATTTGCTTTGCACATGATAGAAAGGAGACATACCTGATTCTGGTTTATATGGCCACAGATTGAACATACATAGAGAAAGTCTCAGCAAGTCAGTTACCCACCTCTGAGCCAGTCAGCCTTGGGGGCTGAGGGGCAGGTGAGGATCCTCAGATAAAAGAGGAACCCAACATAAGGAGAGAGGAGACCATTTTCAGGAAAGGATTTTTGGAACTATCTAATCCTAAGTGCCTTCCCTGCTGCTCCTCACCTCAGCCAATGGAGCAGTGTTCTCTGCCCTCCCAGAGCATCTTGGAGCAAGCACTTCAGCCAGTGGCCGGCCAGCCCAGTCCTCTCTTGGCCATTTCCCTGTCTAGATGCCATCACATCATAAAGAAAGCAAGAAATAGGGATAAAATCATGTTGTAGCCCAGAAGTCATCAGTGGCCATTCTGATGTGTCAGGAGCCCTGTTTCCTTTCCCCTAACTACCCTCAATGACTAAGAAGTGTACGTATAGTCAGGGACATGCCTGAAATTCAGAGCTCTCATTGAAAGTTCTTTCAGTTTGTACCCCATTTGTCCGAGAAAAGGCCCCATGATTCTGTTTCCTGTTCCTCATGCTTTTGTGCACACATGCATTTCAGAAAACAGAATGCCTTTTTTCCCCTTTCTAATCAGATGCTTACTATTGGAATTTTTTTCCTTGATGAGAAGAATGTAAGTTTCCTGACTTCATTCAAGGAGACTTCTATGGAAAGGATGGAGAGCATTTTCAGGACCCGATCTGAACCCTGAATAAAGGTGAAGATGCTAAGGGGCAGTGATAGAAGTATCCAGAAGAAAGAGCAGCTGTTCAGAGAGGTTGGATGATGGCTGAAATTGCCTTATTGCAACCCAGTGTGCCTGATTGCAGTATACTGCCCACACACTGCTGGGTTCAGCATAAGCGATGAGATGACCATCTGCTTACCAGCTCCCAGGCTGTGGGATTTCCCTGTCCAGCTCCTCAAGGGGAACAGGGCTGGAACAGCCATCTGCCCCTTGGCTGCAGGCTGCAGGACACCTGGGTAAGACTTTCTACTTTCATTCCTTCACTCAATCATCAGTGGGTCACACTTGGACTCCTAGCGACTTAGGAGACTGAGATCTAAGGATGCAGTTTGAAACCAGCATAGGCAGAAAAATCCATGAGATTATTTATGCCAATTAACCACCAAAAAGCCAGAAGTGAAGGTATGTAGCAAGTGGTAGAGTGACAGCCTTGTGAGAAAAAAGCTAAGGGATGGCACCCAGGCCCTGAGTTCAAGCCCCAGTATTGGCACACACACACCATCATCATCATTTATTGAGATTTCCTGATCCAGGGGTCTCCCCTCAGACTGTAACAGCCTTCCCTCTCTCTTGCTTCTACCATTTAAAGTCTAGTTTGAATGAAGGTAAGGGTAGATTAATGGTTTTGTGTTTGCGGACCTCTACTCCAACTCTATATAAACAGCACACCAAACTTTCCAGGGAACTATGCCAAAGTAGCCGTGAAAATTCAAGGCCTTCTAATTTTCCTCCTGACCTCAGGACATTGTCTGAGATTGGACACACAGCAGTTTTGGAACATGGGAATGATCTCTTCCCTTGTTTCACCCGCTGAAGTTAAAATATGAGTTGCTATCAGTAGGAAATCAAAGGGAAGGTTTTTTGCACCAAATTCACCTGCTCCAGAGTGAGAAGAATAACCTAGAAAAGCCTTGCCAGGTTGAAGCACTGTGTGTTATGACTGGAAGTATAATGGCTGCCTCTCAGGCAGGGCAGCTACTCCATGGTCATCACTGGTCTCTGCTTCTCATCGCCTTGACCACTGATGTATCCGGTGGAACCATTCTGCCGTGTGCTCTTCATTTCACAGTATCCAATTTTAATGAAGCATATAGGAGGCAGGGGAACAGAAGTCATAGGAAGTAAGTGCATATGCAAACCACTGTGTGGCTCACTGCAACTGAAATGCAGTAAACCCTTGATGAAGTGCATCCCAAGTAACCAGAACTCTCAATTAACTAAGATTTATTTCTTAAAATTCTGCTTTTAGGAGAAGTATATGATGGGAGGGGATCTCACCAGAGGATTTTTTTAAATCACTTTCAAAGTCATCTGGGGTGAGGTGAGGCCTTTCATTTGCATCTGAGTCTAGTGGTTGGAGTTCTCTACTATTGTTCTGGAATCTTCTGTGGTTTCTAGAACATATTTATAGAAGTAGTATAAGAACTTGAAGACACGTGTGAAACAATTCTGAGTGTAAAATCCTTCTAGGCTTCTGGTTTGCTTTCCAAATTAGCCTGTCCACACCCAATTCACCAGCATTTTTTCAGTGACTCACCTTTGACTCTGTCGACTTAGTTTACATGAAAACTTCAGCTTGCTTTCTTTTCTTATTTCTGTTTCATCAGCTTACGTTATGCTTCAGTTGTGAAATAGCAACAATAGCAAATACAACAGCATGAGCAGGAGCAGGACTGAACCCAGCCTAGCTCCTTTCTAGGTACGCAGCTCAGATAATGGGTGCACGTGTTAGGGTGTATCTGAGCAAGGCTGGTAGCTTCTTCTGCTTAGAATGTATTCCATAGGTTTGCCATGGGGAGAAGGTGAGCATTAACGAATATTGTGAGTCCATGATGTAGAGATAGCCCTCTTCCTATAACTCAACCAGGGCTCATGTGGCTGGACACCCGGACCCGACCTGGAGATGGAAGCATTGGAGCTGACTGGACCGATCGACAGCTCCCTCATGGTTACAGAATCAGTGTGTGAATGAATAATTCCAAATGACTTCAATTGCCACAAATTGCACAATTGAAATCTACACCCTGTCTCTTGGCTGACTCTCTTTCTTCTTGTGTCCTCCTCTCTCCACTGCTTGATCCAGGAGCAATGGAGCTGGAGGTTCAGGGAGGCACTGGTAAAAATCAAAACACTGGACTTGGCCAAGAGAGATAAATGGAGGTGGCCTGCGCCTGCAAAGGTATCACAAGGGGATGTCAATGGACACTTTCCTTGAGAACTCACAGGGCTGAGATAGCAGAGCCCTTCAGTACCTACTGAAACAGCATAGCTCACAGAAATGCTCAGGGTCATGTTTGAAAGCTGAGAATGATGGCCTGGCTAGACTCTCTGTCATTGTAATATCTAGAACAAGTCACATTCCTCCATGACTAAGGTAAAATCCTGACCCACAGAATGAAGGAGTTAGACCAGGAGGTCCCAAGATTTCCTTCAGCCAATGTACATGAGAGCTTTTGTAATGACTCCTGCCTAAAATGAGCTTATAGTCTACAGCTGTCCAGTAGCCTGGCCATGAGCTGCCTATAGTAATCAATTACCTAAAACGCAGCCACTCCAAATTGAGATGACCTGCCAATGCAAAATACACACTGGATTTCAAAAGCTTAGGAAAGATATATTTATTATATGTATAATTATTCAGGCATCTCAAACCAAGCTAGACTGTGTATTGGTCTAAATTCTAAATTCTGTGTTAAAATTCATCTTCTTGTTTTTCACTGTGTGTGGGGGTGGGTACTGGGGTTTGAACTCAGGGGCTCAGTCACTCAAGGCTGATGATGTATACT
Organism: Dipodomys merriami; assembly: GCF_024711535.1. Taxonomy (NCBI): domain Eukaryota; kingdom Metazoa; phylum Chordata; class Mammalia; order Rodentia; family Heteromyidae; genus Dipodomys; species Dipodomys merriami. Next base: position 19,465,471 of record NW_027203381.1, read on the forward strand.
TGAACCACACCCCCACTTCTACCTTTGTACCTTTTCAATGTGGCAGGGGACATTTTGAGGTTGCACTTGTGGCTTGGAGTATTATTGTGTGGCAGCACGGCTCCAGAGAGAAGTCATGGAGAGGGGAAAAGGGGTACCCCTGGCAACATGTGCTGTGAGGGTGTAGACAGTTATAAAGCCACATGCCTTTTGGTACTGTGGTCTGGTGTCACCCATAGAGTGGGAGGCAATAGGATTAGAAGGTGGGTGGGCTTGACAGGAAAGGATAGAGAACAGGAAGCCCCCATCCATAGCCAATGGTCTGGTTGGTGTCAATATTTCTAGACATGAGGCTTTGAGAGAAGCCATGGGAGCAAAGGTTAGAAGATGGACCTAGGTCCTGCCAAGTTTTTGTAGTCATAATCGCTCTCCATTCCTCCAACTCCACTGCTCATCTTCCATCTTCTCCTATTTTGGTGCCCTTCACTGAGCATGCACAGCTCAGCTAGGAGCCTTGAGCCTTCGTACATCCTGCCTTGGTGTCTGTAAAGCTAGTTGGGCATGACTCAACTAGAGATAGTCAAGTTCTTTCCAGGAAATGGCAGGCTTGCTCTTGGAACCCTACAAGGTTCCTTCCAGTGCCCTTGCAAAGATAGAAAGTTAGAAAGGTAGAAAGTTGAACCCCAGGATTAGGCAGTGTAGTAAAAACAAAGCCAGCTTGTGGAGTTGCTGCTGGGGAACATACCTGCCTCTTCTGTCTCCAGCACCCATGCTTCGTACATGACTATACAGTAGTGTCAGAGCATGTGACTGACATGACAAGGGCATGCTGTCATCTTGTCTTCCCCTTTTATGGTCCAAGAAAACCTAAGAGTGTGTAGGAAAAAGCACAGACTTTTTCTGGCAGAAGTTAGGGTTCCTATTATGGTCCAGGCTTAGTCCTGCCCCATGGGAATCTTCCTGGGTTCCAGCTGTTGGCCAAAAGAAGGAAGAGCTTAGGGTTGCCCACCTCTCCCCTCTGCTTTCTGGTTATACTTCTGCCGTCAGTACCTAGTGCTGAATTATGGAACATCATTGACAGTCTGGGAAGAGGTATTTACCTTGTAGTTAGTTATAGGATGGCCAACCTCAGCCCTACCTGACCAGTGGACTTGCCCAGGGAATTTTAAACTATAGGAGTCTATAATATGCATGTGTGAAAAGGTCATAATGAAACTCACTTAAAAATTTGCAAGAAATAATTTTCAAAGGAGCATAAAAGGAGAAAGGATAAGAAAGAGCAATAGAGGGAGAGAATATGATTAAAGTATATTATATGCATATATAGTAGTACTAGAATGAAACCCCTCACATTGAATAATTAATATGTTCTAATTAAAAATAAGTAAGCTGCCGGGTGCCAGTGGCTCACGCCTGTAACCCTAGCTACTCAGGAGGCGAGATCTGAGGATTGCACTTTAAAGCCAGCCTGGGCAAGAAAATCTGTTGAGACTCTTGTCTCCACCAGAAAATCAGAAATGGTTTTGTGGTTCAAAGTGGTAGAGTTCTAGTCTTGAGCAAACAAAGCTCAGGGACAGCACCCAGGCTGAGTTCAAACCCATGACTGACAAAAAATGAATGAATGAATGAATGAATGAGTAAACTATACCAAGCCTAACTGTACCTCCAGTGAGTCTGATTAATTAGGCCACAGTGTAAAGTGGAAGTACGTTCTTTTAAGCTTTCTACTACGAAGAACACTATTTAATTTTTTAATTTTTAATTAATTTATTTATTTATTTATTCGTGGGGCTTGAACTCTGGACTTGGGGGCTATCCCTGAGCTCTTCAACTCAAGGCAAGTGCTCTACCACTTGAGCTACAGCGCCACTTACGGTTTTCTAGTGGTTTATTGGAGATAGGACTCTCACGGACTTTCCTGCCCGGGCTGGCTTTGAACCGTGGAGATCAGTATTTAGATTATAACAAATTTTTATTACCCTGTTAGACAAAATATGACCCCTGAGTGGAAATCATTGGCCTGACCTGGAGGCTGACTAGAAACATCCCTGAGGCTCATTCTAGACCTGAGTCAAAAGCCACACTGGAGTGAGATCCCTGGTTATCAGTATATGCAGGCTGAGACTCCATGTGCATCAGTCACATGGGGAGTTGGGGAGACTTCAAGTCTGAGGCCCTCATCTCTAAACCTGATTCTTTAAATCTGTGGAATCCTTACTTAACAAGCATTCAGATGATTCTAATGATTGCTTTAAGACTTTTTTTTCAAAGCACTTTTCTTCCCTATGTGATTAGTAAGCCAGATGAACTGTATTCAGTTTGCCACCCTAATCTCCAAATATCTTCAGTGGGTTGCCTATTATCTGTCAAAGAAAGGTCACATTTCTCTCAACCGGCTCTGAAGAAGCTCCACAGTTTGCACTCTTCCCCCTGCCAAATCTTTACCCACTATTTCTTTCTGTCAATCCATCACCAACCAAAATAGAACCAATTGATAAGCTGAATGCATCTATATTGGTTTCTTTGCTCCTGTGATTTGTACAGTTGTCGTTTGGCAGGGAAATGGGGGTGAACCTTCATTGTTTTTCTTCTCATCCCCTCCTCCCTACTTCCCTCTTGCCCTTCCTGCTTCCCTCTTTTCTTCTCTCATTTCTTTGTTTATTCCTCCCTTCCTCCTCTCCTCTTTCCTTCCTTGCTTCCTTCCTTTTCTCTCTATAAAATGTCTGCGCAACTCCTTCTGTGCCTGAAACTTATTCATTCATAAATGCTGTCCACCATTCAAGGCCAGGTTCTCTAACAACCCAAACTCACGCAGTATATCTCCATTAGACCTCCTAGAGGGTAGATATAAGACTTAAAGAAAGCCAAAGTAACTGGAGATTGTAGAGAATGGAGTCTTTACTTCTTTTTTCTGGACATGTTTTCTTTGTGCCCTGTTATATTGTGATACTAAAGAAGTCTCAGACCAAATCTTTATTATTACTATTTTATTATAACCATTTCCCTCATTCTAACTTGTTTAGCCCTGTGGCCCCTGCACAGTTGGGTTTCATCCATATTGATTAAAGATCCCTTTGCAGAGTTAAAAACCTTGTGGATGAGGATGTTGATGATGTTGGTCACACATACTTCTGTTTTGCATACATACTTCTCTGAAGAGTTATAATCTACTGTTTTAATCTTTTTGAAAAGTAAATGGTAGCTGTAAGGTATAGAAAGAAGGGAATGAAGTAGAACAGGGAGATAGCAGTAAAGCCATTTTGGAAGAAGAAAAAAAATTGAAATCTCCTTTTGGTCTCTGGCAGTCATTAAAGGGTCAGATCTGGTGACTGAGTCAATCTGAGAAGGTTGGAAATGGTGGGAATAGAACAGTTTACTGTGAGTATGAAAGCTCTGTCACCTCCCGAGCCATCATCAGTAGGAATCATGTCTTAGGTTAGCTCTGTATTCAACTTTTGTTTGGAGGATCACCTTGGAGCTGTCCTCTCTTTACCTTTGTTCATAAGAGTTCAGACTGGGCCCTTGCTATTGGACCCCAGCCTGAGGGCACAGTGAGCCCTTGATAGCAAAGAATTAGGGCGGAGAAGCCAGACTGGCAGACTACCACATGTTCGTGCATCTCATGGTAAAGAAGGAATAATGCTTGACAAGCCAAGCAAGATCAAAGAACATGAAAGAAAACAGCCCTTTGCCTACTTAAGCCAATAGGTAGAATCAACCCAAAACCTCACAAGGCCAGGAGATGGCAGGTATACCAGCAGCAGGACCTCATTCCTTGGTGCTCTGACCTCTGTTTCCTGGCTGCCAGTTCCCTCTCTCGATCCCAGGGCAAAGGTCTCAAAAGTGAGCTTCAGCCAGCAGCTAGGCTCTGCCTTCCCCCAACACCTCTCACTTCCTTCCTTGTCTTCTCTGGGGCTGGGGATGTGAGTCCTGCTCACCTTGCCAGCCCTGTGATTCAACATGGTAGGACTTCTATCCCAGAGCAGTGGATGAAGGAAGATGCAGAGGAGGTCTTATGTTCATAGACGTTTCTTCCAGATGTTTGCTTGGGTGCAAACACCCATCCCACTTGGTGGGAAGGGTGATGTGTGATGACTCTGGGGATGTGGCCTTGGTCTGTGCTCATAGACTGATTTATAGCTCCTAGTGCGTGATTTGGAGTTCTTATCCTCAACCTATGGAAGCTTACTTTTTTTTCAGGAACAAAGTAAGAGGACAATATGGTTCCAATATGGATTGCTAAAATAAGGTGCCTTATAACCTCATTATCCCAAGGGACAAAGGGGTTTTCTCTTTCAGGCACCACTTATAGTCAGGAAACTTCTTTAATTTCGTCTTTGCAAGAGCTCTGAAATGTTTTTGCTCCTGGATTGGGCAGTAAAGCCAGTTAGGACAGATTCTATTACAGAGAAGCAGTCAGTCATAATAGGGAGATTTCCATGTTCTAGCAAACAGCCTATGGGATGGGACTCCTCTATTAATGGGGTCAGGGCAAAACAATACCCTGCAGGATCCTTTGCCTCCTCTCTCTCTGGTTCCCAGGGGACTTGTAGAGGAGAGAATGTATGTGTTTGCTTTGCCTGCTTCCTCAGTGTGTGGAGGTACAGGAGATCAGAGAGAGTGGGAAGAGGCTGAAGAGAGAGGATGAGGGGTTACTTAGCAGAGAAATCATTGGGTTAGGGCTAGGGTATTAACAGAGTATCAGCCCTTTATTTTCATTTTTAAAGATTTTCTTTGTGCCAGTAGTGGGGCTTGAACTCAAGGCTTGGGTGCTGTCCTTGAACTCTTTTGCTCCAAGCTGGCACTCTACCACTTGAGCCTCAGCATTACTTCTGGCTTTTTTTAATTGGAAATACGAGTCTGCTATACATTCCTGCCCTTGCTGGCTTTGAACCACAATCTTTAGCTTCTGAGGAGCTAGCATTGTAGCTAGGGACCACCCATCTCCAGCAGTACCAACTTTCTAGATATTAGTGTTGAAAGCCACTTGGAAACCAATCAGGACAGTTTTATAACTGCAGGAGGTGCTCTATAGCAAGCCATTTGACCAAATGGGAAGGTCACAGCCTCCAACTTAAATAAAAATAGAAAAGAATAGAAAATAGTAATGTATCTAACATATGTAATTCTGCACTTAGAGTAAGGATTGTTTGACAAAATTCTTTCAGGTTTATATACCCAGAGTCTTATATTGTGATCATGAAAAAGAAGTTACACTGCAGACATTAGGGCTGGAAAAAGTTTTAGAAACACTAGTTTCTAGTCCACCAATACCTGCATTCTCATTGTAGAAACAGTGAGACTCAGGAAGACCAAGTCACCTAATTTGTGAAAATCAAACACAGGAAGATAGTCTGACTGGCATTAGGTTCTTTGTGGGAGAAGCTGGAAATGAACATGTGACTCCATGACCAAAGGAACCTTCTCTTGGGCCTTTGGTGAGTCACTTAACCCCTTGAGCCATAGTTTTCCCCTCTGTAAAATGGGCTCAAACCTAGATTGTAGGGCTATTGCTCAGATACTGAGATACTTAAGACCTTGGCATCTCCTTCCTGTCTCTTAAGGTCAATCATGCCATTAGAAGCAATTGCCTCATGGTGCTGCCACAGAGAAGCTACAGACTGAGGAGATAGCTTGCCTTGGACCAGCCCATGGGGCAGGCTTTCTTGCTAGCCCCTTCCCCCACTACCCCTGTAGCCACAGGCAGGATGTCCTGGAGCCTACATTGGGCACACATGTGGTGAGAATATTTTCAATTTTTTCCAAGTAATTTATAAGTTACATGGAAAATCAAGCATGGTCACTAGATGCAAGTCTGGGGACTGAATGCTCCCCAAATCCCTTGAGTTCTCAGCAGAGCAGTGCATTCTGGGACTCCTGTTTGGACATTCAGGTTCCCTGTGAACCATCAGAGTAGCTCTCCATCAAGGTCTCTTGGGTCCATGAGGATGCACACTCATTGAGGATCTATTCTGATGCTCCAGCCAAGCCCAGTGCCCTGTGTCTCTGCTTCCTGCCCACAGGTTCATGTGTCTTCTCTGCTTTAGAAATCAGTTGCTCAGGCAACCAGTTGACCATGATCACAGTGCCTGGCAAGGTGCTTGGAAAGCAGGGAGCATTTGGGGTCAGTGTCTGGATATTGCCTGAATATGGAAAAACTGGCCTTTTCGCATGCCCGCTGACAGGTTGCCCTTTGCATTTGAGTTGTTCTTATCATAGACAACTCAGTAGCCCCAATGGAAACCTCACCCCAAATGCCTGCCTCCGGACAGCCCAGCATATTTTTTTTTCAATTCCTTTTACTACCTTGAATTTTATGGTTATTTATAAAGAACCTGCTTCACTTAGTAAATTGTCCATTCCTTCGATCACTTACTGAGCCTCAGTCTAATCATTTAAGTTGTAAAAATTAAATCAAGCCATAGGAATAAAGGACCTCAAACTACTCAGGGTATAGAAGTAGCTCATTAAGTGGGGTCCTATCATTTCCTATCCTAGTAGAGGAAAGAAATTGCTTGCTTTTCTTTTTTCTTTTTTTTTAATGATGTTTGTTTTGTTTGTTTGTTTGTTTAGTGCTGATCCTGGGGCTTAAGCTCAGGCCTTGGGCATTGTCTCTTAGCTTCTTCACTCAAGGCTGGTGCTCTACCACTTGAGCCACTCCTCCACTTCCAGCTTTTAGGTGATTAAGTGGAGATAAGAGTCTCATGGGCTTTCCTTCCTAGACTGGCTTTGAACCTGCAATCCTCAGATCTCAGCCTCTTGAGTAGATAGGATTACAGGTATGAGCCACAGGCACTGGCTTGCTTTTTACTGTTGTAATATCTCACCCCAGGCCTGACTAGCTAGACTTGGCTAAGTGTGCTGGATCAGACACAGAAGCATCACATCATAGAAGGGAGAGGAAAGGAAGTACAGATTCTGGTCCTATGTGTCAGGCATCCCCTTAAATGTATGCAGTGTGGGTAAGAGCAGGTATTGGGAGGCTAGATGTCTCCAACTGTGTTTCAGATTTCTGCAGGTGCTTAAGGATTAGTGACCGGGCAGGTGGGGCCCCACATTCAGATGCCACAAGAACAAAACCATTGCTGAGACACAGCAGAAAGAAGCCACCTGCTCTTTCCAATCCCAAGCAGGCCTGGGGGTCCTTTACTCTCCAAGAAGCTGCAGGTGAAGCCCTGCACGCCAGGCATCCTGGGAGCTGGCAGATGGGAGGTGGAGTAAATCAACCTAAAACTGCACTGATTCCTGAGCCCATGAGCTCAGCTAAGCCAATGGAAGAAGAAAAAGTGCTGCTGTGGGCACTTCCTATAAATCCAGGCACCAGGAGATCTGGTGGGGGTCCTACAAGGTTCTTTCTCTGTGTGCTAGCGGCTGATACTTTCATTTTCTTTTCCTTGTTGGGAACAGAGCTAGAAGAATTTCTACAAGTTGCCAGCCTTTGTGGAAAGTAATATTAGGGGCTGCAGCTGATATTGGGAGCCCCTTTGTCTTCCATGCAGCAACATGGGGAGAGAACACGTAGAGAGAACAAGTAGAGGAGGTTGTGTGGCTTCAGTCTATAACAACACACACACACACATGTGCATGCTCTCACATGCGTCATTCCTGACCCCGCCTGTAGCACTGTGGGGTGGGAGTGGGGACATCAGAGAACAGAGATGTAGACGCTGGGGACATTGCCAAACACTAATTTTCTCTCCTTGTACCTTGTGCCATTTCTCTCCACTCTGAGCACTTCGATAGATGACCAGTCTTGATGTTGGGAAAGATGGGAGTTTAATTAACTAGAGGGGTCAAAGGCCCAAGAGAAATTTAAGAATTAAACACAGGTTAATTAAGGTGTGTTAGTAATTCTGTGGCCCATCACCAAAGCATCCCTGGATGGATGGAAGGGACGTAGATGTCAGGAGACCTGGGTTTGGGGTTCTTGGAGCCAAGTGTATTTCCCAGGCTGCAGGTCTCTGAACATACTTCTTTTCTGTGTTTGACCATAGAACATCTTGGATAAAATGCCTTTAGTCTTCTCATCATTCTCCCTTCAGGAAAAGATTTGGGGATCTGGGAAAGCCCATTCTGCAGCATGCAATCCAATTCTGTCTCTAACTAGCTAGGGGCAACATGACAGCCCTCCTCTTTATTGGAGTATGCTCCTAAGGCAGCCCTAGTGCACTGGTGACTGGTGCTGGGTATCTGAGCTGCAGTGCTCTCTGGGCCCCCTGGTGCCCAGTGGTCCTCATTCATTTGCTAAGTCCCTGCTATGTGCCAAAACCACTGCTGGAGGGCTGAGGGTCACCAAGAGAGAGAAAGTGCCTGCTTCTGAAAGCTCTGGTTCCCGGGAACCGTGTCCTATGGGAAAAGTGAATCCAGGTACACGATGATCTTCAAAAGGCTGTAGTGAGTGTTAAATGCCCACAGCACACCAGCCTGGCCCAGTAAGGGAGGAGCTGGGTTTGAGGAACTGATGTTTCTGTTGGAGATGAAAGGACACAAATCAGAGGGGGGGGGGAGAAAATTGAGGGGTAAGGACCCATGACTATGCAAAAACATGGCAAGAAAACCTAGTAGAGCAGGCACTGAACTCTCTTATGCCAGCCTCTGGCTCTTAGAAAAAGAGGGTGGGGTTGGGGAACAGGAGCAGAAATCAGCCATCGGGAGCCAGGCTTAGCCCTGGATAAAGAAATAGCAAAATCTCCTCTGGTGGTGTGGGTGAGGAGGGCAGGGGGAGGAGGCAACAGCCTTGTCCTGGTTCAAAAATGGGGCCTGTTGTAATTCTTAGGCCCAAAGAACAGCCTGCTGGAAGCCTGTCCCTACCTGCCCAGCCTTGTGCCTGTCCCAACCCTGAGGACTCTTCTGTTCCCATTGTTTCCTGCACCCCACACCCAAACCCAAGAATAAAGGCAGCCACCCCTGCCCACAGCTGCTTGTCCTCCCCACCCAGGTGACTCAGGCAGGGTGCCTGATGGCAGCAGCTCTCTGCCTGGCCCTGTTCAGCTACCTGACACCCCTGATTTGCCTCCTTGTCTCTGTGACCTAAATGAGGGTAGATTTTGTCCCCCTTGAATTAAAAAAAAAAGGTGTCTTTCTCCCTCCCCCTGCCTCACTGTTGGGTGTAGATTATTATAGTGCCTGTTTGTTTCTAGGGGACAAGAAAGAAAGTGAATTTGGACAAGGCCAGCTTAATTGGGATGTACAGCTGCCCGAGATCTCCTGTCCACTCTGGCTAATTCTGAGCCAAACCAGTTTTCCGTGGCCAAGCGGGGCCTGGTTTCCACATGGGTTCCTGTCAGGAAGTTCCTCCACCCTGTGTGTACTGTTAAATAGGATCCTTTTCACTCCTTTTCCTCTTATAAACTTCCCTTCCAGGTCATCCTGGACGGGGAGGGAGGGCGGGGGAGGGAACACCAGGCTCCAGTCCCAAAAGGGAAATGGCTGTGGAAGGGAGGCCAGCTGTGGCTGGCCAGAGTCAAACATCTGAGATTCCAGCTCAAGGACAAGGCCCAGAGCAACTTCTTCCTCTTCAGAGCATGCCAGCTGCTCTCCTATTCCATCATGCCCCCCCCAACTTTATTCATCCAGTCCCACCTTCCCTCCCTTCTCTTCAAAGTTGGGGCTAAGGGGTAATAGGAAGAGCAGTCCATCCTAAAAATACCTCCCACCTCTGCTGTCCTAAAAATATTTCTCCTTTCCCAGAGAGTGAAATTCTCCCTTCCCTTCTTTAATCTTCCTTTACTCTCGTCAAACCCCACACTGAGATGGGTCAAAGCTGTGTGTGCATGCATGCCATTACTGGGGCTTGAACTCACAGCCTGTGCACTGTCCCTTAGCTTTTTCACTCAAGGCTGGCATTCTATCACTTGAGCCACACCTCAAGTGGGGCTTTTTAGTAATTATTTGGAGATAAAAGTCTCACAGACTTTCCTGTCCAGGCTAGCTTTGAACTGTGATCCTTAGATTTCAGCCTCTTGTGTGGCTAGCATTGCAGTAGCTAGGAGCCACTGGCATCTGGGTCTTTTCCAGCTTTGCTGGGAGCTTTGGAAGAGGTCAGCCTTCCTCCTCTTCCTTCCACTGCCTTGGGTACCCCATCCAGGCTATAAATTCATGTGGCTGAGATATTATTCACTGCTGAGATTTTTCTTTTTTTTTTTTTGGGTTCGGTTGTGGGGCCTGAACTCTGGGCCTGGGCGCTGTCCCTCAGCTTTTCAGCTCAAGGCTAGCGCTCTACCACTTGAGCCACAGTGCCACTTCCGGCTTTTTTCTTTTTGCTTATGTGGTGCTGAGGAATCGAACCCAGGGCCTTGAGCATGCAAGGCAAGCGCTCTACCACTGAGCCACCTTCCCAGCCCGTCACTGCTGAGATTTTGCATCTAGCAATGCAAGCCACAGAGCCCCAGGGTATCCAAGCATATGCTGAATGATTGATGCAGTGAGTTTCTGTCTTTTTCTGTGACACTACCTTGGTGTCCTTTCTGGCTTCATAGCACAGGGACACTGGTGCCTTGGATGAGTTGCTTCAGGTCTCTTAGTGTCAGTTGTCTCCCTATAATATGGGCCGGACATTCCAGGGCTCCAGCTAAGCCTCACTAAAAGCCCATTCATAAAGGGCCAGACCAGGTAGGGTACCTGACAGGTTGCTTTCCTCTGCTTCAGTTGAGGGAGTCAAACCTGAGCTGCCTAGGGCTGTTGCCAACCACTGAGCTCCTCAGCCCTTTTTCATTCCAGAGAAGGAATTTAGTCAGACATATGAACAAAACAGCAATAAAGTGATGAACAGGCCAGGGACATTTCTTGGCTTTATGTAAAGTCTTTAATAATTTCTCATACGAGCCAGGTGCTTAGTGGCTCATGCTTGTAACCCTAGCTACTCAAAAGGACAAGATCTGGAAGATCACGGTTTGAAGACAAACCCAGGCCAAAAAGTCCATGAGACTCTACTCAGTTAATTAGCAAAAAGTCAGGTTGGAGGTATAGCTCAAGCAGTAAAATACTAGTCATGAACAAGAAAGTCTAGTGAGAAGGGCTGGGAAGGTGGCTCAGTGGTAGAGCGCTTGCCTTGCATGCCTGAGGCCGTGGGTTCGATTCCTCAGCACCACATAAGCAAAAAGAAAAAAGCCGGAAGTGGCGCTGTGGCTCAAGTGGTAGAGTGCTAGCCTTGAGCTGAAGAGTTGAGGGACAGCACCCAGGCCCAGAGTTCAGGCCCCACGACCGGACCCCCCCCCCCAAAAAAAAAGAAAGCCTAGTGAGAACACCAGGCCCTAAGTTTGAGTTCCAGAACCAGCAATAATAATTAATAACAACAATCTCTCATAAGAGATCAAATCTAAAATTTCATTGTAAATCTGGTCCAGTGATAGGAAACATAATCTCCCACAAACACTTTTTGTAGCTTAACGTTTTAAATTGGCCTTGATTGTATTTATTTGTAGGATATGGTACAATGTCTCAGAACTGGGATGTCTGGTACTTAGCATATCCATCTCCCCTAACACTTAACCATTTCTTTGTGGTGAGGAGGTTCAACACCATCTCTTTGGTTGTTTTGAAGTGTATGATGTAATATTGTTAACTATGGTCACCCTGCTTTTCAGTAGAATAGATCAGACCTTCCTAGGATTCACCCCCTAAGCCTCAGCCTGCCCTTCATCTGCCTGTCCCAAGGTCAGATCAAAGCCTTCCTTTGCTTGCTTCTCCATAGAATGAGAGTTCTTGTACTCTCATGGTTAAGAGCATGGCCTTGGCATTCAACAGAGCAGAGTTCAAGACACTGCGTCTACAGCAGCATCTACAGCTCCTGCCAGCAGAGGCTTCACAAAAACAGGTCAGGGGAGGGAAGAGGGACACAACTTGCTCCTGTGAGCCTTTGTTGACCACAAGCAGGGACTTCATGGGCACATGGTATGAGTTGACACAGTTCTGGCTGTTTGCCTGGGCTGGCCTCTGGTGGCTCACTGTCTAGGAGGAGACGTGGGAGAGGGAGAAGGAGATGTGTCAAGTTCGGCCAGGTGCAGTGATGAGAGACAGTGAAGGGCAGAGAGGAATGGAGGAGGCTTCTTCAGAAGAAGGAGTGTCCTCTGGCCCTGGAAAATGCTAGGAGATGAGAGAGCAGGGCGGGAAGGGCATTTTCCAGTATTTGGGGCAAGGTGTAATATGTGCCATCCACAGAAACACCTAGAGGCGAGAGAGTCCGCTGATGAGGGGCAGTGTGGTCACTGATTCACTCACTCGGCAACTCCTACCTACTGTGTGCCCTGCTCTGAGCTAGGAATATAAGATAGGTGGGTTACAACGGGTGCCCTGCAGGAGCAGAGACACCCATATCCTTGGTGGGGATGCTGAGTCTTTGCTCATTGAGCTCTGGAAAGAGCTCCTGAGGTACACCTCCTTGCAACTCCTGGGATGCTACACGCTTCTCTCACTGTGATAGCTTTTCCTTTAATATGAAAGGAGTCAGCATGCTCCAGCTCCAATACTTGGACTGGGGAACTATAAACTGTCAATTCATAAAGGGCTTCAAGATTCCCCAAGTCCAGGACTTTCTAACTTTGGAGCAGTTGACTCATGCACAACTTATTAAACTTAGAGGTGTGAGGTACCAGGAGTTCAACTGTAGATTCTGATTCCTAAGTAGGTCCTGATGCAGCCCAGGGATGTGCATCTTTTATTAGCTCCAAAGTGACTCTGTGTGCACTCCGCCAGCTACACTTGGGGATGCCATGGGGCTGAAAGCAGTTGGTCTGAAGTGGGGGTCTAGGCAGTGATTCACTTTTTAAACAATTTCATAGTCTAATACACAGTGTGGATTAAGACCCTCAGGGCCCAACTTTCAGCACAAATGATTTGTACAAATCAGAGCTGTCCAGAGATAGACCATATAGTGTGTATGTATGTGCGTGTGTATAGGACCATACAGTTGTGGGTCTGGCAAGTCCAAACTCTGCTAGATGTGTAGACCCAGGGAACAGCTGATAGTTCTGCTCGATGAAGGACTCTGAAGACATAGTTCCTCTTCCTCTAGGGATCTGTCTTTTTTTTTAAGTCCTTCGACTGGTTGGACGAGGCTCACCCACATAAGGTCAAAGCCAGGTTGACAGATAAAATTAACCATCACACGCCTCATTGTACAAATAAGTTGAATAGACAACTCATCCATGGGCCCACAGCCAAGCCTGCCATTGCTGGTTCCCTTGGTCTCTTAGATTGAAAAACCATGATGATACCTTCAAAGCCAAGCCCAACTTCACTTACAGACTACTACCCTTTCTAAGCCATACATTTGGCAGAAAACAGAGCTAGGTCTTAAACTAGGACCCTTAACATTTAATGGCTGCTTCCTCCCATACTCTGCATGGCTCAAAGAAGTATGCTTCTACAACCAAGCAATTGTGCAACCAGGCCCAGTCTCCATTCAACCTACAGACTGACTCTTTAAGATCTTGGAAGCAGGAAAGAAGAGGCCTATAAATCAGTTCTGCCACTAAGTAGAGGGGAGAGCTGGAGGCCACCCAGTGGTAGCCAAGTACCTGGATTTATATCCACATCCTGCTGCTATCTATAATTTTGTGGCTGCTTCATTTATGCTTGGGTTTGCACACTTAATGCTGGAATCTACCAGCATGCACACTAGTCTCCAGCTTGGCGTTAAATATGGATTCTGAAATAGACTGTGCTTTAAATCAAAGCCTGGTTATGATGATTGCTCTTGTTAGTAACATGTTACCCTCACTGTCTACCCCCTGAGGGCTTAGAAGCACCCCATCAATGGAACACTCTGAATATACAGGGGATGCTGGCCAGAGACTGTGATCCAAAGTGTTGGGATGAAGCAGTCTGTGGGTACATAGGGTCCTTTGAAGACAGGTTCTTGAACCTTGGCTAGAGCCAAGCTAGACATCAGCTTGTGCCCCAAGGATATCAGTCAGGAATTGTGGAGCCTGAGGACATATATGGTATGTGAGTCCAACGTTAGGCATTGTCAGGAGATGATGACAGGGAGCAGGTAGAGAGTATGCCACATACCAGAGACACGAGACTTCTGGCCAGAGCTGCCTTCTATATGGTCTCCTGGGCTGAATCCATCACTGGCAGGACAAGGACAGGAAATGGATAGAAGACAGAGCTGCCAAGTCCTGACCCTAAGCTAACTCCAAGAATAGGGGTTGGTTTGGGAAATGAACCATCCCACCATGTCCCCCATCTCTGATAGTAAACAGGAAGCTTCTGGTGAGACCACTTCTCCAGATCTATGGAGGAGAGCCGTGTAGTAAGGTTGAGGATGCCTCAGAGGGCCACAGTTACCAGCAACCTCAAGGAGACTGGTGGGAGCCAGAGCCAAGGCATGAGGTCAGGCCTTCAGACTTCTGTCCCTAATGTCTGTCCTCAGTTTCAAAGCTTCCCATCCAGCAGCCTCATGCACAGGTAGGCCCAGGTACTCAGCCCACTTGTCAATTGAGCAGATCAGCAACACCTGAGAACACTCACGCGCCAAGGCACCATAACCATTTCCTTATGAACCCTGGTCTCTATTTTGGAAGGCACAGCACAATGCTGGTATTCCTTAAAGGTGTGTGCGTCATGCCCTTAACATCTGCAGGATATTAAGAAATCTTAGGCAGGAATTGCAGTTAAACAGAGTTAAGCAAGTTTCTTTATCTCTACAGGATTTTCTTGGGGATGAGTGTGTGATACTCATCCATTTCAGAGGTCCATTGGAAAGCTCCAATTAGACTATGCTGCCCAGGTATCCCCAATATTTATGCCATTTAAAGTTCATAGTCGCAGACAAAAGACACAATGTGGAGCTGCTAGCTGTCACTTAAGACTCACAGCCCTGGCATCAGTGTCCAGCTAGACCTGCTGATGTGCTGATGAACCTACTATCTAGAGGAAGGATGAGGAAGCCCTTCTTCCTCAGTGGGGTGGGAATAATCCTTTCACTATCAAAGTTCCCACAGTGGGGCCTCTCCCACACCTAAAGACTCCTCAGGTGCTTGACAGCCAAAATCAGATTGCAGAGCCCTTGTATTAGGGGAGAAGGATACTGGAAGAAGACTAGCCAAGAGCTCAGTATGAGAATACCACTGTAGACTAGCCAGGGGCTCAGTACGGTGAGAAGCCCCCTGTGGACTTGGCTGTGTCCTGTAATGTTATATAGAGCAGAGAATGCTGATGTCACTGCAGCAACCATTCTGTCCCATTCCATTCCCTTCCTCCCAGGGAGACTTGCCCTGCCTCTGGTCCAGCTTCTTTTCCCCATTCCCCTCTCCTCAAAACACAAATGGCTAGCATGGCCCAGAGGCCCAGGTCCTTGGGCAGGTTTCCTGAGTCCACTAAGGAAAAAAGCCATTGATCTGATAAGCTCACTTGTATGACTCTAGGACTAGTCCCAAATCCTAGAATAACTTGGATGCAATATAAAAAATACTTTGGTGGGTGATGGTGGTTCATATCTGTAATTGTAGCTACTCAGAAGACTCAGTTCTAAGGACTATGGTTAAAGCAAGCTCCAATTAAACACCAAAAAGCTAGAAATGGAACTGTGGTATAAGTGGCAGAGTACCAGCCTTAAGCGACAAAGCCAAGAGATAGCACCAAGGCCCTGGGTTCAAATCTCAGTCCTGATGTGGGTATGTGCGCACATGCACACACACACACACACACACACACACACACACCCCACACACACATACACACAGAGCTGCTTTGTTGGTGTCTGTCAGTGGAGATTCTTATTAAAATCTCCCCTGGTGGGAATTCCCAGTGGGTGGAATGGCAGACCAGGTGGCATCACATGAGGTGACAGAGGTATGCACCAGGGTGGGCAGAACATAGAGAGCACCCTCCAGTTACCCCATCCAACCACCACCTACAGATAGAGCCAGTCCTACTTCTGTTTCCCAGTGGATTGGGGCCACCTTGTCATTCTTCATGACCAGGTTACTCAAATTTCCAAGATAATTACTCAACTTCATGCTGACATTGACTTGGAAAGACCTGCTCAAGAGGATTGGATTGCCAGAGATCCGTATCACATTGTCACGGTACTTATTAAGGAATACTTCATGTTCTTCCATGGAGTCCTTGCCTTTCTGTTGTATAAGACAGCCAAATCTCAAAATGAGGTCTCAGAACCAAGTGATTCCCTGGAACTGTACCTCTGCCCAGTGAGTGAAGAACCTGGCTGCAGCTGGATGTGGCAATTCATTTATTTATAGGAGCCATCTTGTCACCAGCCTTCCCTCTTCCTCTTCACCTTTCATGTCATCCCTGTTCCCTTCCTCCCTTCTTGTTTCTATCATACTCTGTCTGCCCACCTCCTGTACTTCTTTGTCCTGTGTCTCTCTGGGAGCCTGAGGCAGAGGTTGCCCCCTTACAGGTAATACAGGAGGTACCAGGGCTGGGCAGTGCACCAGACAGCATTGCAGAGGATAGAGTGGCACTTAAAGGGTGGGATTGGGAGCATGCGCTTAAAGGGTGGGATTGGGAGCATGAGTCTCACGCTGTTTCCTGGAACTGAGGTCTCCTGATCCTTAAGAGGGCAAGGGGTGTATATACAAGAAGGTAGAGACTGCCTAAGACAACCAACCCATCCCCTCCTGAGAGGGATGAAGATTTATGAAATGTGTGACTTTGGTGCCTTAGCCAGGAAAGTCCTAGGATCACAGAATCTTGTTGATTCACCTTGGCTTCACAGATAGAAAGGAAGGAGAGTCATCCTAGGGGTAGATGGTGGTATCGTTATAACTCTTTTCTGGGGTGCTGACTGGGAGATCCCCTACTCCCACCTGCTTGTGGTCTGGGCCTGTTTCTGCAGTGGAGAGCTGAGCAAGGGAGACAGGGTGTCATGTGGTTCT
Organism: Dipodomys merriami; assembly: GCF_024711535.1. Taxonomy (NCBI): domain Eukaryota; kingdom Metazoa; phylum Chordata; class Mammalia; order Rodentia; family Heteromyidae; genus Dipodomys; species Dipodomys merriami. The sequence goes on from NW_027203381.1 coordinate 19,482,297, forward strand.
GTGTGCTAGCTGGAGCAGGCTGGGAGGAAGAGCCTAGGCAGAACTTCCTATTGTAGCCAGATGGATACCTGTGTAGACCTCAGCATCCTTGACTATAGAAGGTCCCCAAAGCCTGACCTCCTAGGAGCCTGACTCAGCCATTTGCCATTAGCATTCCCTGGCCTTCCCAGACACCACCGCTGTTGTCAAATGGAACAGGCCCCTGACCTATTGCAGCCCTGGCCTGTGACTTGCTACTCCCAGCCTCAGTCTCCCTGTAAGAAAATAAGGTTAAAAATCACCATCTCAGCAGGGTGCCAATAGTTCATGCCTGTAGTCCTAGCTACTCAAGAGGCTGAGCTCTGAAGATCGCTGTTCAAAGCCAGCCTGGGCAGAAAAGTCAAAAACTGGAAGCAATACCATGGTTCTAAGTGGTAGAGGGCTAGCTTTGAGCAAAAATGCTCAGGGATAGCACCCAGATCCTGAGTTCCAGCCCCACAACCGACCAAAAAAATAAAAAGCACCATCTCCCAGACAAAGTGTAAGGACTAAATGAGGTAGGTAGCCCTTCAAGGGTGTCCCTTGATTTCTCGAACTATGGGTATGATAGTCCCCCTATTCAAGGCTTCCCTGTCCACTATTTGTTACCCTAGTCAACACAGTCCTCAGATACTCCATGGGAGTTTCTAGAAATAAATAATGCATACATTTTCAATAACTTTTTTCACAATGTATTGTTACAATTATTCTATTATTAATGCTAATCCCTGACTGCACATAGGTATAGATTAAACCTTATGCAAAGTAATGGATATATAGAAAAACATAGCATGTATAGGGAAGACTCAGTGCTGTGTGCAGGTTCAGTCTTCTGCTGGGGGGCTGGGAAGGCTCCTCCTGTGGATAAGGGGAATACTGTACTCAGAAACAAACTGGGATATTTCACCATGGCTTTTTGTTATGTTTTGAAATCACAGCAGTATTGAAGCACTAGTGGGCCAAAAAGGTTTTTCAGAAGGAAATCCTTTCTATCCTGAGTTATAAATTGTTTAATCAGAAGAAATCAGACTCTCATTTCTTTTTTCCTGGAGTGATCAAGCTCATGTTTAGTAAATGCTCTGGTTTAGCCTTTTGCAACCTGCCACATAGGAGCAGGTATATGGTGGGGTGCCTGGGCCCAGCCTTACTAGAAGGGCAAAGCTTACACCAGCCCTTGCTGTATAAGCTTACACCACACCCTTTACTGAGGGTGTGGAGCTCTTATACTTGTTCTGGAGCCATTTCCTCCTTACTGAAGTAGAAGTTGATATAACTTCAAGAAATATAGCTCACAGTGCTTGATAAATCACTCCACAAACGCAGCCCTAAATACTTACTGCTCTATCTGATGGTGGGTACAGGAAAGCATCTCCTCTTGCTGTCTTTCCAGAGGGCACCTCTGGAAAGATGAACATCTGTTTTGGAGCTCAGCCTTCCCAGCCTGGCACTCGTGGCTCACACCTGTAATCCTAGCTACTCAGGAGGCTGAGATCTGAGGATCACAGTTCAAAACCAGCCTGGGCAAGAAAGTCCATGAGACTCTTAGCTCTAATAAACCACTAGAAAACTGGAAGTGGTGCGGTGGTTCAAGCAGTAGAACACTTGCCTTGAGCTGAAGAGCCCAGGGACAGCGCCCAAGCCCAGAGTTCAAGCCCCACGACCAAAAAAAAAAAAAAAAAAAGGCTGCTTCCTAAGCCACTGCCCATAGTGTGCTTTCACACTCATTTGTGAACAATCCACCCCATTCCATCCTCTGCTTCTGAAAACCAGCCACAAGTGCAAGTGGACTTGGAGCGTGTATATGAAATTACTCATTCACCCCACAGATGGAGCTGGGAGTCTCATGGGTCTTAAGACCCCCCATGCTCTATTTCCATTTTCTGAGGACTTAATGCTCCCTCAGGACTAGATGGGAGAAAAGGACTTAAGGACAGAGAAAATGTCCATGGGAGGGTGAGGCCCAAAGCTCCATGTAGGAAGTGCCTGGCACTGGCAGTGGCCTTCTGCCAATGTTGTGAGTGCCAGGGTGAAGGAATATGAGAAGATGTGACAGATTCCTGGGAAACATGTACACCCACCTCAGCTCGCAGCGTTTCTTCCTCCTTTTCCTAGACAGAATGTCTAGGGGAGAGGGAAGGCTGGGAACATAGAGAACAACCAGCTAATTCAGGAAGGCTATCTGGAGGAGGTGACACTTGGACTAAAACTTAAAAGAACGTGCAAGAAGCTGGGTGCTGGTGGCTCATGTCCGTAATCCTAGCTACTCAAAAGGCTGAGACCTGAGGATCACAGTTCAAAGCCAGTCCAGGCAGAAAAGTCTATGTGACTCTTATCTCCAGTTGATTACCAGAAAACTGGAAGTGGAGTTGTGGTTCAAAGTGGTAGAACAGTAGTAGCCTTGAGCAGAAAAGTTCAGAGATAGCACTCAGGCCCTGAGTTCAAGCCCCACAACCGACCAAAAAGAAAAAAAGAATGAGCAAGAACAAGGTAAAAGAGTAGGAGGGAACTGTTTCACATGAGGGGACAGAAGGAACAAGGCAGTAGGGACTGGACACACTGGTGACAACTCCCAGGTTTAAGAAAGGACCAGCAAGACAAGTAACCAAGGCTGGCAGACTGACTCAAGCTCTCTGCTCTGGGAGTCCATAAGAAGTGCTGAATCAATGGCATGAGGGGTAAAGCAAGAGAGAAGGAGCCCACAGTGACAGTCAAGAACTGGGACCCGAATGGCTACTGGGAGACACTGGGAGACTGTGGTTGGCGGAAGTGAAGGACAGACTTCCTCAGCCCTGCTCTGTAGTGTGTTTGCCTAGTACTTCCCCTTTCTTCTGCTCCCTGAGTTCCCTCCTGGCACAAACTCCCTAGAAAAGCTAAAAATTCATCTCATCTGACCCAAATCAGAGGGTGGATGAGCTGGGGCTTTATTACACCCTGGTTAAAATGAGTCTTGTGGGAGAGGATGGGCTGCATCATAATTGCCTCTTTGGTCACCTCCACCCACCGAGTCCTAACCATGGTGGAGCTGCCTCTCTTTGGAAGCCATTGTACCTTTCCCTCGACGTGTGTTCATTAGTCTGAAGAAAATAATCTTGTCATCCTGGGATAGAACTGGGAGACCATGCAGGAGGAGGTTTGACCTCCCACAAGCTTCTTTTAGGAAAAATGGCTTGGGAGGTCTTGGAGATGTGTCTCGGGGGATGGGGTAGGACTCATGAGAGACTGGGGTGAGGGCCGTTTCACAAGGAGTAGCAGCACCTCCTTCTGCAGTGTTTTCCTTTGTGACTTTGAACTTCCCAAATTGTTCTGCGGAGTTAAATGTACCATCTATTTAGAATTAAGCATCGGACAAGTTGGTGGGGGTACTGTTAACTGGATTTAGAAGAAATATTTCAGGAAAGAGTGTGGAGCAACTAAATGAATCATCATAGCACTCCACGTAACAAGTTAAAGCCCTCTCCAGTACCCCCTCCCTCCCTTCTCCCTTCCTTCTAGGAGACCCCAAGAAACTAGCTATGAATCAGACACGTTGGGGAGCATTTGGGAAGCTCAGCTGCAAATGCTGCAGTTGTGATGGGTGAGTTTCAGGCCTTAGGTGGTGAGCTGCAGGTGAATATTCACACACTGAATGTTGTTTGCCCACTACACTACTGCATTTTCTGTTGTTGGAACCAAATATCTAAGTCTGGATACCTTATAAAGAATAGATGGTTTACTTAGCTCCTCACTGTAAAGATCCAAAGACTACAGATGGTGCTGGGCACCGATGGCTCAAGCCTGGAATCCTAGCTACTCAGGAGGCTGAGATATAAGGATCGTGGTTCAAAGACAGCCCAGGCAGGAAAGTCTGTGAGACTCTTATCTCCAATAAACCACCAGAAAACCAGAAGTGGCGCTGTGGCTCAAGTTGTAGAGTGCTGAAGAGCTGAGGGACAGCATCCAGGCCCAGAGTTCAAGCCCCATGACCAAAAAAAAAAAAAAAAAAAAGACTATAGATGGTGCAGGCATCCATTGAGCTCTGGGGAGAGCCTCCTGACTGTATCATCACAATATGGCAGATGTGACACAGTCACATGACAAGACAGATTTCTACTACCTCAACACCACCATATTAGCACCATATTAGCACCAAACTTCTAACACTTCAAGCTTTGGGGAATACACTCAAGACATTCCAAGCCATAGTGCACACTCAGAAAGGTACTTGGCAAATGAGAAACATTGCATATTTGTGTGAGCTTTCAAATACTGCTCTATCTTCTCTTCATAAATAATGACCTTCTGTTCCCAGCCACTACCACCCCACTCAAGCATGATGGGAGCTATATAGGAATTACAGATCTTGTTTGGAGAGACAAGATTATACACACAAAAATCTAAGCAAGACAGAAAATGGACTGGACAAAAAAGTACATCTTGCCTTCTGGAATTGAATCAATTAATAGGTATTAGTTATTGTGTTATATTAACAAAATGTCCTCAAACTTTAGCAGATTAAGAAAACTGTAAATATATGGTTTTTACCTCATGATTTATACAGGCAGGAGTTCCGAGCAGCTTTGCTGAGGAGTTTCTGGCTCTGGGTTTCCCCTGAGGTTGTGGTCTAGCTATTGACTAGCAGTACTGGCTTCTGATAACATCATAGAAGGATTTGCTATCAAGATGGCATACTTAAATAGCTTTACATTGATTATGCTTGTTGATAGGAGCCTTCCATTCTGCTCCATATGGACTTCTTCATAGGATGCTTACAGATCTCCCAACATGGCTACTAGCTTTCTCTGCAGCATGAGTTCCAAGAGAAGCCAAGTAGAGATGGCTATATCTCTCCCAACCTAGCTTTGGAAGTCATGTTCCATCACTTCCCTATGGTCTATGGGTACACAGACCTGATACCTGAGAGACCATTCAAGATGTGAATACCAGTATTATTTCAGATTGCTCTACTATTTGAACTAAAATAGAAAATCTGTCTTCATATTGCCTACACAAGTTGTATGAATTGATAAGCATCTATTTGTGGATCTATTTCTATGGATAGGCGTCTATTTCTGTGGATCTGTCTTTCTGTGTGTGATCCTGGACCCATTAGTTTACATAGTGGTTCTCTAATGTGTTTTCCTATCTGGTAGGGCTGCTTAAGTGGTAGTCTTCCTATTCCCATGATTCATCTGTTCCAAAAATATCTTGGCTTTTCTTGGCTTTTCTATATGAACTTCAGAACCAGCTTCTCTAATATCAATAGAAATTCTGGCTGATGTCTTAATTGCTATCACATTGCGTTTGTTGAAATGATTAAGATGGAATTGGTATCTTTACAATATTGTGACCCCTTATCTAAGAACAGGGCCTATCTTCCTATTGTCATAATAAGCATTTTTTAATGCTTCTGTCAGTTTTGAAAACTTTCTTGCTCTAGATCTTGAGCTTTACTTATGACCTTATTCCTAGGTGTTGTTTCTATTCTTCTTGCCAAGCAAATGAAGTCTTCTAACATATTTTTGACCTTGTCTGTTATTTGTAGTGGAAAGTACCCAATCTTCTCATCTGCAAAGAATGGTTTCTTGCAAACTTTTTGTTAACCTGTGTGCACACGTGTGCATGCACATGTGTGTGCTAAAGGCTGATGCTCTTTCACTTGAGCCACAGCTCCACTTCCAGCATTTTGGTGGTTAATTGGAGATCAGAGTCTTGCAGACTTTGCTGCCCAGGCTGGCTTCAAGCTGCAATCCTCAAAACTCAGCCTCCTGAGTAGCCAGGATTATAGGCAAGAGTCACTAGATTTTGACCTGTTTTCTAACTTTTAAACTTATATTTCTCATTGAACGTTTCTGATCTCAAGGCAATGTCCTAGGGGCCTGCCCAGATATCCACCTATGACTTCCTGGCTCCTGTAGCCATGATTGCAGGACCCCGCCTACTCTGGACTCCTAATGAGTTCCTCCTGCTCCTTATGGGTTAGTCTTCTCTGGTCAGTGAATCCAGAAACTCTCCAAATCAGACATAGATGCATTGTAAAGCCAGGAACATCATGAACCCAGGCCAAGCACATGGGGAGTGACCAGTAGCAGGACTCCAGGAGGAAACAATCTGTGGCAGGTGAGTGTCCAGCTTGCATCCTAATTGCTCTTTCTATGGAAAGGCTTCCTAGCACCCAATAGCCTTCAGCGTCTGCAGTAGGCAATAAAAGAAATTATAGCCAAGGAGAAACTGGACATGAGTATAAATAGGAAGAGGAAATGCTTGGACTTTCTTGGGGCCATAAAAGCTCTCTATAATATTATACATAACTGCAATTAAGCCTGAAAATTGCAAGCTTCCAATGTGTTTGTTCCTAGCCAAATGCCAGGAGGTTCTCCTGGTGAATGGCGTTCACATAGAAGAAAAGCGCAAGTTCAGAAGCAAATCTGAGGTTTCATTTCCTTTGGAAAACACAGGCAGGGCTGGGATCTTATGGCATCTGGCTGGATCCCTGATTTGGACCATGTCTCCAAATTGGGGTGCACAGAGGAGGGCGACACATTTTCAAAGGATGAGATATTAACTGGAATATCACACACACCTGTGCCAGCCTCGGGCTGTGATTCTGCCCGCCTTCCTCCCACAGCTGCCACCCCACAGGGACCACTCCCAGACCGGATTCTGCACCACAAGGTCTGGGGTAAGAGAAGGGCAGGGAGTGGCTGTGGATAATGAGAAGCAGCTGCCTGGGTGGGAAGCTACAGTCTTCTGACTGGTTGCTGACACCCTCCTCAAATGCATCACCACGCAGAGTCCCCTCCCACCCTTAACCTCCCATGGCCTCTTTAACAGAGTCCAGATGCTTGGGAACCTCCTCATCTCCCTGCCTCACCTTCCCACCCACTGTGATCTGTGGCCTTCCAACCTCTTCCCCCACCTTGGACCTGTTAGTCCCCAAGCTCACCCACTTTCTACCTTTGAACCTAGTATCACCCCCAAACATTCAATACTCCTACCTGCATGTGACATGCTTGCTCAGCCTCCGTGTCTTACCTAGCACACGCTGTCCATCTTGCTGGAATGCTTTGCTCCCTGGCCCCATGCCCAGGCTGCCTGGGGGCCTCCCTTCCTTCATGATGTCCCTGCCCCGAGCCCAGCAGAGCCCCTGACCTCTGACCCAATGTGCCTTGTCCACACCCCTGAACTAGTACAGAGCACTCGTCTTGTTTCTTTCTCTCACTCTTCTGTGAAGTCTAAGGCCAGGAGCCCCATTTCTTGAATTCCAGTTTCTCTAACACTTAGAGAAATGGGTAATCATTCTGGCCTTGAAGAGGTGGCAGGGCAGACTGCCTAGGGAACCTGGGGCATTGATGCTTGGCCTCAGGTCCCAGCTCTACCTCAGTTTCCTAACTTGAAACTTGATGTGATGAGGTGGTAGAGGAAGAGGTGGAGGAGGAGAAGGAGGAGGAGGTAGAATAGGAAGAGGAGGAGGAGGAGAATAATTACCTCATGGGATTTTTTTTGTTGTTGTTGGATGTGGGGCTTGAACTCACGATCTGGGCACTGTCCCTAAGCTTTTTTACTCATGGCTAGAGCTCTACCACTCTGTGCCACAGCTAGTGGTTAATTAGAGATAAAGAGTCTCACGGGAACTTTTCTGCCTGGGCTGGCTTCAAACCACAATCCTCAGATCTCAGCCTCCTGAGTGGCTAGGATTACAAGCATGAGCCACTGGCGCCCAACTCCTCGTGGGATTCTTAAGAGGATAAAATTAGAACCCATGTAAGTTACTTAGGACAATGACTCTTCTGCAGAGTGCCCATTGAGGGCAGAAGTTTTACAGACTAGAGCTGCTTAGGGGAACAATGTGTATGTCCCCCAGCCTCAGGGAATTGTGACTTTGTGCTGATACAGGCTACAGAAAGCCACTGCAGTCCAGCTTGGGGACTCCTCCTGAAAAAGCAGCCAGGGACAGCTGGGACCCTGAAGCACACTACCACGTGCCTGGTGCTGTTTATGGGAAACGAGTGATTTATTTTATTATCTAAATTTTTGTGGTTTAATAAGGTTTAATAAGCCTCCCAAGGAGTTTTCTGGCTCAGGAAATCGCCTGTAATAAACACAAGTAGTAAATCCTTTATTTTGAACATAAAGAAAAAAAGGTGGACAATTTTTCTTAAGCAAAAACAAGTCTCCCTCTCTCCATTGCCCCTGCCTGGCAATAAATAAAGGGTGAATGAATAATTTTTAGAAACTCAGCTTGAAAATCCACCAGAGCAAAGTGGGTCTGGGGGGGGGGGACACAGCTAGAGACAGAAGACGTGCTGCTGTTGCTGAGGTGTGGGGTGACAGTTTGCACCCCAAGCTATCTGGAGTGTACACAGCTTGATACCTCAGACAGAACCTGGGGGCAGAGGGGTTTTGACATTCAGGTAGTCTGTGACCTTGGGGGAAAGGGGTTCAGTTCAGGGCCTGTATTTCTCATCAGCAAAGTGTACATAATAATCATCTAGCCACAGAGGTCGTGAAAGGTGGGTAGGAACAAGCTCTTCTGAAAGGCAGGCGCAACAGGCACATGGTCAGTTACTTTATGGGCTTACTAGAGAACCAAGAGCAGGGACTGAGTGCATACTGTGGCTAAGGTGAGGACCCGGGGAGCCTCTACCAAGGCTCCATAGGTCTTTTGGGGGGAAACATGGAGGGGACCGGGTAGAGTGTGGAAAAGGAAAGAGGTGTATGATCATGGGAGTTAGGGAGAGCCTGCCTCGCAGCTGTAAGGAAACATCTGGTTGGCTGACACCTTCAGCAGAGGAAGAAAGTTCAGAGCCCTCTACAGACCCAGGAGAGCGGCTGTGCTTCGTGAGGCCACGCCTTGCTGGGGCCTGGGGATCCAGGCATATCTCGGCAGGGTGGCAGGACAGGTGAGACAGGCTTCAGCCAGTGGGCACTCTGCCCAGGGTATTCATAGCTTCCATATAGGCTGATAATTGAAGCAGCCCTGCCCAGCCTCCCATCCCCTGGGGCAGCCCAAGCTCTCACGGGCATTCCAGGGCCAAGGGGAGTAGCTCCATTGCCTGGGGCCAAGGGCAGAGTGGCACATACCTAGCAGAGACAGGGGCTGGCCGTTGGCTAGGCCTTCCCACCTTCTCTCCTGCTAGAGCGGCCAACCCCCCCCCCGCCACACACACACACACACACACACACACACACACACACACACACACACACACACACACTTGTGGGTTTCACTGCTTTAGACCACAGGGCATAAAGACCTACTCCAAAGGCCCAGGTAGCTGCCCCACCTTGTCCTGGGTCTGGAAAGGAAAACCACGGCTTTTCTACCCTTTCACAGCAACCACCAATTCCACCAGGTGGCTTAGAAGCTCCAGGCCAGGGCAAGGAAGAGCTGGGGGTGGTAGACAGGGTGGGGCTGGCTGGGCTTCCTGGGCACTGGGAGTCAGCTGGCATGGCCAGCCTGCCCTGGAGATTTGACAGATGGAAGCACTGTCCCGAGTCCCAGATTCACTTAACTAAGAGGAATTCAGGGAGACACTGGAACTGTGGATCATAGTACTAGAATTGCCTCCATAATCACACCACCAAGGCAAGCAAGCAATACTATTAAAGCTACTTTTTAGCTGTGTGACATAGGCAGTTAGTCTCTCTGAACCCACCAGACAATGAGTGGTAAAGGTGAAGTTATTAAAAGTATCTTGTGAATATCCAGGCTGTGTTCAAATATCAAGATCCCCAAAGCAGAGAGGTTGAGGCATCCTGCCAATATGTTTAACATCAAATCTGTCACCTTTATTTGAGTGGATCTCATTCATATAGGTCCACCAGGTTCTATTTGCTGGTATCCTGGGGGAAAATGTAGACATAGAGGAAACAAGCCTTGTCCTGAAACAGGTCAGCATGTGGGGGGCGGGGGGATGGCTCTTATAAATATCCCAAATGAGCCTGGTGCTTCAGACCAACTTACTCCACTCACAGCACACAGGGAGATTGACATTGTCACTTGCCTATTCCCCAGATTAGTAAACTGAGGATGGCATGTGCATGACTTCCTCCTTGGAAAACCAAGAACAGGGGATCTCTGCTAGCCAGGCAGCCCTGCATCTAGTTTGGAGGCTTTGTGATCTAATTGGGGCGGGGGGGGGGGTGGCTCAGGGAGGAGGAGAGGATACAGGCTTGCCCATTAGAACACTCTTTAAGTTCTAAGTTCTGTCTCTGATGCTAATGCACCATGAGATCCTAGACATAGGCTTCTTCCTGTATCTCTTGCTCCCCATCTATAAAATGGCTTCATGTTGCATGCCAGCCTTGCCAGCCTCAGACTCCCTGAGACAGGAGGTACACTGTGCTGTCCTTGTACCTGCCAGGGGTGGCTCTGGAGCTCAGAAGCACTGTCTGCAATGTCAATGTAGCAGAGATCACAAACACGTGGAAATCATGTTAGCTTCTGGGATGATTCTACCCCAGCCTAGACTCCCACCTGTGAGGGACCTATATCCTTCCTGGACTTCAGAGGGCTGACAGTGGCTGAGCTCTCCATCAGAGCATCTGATGTTCATTACCTCATTTGGTCCTTGCTGCCACACTGGAAAGGAGACATTTCCCCCCTGGCCCAGAAGAGCAAAACCAGCCCAAGTCCCATAAACCGCCCATCTGCCCAAGAACAGGGCAGATGCCTCAACCTGGCCTCCTGCTCAATATGGCTCCAGGCCCAAGCTGGCTGAAAACATTTTTGGTGTGACCCCACTCAGGGGATCTGGGGGTAAACACATTTTTGGGAGGAACTCGAGAAATCCAAACCCTTCCAGATCCAAATGATGTGGAATATATTCGTGCTATGTCCAACAAAATCCTCTTTCTCCTTCACAGCTCCTGGAAGGCTTCCTGATTCCCCTCCCACAGGGGTCAGTGTCTTTCTGTTCACACCCCCCATTTGCACTTAGCACTGAGCCTTGCTCCCCTTAGTTACCTGAGGGTGTGGGCTTCAGCAACGTGGCACATACTCTCACACCCTAGAGTGGCAATCAGCCTTCCAGGGGTAGAGTTCAAATGTTCCTACCTCTCATTCAAAGGGACTTGACAGGAGCAGCATGGTGAATGGTAACAAACAACAGCTTGGACATTCAATGCAACTGAGTTTATCAGGGCATAGTAGCATACACCTGGAATTTCAGCACTCAGGAGACTAGTGCAGAGGTCATGAGTTTGAAACCAGTCTGGCCTATGACAGAGAGACCCTACCTGAAAACAACAACAGCTAAAGAAATTATGCTAACACTTGCTGTGTGGCCTTTGGCACATTTCTGGTTTCTCTGGACCTGTTCTGTCTCTGTACTGCAGATACAGGTAGAAAAATGCGCTTTTGACACTTTTGTTATTTGTTGTTGTTGTTGTTGTTGTTGTTGGGCTTGAGCTCAACTCCTGGGTGCTGTCCCTGAGCTCTTTTTTTTTTTTTTTTTTTTTTGCTCAAGGCTGGCATTTTACCACTTTGAGCCACAGCTCCACTTCTGGATTTTGAGTGGTTGATTGGAGATAAGAGTCTCATGGGGACTTTTCTGTATGGGGTGGCTTCAAATCACGATCCTCAGATCTCAGCCTCCTGAGTAACTAGAATTAAGTCATGAGCCACCAACGCTCAGCCACAGTCATGCTTTGGAGGAAGGATTAGCAGTCAGGTTGGTTAACAGGCACTTGATAAATAGTAGCTAGGCTAGTGGGGTGGGAAGGTGGCACAGTGGTAGAGTGTTTGCCTTGCATGCCTGAGGCCCTGGGTTCGATTCCTCAGCACCACATAAGCAAAAAGAAAAAAGCCGGAAGTGGTGCTGTGGCTCAAGTGATAGAGCACTAGCCTTGAGCTGAAGAGCTGAGGGACAGTGCCCAGGCCCAGAGTTCAGGCCCCACGACCGGACCCAAAAAAATAAATAAATAGTGGCTAGTATTGGGTGTGATGGTCAATGCTAGCTACCTTCTTGGCTTGCTGCCCCTAGGATTGAAGAGAGGGGAGAAGAGCTCTCTCTTAGAGAGATCACCTGCTCTAATTTTACAGTTGAGTAACCCAATATCTTTGTGAAAGTTGCTGGGTTCTAGAGCCTTCCATGGAGGCAGAGGCCCAGGCTATGATGAAATGGTATCCCCTGCCCCTGCACTCTTGCCTTCACTTCTTTGCTACATTTTGGACCCTTCTTTCTCCTCACTTTTTAATTTTATATATGGATGTGTGTTTGTATGTGTATTTCTAACCCCTTCCTGCCAGAAATTTATGTTTGATATTAGATGTCTACTAGCTGTTGAGAGGGGTGTGTGTGTGTGTGCGTGCACACGCATGTGTTTAATTTTTTTCCCCTTTGTGTATGTTATTCTTGGAGACAAACTGCCCTGGTTTGGGCTCAGGAAGGGGGGAGGGGTGTGGCATCCCCCTTGGGACTCTGCTGTCTGTCTGCCCAACAGGGCATGTGAATCTCAGGGTCATCAGGCAAAGCTCCCAAAGCACAGGACAGAGGTGCTTCTTCCCAAAGAGACAATAAACCCGTGAGTGGCAGCCTTCCCCCCCCCACGGCTGACCACAGCTCACCCCTCTTGGCCTCCACTCCCAGGTTAATCTCCTGCCTAGAAAAACAACTCTGAGCTACCATGGTTACATCCTTTCCTCCAAGAATGGAAACAAGACCACAAAGCAAGACTCAGTGGGAATCGCTGCTAGGCAGGCCAGCCTTCAAATCCAGGGTCACCAGGGTTTGTTGCCCACTTCCCAAACTCATGGTCATGATATGGCCATCCAATGGCACAGAGGAAGAGCCCAGAGAGTTGGAGATGTCTTCTAAAATCACAGCTCCAGTCACCTGATTCTAGATCCTAACTACCCATGCTTTGTTCCTCAGGCGCTTGGCCAACACACGTCATAGACTGAGTCACTGAGCACCAACACACAGGCACACAGGCTCCTCTGTTTAAGAAGTCAGAGAGAAATGCTTAAGGAAGGTGGGAATTTCCCCTCAGAAACATTTGGAGACATTATTTATTTAGACATTACTATCTTTAAAGAGTAAGTACTCAGCAAACAAGAAAATGGGGCTCTCCATAAAGAACTAATTTCCCCAGGTCAGATTGATCTTGGTTTTCTACCTAACAGTGGAAGGGCAATTTACTCACAATGTTTTCAAAAGAGAAAACCCCCTCTGAGGTCAAAACCCTGCTTCCTCTAGGCTGACTTTGGGGAAATTAGGAAAGATTGTCACTTCTTCAATGAATTTACTATCTACTAAAATGTATTTGTAATAACATGGACTGAGACATTTAACTGCCATCTGTCAGTAAACTGTCATGATAAAAATCAGAGATGTGTGATGTCTGGGAAGTGAACAGTACCCTTCTACCAGTTACTATTTCAGTATAACAAACAACTTTAGAGCTGATTGGCGCAAAGCCATTGTAAACATTGTCCCACAGCTACTGTGGAGGAAGAACTTCAGGAGAAGCTGAGCTGAATAGCTTTAGTTCCAAGTTATTCATGAGATGGCCATCAAGATGTCAGCTGAGGTTGTCATTATTAGAAGGTCTTCTGGGGCCTTAAGGGCCACCCTCAACATAGATCACCCACCAATTGGAAAATGGCTGTTGGCTGTTAATAGGAAGCCTCAGACTCATGCTGTATGACCTGCTCCATAGGGACGCTTGAGCATCCTACCAATATGGCTGCCAGCTTCCTAGAATGGGTGATCCAAGAGAGAGCAAAGCTGAAATAGTGAAGGTGATTCTGCTTCAGATGTCATATGTCATCATTTCCACAAATCTTATTGGCTACACGTCTGTAGCCAAAGGTATGAAATCTTGCCATTACCAAGAGACAGGAATCACTGACAGCCATCTTTGAATGTGATACCACAGTCCCCTTAGATGGAGTACCATTGTAAACAACCTGCACAACCGTGATTTCCAAGCTGAATACAGCCATCATCACAGATGTTCACTGGCTCTGTGCTAGCACTGTGCTGAGCATTTGATGGGAGCATCTGCCCTCAAACAGCTTAGGGAACCTAACAGAGATATCCAAGCCCACATAAAGACATACAGATGGCCAAACTCAACTGTTCAAAAGACCAAAATCTGCTGGGTGCCAGTGGTTCACGCCTGTAATTCTTAGCTATTCAGAAGGCTGAGTAGCTAGGATTAAGAGAACTGGGAACTTCCTGGATAGGTGGGATTGCCTCGGGACAATCCAGGCTGTTCTGTGATGGAAGGGAAGTATGGCAATGGGTGTTCGCAGCACCCCGTGTACTTTCCAACTCCCTGGGGCTCCCTGCTATCAACAGGCATTTTTCTCACCTCCTTTGTCCTCTGCCTTCCCAGTGCTAAAACTTCAGAAGATGGCAGTGTGAGTGTCCCCAGAGCTCCTCCCACTGGCACAGGGGTGTGCAGTTTTTCTCTGCTCTGTTTTAGCTGACCACAGTTAAGGGTCAGGCCTTTGCTAGGACTTATTCATGGGCCATGTTGAGGCTTTGCATGAGAAGTAGGGCCAATTATTTTGTCCTGGTTGGAAATGTTAACCAAATTTTCAATAGCTCATGGAATTTAGTGAGTACTTACTTAATAAACATGAAAGACAAAATTGTACGAGTACATTTTCACACCACTGTAAAGGCAAAAAATCCTAAATCAGACCATCACAAGTCAGGGACCATCGACAATAACCGAGCATCTCAGAAGCATCTTCTCTTGAGGGCTTATATATCTGTGTGGCTAATGAAACACAGACATGATAAATTAATTAACCATATATTTGAATCTATTAAATTTAAATAAGTGAAACAGCTCACCGATATACATATACAAGCTGTTCGTCCTTTTTTTTTAGTCAGGATTGCAAGTGAAAGGAAACTCTGTCAGCCAGGATAAAGTCAGAAGGCAAAACACATGCCATGAGGCCCCCATTCACTGGCTGAAAATGGACCACAAAATTGATTTTAAGCTTCCTGGGAGCCAGTGCAAAATGTGAATGTGTTACAGTGTTCTAGGATTTGGGAAACAAATGAGAGAGAACAATTCTCAGTGGAAGCACCAGGTGGTACTTATGTAAGAGGAGGATACAGTCCCTGGAATGCACAGAACAGCTGGGCTTCATGTGCCATTCATCCCGGCATACCACAAATCCACGTTAACGGAGTGGAATTCGATGCATCAAGCCTGGGAGAAGCCTCTGTGGCTTTTGCTAAATAGCTGATGCCCACTACCTTAGTAAGAAGCTCAGAGCCCTCGAGTGCAGAGCACAGCTTCCGCTTGATCCAGGCTGTGACTTATAGCTTGGCAAAGCCAAGAAGTAGGAGAGTTGACTTCCTGGCAGAGACAATCCTCCTGCCACCATGCTCACTAACAACCCGTCTTCCTCTCTGTTTATTCCCACAGGGGTCTGGCTGAGAACATGGCCAATGGCATTGATGAGCTCATTGGCATCCCCTTCCCCAACCACAGCAGTGAACTCCTATGCAGCCTCAATGAGCAGCGGCATGCTGGCCTACTGTGTGATGTGCTGCTTGTGGTCCAGGAACAGGAGTACCCCACCCACCGCTCCGTGCTGGCTGCCTGCAGCAAGTACTTTAAGAAGCTCTTCACAGCTGGCAGCCTAACCAGCCAGCCCTACGTCTATGAGATCGACTTCGTCCAGCCTGAGGCCCTGGCCGCCATCCTGGAGTTTGCCTATACCTCCACACTCACCATCACTGCCGCCAATGTCAAACACATCCTCAACGCTGCCAGGATGCTGGAGATCCAGTGCATTGTGAATGTATGCCTGGAGATCATAGAACCTGGTGGTGATGGTGGTGAGGAGGATGACAAGGAAGATGATGATGATGACGAAGATGATGACGATGAGGAGGATGAAGAGGAGGAGGAGGAGGAAGAGGAGGAGGACGATGATACAGAGGACTTTGCTGACCAAGAAAACTTGCCTGACCCCCAGGACATCAATTGCCACCAAAGCCCCTCCAAAACAGACCATCTCACAGAGAAGGCCTATTCAGACACACCCAGAGACTTCTCCGATTCCTTCCCGGCCGACAGCCCTGGCCATCTGGGGGTGATCCGGGATTTCTCCATTGAATCTCTGCTGAGGGAAAACTTGTACCCCAAAGCTAACATCCCCGACAGACCTAGCTTATCTCCATTCACCCCGGACTTCTTCCCTCACCTCTGGCCAGGGGACTTTGGTGCCTTTGCCCAGTTGCCTGAGCAGTCCATGGACAATGGGCCACTGGATCTAGTCATCAAAAACCGGAAGATCAAGGAAGAGGAGAAGGAAGAGCTTCCCCCACCCCCACCCCCACCCTTCCCTAGTGATTTCTTCAAGGACATGTTCCCTGACCTGCCCGGGGGCCCACTAGGCCCCATCAAGGCAGAGAACGACTATGGTGCCTATCTCAACTTCCTGAGTGCCACTCACCTGGGGAGTCTCTTTCCACCTTGGCCACTGGTGGAGGAGCGCAAGCTGAAGCCCAAGGCCTCTCAGCAGTGTCCCATCTGCCACAAGGTCATCATGGGGGCTGGGAAGCTGCCACGGCACATGAGAACCCACACTGGGGAGAAGCCATATATGTGTAACATCTGCGAGGTCCGCTTCACCAGGTGCGCAGACGCAGCTGAGGTGGGGGCAGGGGGGCGGGGCCAGGGCCAGAGGCATGGTGATGACAGCAGAGAGATACAGCAGTGAGCAGCTGACAGCCCCAGCAGCCCTACAATGCTGCCCTCAGGACATTATTATTATCCCACAGAGCAGCTGGATCCCAAGTTCCTCAGATCTCCCTCCCCCTGAACGTTCCATAATAATGGCCCTGCCATACCATGTCCTCTTGGGCAGTGCTAACCCACTTCTTAGCTCCTTTTTTCCCCCTGAGTTCACTTAGCTTCATGAGGCTGGGTGAGAATGCCTACTAGACAAGGCTTCACCAAAGCACAGAAGGATAGGGAGATAATATGGAGCTCATGTGAAAATCAAGTTCAAGTGTAATTCATTCATCTTCAGCAGAGAGCTTGCTCCAGCCTGAGAGTGCCAGGCCCCCTAAGAATGACCCCACAGATCCAATCCAGATCTGGGCCACTGAATCCACCTGGAGAGCCCTGGCCTGCCTAGCTTGGCTTCTCCTTCCTGGTTTCGTGTGCCTGTCACTCGGTAGACGGTTGACAGTGGGAACTCCCCAGCTGGTGGCTTCAGTGGAATAAATAGCTGAGAGTAACACACAGTGATCCCACCCAGTGTCCTTATCCCTGCCTTCCCTGCCCCTCCAGGGCCTTTCCCACACCAGCCTCCGTGAGGTGCATGCTGGGATCGCCAACTTGCAGGCCCCATCTTCACTAGGGAAGTTTTAAACTGGACCAGGCACTGCCCTCTAGACTCTGGAACATTCTCCAGAGGCCTCCTGGTTGGAGCAGCAATGCTGTTTGGTAGGGAGGACAACATTCCAGAAAAGTCCCTCCCAGTACATTCCTTATGGCCCCTTCAGCAAGCCTCAGTATCTGTGGTCTCCCTACCCCTCTTCCGGCCACCCAGACATCTGCCATGCCCGCCTGTGAGTTCCTCCCACTCAGTGGGGATGACAGCCATCTGGGTTCCAGGCCTGTCTCCAGCTGCAGCATCTGCCATCCAGCCCCATCCCCACCTCCCTTCACTCGGTTCCCACTGGGCTCTGACCCTCCCGAACAAGATCAGATAAGCTTTGGGGGCTCCTCTCCAGAGGCAGAGAAAGCCTAGGGTCAGAGGGCAGGAGGAGTGGAGGAGATTTTTCTGGCCTGATTCCCATCATAGACTTCATTTCTCACTATGGGCTGTGGCTGTCAGGATGAGTGCTCTGTTCCTCCTCCCTGTTACATTCTTCAGAACCACTGGCCCTTTCTTTCCTCTCCCCCACAGGGGAGGGAAAGGCGAGCTACCCAGCAAGAGTATCCAGCGATGCTCAGCCCTGGCCTACCTGGGTTGAGGTTTCCCTGTCACTCTCTGTAGCCAAGTTAGTTCCAGCAGCCATTCCACTGGGGCCTGCTGTTTGGCTGAGTCCCCCTGCCATGATGCATTATGCTTTCCCTTTTCCCCACCTAGAGGCTCTTCTGCAGGAGTGGCTGAGTGAGCTGAGATACTCTGCCCACAGATGTCCTCTAAGGTACAATTCCTCCAGCTGCAGTCTGACTCCTTCCTGATTCATAGAGAAGCTCCTGTCTCTGCAGCGGTCCATAGGCCCAGGCTCTGGGTCTTACACCTCCTGTATGTCCATTCTCAGACGGTCCGTGCCCTGTGGAGTTACCACTGCTGAGGTAGAGGAGTATGAATCTTTCCAACAGAACACCTGCCTCTCCCAATGCCCTGAATGCGCCTTCATCTTGTGGGTATCCAAGAGGAGGGCCTGAGGCCTCCACCTCGGGGCTTTCTGTTCCTTGGTGTCAGGAGCCTCACTTCTGCATCAGCTCTGGGTGTCAGCTCAGCCACACCAGTTGTCCACCTTTAATCTTTTCTGTATATGAAATATCCCCAGGAAGGACCTCACAGGCTTTCTCCAGGCTGTCCTCTAGATTTGGTCACCGTAGTCCTGGGCTCTGCTGATACCTGGACCCGAGTCTGTTCACACTCCTTAGCCTGGTCCACCCATGCTGGCGCTGCCACCCATGCTAGCCACAGAGAGATAGCTCCTGCTCAGAATGGTCCCTTTGAGGTCTAACTTTGGAAAGAAACAGCTTGGGACAGGATGATGACAATCCTGGCCAAGATGACCCCAGATATCCTCTTGAGGCCATCTTCACAGTCTTTCTGAGGACCAGAGATGACAGTTGAAGAGCTCTGTGATAGGCCCTGAGGAACAGGAAGCATTTGACCAGAGACGAAAAGAAGGGGCACTGCTGCCCTTGGTGGACAGATGCCCATGGGTAGTACAACCATAGCTCTCCCTGCTGACTTACCCTGGGCCCTGTGAAGGCCTCTCTGTCTCTCTCTCCCTACCTTTTTTTCCCTATGGGACCCTGATCAAGAGCCATGGAGATCTGCCCCATCCCTCACTAGATCTTTCACCAGGAGCTCGCTTCTCCAGGCTACCCACAGCCTGCCTCACACAGGAAGTGGAAGCTGCAGTGAGAAGTGGCTGGCCACAGAGGACATACCCGTGGGGAAAGGACAGACAGCTTCTATTGCCTCACAACCCACCTGGTGATGAGCCATGATACCACCAATGTGGACAGAATCACCTGCAAACATCCCAAGAGCTACAACTTTTAGTCTAGGGCCCCACTCTCAGTGCCAGCCAAATGATGATAGCCCCCTCTTCCTCATCAGATGCCCGCTCTACCTACAAGGCCAAGAGCTCAGCTTTCTCTTCCTTATTTTCTTCCCAGTCTGGCCCTCCCAACAGCTCTGGGAACCTTGACCAAGATCATGTAGCAGGAAGAGTCATTTCAGGTGATCAGGTCACAGGAAACCTGAGTGGAAGGGGCTAGGAGACTCCCTTCGGGCCTCTCTGGGGACCACAGCCCAGGCCTGGGGGTCTGCTCATTCCCCGCAGTGTGATCTCTGAGCTAGGAGAAGGACTGCAAAGCAGGCTCGTGTGCACATGGCCATGGCTGGGTCTGGAGACCAGGAGATGGCATGAGCTGGCAGATATGGGGAGGAGATAGGGTCAAAGGAAACACATTAGTGTTAGAATTGTGGAGTTTTGAAATTGGCCCTGCTGGCCATTGGTCAATCAACAAAACATGACATATGCAGCTGCTCTTCATACATTTGATGCTGTGCATCATGTAGAAGATAAAAGAACACTAGATCCAGGTGCCTATAATCCTAGCTACTCAAGATGCTGTAATCTGAGGATCACAGTTCCAAGCCAGTACAGGCAAGAAAAATCCATAGACTCATCCCCAATTAACCACCACCAAAAAAAGAAGAAAGGCTAGAAATGGAATGCTAGTGGAATAGCACTAGCCTTGAGCGAAAAAAGCAAAGGGATAACACTCAAGCCCTGAGTTCAAGTCTCCCAGTACTAGAAAAAAAAATAAAGAGGACTGGTCATAGTGGCAGGTACCACCCCCCTCCATGCCCCATGCTGGAGGAGGGCAACAGAATGCACCGTGCTGAATAGCTGTCACCAAATGAATGAACACACAGAGGTTGGGTATTTTGGGAGGAGCACCAGAGTGGTCATGACACCCAGGTTCAGACCCTGCTGTATCTCTGCCTAGCTCTGTGACCTGGGTGATGTCTTCTGCCATCCATGAGCCTCAGTATGCAGGTGGAATTTGAGTGGGGGAGAGGGAAGGATGATTCCTAAGGTGCCTGGCTCATGTAAGCACTGAGCCTGCTGCATGAGGGACAAGGGCACACACAATGGCCCTTGCCTGGGAAATGCCTAACTACAGGCAGTAGGTGTCATCGCCTGCCAGGTGAGAACCTGGAGGGTCCAAGCAGGACTGCAGACAATGCAGATGGAGAGTCCCTTAGGGACTAGGCGGGCTGGGAGAACATTGCTCACAGATATGGGAGCCCTAGGAAGCAGAAGATTGGTGGGTGTGGTAGAGCTGGTCAAGTGTGTGCCAGCTTCAGGTCCTCCTCTCCCTGCCCATCCTGCTGCCCTCCTCCCCACCTTCCTGGACCCTCCAGTTCTCAGTGAACTCTCGTGGGAGGATTGATTCCTTTCCAGTCTCCTGCCACCAACACAGTGTTCACAAGAATGCCCTTCTTTCTCCTGCCTGGCCCTGGGGACTGTTCTGGAAATGAGCGCCAGTGAGACCTCTAGTGGCCACCGGGCCCCACAGCAGCTCCTGCTGTTTTAGCGGTATGCTGAGCATGGTTTGAATCTGGTCATTTTAGGAAGGACACACCAACTTGGGCCTCAAATTGGAGACTGCAATTACAGGCAGAGACTCCACCCAAGCCTGTGGAGATGGGACTCAGAGCACCCCCCTCCCACTTCTGGTCAGTTGGGGAAAGCTAGAGAAGGATGGTGGGAGGATTCTCTGCCACCTGCCCCCCTCCACCCAAGGCAGATTGAAAGGCTCCATAGACTGGATTAGTGAGCTTTCAGGCCTTAAAACAGCAACCCCAGGAAGTCATTTTCCTTTCAAGACCACCAGGAGCGACACAGACTCAGCTCATACAAGCCCAAACTCCCCATCAGTGCTGGAAAGTTCAGCCATGGGAGAGCCCTTGCAAAACCTACCTAAGATTACCTCTGCAAGCTGGTGATGCATCTGCAGCTGGAGCAGGGGGCCCCGGACCCTCACAGGAGTCCCACCCAATACTGTGCCTTACCTGGAAATAATACTCTTAAACCCCTAAGAGCTTCATCCTGGATTAGCTGCATTCCTGTTGCACCTGGCTCTTTTGTAAACCCTGAAATTGTCTGCAGACAAAAAGGGCTCTGGGTAAGAAACCACAGAGCTGGAGGCTTGAAGGTGTGCCCTGCTTCTAGAGCACTCAGATTAGTGCAGAGGACAAACGGCTCCCAACAGCCAGGGACCGGAGTGAGATCAGGGGCTGTGAACAAAACACCCAGGATGAACCCAGAGGGAAGCCTGTCACCTGGAGAGAGAGTATGAGATGAAAGTACAGTCAGTCAGTCAGAAGTGTCTGCAGGGTCAGAGAATGAGGAGGGTCAGAATGGTGACTTCTAGGGATATAATTCTCCAGCAAGCCTACTTCCTAGGAAGGGAGACAGACAGACCCTGGTTTACACAAGAGGGGTTCATTACTCAGAGTTTGTATGTGAAGGAAGTTTGGTGTGTGTTGGGGGAGGGAAGGGCAGGACCTTGTACCTTCTGCATCTCCCTAATTCAGCTGCTGTTTGGGGTGGGGCAGAAGTCGAGGTGGATCTTAGATGGGGTTCCCCCGTCCGGAAGCGGGGCTCTGGGGAGCCTTTGGTTCCTAAGGAAGAGAGAAGGGAAGGTGAGAAGCGGGCTTTTCGAGCAGAGGCTGACTCTCGGCTCTCGCCTTGCAGGCAGGACAAACTCAAGATCCACATGCGGAAGCACACGGGGGAGCGGCCCTACCTGTGCATCCACTGCAACGCCAAGTTCGTGCACAACTACGACCTCAAGAACCACATGCGCATCCACACGGGCGTGCGCCCCTACCAGTGCGAGTTCTGCTACAAGAGCTTCACGCGCTCCGACCACCTGCACCGCCACATCAAGCGCCAGAGCTGTCGCATGGCCCGGCCCCGGCGTGGTCGCAAGCCCGCCGCCTGGAGAGCCACCAGCCTGCTCTTCGGGCCCGCGGAGCCCCCACCCGACAAGGCGGCCTTTGTGATGCCCCCCGCGCTGGGCGACGTGGGCGGCCACTTGGGCGGCGCAGCCATGTGCCTCCCAGGCCCCAGCCCTGCCAAGCACTTCCTGGCAGCCCCCAAGGCTGCCCTGAGCCTGCAGGAGCTGGAGCGCCAGTTCGAGGAGACGCAGATGAAGCTGTTCGGGCGCGCGCAGATGGAGGCAGAAAGGAACGCGGGTGGCCTCCTGGCCTTGGCCTTGGCCGAGAACGTGGCCGCCGCGCGGCCCTACTTTCCGCTGCCCGACCCCTGGGCCGCAGGCCTGGCCGGCCTTCCCGGGCTCGCCGGCCTGAATCACGTGGCCTCCTTGTCTGAAGCCAACAACTAGGCTGGCCCTGGTAGACCCCAGTCCTTGGCCCTGTCCCCTGCTCCCTGCCCTCCCCCCCTCCCCAGGCCCACTCTGCACTCCCTCCAGTGGGTTTAAACTTTGTATTTTGCAAACACAAAGGGAAATGAATATATATATATATAGTAGCAGCAAATGACGTTTCCTAGGCCTCCCTTTTGCCGGTGTCTGAACTGGCATCTCTTCCCAAAGGGGCCTGGAGCTGGCCGGATTCTCTCCCTGCCTGGCACACGGGGGAGCTGCCACAGTGGAGGGCCTCACACTGGGTGCCAAGTGTGCTATGAAGCCTTGTGGGGCTCTAGGACAGGGCTTGGTTGGCGAGTGGGCTGCTCAGATGGAGCAAGAGTAAGGCTGGGCCTGAGCACATACCTTGGTGGACCCCACAGTGTTGGGGGGAGCCCCTCCCAACACAGCTTTTTAGGGGTCTTTTGCTGATCTCCAGAAACCCTGAGGTTCCTTTGGACAGTGCTCAAATGCCACATAGAAAGACACAATCCGATTGACAAGGACACCTCTTGGAGCCAGGAGCCAGACTATTTGGAGTCTGAACCCATTTTTAATTTACTCACCCTGTGATCTTGGACAGGTCAACTCTCCGTGCCTCTGTGTCCCCCCTCCCCATTCTGTGAAAGGAGGTGGTGGTTTAGATTTCCCTCTCCCCTGCTTCACCTCCACACATACCACAACGTATCCCTCCAAAGAGGAGCCTTAGAGAGTAGTGACTTACGTACCTCTAAAATCTCTGGGGAAACAGCTGATCTTACTAGACTTAATTTTTTTTTTATCACCACCACACAAATTAGCAAAGATGAGAAATGTGCCAAACTAGACAAGGATGACAGAGAGACAGGCAGAGCTCCAAATACCACCTGTCCCACCCCCCCCCAAGAGCGCTAGTCAGTCTCTGCCCCATGTTCACATGCTCTCTCTGAGCTCTGTGGTCAACGTGGACTGAGGCTTCCAGTCTGAACACCTGGCAGCATCGTCCTTTCCTAGTTCTTGAAATGCAGACCTGGCCTAGTCACCCAGGGGCCTCTGGAGTCGGGAGGGTTCTCCAGTCCTCAGCTTTGCTGGTGACTACCTACTTTGCTGTGTTTGAGCAAAGCACCACCTTCCTTTATAATCCAGCACTGAGGCTGAGGTATTTGGCTCCCTTTCTTTTGACAAAAGGGCTGGGTATGGAAGGGGTGGGGTGGGGGACTTCTGTGTTTGTTGGGCTCTGAGAATTGAGATGCCACATGATTTTCTGGTTCTATGGTTAGTGACAGATGCTGGGCAAGAAGAGAGATTCTCTGCCTGGCTTCTCCCTGATAGCTCTTCCTTTTCATTCCCCCTTTCTTCTTCCTGCTGACTTTGCTTTGGTTTCTCAGTAGCCCAGAGAGGTGTGTACATCTGCCTGGATGGTCCAGAAATGGGAGTCCTGACCTCCCAAGCTGTGGGCACAAGAGACTCGGTTCTTCCTATCGCCTTGGCTTTCTCCTGAGGAAAAAAAACAAAAACAAAAACAAAAAGGCCAGAGAAGACC
Source organism: Dipodomys merriami (assembly GCF_024711535.1). Taxonomy (NCBI): domain Eukaryota; kingdom Metazoa; phylum Chordata; class Mammalia; order Rodentia; family Heteromyidae; genus Dipodomys; species Dipodomys merriami. The sequence goes on from NW_027203381.1 coordinate 19,506,442, forward strand.
ACAGACTCTGCCCCTCCCGTAACTCTCCAGAAGAGACTCCCTGCCTCTTCACGCCAGCCAGGAGACACCTGCCCTCAGTGGTCATCTGCCCGGACAACTGCCTCTCAGATCCCTGTCCCCATTTCAGACGTAACTTTTGGGACCCATCAGCGAACACATTCATGTTCTCCATCAGTCAAGGGACTGGGGCCAAACCAAACATCAAATGAACAAATGAACTACGTGGAATTGTGGTGTTGGGCTTTTGTTTTTATTTTGTAAAGGTAATGACTTCTTATAAACTCAATTTTTCAGATGACTGGTTAGTTCTTTTCGTTTCTTCTTGGCTGCAGTTTGGAGCTGTACATTGTAAAATATCCAAAGATATCAAGTACTGTATGATCATGAACTTGAAGCAATTGGGCTGGTGGGAGGGAGAAGGGAGGTGGTGTTTTGTTTGGTTTCGATTTTTTTTTCCTGGATGTTCTGATTTCCCTGTCGGTCTATAGGAGAACTTGGGGATTTTTTTTCTATTTATAACTTTTTATGTGATCGTTCTATGTAATATGACACTCAGCAAAGTTTGCCTTAGTGATTCAAGGGACAATCTTCCATAACTTTGGTTGCACGCTGCATCCTACTGAGAGACTCTCAGCTAATTTTCTGGCCTATTTATTAAACAGTATTAATTGACTCAAAATGAAATGATATTGAGCATTGCACTTCTGTGAGATGTCACTACTGGAAGTTCACAGGACTGTAGAAGATTTAGAATATTGGGTGTCATATACTTTAAAATAATGGCAACGGCAGGACACTTTTACCAAGCACAAAGATTTGACCCTGATTTAATCATTTAAAGGAGAGAAGGGTTGTTTTGTTTGTTCATTTGGGTTTTGTTTTTGTTTTTTGAGACAGTGTCAGCTATGTAATCCAGATTAGCCTCAAAATTTCTGTCCTCCTGGGGCTGGGAAGGTGGCTCAGTGGTAGAGCACTTGCCTTGCATGCATGAGGCCCTGGGTTCGATTCCTCAGCACCACCTAAGCAAAAAGAAAAAAGCCAAAGTGGTGCTGTGGCTCAAGTGGTAGAGTACTAGCCTTGAGCTGAAGAGCTGAGGGACAGCGCCCAGGCCCAGAGTTCAGGCCCCACGACCGGACCCAAAAAACAAACAAAAACAAACAAAAAATTTCTGTCTTCCTGCCTCAGCCTCCTGAGGCTGGAATTATAAGCATGTGCAATAACACCTAGAGTGAAGGATAGTGTTTTGAGTAAAAATGAGTTCCATTTGCCTGATGCCCTGCTTTAGGTTGATTTCCATATTCCTGTTATTTAACGTGTCTGGTGGTCTTGTGTGATTGAGGAGACTAGAGCTCAATTCTTTCTTTCCTTTTTTATTCTTCTCTCTCTTTTTTGTATGCCAGTACTGGGGCTTGAACTCAGGGCCTGAGCACTGTCTCCACTTTTTTGTCCAGGGCTAGTGCTCTACCACTTGAGCCACAGCGCCACTTCTAGCTTTTTGCTAAATTAATTAGAGATAAGAGTCTCATGGACTATCCTTCCCTAGGCTGGCTTCAAACCAGGATTCTTAGCTCTCAGCCTCCTAGGATTACCAGCTAGGATTACATGTGTGAACCACTGGACCCTGGCTCAGAACTCCTCTTACTAATCTCTTACATTGCAGCTTTGTGAGGCTCAGTTTAATTCTAAGCTTTCAAAAGTCTGGGAGCCCGTGTGTGTGTGTGTGTGTGTGTGTGTGTGTGTGTGTGTGTGTGTGTGTGTGTGTGTGTGTGTGTGTGTGTCTGTGTGTGTGTGTGTCTGTGTCTGTGTCTGTGTCTGTGTGTGTGTGTCTGTCTGTGTGTGTGTCTGTCTGTGTGTGTGTGTGTGTCTGTGTCTGTGTCTGTGTCTGTGTCTGTGTGTCTGTGTGTCTGGATCTGGGTCTGGGTCTCTCTGTGTGTGTCTGTGTCTGTGTCTGTCTGTGTGTCTCTGTGTCTGTGTCTCTGTGTCTGTGTCTGTCTGTGTCTGTCTGTGTCTGTCTATGTCTGTGTGTCTGTGTGTAGAGCCTGTGATGTGTGAGAAGGGGATAGTCCTGAGTTGCTGGCTGATGCCCCATTGCCAGTTATCCCTGGAGATCTCCAGTGGCTTCTAGATGGCCTTGCCACCATTTTGGGTGCTGGCCTGCTTCCTCCCACTCCCTGATGTGGAGCTGGGCTTCTTTCCTTTTATCATCTGAGCCTCTTTCAGACTACCCAGGTTCTCAGGGTAAATTAACTCCTTGGCCTGCAATTATTTTTTGGATAGGCAGGGGTTCACCAAAAGCCCCATTTTCATTTTTAATCCCTTTCTTGCTGTGGTAGAACCTTTATATGCAGCAGCAGTTCTTAGTACAAGGAAAAGAAGAGATCTGGGGTTTGAATACAGATTCCCCTGATCTATGTGCTCTCAGACTAGTTACTTGCCCACTCTGGTCCTCACCTTCCTGACCTCTTCAAAGAACTTCTCTCACATTTTCCACTCAACTGTGTCTGCATGTGAGGCATCTGCGCATTTGAGGGTCTATCTAGGAGACAGCCTAGGGTCGGGAGTGGTAGGGAATAGTCAGGCAGCCTTCCTGCAGGGGAAGGCTGTGTGAAACGGTCTCTGTTCTTCTGACATTAACAGCTCCTCGTTCTCTTACATCACATTTATGAAGTATCTTAACATCAACATGTCTTGAGCCAATAGCTGGGGGAATGACTTGTCTTCTTCCCAGAACCTTCTAGTGATGTCAATCAAAATAGTCCTTGGCAACCCAGTAGCTTTGGGAAGTCCCAGCTCATGGCAAGCACAGCCAGGGCGAGGAGAGGAGCCTAGGCTGCAGCATCGCACAAGCTCAGGCACTTGGGGATCTTTTGGTCCTTAGTAGCATCCTCTGGAAGGTCTAGGTGATCATGGAGAAGGGGGTGGGGAGCTGTGCCCCAATCTCCAACTGCATCTGAGCTCTTCAGGTAGGTTAAATCTCCTAGCCCCAGCTAGGTGAGAATTCTGTGGAGCCCCATCAAGTGTGGTGTGCTCCGATGGGTGTCAAGTGGATTGGGGTGTTGACAACAAAGCACCTTTGGGAGGGAAGAAGGAAGAGAGGAAGGAAGTCAATGGCTCTGCCATGTCTACAGCATTAGGTGTCAGCTACACAGAAGTTGCAAGTAGGAGAATCTCAGCGCAAGGCTGGCCCCAAACACAAAACTGTAAGACCCTTCAATAACCAATAAAAAAGCTGGATGTGGTGGTTTAAGCCTGTCATCCAGTAATGGAATGGTTGGGGATGCATGAAATGCTATTGGAAATATAACTAAAGCAAAAAGGGCAAGGGACATTACTTAAGTGATAGGGTGCCCAAGGCCCTGAGTTCAAATCCCAAAACAATGGGCCCTGGGGCTTCTACAAGCATGAGAGACAATGGAAGGATTTTGCCAGCTCAAACCAATAAAGAGATTCCAGCCTCCAGGAGGGGCAGTATCAGAAGAGGGCACAGAGGGGTGCTTCTCCCTTTGTGTGCCAGGTGGGCCTGGGCTCTGCTGGGGTACAAGGGGCAGAGCAGGAGGGGTCACTGCCTCAAGCACCTGGGCCAGGAGCAAGGCGAGGAACTTTGGGACATCTTAGGCCTGCAGAGACACCAATGTCCTGAGACAGATTATGAAACAGACTCAGAGATGTTGGTGACAGTGACCCCTCCCCTTCCAATTCCAAGTCCTCCCCCCATGTCCTCCTCCAAGATGCTCCTGGTATCCTCCCTACCCCTTGTGGAATGAGGCCCTGACCCTTAGGTCCTTGGTCCTTGAAGAGTCTGTGACCGAGTAGCAGATGCAAAAGTGGCTCGCTGGCTCCCCCTGCTGACCATTTCCACCCCTGCTCCCTGCTCAGGGTGGTCAGAGACCAGAGCAGCACAATAAGGAGTGACAGCCTCCAAGAAGGGCTGGCTCCTGCAGGGAGCCGGCCTGCAAGTGCCTCAGTGGGCAGTCACCAGCCCACATCTGTCCTCAGGAGGTGCCAGGAGGAGCAGGAAGCAGCCACCAACTTGTTTCCCCCTTTTGGGGTTGGAAGGATGGAGATTGAGTCACAGGGTTTCCCTACATTGATGGAAGGAGGGAGACCAGACGCCTTGCCTTTCTTTTCCTGGCCACGCTGTGGGCGGGAAGTGAGAGGACCTGGAGCTGTGGTGTCCTGCAGCTAGACCCAAAAAGGGGTCCAGAAGGGATCTGACAAATAAGAGCAAATCATTTCAAATGTGTCCTGGAAATGCACTTCATCTTCAGTCAGCTGTACGTGTATACACACACACACATGCACACACACACGCACACACATACACACACACACACACACAGGCATACACTGGTCAGACAAAATGCACTTGCTGATGTTATCTCTCCCTGTAACACCAGGAGATCCTGCAAGGCCATTTTCCATTTCCAGCATCTCCCTGCTGGAATATGTATATCACACACTCTCTCTCTATCTTTATGGTTCCTCTATTTATGTGTGAACTCTGACCCTGGCTACAACAACAACAACAACAACAATAAAACTGGTAGGTTTCTGCAGTGAGGAAGGAAGATAGTGAGTCAGACCCTTTCTCTGGGTTCCTTTAAAATGAAATAGATGAAGCACCCGCCATCTGGCACCATGGGTGGCCCCTGCCGTCTCAGAAGCTGTCATCTGATTTATAACCGAAGCATTCATGTATCATTATCCCTATTCACAGCAGTTGGGGTTCCTAAACAAACACCAGCTTAGGTAGAAAAGTCATTTATAACAGAAAAGTTCATCTCTCAATGGGAAAGTCAGGTTTGCAGGACCATCAAGACCAGTTATGCAGGGTGCATACTGCACAGTATCAGCACATCTGGGAAGGAGAGCATTCACCACCTACAGATTTGTATCTTTGGTATACAATAGAGCTATGCATTCTAACAATCCTCCAGCAGATGGCAGTAAAGGGTCTTGAAGGGGTGCCTCGGTCTAATTTGTACCAAGTCTACAAATGGACAAAGGCAGTCCCTAGGCTGGAAACCAGGGGGCCAGGAACAATCCCAACCCCCACCATGTCTGATCTTCCCAGTGGGGAACTAATGGGTGCTGCTGCTGGGTACAGACTCCACAGCACACACGGCTCATTTACCTTTAACCACTGTTCTCCCTAGAAAATAGATCTCACACCCCACAGCTCCTCCTGTGAGTCCCTACACATGAAGCCCAGCACAGGTGTATCCAGGGGAAGAGCTGGATCCCATGCCAGCCTGGATTACACAGCAAGTTTGGTGTTCTTGCCCAGGCCTTGTGAGTGTTGGAGAAGAACTGAGAGTGGGACCAGGCCCAGTAGTTGCTGGATGAGTTCTGTGTGTGAGGGTGCACTTATGCACCAGGAAGTTGCCAGCACTTTACGGAAGAAATGGGAACCAGCCAGAAATCATCAACCACCTATTCCCCTCATCCCCACCCTACTGAGTCTCCCTTTTTCACTTTTCTGCATTTCTAGAAGATTCCATTCTATTCCAGGCCATGTTCAGGCATAAGGAGAGACCTCATTTTGAGTCATCTCAACAATTCAACCTAGTCTAATATTTAAAGCTCTCCCATTTAGTTCCCTACAACCTTCTTGCAGTTCAGGCCTGCAGCAGGCCCAGGCATGAGCAGCAGAGCCAGGAGCTGGGCTGTGTCCACTCTGCGCTCAGTCTTCCAGTGCGTACCAGTCACTGTTTGTGGCTGAAGGCCAGGGAGGAGGGAGCAGCAGAGAGGAGGGAGGGATGCAGAAGAGCAAGGCTACACCTACAAGTGCAATGCCCGCTGAGTGACCGTGCCAAATGCTGACTGGTGCTCACTGGAACCTCTGACTGTGATGTCCCTACAAACCATCCAAGATCGGACAGAAATGACACCCGCAGAGATGGCCAGAGCTCCTCATCCTGCCACCACGCCACAGGGCCCTGTCTGAAGGTGCCAGCCTGGTGCTAGGCCACTCCGTGAAAGGGGAGGGTGGCAGAGAGGGCCGGTACCTCACAGGACAGGTTTCCGCAGGCTCCATGGATGGTTTGCAGGACATTCAGACATTCTGACCTTTCAAATTCCTTTCCCTAGAGCGAGGCTGAAGAGTCTTGGGAAATCTAATTAGAGCCTCCACGTTTACTTTATTTGGACATCAAAGCCAAGTGTCTCTGTGATCTTTGTAGTGAGACATAGACCGCGCCGCGTCGCGTGGCATGCTGGGGCCTGTGCAGGCCGTCTGCCCTCCTCCCATGCCATCGCTCCCGGTTTTGCTCAAGGAAGGGACAGCAACTCGGTGGAGAAAAGAGACTTATTTAAAGGAACAACAGCTCAGCAGGCAGCCAAGATGCCAAACCAGCCTCAGAAACCAGGCTGTGATTGAAAAACATGGGGAAGGGGGCCCTTGGCAAAACTGGCCAAAGTCATGCCCCAAAGGAGGCCTCACTGAGAAGCCGCCTTGGCCTCACTCCCAGCTGCCCCTCGGTGATTTTGGTTTTATCTGTGCCCCTCTCTCGGCATCCCAGCGAAGAGCATCCGAGAGGCCAGTGGCAAGGGCAAGTTCCCCCATCCGTAGCTGCCATAAGATTGTTCCCCGGCCTCTTAGCACCTACCACACACTAAATGATGCACTCACACAGAAGGGTGATGGCATGAAGAGAGCCACACAGGGGCAAAGGTCAAGCACACCTGCTTGAGAAAATCCTCACATGTGTTCCTATAAGAAAGAAATACCCTGATGACATCCAGCAGGCACCATGACTCACCCTGTCATCCTAACTACTCAGGAGGCTGAGATGTGATGATCATGGTTTGAAGCCAGCAGGAAAGTTAGAAGACTCTTAGCTCCAACTAAAAAATGCCAGAAATGGAGCTGTGGCTCAAGAGGTAGAGTACCAGCTTAGAGCAAAAGAAACTAAGGGAGAGCGAGGCATTGAGAAAGAAATGCTGTTCCACGACAACGTCTAATGGGTGGCTGGAGTTTTGTATTACAGTCCATCCTTTTTTTTTTTTTTAACCACTACAAGGAGAGCATATGGGCTTGCTAGCAACTAGGCGTCTGGTTCCAGAACCTTCTTCCACCATTGGTTCTTGGTGTCCACCTTGAGAAAATGGCACTATCTCCCTGGACCTGTACGGTAGCATCCGTACAAGAAGATCCCCAAGACTTCTTTCCATGCTCACACTGCAAGATTACACGTGGCTGTTCAGAGGAATAATTTGAAAGAGACCCAACCTCCCAATCAAAGGCCATTCTTGTTCTGTCCAGGATCGAGGCTGCCCAAGGGGCAGGATGCACATTGTTCATAGCTGTTTGACGTACATATTGTTGAGAATGACTTCACTCAGGGACCAAAATAACCCCTGGGAACGCCTTTCATGCCATTTTACCAAACAATTCACAGATTTTTTTTCACTTTTGTCTTTCCTATATGGTGTGTATGTTTACTATTCTTTTCTCCCATCACACACACACACACACACACACACACACCAGGGTTATCACTGTAATCGCCCGTGTGGTAATCTGTGTAAATAGCCTTCTTGCTCATGAGTGTAGTCTTAATTGAAGATCCAGAACATTCTCTGTGTGAACGGGTCTTTGGCACACATAGACAGCAAAATGAGCTCTGACTGGAATGCCCAGACACCAGATTCTTGGCTTTCTCTGGGGTGAGCAGCTTCCATCTCTATCCCCAGGGGGAAGGAAGAGAAGGGGTAGGGGTGGGGGAGTGGGTATATGTGGAGGTTTGTGGGAAGGGCCTTTGCAGTGGACATTGGAGGAGCCAGAGTAGATCTGTGTGTCTGGTTTCTAGTTTTTCTGAAGAAAAATTACATTTCCATGATCAGAGTCAATGTTTTGTCCTGATTTGGGAGGCCAGCTTCCCAGAAGCACTGCAGCTACATTGGCACAATGCTACAGAGATATGCAACAGGCAAGGGGGTGAGGGGTTTGGGACCTGTGAGTCTGGACAGTGATTACTCTTCCAAAGGTATTGCATTATTAGCAATTAACACACACACACACACACACACACACACATACACAAAGCTGGGAAGGGCTCTGGTAGAGTGCTTGCCTTGCATGCATGAGGCTCTGGGTTCGATTCCTCAGCAACACATAAGCAGAAAAAGCTGGAAGTGGTACTGTGACTCAAGTGGCCTTGAGCTAAAGAACTGAGGGACAGCACCCAGGCCCAGACTTCAAGCCCCATGACCAGCAAAAAAAAAAAAAAAAAAAAAGCCAAGCACCAGTGGCTCACACCTGTAATCCTAGCTACTTAGGAGGCTGAGATCTGAGGATAGTGGTTCAAAGCCAGCCCAGGCACAAAAGTCCGTGAGACTCTTGTCTCCAATAAACCACTAGAACCGGAAATGGCTCAAGTGGTAGAGTGCTTGCCTTGAGCTGAAGAGCTTAGGGGCAGTGCCCAAGCCCAGAATTCAAACCCCACTACCAACAACAACAACAAAAAATTACACACACACATACACACAGGTGACTCAAGCCTGTAATTCCAGCTACTTGGAAGGCTGAGTCCTGAGGATCATGTTTCAAAATTAGCTGGTGTAGAACCACCTGTGAGATACTTTAATTGACTAGCAAAAGGCCGAAAATAGTAAAGCACTAACCTTGAGCAATGAAGCTCAGGGACTGTACCCAGCACCTGAGTTCAAGCCCCACTCCTGGTACAAAAAAAAAAAATATATATATATATATATATCATAATATATATATCATAAACTCACAAATATAAGATTCGCCCACCGAATCAGAAAGACTCCATTACAACGTTCTGCTTTGTTTTCTTGGTTTGTTTTGGTGGTGGTACTAGAGCATGAACTCAGGGCCTCGAGCTTTCTCGCTTGCTTGCTCGCTTTCTCAGCTGGCACTCTACCGTTTAAACCATGCCTGCAGTCCACCATTTTGCTAGTTATCTGGTACACAGAATCTCATGTTCCTCCAGGTCTCAACCTCCTGAGTAGCTGGGATTACAAATGGGAGCCACCTAAGGGTGCCAAGGACGGGGGGGGGGGGGGGGGAGCGTGAACAAGAAATCTGTTCTCCTTGCTCTTGAAATGATTCAAAAATAAAGTTCATTAGTCTTAAAGACGAAGAAAACAAGACAAAGAACGTCATTTAGTCCCTCAGCCCTGGGGTGGCCGCTCTGTCTGTGTCCCAATGTCGGGCGAGGGCAGGTGGGCACAGATTGGGGAGGGGTGGGGAATCTCCCCCTGGGGAAGAGCGGTGCGAGTCGCCGCCCCTGCCGGGCGGCGGTGCGGGGCTGGGGTGGGGTGCATGCGGGCGCGCGGACGCGGCAGCGCGGGAGGCGAGCAGCGGGCCTGCGGGCCTGGCTCGGCGGCCGGGCGTCAGGAAGGAGACCCCCGACTCCACGCCGGAGCGCCGGGAGGCGGAGCGGGGGAGAAAGGAAGAGGAAGAGATCTAAGGTGGGAGGAGCGCAGACCCCAGCGCCCCCGCGTGGCCGCCGTGCGCACTGCGCCCGCGGGAAACAAAGCCAGCGCCGCCCACGGGGTGGGGCCGGCGACCCCGGGACGCGGCTCCCCCCTCCCCTCCCCAAGGCTGCTGTGCTTCTAGCTGAGCTGCTGGGGGAAGATCTGGGCGGGGACAGGCACCCCCGACCCCCGCCCCGACCCCCGCCTCGCAGGCCCGACCACGCGGCGGTGAGCTGGGCCGAGGGTTCACGCACCCCCCACCCCCCACCCCCCGCCTCCAGACGCCTGGCCTCCCGGGCTCTGCTGTGTCCCGCGTCCTCTGAGGCCGCTCAGCGACACCTGCCTTAGGTCAGAGGAAGACGTGCCTCCTCCTCAACAAATCAAACCCAGAGCCTCCGACTTCGTCGAGGCGAACAGGCCCTGGTTCAGACGGCCCACTTGGCTGACGCTGTTGTCTGGGCACAGGACCCCTCCTTGTGCCTGGCTGAGACCAGGCTGGAGCGCCCTCCCCAGAGCCTACTGGGAACCAAGGATGCACACCCTGGTCCATCTAAGCCCTGCACACCGCCCGTGGAGTCAGCTTCGAGACCATTTCGGCTTTACCCACAGCAGGACCCCGTCCGCCTCCAGAGGCCAGTACCCATAAGGAAAAATCCAGAGGCCCCTGGGGAACACTTGCTCCCTCCTCCCCCGAAAAATCTGACACCAGCTGGTGGCCTTGGAGGCTTCAGGACAGTCACTGAGCCCAGAGGACACATACACTCTGCCAGGAAGGGGGGGTGAACTTTCCATTTAGTCCTAGATAAAGGGGCTCGTCGTTACCCACCCTGCCCTGCTCACCGTTTCCACCGAAGATGCCAGTGGTCACCCCAACCTGGACAAGACCCTCAGAGACTACTTCACACACACACACACACACACCAAACAGTCTGGCCAGTAGTTCCCTCCTGCCAGAAGCCAGAGTCTTTGCCCCTCGTGTTAAGAGCAGTCTAGGAACCTCAAGTCCCACCACCCCGCGCTTCCCCAGCTCCTGGCCTCCAGCATAACCTCTTGTTCTGCTTCTTCAAAATTTCTGCCCTCTGAGGCATGGGACGACAGCTACAGCTGATCCTTTCCTTTCCTTTCCTCCTTCCTTCCTTCCTTCTTTCCTTCTCTCTGCCAGTCATTGGGCTCGAACTCAGGGCCTGGGCACTGTCCCTAAGCTTCTTTTACTCAAGGCTAGCGCTCTACCTTGAGCCACAGCGCCACTTCCTGTTTTTCTGTGTATGTCTTACTGAGGAATCGAACCCAGGGCTTCATGCTTACTAGGCAAGCGCTCTACCACTAAGCTACTTTCCCAGCCCAAATATTTCTTATAAAGGACCAGATAAGAAAGATTTCAGGCTTTGTAAGCCACGCAGTCTCTAGTACAACTGGTCAACTCTGCTCTGTAGGGAAAGTTGTCAAAGACACTATGTAAATGAGTGGGCATGGCTGTGTGCCAATAAAACTTTATTTATAAAGCCAAGCAGCCAACTCAATTCCAATAAGGATTTAGATGGCTAGGCCCTGGTTTAGGCCTAAAATATGTATCTTTCCATCACAATAGAACAGGTAAGTAGGAAACATCTAAATGACAAGACCAAATCCAAGTCTCATAAGTGGTTGGCTCTGAGTCCTGGTTTCCTTACCACCTAAAGTGGGGGCACTCATGAATCTACCCGATGACAGAGATCACTGCACACACTGTATTCTACGGACCTCTGAAGTGAGCTGCAACTAGCCATGAGAGTTTCATGGTTATAAATTTCTCTGTGTTAGCCACGCACCAGTAATCCTAGCTACTTAGGAGGTTGAGATCTGAGGATGGAGGTTCAAAGCCAGTCTGGGAAGGAAAGTCTAATAGATTTTTTTTTAAATCTCCAATTAACCACCCAAAAGTCAGGTGTAGATATGTGGCTCAAATGGTAGGGTGTCACTTTGAGCAGAAAGCTCATAAGGGTCAGTGCCAGTCACAGAGTTCAAGCCCTAGTACCAGCAATAAATAAATAAATAAGTAGCTCTGTGTAAATTTGAGGATCGTTTGAGGGAAGAGAACAAAATGTCCCAGTGGGATGAGCTGGGGGCTTGAGAGCATTATCACCTGGTGTCCTGCATTCTTTGAAACACCAGCCTGCAAGCTGCCTCTTCTACAGCTCCTCATGCCTCTGTATCTTCAGAGTCTACTCCTTCACTTCCAGCTGGGCCAAAGGCAGCTGCAGGCAGAGCCTCTTGCCAGAGTTGAACCTGAAGTGAGCACAGCCATATTCTCCTGATGGGACCAAACAGAGGTTCTAGACAGAGCTGCCTCCTTCCCATCTTGAATACCACTGTGGCTCCACCCTGCCCTCCCACCCTGCTCCCAGAGTGCTAGGCGGGCTGGGCTGCCTCTCTGCCATTCCTCTTGGTGTCACAACCCAGTTCAAAACACTCTGTTGACACCAGTGTTTGGCCTGGCGCCTGCTCTGTCCCAGGGGCAGGCCCCTTGAAGCTGCAGGCTTCAGGCTACTTGGGCATATGGGCATCATTCCAGGGGCTTCTGTGTCATATCCTGGTGACCTTTAAGGAGCCGAGGTTGTTAGGTGGGGCAGACTTTCAAAGACTCAGCCTTAACTGGGGACCCAATGGTGGCATTTGAAGACTGGTGTTAGCCATCTCTCCTGGAACTCTTGTTTCTGCTTCTATATCCAGAGGACCCTGAACGCTCAAAAGATTAACAGGCTCACTTCTGAGCTAACATGTTCACTGTACAGTTGAGGAAACGAAGACCTAGAGGAGGGAGTGACAGCCCTGCCAGGGAACAGCTCAGGTCCCAGGCTTGGGTCTCTCCTGACCGCCATAGCAGCCAGCTCCTTGTCAACAGGGATTACTGCCTTTGTTGATTTCCCCTCCCTCCCTCCCTGCCCTGCCCTGTCCCATTGTCTGTTTCAACAGAACAGCTGCTGGGACCCTCTGAAAGGGGGCTCAGGGCTGTCAGAGAAACCTTAGCAGTTCAGCTACAGCATGAGAGCTGAGTTCTCTGCTCTCTTCCCAGGAGTTGGAGAAGGTTAGGTGAGGAAGAGCTGCCTTCCCAGCCTGGACCTGCTCGCTCTACCTCTCAAGTCGTCAGCTACCCTGGGGTACCCTCTCAAGTCGTCAGCTACCCTGGGGAGCCAGCACGGGCTGTCCCCCAGGGCCTGGACACAGTGACCTCATCAGGCATTTCCAGCTTTCATGACCTGCCAAGACCATCAAGTGACGCCATCAAGGGACACAGGCTGGCTGAACTCAGCCTGTTCCCCCGGGGTGGGGGGGAGGGAGTGATCTCACCCCCACTGGAATGCCACTGTCCTTCATACACTCCAGGCCAAGCCACAGCACCACAAGACCCAGGCTGGGGCACAGAACAAGGCTAGGGGAGTAAAATGGCCTGGAAGCTGAGACAAAGTCAACAGGTAAGTTGATGGCAATGCAAAGGTCAAGAGGCCAGAAATTGGAACTGGGAATCAGAGGGCTCAGCCCTAGGTTGTAGATGAGCTTAGTGTGTGTTAAGCCACGTGGGACCAGTGGAATAGTGGCTGCACTAGTCTTTTTCTTATGGTCCCTAAACTGATCCCTCCCCTAGGCCCCCTCCCCCTTCCCCCCACCAACTGCTCTGTGCTTGCATCTCTCAAAGATCTCAGTGTCTTCTTCCCTGTGTGCGTATCACACACACAAATGTGTGTGCATCCAGGGACATAGCTCTTACTCTGAGTTCAAATCCTAGGTAGGACACTTGACAGTGGAATGATCTTGGACTGAATAAAATTCTAGAAGAAAAGAGAAAAGGAAAAAGGGAAAATAGCTATTTCCCAGTGTATCGTCTGTTGGCTACCTCATCCCAACCTGAGCAGTAGGTGCTGTTGATCCCATGCTACAGATGGGGAAATTCAGCCAAATCAAATCATCCAAGCAACAACCACAGAGTTACTTATCTGACTCTCCTACACCCATGTGCCTGCCCACACCTTCCCACCTGGGGAAGATAATGAGTGAAATCCTAGTGTTTCACTCATTACCTACATCCTGTCATTCATCATTAAATAGGTTAAGGAAATACTGAAATAAACAAAGGAATATAGATATTGAATAAAGAGCTGAAGATCTAGGCCTAGTCTCAGCCCTGACAAAATCTTGATGAATAAATCTAGAAGAAATACCATCACCTTTCTGAGCCTCAGTTTCCCCATCTTCAAAGTGTCTAGGTTCCTGCTCAGTCATTTTGTCAGAGGATCACATTTTCAATACCAAGGAGACATGGCCACGTATATGCACACCCATGCATGAAACATGACCGGGCAACCATGTGGCTAAGCCACCATTTAGTCACTCCTGCCAGACAGCTTGAAGGGAACCTCTCAGAAAAGATTAGCAATTTGAAGCAAACAACTGTGAAATACTGAGAGAGCCAGATGCACTTAATCCAGGGCTAGTTATTAGATCACTTCTGATTCATCTTTCTTGTCTGGTCTTAATTTGCTTGTTAACAGCTTGTTCTCTTTGTCCCCCTCCCTTCCTGCTATTGTCCCATCCTTTGCTCTGTTTTGAGGAATTGAGATGACACAATGTCCTTCTAAGAGAGATGGTTCAGTATAGTGTCTTCTTGGTCCTTACCTCCCCAGGCTTGGCTAGGTCCCCTAGTCCCCCACACTCTCCCTGCTTCCACCAAGACACATGGCTCGTTGAAAGTGTAGCCGAATGGAGCAGCTGTGGTTTTTATTTCCTTAGAAGACAAGGATTGAAGTATTTAGTGGAACTTTGAAGTTTAAGTGGGTTGGTAACTTCATTGATCATGTCCTCTGTGTGGAAGCTAATTCATTTCTCATGACATGACTCTTTTATTGTCATGCAAAAAAATAAAAGCAAAAACAAATGAACAAACATTGGAGTTTTCTGAAAACAAGTAAAACCCAGCATTGATAAGAATGGGAACTTGTAAATGCTCTTGGAATAAACTGTGATGGTCTTTCTGGTCTGGGCAGCAACTTGGCACTAACGAATCACAAACTCAAAAACATGTGCACTTTGGGGTGAACTGGTATTTCCAAGAAAAAAAAAAACTGGATTCCAAGAAATAATCATGGAATGGCAACATTTAGATAGAAGGCAGTTCAGCAACAGTGTATTGTAATTGGAAAAAAAAAATGTTGGACACAAAACCTATTTTCTAAGAACAGGAGATTCCATAAATAAATGATAATGCATTTAAAAAGGGAAATAAGCTTCAGTCATTAAAAATCCTGTTGTAAAACCTTTAAGGGCATGACACAATGCTCATGATACTGTTATGTTCAAGAATCAGGTTACAAGGACTGGGCTGGGGGTGGAACTCAAAGGGTATAGCCCTTGCCTAGTAAATATGAGGCAATGAGTTCAATCCCCAATGGTGTCCAAAACAAACCTTTAATTAATTAAAGAGTATTTGCACTGAGCACCAGTGACTCACACCTGTAATCCTAGCTACTCAGGAGGCTGAGTTCTAAGGATCACAGTTCAAAGGCAGCCCAGGCAGGAAAGTCCGAAAGACTCTAATCTCCAATTAACCTCCAGAAAACCAGAAGTGGTGCTATGGATCAAAGTGGTAGAGTGCTAGCCTTGAGTGAAAAGCTCAAGGACAGCATGTAGGCCCTGAGTTCAAGCCCTAAGACCACCACCACCAACAACAAAAAGTACTTGCTTAGTATGTGCAGGGCCCTGAGTTCAATCCCCAATACCACACCAAGAACTGGGTTGCAAAGATGTGTACATAGGAGAACCCACAAAACCTATATGAATGTATATTATTGTTTTTAAAAAACCTTGAATATACACCAAAATTTTAATAGTGGAAAAGTTTCTTTTTCACACCTTTAAATTTTAATTTTAACATTTTAACTTTATTAATCAGGAAAAAAGATTTACCTATGAATATATAATTTTAAAACAAACAGAACATATTATAGTTCTTTATGTCCCATGTGAACAGTCAATAGAAGAGAAGGCAGGCCGAGTGTAAGTATTCTTTCTTTTAAAGGACAGAGTCAGTTGTTTCCTTCTGTTACCTACCCCTGTATTTTCTTCTCCTTGTTCATCTAGAAGATCTCAAGAATTCTGCATGGTGGTGGGTGGCAAGATTAGTCATTCTGGCAATCACCCCAGGCTGCAAGTCTGTCCTCCACCAGTCAACCTTCCCTCCCCTGTTGTGCTAAAACAGCTAACTGTGCACATCTTTTCTCAGTGTCCAGTGGAAGCATGCTGTTGCTTTTAATTGGCTGTAATGGAAGTGTTTATACAGTAGAAATTGGCAAAAGCTACAAAAAGCTACAATCAGGGCTTCTACTACCCAAGGGCCAGTTACTAACCAATTAACAGTACTCAGTTGTTTCAATCTCTGACACTTCCTATTACCTTATGACTTTTGACCCCTCCCCATCTTCCCGTTACCTGGTAACCTTTGATAACTCTCCAGTTTTTTACCTTGTGACCTTTGACCCTTCCCAGCTTCCTGTTACCTGTGACCTTTGATACCTCTCCACTTTTTGTCACCTTATAACTTTGCCACCTCCCTGACAGTCCTGTTACTTTGTAACCCTTGACACCCCCTTATCTTCCTATTATCTTGTGACCTTTAATACCTCTCCAGCCATTGTTGGCCTAGTTCCTGAAAGACCTATGCTTCCTGCTTACCTCCAGAATGACTCCTTCTCTCCCTCACCCTGTGAATTACCATGTTCTAAATGTATGTATGTACAGAACTACCATCCCCAGACCAGCCATGCTAGGCTCACACTCCTGTAATTCAGCAAACTCTGCAGGTGAGGCTGACATTCAAATATGCACAGCCAAGGACAACTCTGGCCCCAGGAGGATAATTTCAAGTCCACAAGGAGGTGAGCAATGGTCTGGGCCCACCTGAATCTATTTTGCTCTAGGTTTTGCCAAACAACTCCCAGACTTCCCTCTGCCACCCAGAGAGTAAAAAGCTCATACAAATCGCAAATATCCCATCCATTTCTACTCCGCCTTACCCTGTGAGAGTACCTATATCCTGGAAAATTATGCTCTGCATACCACTCTACCAGACATCTAAATTAAAGTGATACAGAGAGTTGAGGAGCTGAGGGCGTGGCCTAATGGTAGATAGCTTGTCCAGAGATAGGTCAGGTTCAATCCCAAACACTTTCTCTCTCTCTCTCTCTCTCTCTCTCTCTCTCTCTCTCTCTCTCTCTCTCTCTCTCTCTCCCCCTCCCTCCCTCTCTCTCTCCCCCTCCCTCCCTCTCTCTCTCTCTCTAACTCCTGTTGGAAAATGCTTGGCAAATTCTTTGTCTGGCTATTGGATATTCAGCCCAACATGGCCTGCTGCCAAATGTGGCACATATTTTCATTCAAGGCCTCCTGAGCAAGCCTTGGCAGCTCAGGTTCCCTAGACACGTCCTTTGTCTATATGCCAAAGAGGTGGTAAGGACAAAGGGTGCATTTTGACACCAATCACTGGCCTCGGGCAGCTGCAATACAGGGACAGATCATTCTGGTCTTGATCTGATGTGCCACAGGATAGATGTGACCTTGAGCTCCGTTTGACCAATGATCCGATGAGAGGCTGCCACAAGCAAGTCCATGTTCTTGCCCATGAAAACACAGGCATTTGATTCCTCTTCCTTCCCTCCAAAACTCAGGCACAGCTGGATGGCTTAGGATCTGTTAGTCTCTCTGCAGTACCTAGATCCTGAGTTGAAACCTTTGCTGACTATGAGAAACCTTACCCTTTGATTTCTTTTTCTTTTTTTTTTCTTTCCTTTTTTTGCAGGGGGAGGGGTAGGGGGGAGTGGAGGAGGGGGAGAGGTGGATCTGCAGTTTGAATTCAGGGCCTTGGGGCTGTCCCTGAGGTTTTGTGCTCAAAGCTAGCACTCTACCACATAAGCCACAGTTCCATGTCTGGCCTTTTGGTTGTTAATTGGAGATAGGAGCCTCTTAGACATTTCCTACCCAGGCTGACTTTGAACAGCAATCCTTAGATCTCATTTTACTGAGTAGCTAGGATTATAGGCATGAGCCGCCAGCCCTGGCTCTTACCTCTGGTTTCAAGGCAGGCCTCTGTCGATCAGCCCCAATAGAAGAGAGCAATCACACAAATAACTTGCATAAAAATAAAATCATAGTTGGCTCTATCACACACAGCATGTTCCAGGAGCGGCAGATTTGTTCTTCTAATTGCTTTGGCTGCAATTAATATTAAAAAGGAGGTGGCAGGAAGTAGGGACAGAACCTGGCTTCAGTGATTTGTCATAAGCAGAAAACTGAGAGTAGTCAGCGACTGGAACTGAGCCCTATAACTGCAAATGGCTGACATTAATGTCCTCCTGGGGATGACCGTCCACTCTCCCAAACCAAACAGGGTGTTACAGCCAAGCTAAATCTCAGTGCAATCCTCACTTCCTGTTTGCCTGAGTGCAGAGGGCAGGCCATAGGTGGAAAAGCAGAAACATGCCAGCCCCAGTGGCACTGGCGTCCTCCTCTGATGGGGAGGTGGGGGCTGGGGCTTGTGTATTTGGGGCCCCTTGATGCTACTCTCCATGGCTCAAGAAAATATATCAACCCAAAAGTTAGGGAAAAATACATTATTTTAAGATAAGTTGCTATAATTTTATTATCTTTTATTTTGGGGGGGGGGAGTCCAGTCATGGGGCCTGAACTCTGGGCCTGGGCGCTGTCTGTCAGCTCTTCAGCTCAAGGCTAGCGCTCTACCACTTGAGCCACAGCACCACTTCCGGCTTTATTTTTTCTTTTTGCTTATGTGGTGCTGAGGAATCGAACCCAGGGCCTCATGCATGCAAGGCAAGCGCTCTACCACTGAGCCACCTTCCCACCCCTAATTTTATTATCTTTAAGCAATAAACAGAGGGGTTTTAATTCAACAAGTCAAATTATGAGTACAGTACATTCAATATTGTGTGTGTGTGTGTGTGTGTGTGTGTGTGTGTGTGTGTGTGTGTGTGTGTGTGATGTCCCAGTCCTGGGACTTGAACTTAGGGCCTGGATGCTATCTTTTAGGTTTTCAAGGATGGTACTCTTCCACTTGAGCAACAGTTTCACTTCTGGCTTTGTGCTAGTTAATTGAAGATAAGAATCTTATGGACTTTCTGCCTGGGCTGGCTTCAAACCATGATCCTTAGATCTCAGCCTCCCAAGTAGCTAGGATTGCAGGTGTGAGCCACCAGCACCCAGCCAGCATTACTTTGTGAATTGTGCTGATAATGTGGTTTGAATTAGAAGTGTACTCTCAGAAAGCTTATGTGGTTGGTCCCCGGCTGGTGGGTGCAATCATTGAGAGGGGAGTGGGTTATAAGGGTGCTGCTCTAATGTATGGATTTACCCATTGATGGATTCATAACTTGATAGTATTACTTGGAGATGGTGGGAACTACGAGTGGTACCTAGTTGGAGGAAGTAGGTGACTGAAGAGCATGGCTTCCTCTTCCTCTCTTCTTTCTTCCTGGCTGTCATGGAGAATAGCCTTTGAAATATTAAATGAAAGATTAACTAGACTTTGCCAGAGAACCACGCAGGTGCCAGAGAACAAAGAAAGGTTTACTGTCAGGAAAGGGGCCGACAAGACTCCTTCTCACAGGAGAGAAGCGAGAAGCGCTGACTATTGTCTAAGGTCACCTATATAACCTAAGGGGTTTAGGAGGGGCTAGGAGAGGCTAGGAGGTAGAGACCCCAGTGTGGATGTGAGGGCCAGGGGCTTCATCATGGTGGACTATGGCTGCTGTCCAAATAGGAGATAAAGATCCTACAGCTGCCCAGACCTGAAGGTCACTGTTAGCGGCTCTTGTTGCCTTATATGGTGGTAGCCGTCCCAAAGAAGTGCCATCCCAAGGTAAAGGGGGTTGGAAGTTCATTATTTACTGCCTTTACTATATGGGCCTTGTGTTGCTTAGGAAGGGAGCATGCTGAGCTGTGGAGAGGGGAAGGAGGGGACTAAGCTATGGGAAGGGAGCTCATTTCCCTAACAGCTTTCCTCCCATAGCCTTCTACTATGATGATTTTGCCTCACCATGTACCTTTAAGCAACGGAGCCAGCTGACCGTGGGCCGACAACTTTGAAATCATGCGTCAAAATAAGTTCATTCATAAATTTGCCACAGCCAAGGAAAGTCTAACACTCCAGGCCAACAACACATTTCAAAGACTCCTCCAGGGGCCCGGGCCCAAGGGTGATGACCGAGGCTAGGCTAGTGGTCACATAGAAGACAGAGACGGGAAAGAAGGAAAAGATACATGGGCTCATTCCTTAATTCAGGAGAAATGAGTCCTTCCTATGGGACCAGGGATGTAGCTGAGCTGCAGAGCACTTGCCGAGAATGTGTGAAGCCTTGGGTCCCTCCCTAGCACAGCAAAAATAAAAGAAGTCCTTCCCCGGGAAGACCAACAGCACAAGTGAGTATAGCCACAGCTTCGAGAGGCTGAGGAGCCAGGGTGGGAGTGGCCAGAGAAGGCTGCTGGGAAAAGGGGAACTTGCATACCTTTAAGTGCCTTGGGGCCAAGACCTGAATAGACAGAAGAACAAGACTTGGGATGTGCAGCTGAAAGCAACCAAGTGTCCCTTTGCTGGGGAGGAAACGGTTCTGCCTCAGGTCAGATGCTAGAGTCATGCCTGCTCAGACATCCCTGTGAAGGTCACCAAGAGCCCTCCAAAGGCCTCTTTCCTTGGATGGTGGTCCTGTCCTGGCTAGTGAATGTTAACCTGCTGTGAAGCATTCACCCAAATTCCTTTCAACCCTGGGGAATGCGACAAAGGGGTTTTAATTTTCCACCAGATGCCAGCATTTCAAAGTCAGGGAAGAAGGGGAAGAAGAAAGGGAGTCTGCCTTGACAAATGGATCCATGGGCAGGAGGGACAAGGGGAGTTGGTCCAATGCCTATTCTCCACCGGGGAGGAGTCGCCCTCCACTGACCACTCAGGGACACATGCAAACTTCCCGAGCCAAGTAAAGACCCTAGGGCTGGTTACTTGAGTCCTGCACCCAAGCTCATAGGTTTATAAAAGCCAAGGATTTTCTTTAGCAAGCACTGGAACTTTAACTCATCCCATGACTGGGCTTCATGAATAATTGAGCACTTACTATACAGCAAGCTCTGGGCTGGATGCTGACAGACAGGCCTTTGTTCAGGGCCCATTAAGACAAGCGTAGAGTATTTCTTTTCCTGAATGCTTAGAATATCCCTAAAAGGCTAGTGTTAAAAAAAAAACACTGTAGCCAGGTGCTATGCCTGTAAACCTAGCTACTCAGGAGCTTTGATCTGAGAATCAAAGTTGGAAGCCAACCTGTGCAGGAAAGTTCTGGGATTTTTTTTTTTTTTGGTTGGTCATAGGGTTGAACTCTGGGCCTGGGTGCTGTCCCTCAGCTCTTCAGCTCAAGACTAGTGCTCTACCACTTGAGCCACAGCGCCACTTCTGGTTTTCTGGTAGTTTATTGGAGATAAGTGTCTCATGGACTTTCCTGCTTGGGCTGGCTTTGAACCACAATCCTCAGATCTCAACCTCCTGAGAAACTAGGATTACAGGCATGAGCCACTGGCACCCAGCCTGGGATTCTTATGTCCAACTAAACACCAAAAATCCAGGAGTGGAGCTGTGGCTCAAATAGTAGAATACTAGCCTTGAGCAAAAAAACTCAGGATGGTGCCCTGGCCCTTAGTTCAAGCTCCAGGATTGGAAAACATATATATACACGTATGTGCACATGCACACACACACACACACCAAAAAACAAAAACAAACAAAAATGTTGTGAGCCAGGCATAATAGCACACACCTGTAATCCCAGCATTGTGGGGCTCAGGAAGGAAGATCATGAGTTTGAAGCCAGCCTAGGCTATAGAGTGATGTCAAGTCCAGCCTGAGCTATAGAGAAAGATGGTGTCTCAAAAAGCAAAAACAAAAGCAAACAGCATAAATAACAAAATCATTGCATAGGTAAGAAAGAAATAAAGCTCTTAGCTTTTGCTCCCTCAAGGTGGCACTCTGCCACTTGAGCCACACTTCTACTTCCAGCTTCTTGTTGGTTAATTCGAGATGAGAGTCTCCAGATTTATCCGCCCAGGATGGCCTTGAATTGCAATCCTCAGATCTCAGCTTTCTGAGTAACTAGGATTACAGGTGTGGACCACAAGTGCTCAGAATAAGGAGCTCACTAAAATGATGACAGTGGTGTAGAAACCAGTTAACACATTTATTATCATTATTATCATTATTATCATTATTATGCATGCTGTATTCTCATGTGACCTCCAGTGCAGTGGCTTCATTGACTGACTACTACACGTGAGTATGCTTGTTCTCCAACATTGTCTCACGGTGACAAGCATTGCTCAGCCCCATAGATGGCTATGGATTCTGTCCTTGAGCAAAACATCATTATTATGTGGCTTTTGACTGTGCATCACACAGATACAGTTGGCATTAAGACTGATATGCAACTGGGAAGGGGGCAGTGGTGTCCACTACTCAGGAGGCTGTGGCATGAGGAGTGTTTGAGCCCAGAATTTCAAGACCAGCCTGGGCAACAAAATGAGATTTTGACAAGAAAAAAAAGAAGGAAGAAGGGAAGGAAGGAGGGAAAGATGGGAGGAAGGAAGGAAAGAAAGAAGGAAGAAAGGAAAGAAAAAAGGAAGGAAGGAAGGAAGGAAATAAGGAAGCAAGGAAGGAAGAAAAAGAAAGGAAAAAGAAAGAAAATTGATGTGGCATTGTAGTAGCATTATTTCAAATTGAATTTTATATCTTTTTTTGGATCCCACTAAAACTCACGCAATTGTTTCTGACACACTGTGTGTGTGTGTGTGTGTGTGTGTGTGTGTGTGTGTGTTTGCAGACGCTGAGAATTGAACTCAGGGTCTCAAACTCTTGCTTGCTTTTTTACACTTAAGGCTGGTGCTCTACCACTTGATTCATACTGCCACATACACCATAAAACTTCAAAGGAAGAGAAAGACCCATCAGGGTGACTGTTCATGCCTAGCAACATGTCCAAGACTACCCCAGTCACCACCAGCAACCACATTTTTCATATGCTTCCAGACTGCCCAGCCCCCATCTCTGCTGTGCATATCGGTCTATCTCCTCTTCCGTGCCTCCTCCCGCCTCCTGATTTTCACCCTTCAGTGGTCCTGTTAATCCCATCACAGCTTTTCCCCAATCATCATCAGACATCCTTAACCAGCTTTTACTCTGCTTCTATTTTCATTCTCCTCAGAACACATCTGCCTGTGCGTTATTGTTCTGCTCTCCCTTCTTTTCTCCCTCTCTTCCTCCTCTGCTTCTTCCCTTCCCCTTCTCACTATCTTTGTGCATTGTATGTGTAACCTCCAAAGAGCATTAGGTCAAAGTTGATAAAGTTAAGTGCTGAACTAATAATATTCTTCCTCTGGGGAAAGGCATGCCTAAAGTTTTGAAAAGAGATTAGACAAGATAAAAACCCAGAGCCATTAGTCACTAAAGCCACAGACAGAGCCTGAATCTGCCTTTGACATAGGCAACACGCTGCATCCTCTTCCATTTGAAGTTCCGCCTGCTTGTCCTCTGTCTCCTCTTCCTGCTATAGGTCCTAGACTGTAAGAATGTGCAACTCTTTGCGTCTCTCACTAGGAAGAAGAAGTATTAGGAAGCTGCTCTTCTCAAATATGCCCAGACATACTTCTGTGACTGAAGAGTCCAAGCCATTTCCCATCAATGAGTTGGGTAATTATATTTTAAAACACATTTTCCCCCAGGAGATTCAATCAAGTTGTTTTCATTGTGGATGAAAATATGCAGCCCATCAGCATTCTTGTTGTTCTTGAATTGGCCTTCGTGAAAAAAAAAAAAGAAACAAGAAAAAAAAATGTGTGCACAGTAGTATTTGGTGTCACATAGACTTCAATTTAACTCTTGCCTCTGCAGGTTACTAAGGATGCAACCTTAGGAAGGGATTTAAACACTTTGTTCAGAAGGCCATATGAAAAGGAAATAGGAACAGTGACACCCACTGTGATGTGTGTGTGTGTGTGTGTGTGTGTGTGTGTGTGTGTGTGTGTGTGTGTGTGCGCGCGCGCACGTGTGCTAACTTGGCTGGACCCAGAGGTCTAGGTAATAGTCATTCTGGGTGTTTCTGTGAAGGTGATTTTGGATGAGGTTATCATTCCAAATGGTGGACTTCAATAAAGTATATTGCCTTCCTCAATATGAATGGGCCACATCCAATCAGTTGAAGGCCTGAATAGAACAAAAAGCCAGCCTTTCTCAGCAAGAGAGGTTTTTTTCCCTACAGATGTCCTTTGAACTTTATGTGGGACATCAGCCCTTCCAAATATCTATCTCTTTCATGGAAATCTAGAGGGTAAGCCCAATGAAAGGAGACATTGGGAGGTACTGACAAGGATAGGTGCAATCCAGTAAGACCCGAAAGGAGTAAGGTGCTGTGACTGAAAGAAAAATTGGAGCCAAGTGCCAAAGCCATCTTCTGAGAGGTGTCTTCAGAGTCTTGACTGGAGCCAGGGCTTGTGGGAGTTAGCTAAATGGAGGTGCTGGGGGGACGAGAGAAGGCATGGCTAGAGTAAGGAGGGCTTCAAAGCTGGCTGAGGATCACAGCCTCAGGCCAAGGGCAATACCTAGACACCAATGTCCTACAATGAGTGACATGCAATGGTGCTCCACAAAGAGTGTGGAAACCATGTTCAAGGAAAGGAAGCACACTTCCTGTGGCTTCTGCATGGTTACTTCCCAGGAGAGGAGAACAGTACCTGAAAAGGACAGGCCCTGCTTCTGGGAAGATAGACCAGACTCCCCTCCACAGCCCACATCGCCAGGAGAAACCTGATGGCATCCTTTAGGAGCAACTCTATGCTCTCGGTCCTCAGAGGAGATCTGGACTAATCTGCTTATCCTCCCAAGGGTCAGTTTACAGGAAGCTATTTTCTTTCTTCTACCTCAGACTGTGGCACCAACTTCTCAGCACTGAGCCAATCTCTCCTTCCTTGACCTGTGGCGCACTGTGTCTCTCTGGACCACGACACTTTAGCCATCCTGCAGTCCCGGTTCCACCCTCCACCACTCCAGGCCTGGCAGAGCTCTGCTGCAGCTCCACCCCTAGAAAGCCCAATGGCAGCCCCAGTGTACTCTGACCTTCCGAACTTCCATAGTGCTGTGGCAAGTGCAGTGCTCACCTCAGGAGATGTGGTATGTGAAACTATCTCATCAACACAGCGGCACAAGCCAGGACCTGTGTCAGCTCACTCTCTCCTCTCAGACCATCAATGACTCCATGGAAAATACTCAACATTCAAGTAGAAAAAGGTGAGTCTTGGCCACAAAGATGTGAATTCTTTGACACCAGCTGGAGCTAGGGACCATCACAGTGGGAAGGCCACTTAGAAACCAACTGGTAACTATGGGAATGATTAGCATCGCTTTTGAATGTGCTTCATCCCCAGAACTATTAGAGGTGCTGGTGAGGCTAGATGCTCTTGCCTATAATCCTGGCTATGAAGAAGGCTGAGATCTAGAGGATCATCCTTTAAAGCCAACCTGGGCAGAAAACTCTGTAAGATTCCATTTCCAAAGTAGCTAGCAGAATGTCTGGCTGGAGGTGTGGCTCAAATGGTAGAGCACCATCCCAGCAAGTTAAGAGGCCCTGAGTTCAAACCCTGGTGCTAAAGAACCTGCAGCCAGCCCGCTTGGAGTTGTTCACATCAGCTCGTGAGTATGCGTGGTTCCTGGGCTTTTTAGAAGTAAAGCCTGAAGCAAAGATTCAGCATGTGTGAGGGACGGAGGAGTGTGCTCAAGGACAGAAAAGAACTCAGCAAGGATGCATCTCTATTGAAGTCTGGTTGTGTGAGGAACAGGAGAGGAATCCCTAGGGACATTTATGCCTCAGACGATCTCTCCCCCAACCCCCAGCATCTCAGGCCCCTCTGCCTAACCTAGAGGTAGCACTGCGCTGGGCGGCCCAGCTCCTGCCACAGCCAGGCATGCAGAGGTGGCCTGGCCTTCAGGCAGAGAACCCCTAATTGGCTTCCTACAGACCCCGTTGGCTTCCTGCTTGTTTGCAACTCAATTAAATTAACAAACTGGTTTCCCTGCCCAGACTCTTTCTGCTGCCTGTATTTTAGCATATGTCAGTCAGGGTGGCCCGGTGTCTCCAGATGGCTGTGAGCGCACTGCACAAACCCAATGCCAGCTCATGGCTGGTGATGCGTGCGCATGCGCATGCGTGTGCGCATGCGCGTGTGTGGAGGAAGCCAGCCACACAGATGAAAAGCCACAACATGGAGAGCAGGCGAAGGGGATGGGCAGTAGAGAAGAGAGCGTGGGAGAGGACGAGGAAGAGGAAAGGGACAGGAGGTAGGCAAGCCAAGGGTATTCCCCCCACCCAGAGGGGCCAGCAGATCCTCTGCCAGAAGGTTGGTGGCGGGGGAGGGGGTGACTGAAAAAGACTGCTTCAAGTCTCTGGAAGCCTGAGACTGGAAGCGCATTCCCAGTCACCACCAGTAGCAAGACTTGAGAGTTTGTTAGAAAGGAATACTCAGTCGCGTCCTAGCCCCGCAGCAACAGAGGCTTCAGGGATTTAAACTACTACTGGGGTTTAAACTCTACCACTTGAGTCACACCTTTTTGTTTTGTTTTGTTTTTGTCGGTCATGGTGCTGGAACTCCGGGCCTGGGCACTGTCCCTAAGCTCTTCAGCTCAAGGCGAGCCTCTACCACTTGAGCCACAGCGTCACTTCCGGCTTTCTGGTGGTTTATTGGAAATAAGAGTCTCACAGACTATTCCTGCCCAGGCTGAATTTGAACTGAGATCCTCAGATCTCAGCCTCCTGAGTAGCTAGGATTACAGGAGTGAGCCGCCGAGCCTAGCAGAAATCAAGAGTTTTAACAATCTCCATGCAGATATTAGGCCCACTCAAATGTGCAAAGCCAGCAGTTTGGTACATTTCAGCAATGTTTGCTTGCTGTTGCTAAAAGTTGGAAAGGAAGAAATCATATTTGGAAAAAAGTTCCTCCCTGGAGAACAGTCATTCATTTACAAAAGACAAAACAAAATAAAATTACACTTTGCTCAGTCCATGAGAGATACAAAGCCCTGCGCAAGATGCAGACAGGGGCTCCTGGCAGATGAATGACAAGGAATTTGAGTTTTTGAATCTGCTTTGTTGAAAGCAAAAATAAATGGAGCCTGTCTTAGGAAAAGAAGTTAACTCTCTGGTGGTATTTCCCTAATTTCTGCCCCCCCTTCCCACTCCCACTCTGTCATTAGGATAGACATTGACTTTCCCCAGTTCCTTTCAAAAGTGGTACTTAGAGAGCATCTGAAAGTGATGTGAGGGTGCTGGGGGGAGGGGGGGCCATGGGGAAGGGGAGTGGCACCACAGAAGGCACAGGCTTTGGAAGATGGAAGTAGAAGGTTGCCATATGACTTGTAATAAAGATTTGTAGAGGCAAGAGGGAGAGAAGGCAGGAGGTGGGAAGAGTAAAAGGAGGAGGGAAGAGGGAAGGGTGATTCAAAGGGATAAAACTGTAGGATTGGGCCAAGCACCTATCCAGCTACTCAGAAGGCTGAGATCTGAGGAACACGGTTTGAAGCCAACCCAGGCAGAAAAGTCTAATTAACCACTCAAAACCCAGAAGTGGTGCTATAGCTCAGGGGTAGAGCGTTAGCCTAGAGCACAAAGAGGCTCAGGGACAGCGCCCAGGCACTGAGTTCAAGCCCCACAACCAACAACAACCACAAAAGAACTGTAGGATTAGGGCTGGGGTTGGACACAGAGTGAAGGACCAAAAGCAAGCTCCACTTGGTTTCTCCAGTGTTTTCCTGGCTTGGTAATGTGAGATAATTGGCAGAGAATCAGAAACCAACCAGTCTCAGCCTGGCACTGGTGGTTCACACCTGTAATCCTAGTTACTCATGAAGCTGAGATCTATGGATCATGGCTTGAAGCCAGCCTGGGCAGGAAAGCCTTATCTCCAATTAACCACCAGAAAATTGGAAGTGGTGCTGTGACTCAAAGTGGTAGAGCACTAGCCTTGAGCGAAAGAACTCAGGGACAGCGCCCAGGTTCAAGCCCCATGACTAAACAAAAAAGAAAAGAAAAGAAACCAACCAGTCTGGCCACATATTGGAGGCTGGTGGTGGCTTCATGGGAGAGAACTGGTCAGGCATCTGTACTGGGACAATGCCTAGGCCAAACTCTTCTAGAAGATGAGAGATGCAGGAGAGAAGTGTAGCTTAGAAGTATAACATTAGAAAGCACAAAATCTCCACAAACACTCCAATACATTTGGTTTGAGACACAGAATTCAAGGTGGTAAAGAAAAAAACTAGGACTAAAGGAGATTCAGAAGTGGGCAAGTGAATCCAGGTACAGTGGTCCCCAGAGGTAAGGGCTGCCAGAGAAGATACAGGGACCTACTGGTTTTTGTTGTTGTTGTTGTTGGTTTTTGGGTCCAGTCGTGAGGCCTGAACTCTGGGCCTGGGTGCTGTCCCTCAGCTCTTCAGCTCAAGGCTAGCGCTCTACCACTTGAGCCACAGCGCCCCTTCCAGCTTTTTTCTTTTTGCTTATGTGGTGCTGAGGAATCGAACCCAGGGCCTCAGGCATGCAAGGCAAGTGCTCTACCACTGAGCCACCTTCCCAGCCCCGGACCTACTGGGTTTGAACGACAGATAATAACTATCGCCTTAGTACACACACACATATACACACACACACACACAGAGTCTTTGCTTTTCTAAATCTGGCAACCTTAGCTGAAGGAAAATTACAGGTGATTGTTGTCTGTATTTGTGGTCATATCTCATGAACAGATATTATTTATGTATCGTAGGAAGAGTAATCCTAATCCTATATCCCCTAATTCCTAAGCAAACATCAGTGTTTGTTGGGTTGAGTTTTGAGATAATCTGGACCCAGGGAGGGGCCCGTGAGCCGCAGAATTTTGCTCAGCTTCATTCCAGGCCTGAGACTCCAGACTAGGCAGTGCCCAGCCTTATACCTTCACCATTACAAGTCAATTCCTGTCACATTCAATCTTCTCTTAGAACGAAAGCATGTCCCCGCCCCGCCAGAAATCCATTAACTGCCTCTGTATCTCAAGGCCTCGCCTTATAGATCTTTCCTGTCCATCAGAGCTGTCCGGGAGAAAAGGGCCTCAGCTCCATTGTCTGCTGATCTTACAGATTAAGCACTCACGTGTCTTTCCTGTCCCACATGGGGAATTCTTGGAGCGGTTTTACCAAGGGTGACATACACAGTCTACTTGGTAGAGAGGGGGATGGGGTCTAGAACTCCAATGGATACCAGAATACATGGCTTTTATAGAAAGGCTTCAAGTCTCTTATAGAAAATGGTGTCACATGTGGAAATTGCCAATGTACACCTTTCCATATACTTTAAGTCATCTCTGTATCACTTAGAATGCTTGACATACTCTAAGAACTATGTTAAATAGCTGATGGGCAATACTTTTATTTACATTCATTTTTATTATTTTATTGCTCCTTTATATTGGTCTTTTTTTTTTTTACAATATTTTCCACCTAAGTTTGGTTAAATCAACAGATGTAGAACCTGCAGATACAGAAAGTCAATTTTTAAAAATCACACAAACACCAAAATTAGTAATAATAGTCCAATGCTAAGTCCTTGATCATTTGTAGCCTGTTTCAGATCTCAATGAATTTTGATTTTAAAAAATACAAGCTGTGAGTGGGAATGTGGCTTAGTTGTAGAGTGCTTGCCTAGCATGCATGATACCCTGGGTTTGATTCCTTAGTACTACATAAACAAACCAGAAGTGGTGCTGTGACTCAAGTGGTAGAGCAATAGCTCTGAGCCCAGAAAGGCTCAGGGACACAGCCCAGACCCTGAGTTCAAGCCCCAAGACTGGCAAAAAATTAAAAATATATATATGTATATATATATACATATATATATGTATATATACATATATATATGTATGTATATATATATGTATATATATATATATATATATGTATATATATATATATATATATATATATATATATATATATATATATATATATATATATATATATATATATATATATGCTGTGGCAGGCACCAGTGCCTCACACTTGTAATCCTAGCTACTCAGGAGACTGGGATATAAGAATTGTAGTTTGAAGCCAGGTCAGGGAGGAAAGTGTGAGGCTCTTATTTCCAATTAATCATCAGAAAGCCAGAAGTAGAGCTTTGGCTCAAGTGATAGAGTGCCAGCTTTGAGCAAAAATACTCAGGGATAGTACCCAGGCCTTGAGTTCAACCTATTCAACCTAGAACCAGCATGCACACGCACGCACACACACACACACACACACACACACACATGCATACGCACACATGGTGCTAGCTGAGCATGATGGCTCACACTTGTAATCCTCGATACTCAGGGGCTGAGATGTGAGGATCATGGTTCAGAGCCATCCTGGGAAGGACAGTCTATAAAACTGTAATCTCAGACTAACCACCAAAAAGCCAGAAGTGGACCTGTGGTTTAAGTGGTAGAGAGCTAGCCTTGATCAAAAAGGCTCAGTGACAATCCTAAAGACCTGTACCAAAACAACAATGAGATAAAAAAGTGCTACTGGGCTCTTGTGGCTTGTTCTTGTAATTCTAGTTACTCATGAGGCTGAAATCTGAGGATCATGGTTCAAAGTCAGCCTAGATTTTAAAAAAAGTTCATGAGATTCTT
The DNA here is from genome assembly GCF_024711535.1 of Dipodomys merriami. Lineage (NCBI taxonomy): Eukaryota > Metazoa > Chordata > Mammalia > Rodentia > Heteromyidae > Dipodomys > Dipodomys merriami. The sequence goes on from NW_027203381.1 coordinate 19,536,649, forward strand.
ATCTCCAACTAACTATCAAAAAGCTGGAAGTGGAGGTATGGCTCAAATGGCAGAGAACCAGCCTTGAGTGGAAAATCCCAGTAAAAATGCAAGGCCCTGAGTTCAAGCCCAGTACTGGTTTGCACAAACACAAACCCACATGCTTCTTGGTCTTTTGACTAATAACATATGTAAAAATCTGTCTGTCTGTCTGTCTGTCTATCTGTCTATCTGTCTATCTACCTATCTGCATCTTAAATATTTAAACTCTAGACTATTATCAGTCTATTTATCAGAATGCTACAATTTAGCACTAATTATAAGTAACAGTCTGGCCCTAGTCTTTAATAACTTTATAAATACTAGGTTTGTCTTTTTAATTAGAGTGAACTGTCTTGCAGTTCTAATGCTTCTCAGAGCACCTACCATAGAGTGGGCACAGGTTTAATGGTAGGTCTGATTTCAAATAGGATGTGGGTCTTAATGTTTATTCTTCTTCTTCCCCTAACATAGTTCTTTTCCTCCCAGTTCAGTCCCTCACCATCAAGAATCATCATTTTTCTAGGTGCAGTAGCTCATACCCATAGCCCTAGATATTCAGGAGGCTGATATCGGGAGGACCAAAGTTCCAGGCTGGCTCATGCAAAGAAAAAAAAAGTTACTGAGACTTCATCTCAGTGGGAAAAAGGTAGGTGATGGTGGTGCATACTTGTCATTCCAGCTATGGTAGATGCATAAGTAGGAGGATCATGGTCCAGGGCCATCCAGGGAGACCCTATCTAAAAATAAACAACCAGAGCAAAAAAGGGATGGAGATGTGGGTCAGTGGTAGAGCATCTGCCTAGCAAGTACAAGGTCCTGAGTTCAAGCACCGCAGTATCACAGAGAAAGAGAGAAAGAGAGAGAGAGAGAGAGAGAGAGAGAGAGAGAGAGAGAGAGAGAGAGAGAGAGAGAGAGAGAGAGAAGCACAGAGGTACAAAACAGAAACTAAACTTAAATTATTTCCTACTACAATTATTTCATATATATTTTCAGTATCTTTCCAGTATTTTTCTGTATATAGGTGTATGTTTATGGATGTATGGATGTATGTATATTTCTGCTACAAATAATTTCAATATCTGAGTAAAATGGTGCCCATATGTGATCATGGCATTCAAGATGCCAAGCCAAGAAGAGCAAGAGTTTGAAGCTAGCCTGAGCTACATAGAAAGGCTCTCAGTAAAACAAAAAATAAATCCAACAAACAAAAAAAGGCTTTTACTAACATTCTTGTTCTCTTACCTCTGCTATCAGGGAAAATGTTCTAGGACAGAAAGTAATTGGTAGTGCAGATTCATAAGACTTTAAATATGAACTAACCATCTTCCTGAGAAGATTTACTGTTTGCCCTCAGTCCCGAGGAGCCCTAACCAAGGAGGAGAAGGAGCAGGGCTTTGCTTTTCTTTCCAGTCCTCTATCTGGGGAGGCGATAACAGCTTCTTCTACAGGCCCCAAGTGCTTCAATATTTCTACCCAACAAACTCTATCTAGCCTTTCTTTTGAGTACATTCATTTATTCATTCATTGAACAACAACAAAAAATGGGGTGGGGGCACTTAACTATGTACCAGGCACCACACTATTTGTTAAACCAAGGGTCTGTAGCCACTGTTTCCCTCCTCAGTCATTTACCATTATTCTTACTTGGAATTTTCACTGATCATGACCCATATGTCCAGTTAAGGGCTGTGGAAAGCAGGAGGAAGAGGATGGGCATCTGCCCTTGGGAACTTTCCATCCATTCCAAGGAGGCTAGCTTAAACTGCACATGCACAAACACCCACCACACCAAACCAAAACAGAAACAGAGCTAATCTCTTGGCAGAGCATGTGCCAAGTGTTAAATGGTCGAGTCGGAGAGGAGCTATATTTGTTGGTTACTTTCCAGATACATGAAGGAGCCCCAGGGGCATGCTCTAGTCCAGACCCTTCATTTTCTGGCTTCAGAAGCTGAAGTGCAAAAAGGAAAGGGAATGAATAACATATATACACCTTTGTCAAAGGTTAGGAATGCCTCTAGGACCAAATGTAAGAGGAGAGAAAGACAAACTAGGAAAATGAGCATGAAGAGCAATCTCAGAAATCTATAAAGCAACAGTATGGGGACTCCTGAGCCTCAGGGCTGAGTCCCTGTTGCAACTCCCTCTGGACCACACATTGGGTGTGGGGTGAAGTGAACAGACTTGCCTACCACATCCCCTAGAGGGGAAAGCCCTAAGAAGTGCCAGTGGTTGGTTTTGGAAGGTCAACACACATGTTGGCTTTAGTGCATTCAAGTGATACAAACCAATGACAACAAGAACAGAGCCAACCAAGCGGGCTGAGTGTTTGCAGTGTTCTCTTCCACCTGGTATGAAAGGAGAAGAATGCTTATGTGATACTTTTAAGACTATTTAAATGTTTCTATTTTTGTGCAAGCCACACATGCACATTTTAGCTGTTCAAAAAAACACAAATGTTTCTAATTCTGGTATAGCAAAAAAGAAGCTCATTGTTCACCATACCAAATGTCTCCCTCCCCAGAAGTCACCCCTTTAGGCTCTTAGTGGATTCCTTGTGTATTGACATTTGCCTCTCCAGATAATACTCCTGTACTGTGTTCTTGCTGCTTCCATGAGTATCTGAGAGGTTCCTACTGTAGAAGACAGAACTCAGCAATCTTTCCTCCACACTGTCCCAATCCTCTTTTCCAGTCCATCAACACTGCATTTAGGTCTGGCCCATAGTCACTCTTCCCATCATTATGTTCAAAGTTCTCTACAGTCAAATCCATGTACTTGACTGCAATTACTTTAAACTTCCCTCTGCTTCTTGTTTTCACTAGAATAGTTATCTTGTTTGCTTTAATATACTATTGTACATATAGCCATATAAATAAATTTCATATAGCCATATTTATATAAATATGTTTGATGGGGTGCTGTTTCTTGTTCTGACTAACAGAGCCTCTAAGCAGTTCTATTTTCTGGTTGTTTTAGTTTCTACTGTTCCATTATTTTTTTAGATGTCTGATGATCCTTTGTCTATATATTTGTAGCAAAAACTTACATAAGTCCTCCTATGTGCTAGGTGTTGTTTTAACCACTCCACAAGTACTGTTTCATTTAGTTCTGTGTATATCCCTTAGAGATGTTGGTATTCCTGTTTTGGGGGAGGCGCTGTTCATGTTTAAGTCCTGGAAACAAAAAATCCTATCACAAGCTCTAAAGTGTAGGGGATTTTTCAACTGCCATTAACTACCTTAATGTGTCAGGGTCTTTTCCCTGTGGAGCTCTCCCATCAGAGTCCTTAGGTCTTTCCTTTGGGAGCTTTCAGGTTGTGGAAGGGGACTGTACTGAGCTCCTGCCTAAAGGGTGTAGGTCTGAGTGTCACATTGCTGGCTGTGGAGGAGACAGTACCAGGGGATTCCAGTATCCTCTATCCTCTGCAGTCCCAGCCTTTGCCAGGCCAGAGGCCCTTGGTGTTGCCCTTTACCATCTTTTCCCATAGTAGTGGAGAGAGAATCACTCCACTGCACAGACTTGAGAAGAAATACAGGGATGTGAGTGCTTCATAAACTCTGTTAATTTTAGTTCCCCTCATCCTCACCTCCACTTCTAGAAGCTCTAGTACTGCCAATTTATGAGCCTTCTGGGGATTTTCTGGCTTACACATCAGGTTAGTTTCCCACATTCTGCACTGTTGGCTGAGGATTCAATTTTCTCTCCATTTTCTTGGGTCTGCTAAGTAAATTACCCCTTATCTAGTTGCTTTGCAGGTTTCCAATTTTATTGCTACTTTCAAATCTCCAATTTTCCCCATACATGTGGCTTTGCACCTTAAGAAATCCCTTTACTGGCATTCTAATGGGGTTTCAGTAAGGAATGATATCAAATCTTTTCATCTTTACAGAAAACTCTCTGCTCTTCAGATTCTCCCTTTCTTTTTTCATCTATTTATTCTTCTACCCAGAAATCACCATATCAGAGAGAGAGAAGAGAGATGACAATCAGACCTGCAGGTATGCTGGGAAGCACAATGTTCAGAAAAGGAGCAGGAGGAATGGGGAAGGACATAGACTACATGGGGTGTGCATATTGAACATTGTAGATGATCTGAATCTCCACACATATACAATAAATAAGGTCAAATAAAGTCATTATTTATGAAATCTCACACTCAAAAAAACCCATTTCTCTCTTTCCCTCCCTCCCTCTTCTCTCTTCCCAATTCTGGGGCTTGAACTCAGGACCTGGGCACTGTCCCTGAGCTTCTATTGATCAAGGTTAGCACTCTACCACTTGAGCCACAGTCCTGGTTTTTTCTGTTTATGTGGTACTGAAGAATCGAATCCAGGGCTTCATGCATGCTAAGCATTCTACCAGTAAGCCATATTCCCAGATCCACATTGCTCTCTTTAATGGGGATTATAACCTACTGAATGTTTATTTTAGAATTTCTATGAAAAGATGAGATATTTAAGTGTGACAAAAAAGAATCATGAGTTTAAAGGAGAGAGTACTCTATGAAAAAAAGTTTCCTGAGTAAATAAAGTAGCTATAGGTACACATTGGACTTCTGTTGTCACACACTCACACTAGATGATTTTAGTATAGGCCACTGGCTCTCAAGTTTTAGAGAGTGCAGGCCTGTAGCCAGGTGTCTGGCAGGTATGCTTGGCTTTCTTGGAGGCCTTCTAGAAATTTTCATTTCTATTTTCTTCCTTTTTTTATAATGTGGATTAATGTCAGATCCTTCAGACTTGGCTGTAGCTCATAGGTGCAACACTTGCCTAGCATGTAATGGCCCTGGGTTCAAAACTCAGCATTGTGAACAAAACAAAACAAAAACAAAACAATTAGCTCCTTTAAAACAATGACTGTCACCTCTGTTTCCAATAGAACCTTAATAAATAAGCACTTGTTTTGCACTGGTGGCTCACAACTGTGATCCTAGCTACTTAGGAGGCTGAGATCTGAGGATCATGGTTCAAAGCTAGCCTGGGCAAGAAAGTCCATAAGACTATATCCAATTAATCACAAAAAGAAAGAAGAAAAAAGCAGGAAATAGAGCTGTGGCTTAAGTGGTAGACCCTAACCAGAAGAACAAAAACTCAGGGGTAGGACCTGAGTTTGAGTTCAGGGCCAATGTGCTCCTCTCTCTCTCTCTCTCTCTCTCTCTCTCTCTCTCTCTCTCTCTCTCTCTCTCTCTCTCTGACCTCTTAAGAGCCCTCCTAAATCAGACTTCCTGAGTGTGGGCTTGAGATCACACTCTGGAAAGCAGCTAGGGATGGGATTCAGAGTGGATAACTTGGAAACTATAGGAAGACTGTTGAATTGGATTTCTTTCTTTTCCTTTCCCTCCTTCCCTCTCTTCTTCCTTTCCTCCCTCCTTACTTTCCTTCCTTCTTTTCTTCTTCCCTCCTTCCCCACCTTTTCCTCTCTTTCTCCTTTTCTTCTTCTTTCTTCTCTTTTTTTTTCCCCCCCTGGGGCTGAGAAGATGGGTTGTATGCACAGGTCAATAAAAGGGCTAATCCTGACCCTACTCATTTGCAAACTCTGTCCACACCTTAGTTCAAACTGCTCCACTGGTGGAGTATTTTTCAACCAACAGTTCTGACTTCTGGGAAGGTATCTTACCCTGGCTCTGTGGTCTTATCAAATTACAAAAGGGGACCCGCTATCTCTTAAACAAACACATGCATAGCTCTTGCCCAGCCCTGGCACCATCCACCACTTTACAACTTTGTCCCCAGACACACTTCCTCCTGCTTCCGGGCTTGCTAGAATGATGTCAGGCCAGGCCTTGTGTGGGGAGGGAAGTGAGGACAGCGGGGAAGGAAAATCACGCCACAAGCACTGTTTGATGGAGCTTACAGGATATGAAGTCCATCATCTGGGAATGTTATTCTTAGAGACACACTTGGAGGGGGTGGAGGTGACATAAACCAGATCAATTCCGTTTTCCTTTTTTCCCAGCTTCCTCTGCTTGATATGGCCATTAATCCTTTGATTACACTGTTAATGAGCTCTCAGTGACACTCCTTCCTCTCAGGCATCAGTCCTGGGAACCTGTGAGGCTCCAGGACTGGGGATGAAGTCACTGGTGGCAGAACCAAGGCAGTGTATAAGGAATTGGGTGGGGAGGATGTGAAGGTTCCCTAAGCCAAGCCAGCACATAGCACAGTGGGCTTGCTAAATGGGACTGACTGATGGTCACAGTGAGATGATGGGAAGAGGAGGGAATTGTTTCTACCAAAGAGGAGAGCTGGAGTCCTGTGCCTTCAGGCAGGGATAACTCCCCCTTTCTGTCCCAAGACTTTTGAGGCAATTGATTGTGTCATAAAGAAATCTAGACTAACCTTAAAATTCCTGATTGTGTAATAAAGAAATCTAGACTAACCTTAAAATTCCTACCAGGTATATGTTCCCTTTGTCATCTGCTCCCTTTAAGTAGGTTGTCCAGTACAAGGCAACAGGGAAAGGATCTTATAAATGTAAAGTTGACTTCTAGTGAAGAAAAGGGAGTATTCCTGAGTGGGGCTGATCTCATTAGGGGAGACCTTCCAAAAAAAGGTGTGAGAGTCAGAGATCCGAGTCTCCAAAGAGATTTAGAGCAGCAGGACTGATCACTGGAAGCCTTAACACAATGAGAATCTTTGACACCTGCCAGGTTGTTGGGAGGGTCCAAGATAGCTGTAAAGTGTTCGTAGAAGTGAAGGCTCAGGACAAAGGACACAGATACAAAGAACAAAATTACTCAGGATCTGGACATTGCTTCCACCATTGGACAATTGAGAATTGACTGTGTTTGTGTTGGTGCTGAGAGTTGATTGCGCATCCTACTGAACTCAAGTATTTCATAACATTGTGGTTAAAGGGACAGTTCCGGTGCGGGGAATCATGGGGCCTGAATTAGTAGAAAAACTCTTGGTGAGAAGTACATTATTCAAAAGAATGTTCTCAAGGTAGTGTCTGACCTGATGGTTTAGATTATAATGAGAAGACAATCATAGACAGCTCAAGAAACCAGAAAGTAAAGCATAACACAATAGACGGGTTTTTTTGGCAATACTGGGATTTGAACTCAGGGCCTCATGGTTGCTAGGCTGATATCGTGTGAGCTACACTCCCAGTTCCATTATACTCCCAGTCCTAACAGCATATCTCATATACCCATATTCCTTTCTAACCCTCAATACCCTTGGCTTTTCTGCCATGTTTTGTGACCCAACAGTTACTATGTGCTAGTCAGCATTCTAGCTGCCAGATAGAAATGAAGGCATTTTTTCCTACATGTCAGGTGCTGTTGTCAATATCCCTGCAGGAATCAAAGCAAGAACACTAACTTGTTCTTGCTTACCCAGTAGGCAAGCAGTTCTTGGTTCTAAACCCCAGCAGTTTAGCTTAAGTCCGGTACATAGATTGTCTCACTCCACTTAGGAGGCCCAACTCACTGAAATAGGACAGTCACATTGCAACCATTTGGAATCCAGGATGCACTAGACAGCCTGCCAGGTTACTTATTTATCCTAACCAGGCTGCTCCCCTTGAGTGATAAGGATACTGGGAGCCCTCCCAACACAAGGACTGAGATAATGACCATTAGAAGGCCACCATGGTGACTGGGGACTGTTTAACTATGCATACCTCTCCTCCCCTCCCCCAGTGCTGCCTAATCTACTTAAGGCAAATGTCTGTTTGGGAAAGAGGGTAGAAAGATTAATTAAAATACTGCCTTTCCTCTTTTCATAGCTGCCAAGTCCATGACATAAATCACTTTTTTGCCCTTTTCCATTTTTCTTTATTTAGTGTCTAGGAGTGTATGGCTGGACCTGACAGGTGGATGCCCAGGAGTTTGGGCTTGAGACTTAAAACTCTGCTTTCATTAGGATTGATGTTTTCTCAAGTATTAACCCTTTGAAGCCATCAGTCAAGCTGGGTAGCTGCAGAATGAGGAGTGTCCCTGGTCAGGAACAAATTCATTAGAAAGCAGCAATTTTGCTGTTGTTGTTTTTGTTTGTTTGTTGCAAAGAAAAGAGGAACACAAATGTTTGGCTTAGAGAGGTTTTAAAGGTTGGGAAACCTATCTTCCCACCCCATTGCTGTCTCTTCCCCAGTGGATAGGTGACTCAGCCTTTCTGGATATTTCCTTCCTCATTTGTAAACTGAGAAGGCTGACTTCTAGAGAGATAGCAGCTCCATGCTTTCTGAGATCCACCAGAATGAAGAAAAGAATAAAATGAAAGATCCTGACAAAAGGTTCCTAGACAGTAACCACAATTTCATACAATATACATGTTGTCTACCATAATCCAAGCATTCAGGAGGCTGAGGCAGGAAGATTACTAGTTTGAGGATAGTCTGTGTCATATAGTAAGACCTTGTTACAGAACAAAAACTTCATTCAACAACCATCTAAGCATTCAATAAACACACTGTGTGCCTTGGAGATTCCAGCACTGCTCTAGTCACTAGGAGCTCTAGCTGCAGATAGAAAGAAAACTAAGCTAATAAAAGGATAGCACAAAGTGCAATATCATTTTCCTTTTGTTTATATGCGGCGCCGATTTGGAGGTGTAAATTGATGTTCATGGGGGCCAGTAGTGAAGAATTGAACTTTGCCTCAGGAAGGTCTGGTCTTTGCCACACTTCTGAGAATAACCTCCAAAGCTGTTGGAATGGCATGCCTGATAGGAATGTTTTTGTTTGGCTGGAAACCTTGGGCCACCAGATAGTAAGGAGGGAGCTTTCAGTCCTCTGGGCATCAGCTTCATTATTAGGATCATTTGCAGGAGCAGTCAACTATGCTAGCGACTAAGCCCTAGTCCAAGCTTTGCCCACTGAGGCTTGGATGGGCTTTCCTGGCTGACAGTACTTTTTGTGGGTCCTCAAGAAAAAGCAACAGTGCTCCTAACCTCACTGGGAAAGGCTAACCAGAACTCTGTGCTTTGAACTTTGCTGTACTCAGCCCCCTGTGCCACCTGCTTGTGGCTGATTGTTTATCTGTCTTTTCGCTGCAGTAAACAGCAACAGTGAGGAAAACAGCAAGTTCTAAGTATCTCTAGTACATGATTGAACTGAAGAGGGGTCCTGGAGTCTTGAAGTCCTGTGAACTATGGGTTTTATTTGAAATGCAATGAGGAAAGCCACTGGAATGTTTTAGGCCAGGGAATTACACCATCTGATGCATGTTTTAAAACATAACTCAGGTGCTGGGTGGATGGTGTTAGACAGTGTTCCAGATGTTCCTTGGTTCTTTGGGTACAGTGTCTAAAATCAAGGTACTTTCCTAGCAGCAGGGATAAAGAAGAATAAACTGCCAAGTACAACAGAGAAGATATTTTTGTTGAGAAAAGAGAAAGTTTTTTTGTTTGCTTTTTTAAGCAGAGGTAACAGGATGCCCCAGGAGAGAGATGTGGGGCAGGCAGCTTAGAGAGACAACGCCTCAACTGCAAAGCATCACTCAGGGGTTAGGCAAGCATTCTGGGTAAGGACTGACTTCCCTGGACCGGCAAGGCCTGAGGTCTTTTCATCCACAGGACAGGGGCATGAGGAGGTGTGGAACTCCTGATGGCTACCTGGAAAACAGCTGCACTTCTGAGAAGGTGAGGGCATGCACTTCTGATGTCCTGTTAGAAGGTTGTAGAGTATACAGTGATCTTCCCCTCAAGGTACATGTGTGACCCTGATCTGGAGAGTGGGCTCTATAGGGAGGAGATAGGGCTGTCCTCCTAATTGTTGGTCCAGTGTGTGAGCAATCTGGTTTTATGAATCTCCTTAAAGGAGAATAGAATGTTGTAATCTGGGGCATTTCCTTGTTTCTGGTCATGTCTACCTTTCTTCTCACACTAACACAACTTGCAATTGTTGTCAGAGTAAGGCAGTCTTGTGGGGCTGTGAAAGGATGCTGAGCAGGGGTCCGTTGCTTGGGGTCCATTTTCATGACAAAGAAAAGTCAAGAACAGAAGGGAACACTACTGCATTGTTGGTGGGAGTGTAAACTTGATCAACCACTTTGGAAAGCAGTATGGAGGTTCCTCAAAAGACTCCACATAGAGCTCCCCTATGACCCAGCAGTCCCACTTTTGGGCATTTACCCAAATGATTACAACCAAGACCATACTAAAGCTACCAGCACAACTATGTTTGTTGCAGCATTATTTACCATACCTAAAATATGGAACCAACCCAGATGCCCCTCAGTAGATGGATGGATCAAGAAAATGTGGTATATATACACAATGGAATTCTATGCCTCCATCAGAAAGAATGACATTGCCCCATTTGTTAGGAAATGGAAAGGTTTGGAAAAAATTATATTAAGTGAAGTAAGCCAGGCCCAAAGAAACATAGGTCCCATGGTTTCCCTTATTTGCAATAGCTAGCATATGTCTGAGACAAGCAGAAAAGTTCAGATAAGATGAACCCCAAGATAAGGACACAAGTGGGTTTTTTTTCTTTCTTGCTATTGTTTCTAATGTATTTTTAAGGTACCATGTGATTTTTTTGTTGCTTTGTATGTCCCTCCCCTGTTTTCACTGTATTTGATGTTGGTATAATTTGGAGAGTGAAAGGGGAAAAACAAATTGTTTAAATAGGGATACAGGTGGACCCATTGCAACAATGAAATATACAACACACTATGTCGAAAAACGAACTTTACAATTTGGTCGGGGGAATGTAGTTGTGGATATAGGAGGGAAGGGGTAGTGGGGGAGAAACAAAGGAAGAGGCAACAATGCTTGATAAGAAATGTACTCATTACCTTGCTCATGTGATTGTAACCCCTCTGTACAGTATTTTCACAATAAAAAACATTAAAAAAAAAAAAAAGGTCAGGAAGCTTTGGTTGCAGGGAGAATCCCAAACCATCTTCTTTTGTCTCAGTTTTGTAGCTGGACAAGCCAAAAAGGGGCACCCCCAAACTTGAAAGCTCTTCTCATATGGGATAAGAGGCAGGATGAGGAAGGATGGTCAGACATAAAGCATTCGTGTTCCTTTCCACTGCTATTCATTCTCATCTGTCTATGCATTTGGCATCATGGAATGTGATGACCTGCTTTCTGACTCAAGTGCCAAATACATCTAAAGCATCACTTTGGAAAGAAGGAAAGTCAGTTTAGATTCATCCACAAACACAATTCTGGGCAAATGATAAGCTGAAATTGAATGTCCTATCAAAGGTAAATATTACATCTTGCAACTCCTATCCCAAAGCTTTCTGTGCATTCATAGTACAAAGAGGAAAGACAAAAAAGTGAGGAGTATATATCATGCACAGATTAAAGAAGTAGTACAATATTATGTACTAATTAAAGACTATTTTAAGAAAAGACTTGTAATTGGAAACAGAAGACACTTTTAGATAAAAATTCTCTGTAGTATTAAAATCAACTATGAAGTGTTATAAAATATCTCCATAAAAGAGTACCATAGAGTGATAATAATAAAATCTAACATCTACTGACTATTTGTAGGAGCCATTTGATATCCTCCATGCTGCTGTCAGATCTTTGTTACCTGTGATGATGGTAAACAACCTTCTTAAGCTCACTAACTAGTGATGGATCTGCACTTCAACCCCATATGGTCAGTGTCTTAATGTCTATGTATCCTACCTGAGATGTTTGAAGAATATAAGTTCTAATAAGAAGTAGCCAAACTGGCTACTTTATCTGACCACACTAAAATAGTACAAGTAGCAATTATTGGAGAATGATGTCTCATTCCTCCATCCTCCTAAATTAAAAACATATGAAAGAATGGACGTTTCCATAATTATTTTCAGTAATTTATAATGCATTGGTGGCTCAGTTTGTAATCCTACCTATTCCAGAGGCTGAGATGTAGAGGATTGTGGTTCCAAGCCAGCCCAGGCAAAAAGCCCAAGAGACAGCATCTCTAATTAGCCAACAAAAAGCCACGCTGGAGTATGGCTCAAGTGGTAGAGCATCAACCATGAACAAGCAAGCCAGACAAGCATGAAACACTGAGTTCATCTTGTGGACAATATAAGATCAGAATTTAGGTAGGTTTAGACCATGTAATCCTAAGAGTTCTGAACAGGAATTTGGTCTTTATTTGAAATGTTGTAGGGAAAGCCACCACAGTGCTTTAGGCTAGGTAATGAGACAGTCTAATGAATGTTTTAAAAGATAATCCAGGTGCAGGGTGGATAGTGAACTGTTCAGAAACAGTAGTAAAATAATTCCTGCACTGAGGCAGGAGTTAAGTGTTGTTGGAGCACTGTTGAATACTGTTATGGATGAAGTCTTTAGTGTAAGCACCTTTTTGAAAGTTTTTCTTTAATGTGCCGGTTAGGATTAGACTCTCTTATTGACATCTAGTAGACCCTTCCCAGGCCCACACTACCTTGAGTGAAGGACTACCAGCCAGGTAGGCAGGCAGCCTGCCCTCATGCTAGTGCTGGCTACTTTGAACCCAGTGCATAGCTTTGGTTCCTAAGGGTACTGCCCCCAGCAAACCATTTACACTGGATTTTTTTTCCACCATGAGCCTTGAGAAACTCTAAATGACCTTGCAGCCATTATTACCCAGGCCAGAGGAGGAGTTCTTCCTGATGATCTAGCAGAAGGACTGTGACTGGTGCAAACACTCCTTCATTTGCATAAGGATGAAGACTATGGCATGATTGGTGCAGACAACCATGTAACACCCTCTTTCTGGGTATGTAAACAGACATTGCTTGGTTCATTTGGTGAGCAGTTAGGAGATTCCCTCCCATGCTGCCCCTGATGTTTTGACAGCAAGTTCATTAAGGGTTCTTCAGAGTGATCTGCCTTGCCTACTTTTGATTCTCACTATTAGTAGAGCAGTGGCTGAGCTGAAACTACAAAGAAATAAGAGCAGTGGTGGCAGAGGAGAATGAGAGTATGGCAAATGGGCCACCAGTGGGTTTCTGTGTTAGTGGGAGCTGTGGCAGGAGTGGCATAGGGAGAGGAGTGGCAAGGCGTAGATGGTTAGCAGAATTACAGCTTGCTTCTAATTGGCATCGCAGTGGCAGAGGTGAAAGTAACAGTGGAGTGACTGAAGTGACAGGAGATGAAATGCATAGATTGAAGATCAGGACAAGAGTGAAAATAAAACAGAAAATGGCCAATTTTGGCCTGCGGCAGGGAGAGTAAACTTAACATCAGGCAGCAGTATGTAAGTAAAACTGTCCCAACTAGAGGCACAATTGAAGTAAAGCACTTCAGGCCTCAGGCACCATCCTGAGCCAAGGAACCTCATGTCCTTCCCTAGCTGCCAAAGGCCCAGGACCAACTGCTGCTGCCCACTGTTATCTACTCCTGTTGCCTGCAAACATTGGCACTGGGTGAGCGTCTCCTCACTTGCCTACAATTTTTACCTGAGTAGATCAGAAGGGCCTGTGCCAGATAGTGTTTAGGGAGCATACAAATAGGGTGAGAAATCAAAGTGGCTTAGCCTATTGTCTGCTAGCTGTACTGTTAATACCTCACATAATGACAGTTCAGCAATCAAGCTCATAGGGTTAATATTGGTGTCATCTTTCATTAAATTGTAGACTACATTCAAGATTCATCAGTTTTTGCACTAATGTCCTTTTTCTGATCCAGCAAACTACCCAAGTTATGCCTTTTACATTTCCAATCTGTGCTAGTTCCTCAGTCTTCTTGTCTTGGATCCAGAGGTTTTGACCCCAGCATCTTGGTAGTGCCATTTACTCTGATGGAAGGACTAGAACAGGGTGAGGAAATGGATAGCCCTCAGAGGACAATACCATTGCTGTATTCCCCATTGAATGTGTCCCCCTCAAAGCATGTGTAAGGAAACAATCTCCAATGAACAAAACTGAGAGGTGGGGCTAATCGGAAAAGTTTACGTCTTGAGGGCTCCTTCTTCATGAATAGATTGCTGCTGAAAAAAAAAAAAAAGAATAGGGCTTGAGGCTTCCAGTTTAGTCCTGTGCCCTCTTATCCATGGAATGTCTTCTGCTCCATTTTCTTTTCTTTTCGTTTTTTGTGCCGGTACTGGGGCTTGAATTCCGTGCTTAGGTGCTGTCCCTGAGATTCTTTTGCTCAAGATTAGCATTCTACCACTTTGAGCCATAGCACCACTTCTGGCTATTTCTGAGTAGTTTTATTGGAGGTAAGAGTCTCATGGACTTTCCTGTCTGGGCTGTGAACCACGATCCTCAGCTCTCAGCCTCCTGAGTTGCTAGGATTACAGGTATGAGCTATCAGTGCCTGGTTGCTGTTGATGCTTTTTGACTTCTCTACAAAATATTTTTGACTTCTGCTTGTATTACATATCAAAACAACAAAAAACCAAACTTTGTTAACGAAGTTAAGTATTTGGAGGTCACAGGAAGGAAAATGACTATATTTAAATTGTTTTTAAATACTCTTCAGCTCTTCCCATTTGTGAGTAATCCTACAGATTAGATAAGTTTGATCTTGAGCCTCTGACAAGTGGAATATGAAGATGAAAGGGGGTCACAACTGTTGTCACAAATGTTCTTTTCTTGACTTGTATTTTCTCTAATGTTTTAACAGAAAGGTGAGCAGTGCTGGTGTTATCCTCATCCTCCTTGTTAGTTAGTGGTGACCAGGGGCAAAAATCTCCATTCCTCTGGTTCTCTTGGAGAATTAAGGAGCTCACAAGTTCATTGTCATTCAAGTGTGGAAAACCCACTGCAAAGCAACAAAAACCCAAGGAAGAATGGCCTAAGGGAATCAGAGAGAGTACATCAAGGAAACCACAGCAGAGGTAGGTGAAGCCTCGAGAGAATTACCATATCCTGTTTTCAGTGGGAGCCATGCCAGGCTCTTCACCAGGTTCCAGTGAATCACAGAATCGCTTCAGTGCAGCTTACTGCACAGATGGCGCTGGGGGCCCGGAGAGCTCACTGGACAGTAAATCTGTACGGCACTAATCCCACTAAGCATATGCATCATTAGGCAAGGGTGAGTTGGACTTATACACATAGATAATTGAAATCAGTTCAGGAGGTGGATAGTTTTCTTTAAAAACAATGACTATACATGTTGGGGTAAGTTATGAAATTCAGGAGACCTAACTTTACTAACCTTTGAATTTCTGATAGTACACTTCACTATAGAATGTAGTTTTAATGAAATGCCTTACAGTATCTTCTGATTTTGTTCAGTAAAATAATCTAGACTAATAAAAACTTTAAAATTACACACACACACACACACACACACACACACACACACACACACACACACACACACACACACATCCAGTCCTGGGGCTTGAACTCTGGGCCTGGGCACTGTCCCTGAGGGAATTTTGCTCAAGGCTAGTAGTCTACCACTTGAACAATAATACCACTTCTGGCTTTCTTCTGTAATTAACTGGAAATAAAGAGTCTCACAGTTGAAGCCTGGTCTGGCTTCAAATCTCAATCCTCAGATCTCAGCCTCCTGAGTAGCTAGGATTACAGGCATGAGCCATTGGCATATTATATTTTTATGTCAAAAGTAATGCATATTTTTATTTTAAAAGTAATCTCATGTTTCTTATAGGAAATATTTGGAAAAATATAGGAAACTCACAATATTCTGAACATATATATAACTATAACTCCAGCACTCAATAGGCTGGGGCAGCAGGATAATTAATTCCAGACTACCCTAAGCCACATATTGAGACCCTGTTTCAAAAACAAAATGAAAAATTCACAAACAAAACAAAAAAATTCAACAACAAAGCTACATGAAAGAAAGAAAAAAATGGCAGCATTCATGCCAGCAAGGCGCACATTATGCAAATCATACTTATCTGTATGGGGAAAATGTAATGTCACTGTGGCTTCATGTTGAACTGATTAACGTCTGATAACCCATCAATGTTTCTGATGATTTCTCATGCGCATCTCCTCACTAGACAGTGACTAGTATTTCCATTTCTTCTGGTTTAAGCATGTTCTAACATACAAATTCAGACACAAAGTCTGGGTCTCAACCTGTCACAACTAGAAGGCATCAGGCCTCTTGGGTTTCGATACTGGGTCCCACTGGTCTCTGCTGGCTTCCTTTCCTTCTCAACACTGTTGCTTTTGCATATGACATTTGTCTTTGTGTGGGTCTTTGCTAGTCAGGATGCAGAAAGCATCTTCACCAGGAGCATCTGTGCACCACCACAAAGGTGTGGTCCATCAAATTGCCCAGATCCTGCTAAATTCCCAAGCTAAGTAGCTGATGATCAGGTTTCTCCAGGAGATAGGCTCCCTCATACTTACCTTGTTTAAAGTTCTGTCTGGTTATATTGTGGGATTTATAAAACAGGAATCCTGACAACTAACCTTATACTTCATCAGTCTTTCTTCTGTGTCCCTCCCACCTAAGCAGAAGTCTATGTACACTTCACTCTGTACAAGGTCCAATTAATCCTCAGGTTGGCAAATCTTACAGTTTAGCTACCACAGGCAAAAGGGCAAGTTCTTCCATAGTAGAAAAACCTGTATGCTTTGAATTGTCCTGTTGTGGGTTAAAGATGAATTTCAGATAGTCTGGGCAAGGTGGTTCATACCATCATCCCATTTACTGTGGAAGTAGAGATCAGAAGGATCAAGGCCAGACAAGGCAACCAACCCATGAAACCAACCCATGAAAGCTGAGAACATTGACATATGCCTGTCATCCCAGACAAGACTATTTAATACTTCATCTCTATTTTTTAACACATTTGGTTAATTGCTAAAAATTTTATGATTGTATTTCCCCTTTAATATATGAAGTGTTTGTGTGTACAATGTGTGTGTGTGTGTGTGTGTGTGTGTGTGTGTGTGTGTGTGTGTGTGTGTGCTGATCCTGGGATTTGAACTCAAGAGCCTGGGAACTGTCCTTGAGCTTTTTTGCTCAAGGCTAGTGCTCTACCACTTGAGGCTCCACTCCAGGCTTTTTTGAAAGGCATGAGGGAGGATAGTAAATTGGAGATAAAAGTCTGCTGCACTTTTCTGCCTCGAACTGTGATCCTCAGATCTCAGCATCCTAAGTAGTTGGAATTACAGGCATGAGCCACTGGCATCTAACAATGCGGAATTCCTTTTAGGATACAGTAGAAGGTAAAAGTCCAACTTGAAAAACACTTGGAAAATTTACCTGTTTACCCAGAACCATTTAATAACGTCTAAAAAATAAATATTTATATCACTGTTATCAGGTGCAGATGAATTAGTTTGTTTTTTGCCTCCTAAGATTTATTTTTATTTTTTTTTATTTTTTTTGAGTAGCAAGTGCTTTCATATATATAAAGATATAGAAGATATAAAGAGAGTGGTTTCCTTTTGGAATAATCTCTTTAGAAGGCTACAGAATAATTCTAAGGATACTTTCATTACTGATTTCCTTTGGAAATTGTTTTTGGAAGAAGTTTTTGATTCACATAGAAAACCAGTCTTACAACTTAAAAAGCATTTTTGGATCCCAAATTACATCCTGTAGATTGACCACACTTGACTTGTCCAGGTAATATGGCTCAAATGAATCCTTCCTGTTTCCTTTGAAACTTGTTGAAGATGGGGACTTCAGTTCTGAGCTGGATCTCAGTTCTGCTTATGTTTAAGAATCAGTCTTAGGACTCTGTAGTTGTGTGTGTTTACATTTTCCTCTTTCTAAAAATTTTTATTGTAAAAATGATGTACAAAGGGGTTACAGTTGTCTAAGTCAGGTATTAAATACATTTCTTTTTGAACTTCTTTTGAACCCTCTCCCCCATTTTCTCCCAGTATTTTTCCTTCTGTAGTTGTGTTTGATTAACGGTGTGTGCACAGACACCTGAGGTTCAATCTTCCTGCTTTGTATATAGTGATATAACTACAAGCTGAAATCCAACCCAGCAAATAGAAGCTTTGGGAAGGAGATGGTCTTTGTAAGACACTGGCCTCTAAACAAACTCAGTGGGCAAAAGACTCCTCCCCTCTGCCTTTAGGAAGAGGCTCACTGGATCCTGATGCTAGGAGAGTTAGATCTACCGGCAGGGACAACTAGTGATTCTTGGAACAGGATGAGCTCTGCATGTTAGTAACAAAGTCCAAGGTTCTGTTTAATTTTTTTCCAAGGCCCTATACATTTCCAACAACAACATTGACTAAATGAAAGAAATGTCAAAATGGATATCCCTCTGAATTTTACACATTTCTCAATTTTCTAATTGCTACAGCTACTGCCAACAAGGCACACTGAAAGAGTGCCTCATGAGGAGAGGTCTCAGAACACACCACGGGACAGGCCTGCAAATTTCAGTGATTACAAACAATTAAAGTGGGCAGCCAACATGTAATTTTCTTTTTAGGCATGGACATAGAAGAAGAAAGGACGTACTGGGTTGGAATAGATAGGAACAGAGCTGTTTCTCTTTGTGTAAAAATCATACTTGATCAAGTTGAGATTAAAGCTAATGTGCTCTCTCTTATTTGCTTTTAAAATGGAAGGATATGGAGATTAGTGAAATTAAGTTCACAGCTGCATTAGTTGCAAATTACAAAGAACTTCTATTTAATCTTACATAAGCAAAATTTTAAAAAAGAGGAATGTTTTGGCTTGTGGAAGGAAAAAAAGAACTGAACATTGGAACAATAGGAGTGACAGAGATAAAGGTGACTTACTGCTACAAACACAGATAGAACCATCTGAATCATCTTCGTCTGCATTTTGGCTTCTTTCTACCTGCAAAAAGTCTTTTTTTACATCAGAAAAGGCTGAGTGGATGTCTGTCCTAAATTGTAATGGCAAGATACTGCCTACCCCATTGTTTCTAATCTCAGCATCAAAAAACCTGCTGTTGTCTGGCACTGTGACCAATCACAATCACTTAGGAGGTAGAGATATGAAAAGATCATGATTCAATGTCAGTCTAGGCACAAAATCAATGTTACCCATATCTCAACAACAACAACAACAAGAAAAAGCCAGGTATTATGGCTCATACATATCATCCCAGTTACACAGGAGTCATGTGTGTGTGTGTGTTTGTGTGTGTGGGAGTGGGTGTGTGTATGCTGGTCTTGGGATTTAAACTCAGGGGCTAGGAGCTGTCCCTTAGCTTTATTTGCTCAAGGCTATCACTCTACCACTTGAGCCAAAGTTCCACTTCTGGCTTTTTGGTGTTTACTTGGAGGAAGAGTCTCATAGATGTTCCTGTTCCAGCTGGCTTTGAATGGAGATCCTCAAATCTCAGTTTCATGAGTAACTAGGATTACAGGTATGAGCCATCAATCCCTGGCTAGCCTCTAACTGTTAGTGTGTGAATTTAATCCTTTCCTCATCTTAAATTTACTGAACTATTTGAATTTTTCCCAACTTACTTTGTGTTTTCTTTTTTTATCTTTCTGTTTTTCCTGTAGTACTGGTGCTTTAACATGGAGGGCAAGTGCTCTACCACTGGGCTACATCTTCAGCCTTTGCTTGTTTTTGAGATATGATCTTGGTATATAATTCAGGCTGGCCTTGAACTCTCAATCCTTCTACACATCCTTCTAAGTGCTGGGATTATAGGTATGTGACACCTCACCTGCTACTGTGTTTCCTTTTTACTGTTTGATTCTTTCTCTATTCTAGATTTCCACATAAAGTTTTCTATCATTCCCAACTTCTAAATCCCATTTTTTAAAAATTTTTTTATTGTAAAGATACTATACAGAGGGTTAGAGTTACATGAGTGAGGTAATGAGTACACTTCCTCTTGAACATTGTTACCCCCTCCATTGTTTTCCCCCTACCATCCCCTCCCTCCCTCCCTCCCTTCCTGGAGGTTCTTTTTTTTTTTTTTTTTGATTGTGATTAAGTGATTACATAATTTCCGGAAATTCACAGTATTGTGGAATAATGATGCTCATTTAAAGTCACAAGTTCATTCTAACTTTCCTGGAGCAAATTGTCTATCACAGTCTGTAATATATAATGGTGCTCACATGTTATATACCATATATGTGATCAGCAGCATGGGGATATTTGTTAGTGGTTCAACCAGATGAGTGGGAGTTCTTTGTTTCTTAAGTCCTGTTAGTTTTGTCATATCACCCAACATTTTGGATTTAGCATCCACTTATCAGGGAGACCATGTACTGTTTGTCTCTTCATTCTTGGCTTACCTCGCTCAACATGATTCCTTCTAGCTCCATCCATTTCCCTGCAAATGCCATTATTTTGTCATTTCTAATGGCTGCATAATATTCCATTGTGTATAGATACCACAATTTTTGGATCCATTCATCTGTGGTGGGGCATCTAGGTTGTTTCCATATCCTAGCTATTGCGAACAGTGCTGCAATAAACATGGAGGTGCACGTATCCTTGTATATTGGTTCCTGTTGTTCAGGGTAGCCTAGAAGTGGTATGACTGGGTCATAAGGGAGGTCAATCTTTAGCTTTCTAAGGACCCTCCAGACTGCTTTCCAAAGTGGTTGTATAAGTGTACATTCCCACCAGCAGTGTAATAGGGTTCCTCGTTCTCCACATCCCCTCCAGCATTTGTCGTTGGCTGATTTGTGGATGTGGGACATTCTGACTGGGGTAAGGTGGTATCTCAGGGTTGTCTTTATTTGCATTTCCTTCACCACCAGGGAGGATGAACATTTCCTCATGTGTTTCTTTGCCATTTTTATTTCTTCATTTGAGAAGTCCCTCTTTAGTTCCCTTGCCCATTTAGTAATTGGTTTGTTAGGTTTGGGAGGGATTCGTTTCTTGAGTTCCCTGTATATACAGGATGTTAACCCCTTGTCTGATATATAAATATTTTTTTCCCAATTAGTTGGTTGTCTTTCTAGCTTGGTTGCGATAGCTTTATCTGTGCAGAAGCTTTTGATTTTAAGGTAGTCCCATTTGTCGAGTCTCTCTCCAACTTGTTGTGACCCTGGGACTTTGTTCAGGAAGTTCCTTCCTGTGCCTATTAGTTCAAGTGTCTCTCCTACTCTGTCCTGCAGTAGTTTCAGAGATTCAGGTTTAATGTTAAGGTCTTTAATCCATTTTGAGTTGATGTTGGTGCATGGTGATAGGCTGGGGTCCACTTTTAGTTTTCTGCATGTGGCTGCCCAGTTTTCCCAGCACCAGAGGCTGAAGAGGCTGTGTTTCTTCCATTGTATGTCTTTGGCTCCTTTGTCGAATATCAGCTGGCTGTAGGCCTGTGGATTTATTTCTGGATCTTCTATTCTGTTCCATTGGTCTTCGGGGTCTGTTTTTGTGCCAGTACCATGCTGTCTTTGTTATTATAGCTCTGTAGTAGAGTTTGAAGTTCGGCATGGATAGCCCTCCCATATTGTTTTTATCCCCTAGAATTGTTTTGGCTATTCTAGGTCTTTTGTTGTTCCATATGAATTTTTGGACTGTTTTCTGTATTTCAGTGATGTACGTCATTGGGATTTTAATAGGAATTGCGTTGAATTTGTATATTAGTTTTGGAAGTATTACCATCTTTACTATATTAAGTCGGCCTATCCAGGAGCATGGGAGGTCTTTCCATTTCCTAGTGTCTTCTGCAATTTCTTTTTTTAACTTTTTATAGTTCTCATTAAATAGCTCTTTTACATCTTTGGTTAGGTTAATTCCTAAATATTTTATTTTTTGGGAGGTTATTGTGAATGGGGTTGCTCCCTTTATTTCCCTCTCTTCCTGTACATTATCAGCGTATAGGAAGACAACTGATTTTTGTGGGTTTATTTTGTATCCTGCTATTTTGCCGAAGTGATTTATGATTTCTAAGAGTTTGGGGATGGAGTTTTTGGGATCGTGGAGGTATAGTATCATGTCGTCTGCAAAAAGGGATAGTTTAACTTCTTCTTTCCCTATGTGGTTCCCTTTAATGTCTTTTTCTTGCCTTATTGCCCTGGCTAAGGGTTCTAGGACTATATTGAAGAGGAGTGGAGACAGTGGGCATCCTTGCCTTGTTCCTGAGTTTAGGAGAATTGGTTGTAGCTTTTCCCCATTAAGTATAATATTGGCTATTGGTCTGTCATAAATGGATTTTATTGTTTTTAGAAATGTTCCTTCTATTCCTATTTTCTCCAGAGCTTTTAGCATGAATGAATGTTGAATTTTGTCAAAGGCCTTTTCTGCATCTGTGGCGATAATCATGTGATTCTTGACCTTGGCTCTGTTGATATGTTGGATTACATTTATTGACTTACGTATGTTAAACCATCCCTGTGTCTCTGGGATGAAGCCTACCTGGTCATAGTGAATTATTTTATGTGTTTCTGGATTCTGTTAGCTAGAATCTTGTTAAGGATCTTTGCATCTGTGTTCATCAAGGAGATTGGCCTGTAATTCTCCTTTTTGGTTGGGTCTTTGCCTGGTTTGGGGATGAGTGTGATATTGGCTTCATAGAATGAGTTTCGGATAGCTCCCTCCTTCTCTGTTTCTCTGAAGAGCTTGAGGAGTATGGGTATTAGTTCTTGTTTAAAGGTCTTATAGAATTCTGCTGTGAATCCATCTGGTCCTGGGCTTTTTTTTGTTGGAAGACTTTTGATAGCTTCCTGTATCTCATTATAGGATATTGGCTTATTTAATTGGTTAACTTCTTCTTTGCTCAGTTTGGGCAACTTGTATTTCTCTAAAAATGCATCCATTTCTGCCCGATTTTCTTCCTTTAGAGAGTATAGCTTTTGAAAGTAGTCTGTTAGAATTGTTTGGATATCTTGGGTACGTGTTGTGATGTTTCCCGTGGCATCCCTAATCCTATTAATATGGGTTGGGTTTCCTCTCTTCTTTTTTTAATTAATCTAGCCAATGGGCTATCAATTTTGTTTATTTTTTCAAAGAACCAGCTTTTTGTTTGGTTTATTTTGGTTATGGTTTTCTGATTTTCTAATTGGTTAATCTCTGCTTTTAATTTGGTTAGCTGGCTTCATCTAGTAGCTTTAGGTCCTATTTTTTCTTGTTTTTCTAGCTGTTTTAATTGCAACATGAGATTATTTACTTGGTCTGTCTCCATTCTCTTGATGTGGGCACTGAGGGCAATAAATTTGCCCCTCAGGACTGCTTTTGCTGTGTCCCACAAGTTTCTTTGTGAGGTGTTTTCATTTTCATTGAGTTGTAGGAAATGCTTTATTTCTTCTCTGATCTCTTCTGTTATCCAGGCATTGTTAAGGAGTGTGCTGTTCAATTTCCATGTATTAGAGAAATTTCTGCGGTATGCTTTGTTATTGAGAGCTAGTTTGATTCCACTGTGGTCAGATAGGATACAGGGGATTATGTCGATCCCTTTGTATTTGCTTAAGTTCCTTGCATGAACTATGATATGGTCTATTTTGGAGAAAGTTCCGTGAGCTGCTGAGAAGAATGTGTACTGTGTTGTTTTAGGGTGAAATACTTGGTAGATGTCAGTTAATTCCGCTTGGAGTATGGCCTCTCTTAATTCGGTAGCTTCTTTGCCAATTCTCTGGTTGGTAGACCTGTGCTTTGGTGAGAGTGGTGTGTTAAAGTCTCCTAGTATTATCGTATTGGGATCTATTTTATTCTGTAAGTTTGAGAGCATTTGTTTGACATATCTGGGTGCACCAATATTTGGGGCATATAAGTTGATGATGGTTATATCCTCCTCTTGGATTGTTCCCTTTATTAATATGTAGTGTCCGTCCTTGTCTTTCTGTACTGATTTTAATGAAAAGTTTATTTTGTCAGATATCAGGATAGCTACACCTGCTTTCTTACTGGGGGCGTTTGATTGGTAGATCCTTTTCCACCCCTTCACTCTGAGTTTGTTTGTATGTTTGGCTGAGAGGTGGATCTCCTGAAGGCAACAGATGGATGGGTCTTGTTTTCTGATCCAGTCCTCAGTTCGTTTTCTTTTAATTGGCGAATTCAGCCCATTTATATTAAGAGAAAGTATAGAGAGATGCATTGTTGTCCCTGCCATTCTGTTTTCTTAGGTTTTTCTTCTTTCCTTTCCTCCTGTGCTTGCTCAGTTAGACTTTGAGTAACACCTGTTTGGGGCAGGCCCCAGTTCCTGGTTGCTTTCTTCAGGTTGTGTCCCCCCTCTTAGAATTCTTTGTAATGCTGGCTTAATGTTTATGTATTCATTTAGTTTTTCTTTGCTATTAAAAGTTTTCAGTTCTCCATCGAATGTGAATGCTAGCTTTGCCGGGTATATTAGTCTGGGTTGGCAGTTATTGGCTCTCAGGGCTCGTATGGTGCTTTCCCAGGCTTTTCTTGCATTCATTGTTTGTGTGGAGAGATCTGCAGTGATTCTAATTTTTTTCCCGTTGTAGTATAGCTCCTTCTTCATTTTTGCTGCATGCAGGATTGTTTCCTTATTATTCAGATCTATCATTTTTACTATAATGTGTCTAGAAGTGTTTCTCCTGGGGTCTTGCTTGTTGGGTGTTCGATAAGCTTTTGTGATGTAGTTAAGATGGTCGTTTTTGAGGTGGGGAAAATTTTCATTGATTATCTTGTTAAATAGGTGTTGCATTCCCTTGCTCTGGAATTCCTCACCTTCGTCCACTCCGATTATGTGAAGGTTAAATTTTTTAGCATTATCTGCTTGCTCTTGAATTTCCCTTTGGTTTAATTTGAGTGATTTTTCCATATCTGTCACTTTTTGGTCCAGTTGGTGTATTCTGTCTTCTGTATCTGACACTCTACCTTCCATTTCATTCACTCTGTTGATCGTGGCTTCTATTGTGGTTTGCATGGAGGAAATGGATCCCTTTATGGATTCAATGTTGGTTCTCAGAGTACTGATCTCACCTCTCAATGAGGTATGCATTACCTCTAATTTGGCGTTTATCTCACTTCTTACTGAGGTTTGTGCAGCTTCTATTTTTGCATCCAACTCTTGTTTGATATCCTGTATCTCTTTTGATAGTTCATCCTTGTGCTCTTTCAATTTCTGATCAATTTCTTGCTTTATTTCTTAAGTCATTGCCTCCAGCAACCCTTGGATGTAGCTTTTGTCTTCCATTCCTGCTTTGCTCCCACTGGGGCTCTCCCCTGCGTGGCTGCTGGCTTTTGAGGTGAGCTTGCTGTCCTGGGTGGTGGTAAACCTTGTGATTTTTCTCTGTGATTTTCACATGGAGGTTCAGGAGACTGCTCTTCAATTTTGTTTTGGTGTGTCTGTCTTTGCTTGGTTGCTGATTCTGTATTGGTAGAGAGAGTCTGTGCCTGATCTGGGTTCTGTTGGGAGCCTATTTCCAGCTGCTATTCTGACTTACTTAGGATTCTCAGCTCTCTGCTGTAGATTGCTGGCAGTTCCCGCCTTTGGAAGGGTTGAGCAGCCTAGACTGCTTGTGTTTGCTCCTACGGGTGCTCTTGTGAAGAACAGATGCTCTGGATGCACTCTCCCAAATATTGGAGTCTGCTATGGGCTCCTGATGTGTTTTTGTTTGTTTGTTTTGGGCTGGTTGTGGGCTTGAACTCTAGGTTTGGGTGCTGTCCCTCAGCTCTTCAGCTCAAGGCTGGCACCCTACCATTTGAGCCACAGCACCACTTCTGACCCTTTTTGCTTTTGTGGTGCTGAGGAATCAGATCCAGGGCCTCATACATCCAAGACTATCACTCTATTGCTGAGCCGCCTTAACAGTCTGAGCTCCTGCTTACTATCAGGTGCTGGCAGCCTGTGTTGCCCAATTCCCAGTCTGGGGTATGTGGGTGGAGTTTTGGTGGGGTTTGGGCTTCTCTTGTCCTGGGACTTCAGGTCTTTTGTTGTCACAGGCGTGCTTCCCGGGGAGTGTTGTTTCCTGGTTTTCTCCCCTCTGTTGAGGTGTATGCTCAGCTCTTTACTTCAGTTGGGAGGAGTTGGTTGTGTTGTTCAGGTGCCGGATCCCCGGGCCTGGTTCCGGCCCCAGCCTGGAGCGCGCTCGTTAGGCCTGTGCTGATGTGTATACCACCTAGGTTATACAGCCTGGGGACACCGTTCAAATTTCTTCTACTGTTGGTAGTCTTGACCCAGGAGCGCTGTTCCTGGCTTGGGCATTTAAGCTCCCTTCCAGGGGCGCTTTTGCTCTAGCCTGGCCAGCTGAGTGTGCTCCACGGGCTGGTGGAGCTCTCAAACAGTTCCCAGTTTTAGTGGGTCCTGTGGTCCGGGTGTTGGGGTAGGGAGTCTAGGTCAGGGTCTGGGGATTCCCTCCAGCTCTGGTCTCCCTTGAGGGATACACTGTCCCCTGTGGGGTACTCACCCTGGAGCTGGTTGTTTCTGTGTGGTGTAGGTCGTCAGTTGTTGTTGCAATCCGCGTTCAGTTGGGGTGGTTGCGGGCTGGGTTGGGCGGTGGTGGCTCTGTGTGATTCTTTTCTGTCTCTGCCTCTGTCGAAGCTGTCGGGTCAAAAGTGTCCATGCTCAGGCAGCTTCTTCGCGGTGCCTCTGGGGCCCAGGCGGCCCCGCCAGATCGTTGCGATTGCGATCGGGTGGGTGGTCTGCCGACAGGTCCCTTTGTCGCGCTGCTGGTGCCGAGCTGCTTTGGCGGGATGGAGCCTCTCTGCTCCAGTGGAGAGTGAGGGGTGGGGGGGGGGATCCTCGTGCAGACTCCTGGCTGGTAGGTTTCTCTGTTCCTGGGGATCCGCTGTTCTGCAAACCGGTACCTGGTGATCTGCAAGCAGCCCCCTGTGTCTCTGGGGCTTCGGCAGCCCCCGCCGGGCCGGCTGGCCGGCGGCTTGGCGCACTGCCGCGCGGCCAGTAAAGGTTGGGGGAGGGGTCTTCGCTTTTCTCTGTTCTGAAATTCTTCTTTTCCTCTCTTTCTTTTTTTGTTATTTTCCACCTCTGGTTTTTCTCTTTGTTGTTGTCGGTCTCTTGGGGAAATTAAGCGTTGGAACTCGAACTCTCTTTTTGGTTGGAGAGAGCTGTGGCGTTTCCCTACTGCCCCGTTGCCATCTTGGTCCCCCCTCCCTAAATCCCATTTTTGAGAAGCTATACATAATATTTTTATTATTTACACTAAATGTAAGTTTTTATATTATTAAATTTTATTTAAATTTTTTATTTTATTGTAAAGATACTATGCAGAGGGGTTACAGTTACATAGTATTCATTTTAAATCTTATGAAACTTAATTGTTCAAATCAGAAAACTGGAGTGGAGCTGTGGCTCCAAAAAGTAGAGTACTGAGCCTTGAGCAGAAAAGCTCAGGGACAGTGCCCAGGCCCTGAGTTCAAGCCCCATGACCAAAACACCCAAAATTATTTGTTCACTATTTCATGGGGTTGTGGCTTAAGTGGTAGGTCTCAAGCCTTGTATGAAAAAGCTATGTGTGAGCATGAAGCCCTGAATCTTTTAAGGCCCCAGCACTGGCACACACGCGCGTGCACACACACACACACACACACAAACACATACAAGCATACATATATACACAAATATTGAATATTTCTACTTTTCAAAAGTGGTAAGAACAAAATGAACTAAGCAACTCAATGGCAGTGATGGGAGGGAGGGAACAAGTGGGAAAGAGGGAACAGCTGATGCTATGCAAAACAAAAGAAATGTACATATCACCCATTGTGGAAGAAATAACTGTATTGCAAAGCTTATAGAACTCATAAGTGTTATAGAGCATGATAGACAATTTGTCCTATGAAAGTTAGAATGTGTTTGTGACTTTAACCTTCATTACCCATAATACTGTGACATTTGGGAAATTATGTAACCACTTAATCACAATAAAAAATTTTTTTAAAAGAGTGGTAAGAATATATTTTCTCTAAGACACTGTACCCTCAATTGATTTCTTCTTGTTAATATTAATTTACTCTTCTTTAAAATGTGTCATTTACTGTGATTTTTGTTAGTATTAAACTAGAAGTTTTCTTGTTCCCTACTCATTTGTTAATTCCATGCTTTTGCTTATCTTTCTTTTTCTTCTCTTCTTTCTCTCCTTCCATATTATTTTCTGAATTAAAAGGTTTAAACATTCTTTTGACTAAGGGTTTATGGATGCAAAAGCTAGGTTATTTGTGTGTCTCCTCTATCTTGTTTCTCTTGAATAACAGTAGAAATGAGAATAAACTTCTGGCTTGCAAATATATTTGACTGCATATTGAAGATATTATTACATTTCTTTTAGCTTATATAGTCAACAATAAGGCTGTCGCTTTTCTAATTGTCATTCATTTTAGGTAAACTTTCTTAGGTAAAATTTCTTAAAGATTTCTCATGTATTTTGCTCTTCTGCAGTTTTATTTTAAAGTGTGGATTTAGTTCTACTTATACATGCATGGTACTAAGAAAACACTTTTAAAACTATGACTTTTATCATTATTTAACTCCAGCAAACTTGTTTTTCTTTCATTATTTACTATGATTTTCTTTTAGAACTTTTTTTTAAAGTTCTTGGATTTGAATTCACAGCCTTATGTTTGCTAGATAGTTACTCTAAGCTAAGCCATGTCTCTAGCCCATGTTTTTTTGCTGGTTATTTTTAAGATAAGTTCTTGCACCCTTTTTAGGCATGTGCCTGGATCATCATCTGCCTATTATAGGCTACCTTTGGTTTTTGAAATGAGAGGCTAGGATCCCTCCATGAAGTCTCCTGGACTTTTCTACCAGGGAAGCAGCAAACCTCCCCATCTCAGCCTCCTATGTAGTTTAAGATTACAGATACACAGTAGTGCTCCCAGCTACATATGAAAGGAGTCTAATAAACTGCTCTGTCAGAGCTGGACTCAAATTATGATCCTCCTTTCCAAAGCCTCCCAATTAGCTAGGATTACAGGTATGAGTCATCATCACCTAGCCAAATTTTATGTTTTTATTTTAAAAGGTCTGATCAATTTTTGTCATATAGCTGTTATTTCTACATCTACTTTTTAGTTTTAGTAGATTTTTAGCATGCTAAGCATATTTATGTTTTAGTATTTTTTGGAATAATTTCTAAAACTTATTTGTAATAAAGCATATAATATTGTTACTATTATTGTGCAGTGCTGGGGAACAAATCCAAGGTCTTGTATGTGTTAAGCAAGCACTGTCCAACTGAGCTACATACTCAAGCCCAGCAAATTATTTCTAATTATTGATACTACGGTCTTTTTTTTAGCATTAGCATTGCTTTCTTCAAATGCTTTCCAATGATTTTAGTTTGTGAGCCCATTTTTAGGAGCTTTTCTTTTTCTCTTGGTTCCTAGGTTTGTGAAAGTTCCTCCCATTCCTTCTCCTCTTCCCCCTTCCCCCCAGCTGCTCCCTGGCCCCCAAATATCTAACTGGGAAGCATGAATCAGGTCAGTGATCAACTGATATTTTGGGTACTTCAGATCCAGATGCTGGGCCAGCAGGAAGTCATTCAGTTCTTGGTGATGGGGTGATGTTCTGTTTTCTTTTTTACTTCCTTTAATGTTCAGGTAAATAGTCCTGGCTTGAATTCCCCACCTAATGGGGTCTATTTGCTCTGCATTATTCTGCAGGACCTGATCTAGCTATGGCTGCTGCCTGCAGACTAGAAGCCCAGCAAGCCATGGCTGAAGCCCTCCATACTTCTTGATGTTTCTATTTTGTTCCTGGGTCCTAAAGTTTTTATCTTGTTTCTTAATCCACTTGTGTTATTTTAGTTTTTTTTTTTGTTGTTGTCACCTATTACAGCCATTCTTTGGAATAAAGGGGATGCTTGAGAAATTACTATCCATTGGAAATGTTAACTTTATAATTTTACAGTGAAGATCACCCAGAGACAAGAAGGGATATTTCTCAAATTGAATACCAGTGTGTAGACTTACTTATTTATACTCTGCTTTCTCCCATAAATGATTAGAGATTTTATAAAACAGAGGACAAAATAGTAAACAAAAGTATTAAACAGAAATATGTAAATAAACAAACTACTAAGTAGCATAAAGTGAATAGATATAATCCATTACTTAGTTCTCACTTTCCATTCTCTTTCTCAATAGGTTATGTTGAGAGGTAAGGTAGTTGATGCTTCACCAACATTACTATAACCTAAGTTAGCAAGGCGGACTGGTAGAGGATCTCCTACTGAAACCTCCAGGAATGATGCCTATTTAGCTTGCAAAGGGCACACTTGTGACAAACTAGGGAATGCGTTTAGCTAGATGTTCTTTAGACTTCATGGTGCTTCCTCTCTTCTAGGGATCGAAAGAGCCTCCTATCTGAGCCTTGTATTAGATCATTTTGACCAGCATAAGGCAAAAGATACATTTCTTTATTAGCCATTTAAAGTGTTTGTTGTTGTTGCAAATGACAGGAATGCAATTCAAACCAGCTAAAGCAGAGCAAGATTGAAACTTTCCTAAGTTATTGTAACACAAAACAGAAACACTGCAGCTAAAGGGAAGATAGAGATGTTGATAGAGTTGACTTGTAGGGACTTCAGCACTGCCAGGATCCTCTCTCAACCTCTTCTCTGTGTTTGTCTTTAGGTTGCTCCCAACTACTTCCTTCTCTTTGTGGGAGAGCACAGATGGCCATCAGCAACTTCAACTTCACACTTGCAGCCAAAGAGAAAGGAGGGCATTTCCTGGGTTGAGTTTTAACAATCCTTGGAAGGGATTACTCACTCTTCTAGAGGTGATTTTCCGCTTGGCCTTGGCTTTTATTTTATTTTTTTATTTTATTTTTTTGTTGGTCGTGGGGCTTGAACTCTGGGCCTTGACTCTGTCCCTAAGCTCTTAAGCTCAAGGCAGGTGCTCTACCACTTGAGTCACAGTGCCACTTCTGGTTTTCTGGTGGTTAATTGGAAATAAGAGTCTCACAGACTTTCCTGTCAAGGCTAGCTTCAAACCACTGTCCTCAGATCTCAGCCTCCTGAGTAGCTAGGATTGCAGGCGTGAGCCACCAGCACCCGGCTGCCTTGGCTTCTTAAGTCTCTTGATCCCTCACCTGTAACCATGTTACTCCCACCTTATTGTGTCACATATTCCATGGTCATCCCCTAAATGGTGGCTCCAGTAATAACTGCAAAATGGCAGTGTCATATCTCATTCCACATTAAAAAAAATCTCTCAGGGTCCTCTGATCCACTGATTCTATCACTTTTAACTGACCAACTTGACATAACCTTCATTCTCCTTTTAGGCCTCATCTGTCATAAAAACTGTGGTTTATCATTGTTTCAATTTGATTTTCTCAGAAGCTGGCTCCAAGAGGAAGTGAGAAGAGAGTTTCCATGTGTTTTGACATCTAAACACACATCTACACACCTACTAGTACCTACACATGTACTCTCTGATTTCTCTCAATTACATCAGTGGTTTTTCACCTTTTTTCATTGTTCCTTAAAGAATTTCTTGAGTTCTCATGCCTCTAATTTCTCTCCCATGAAAATATAGTATCACATATATACCCTGTACCTGTTCATGGATTGCATGTACAACTGTTACTTATTGAGAAAAGTACAGATTAGACCCTCCACTTTGCATTGGGTCCCATCCCCTCTTGCTCATTTCTAGAACATCAATGCATATCATTTGCTTTCTCCTGTACCATCATTTCTTCTTCCTACGATGCATTCCCTTTCATCTACAAAAATGTTGTATGTTCCAGCTTATAAAAATCCTCACATAGATCTGCATCTCCCTTTGCATCTCTATTTCCGTACTCCTTAAGGAACAAAAAAAAAACAAAACATCAAAACAAACAAAAACCATAAAAAATGACAGTGTGTAGATATGATGTCTGGCAGTCAGCATCATT
Organism: Dipodomys merriami; assembly: GCF_024711535.1. NCBI lineage: Eukaryota > Metazoa > Chordata > Mammalia > Rodentia > Heteromyidae > Dipodomys > Dipodomys merriami. The sequence continues at coordinate 19,568,232 of NW_027203381.1, forward strand.
CAGCAAGCATATGAATGAAGATGCTTCCCCATGATGCCAGTGACTTCCAGGTCTTAGAAGGGCTTTTCATCACTTTTCCTAAATCTAGAGTAGATATGCAAAAATGACCCTGGAAGTGAAAAGAATCCAACCCTTCCTCCCTCTGCTGAAGTAGGGGGTGGTTGCCAGTACCAGTTGTCCATGCGTTCACACCTGCTGTGTATGTCTTTTTTCCCATTTTCATCAGAGATGTTTGTTGTATTGACACTACTAGAAGAAAATATAGGGAAAATCTTTGAGGTGTATGAATAGGAAAAGCTCTTCTGAATAGGACTCAAATTACTCAAGAAATAAAAGCAAGAATTGAAAAGTGAGATTGCATCAAATGAAAAAGCTTCTGAACAAAGAAAGCAATTACTAAAATTGAGACACCTCACATAATGTGAGAAAACCTTTGCCAACAACTCATTGTTTAAAGGATTAATATCCAGAATATATAAGAAGCTCAAAAACATTAAACACTAGGAAAAAACAATCCAATTAATAAATGGGAAAATGAACTAAAGAGATACTTCTCAAAAGAAGTACAAATAGTCAATCAATACATGAAGAAATGCTCAATATCTTTAACCATAAGAAATGCAAATCAAAACTATACTGAGATGCCCCTCACATCAGTCTGAATGGCAATCACCAAGAAAACAAACAAATATTGGCAAGGATATGGGGGAAGGAAAGAGAGGAAGCCTTATTATATACAGTTTGTGAAAATATAGATAGGGCAGCCACTTTGAAAATCAGTATTGAAATTTCTGAAGAAACTAAAACCAGAAATACCACGATTCTTGGGCATATATTTAAACATATGTCTCTGTATAAGAGAGACATACATCCATCATGTTTATAGAAATGGTATTTACAATAGGCAACATATAGAATCAGGTTAGGTGTCATCAATCAATAAAAGGATAAAGAAAATGTGATCTATATGTATACAATGGAGTGAGATCCTTATTCAGCCAGAAGAAAGTATACATTTTCAGAAAAATAGATGGAACTGGAAATCATTTTAAGTGAAATAAGCCAGACCAAGAAACACAAATACTGCATATTCTCTCTCACATATGGACTCTAGACCTAAAAAGAAAAATAAAAGACACAAATGTAAAATGGGGAGATCTTCCTACCTTTTCCTATCAAGTAGCTGGTTCGGCAGATATGAACCAGCCTTATTGGCAACTTTTCACTGAAGTCACAAAATACTATTTGAAAAACAAATGTTTCACTCATTAATCAGTGAAATATATCACATAGTAATAACAATTACAATAGCAGTAAGGTTATACATTTGCCAGTAAAGCTTAGGATGTCAATATCCACTAATAACCCTTATAAAAACTTTAGCAGAGCCTTGTGAACTGTTAGGAAGAAAACTTAAGAGACAGAACACATGAGAACATAGCAGAGAAGGTTGAGGGAATTTTATTAAAAATTATAATTAAAAAATAGTAGAGGTCTGAGAAGATACCTCAGAAATACTTGTGTAGTATGTGATAAATTTTGGGCTTGATCCCTAGCACTGCAAAAAAACTAAAAAAATAAAAGCAGTAGGGAAAAACACATAGCATTTTTCATAAAAAGCAAAAAGAGAGAACCCTAACAAAACCAAAAATGTAGTAGATCCACATCATCAAATACCAACCATAAAAGGCCATTAAGTATTGACACATTCTACCAGATGGATGGACTTTGAAGATACTATGCTAACTAGCCAATGATAATAAATGGGTGCTTTCAGAGCTATCTTCCAATTGGTGTTAAAGTTAGTAAACTGTATTAAGAATTAAAAATACACATTAGGCAAGTGGGCAGAGTATCAGACTACCCAGTCAGTATTTCTCCCAGGGGTGAGGAGCCAGCTACAGGATGCTATGGTTGCCAATAAAGCTAATGCCATGTGAGCTTGGAGAAAACTTCAATGAAGTTGGTGAAGATGTGATCTGAAGAACATAGTGCAATTAGGAAGAAAACAGAACAATTACGTTTACAGTATGAAATGTTAAATGTAGACCTGGAAACCAATTGTAATTGTGCTTGGTATAGATTTCTCTCTGGCATGCTGTCACATGTTGAAAACCTTTGTTTCCAACATCAGAATAGTTGAGTTTGTTAGGAGTTTGATCTGGGGCTTTGGATACCCAGGTTCCAGTTCTGGCTTTATCTTGTTCACCATTCAACAATTATTGGAAGTCTACTGTATGCCAGGCACCTAGTCTAAGTGATCCAAAGTCCAAAGAAAAGTTAATGCTAGGGCAGGTAGGATAGGAATACTTCCATCTTAAAGAATGAGGAAAGAAGTGTAGGAGGGAAGGAAGCGCTTATACAATATGAAGTTGTATCTTTTCCTTGCTCTTTGCAGTTCCATGTGTCAGTAACTTGAAGAGGAGCTCCCCTTTAAAAATCATTATTCATGCTGGGTGCTGGTGGCTCATGCCTGTAATCCTAGCCACTCAGGAGGCTGAGATCTGAGCATCATGGTTCAAAGCCAGCCTGGGCAGGAAAGTCTGTGAGATTCCAATTAACCACCAGAGAACTGGAAGTGGCACTGCGGCTCAATGTGGTAGAGTGCTAGCACTGAGCAAAAAATGCAAAGGGACAGCACCAGGCCCTGAGTTCAGGCCCCATGACAACCCCCTCCACCCCCCCAAAAATCTTATTCATTAAAAAAAGCAGCTTTATTGAGATGTAATTCATCAATCACACCATTCATTTAAAATATTCAATTCAGTGGCTTCTAATATACTTATTTTCCCAGAATGAAATCCTGTACCCATGCCTGCATATTCTCCTTGCTTACCACCAGTCTACTTCCTGCCTATTTTAAGTGTTTCATATAAATTGAAGCATAATGTATGGGACCTTTGTAAGTGGCTTCTTTCACTAAGCATTAAGTTTCAGGATTCATGAGTATGGTAACATGTCTCAATACTTCATCCCTTTTCAATAAAAATGACATTCCATTATATGGATGTATCACTTCTGTTTTTCCAGTAGGTACTGGCATTAACACAGTGAGTAAAGCAAACCTGGTATCACCTTTGCTGTGCTAACAGTTATTCTGTATTGGCTTACCTTATGTGACTTGTCCAGTTTTCTCTACTTGACTTGTTGCTCTGTCTCAAATACAACATGAGACTTAGTTAAGTCCATTGTGGATTCATTGCCATTGTCATCTAGCCCTAAACCACAGCTTCCTCCAATTACTTCTGGATCTGAAGGGATAGGGCCTGGCTTTTGGAGTGGCTATCAAGAAACACAGATAACTAGATTTGAAGGAACATTAACTCTTTGTGAGATAAACTTTGACCATAAGGTGCAGGTGCAGGTGCCTGAACTCAGAGTCTCATGTTTTGTTTATCTCTGGGACTTGGTAGTCCCTGCTGGCTTTATAACAGGATCTTCAGATATTAATTTCCTGAGTAGTTAGGCATATAGGCATGAGGCACTAATGTTTTCCATATTACCTGTCTGGAGACATTCTGTGATGGTACTTGCTGAGAGCCAAGCTGTATTTCTTTAAGCTTGTCCTGGTGCCAGGTTAGTGTGTAGTATATACCATTGTTTCCTTTTCTTCCTAGTCTCTTCCCTCACTATTGCAGCACTGGTATTATACCTTCTAAAAAAAGCATCAGGACTTAATACTTGCCTCAGGCTTGACTCCAATGGGGTAAGCAGAAAGACCAGGAAATGTCAGTTCAATATTGACATGCTCAGTTTAAGTGAACTTGAGTAAAAAGTAGGGATCCATTTAAAGTATTTGAGTTTCACCATGTATGCTTAATTGAAGGATATTACTGAGAACCAACAAGACATATATAAGTTAGAAATATTTTGGTGAGCTGAGCAGACATGTTTCCTGCCCTTGGAGAACTGAACTGGTATTCAGTAGAGAGGGGCAAGGATAAATCAGTACATAAATAAATGATTTCAGATAGTGAGGGGCAAAGAGTTTTGAAAAAAAAGCTCATGTGACATGATTGAATAGGTGTGTGTGTGTGTGTGTGTGTGTGTGTGATGCTAATCTAGCCTGAATTGTGAAGGCAGCAGAGAGCAGATAGAAGAAAAAGGAGGAGCAAGACTTCCACAAAAGTGGCTAGAAGGAAGAATCTGATAACAGATACATTTGTCATTAGAGTTTGGGAATGGATAGGAAATGTGTCTCTATTTTTATTGTGAACTGGGTGTTGAGGACATACGCATAGAATGTAATGCGAACTGGGGGATTGAAGAGACACAAGGGTTCAGAATAGTTTGGCAGCAAGGGTGTGGGAGTGTGGATGAGGAATAGGAAGGAGAGTTAATGAATAATACTAGAGCATAAAATGAAAATATTGTTAATGATCCTTTGCCATTAGGTGGTAGGATTTGAGGAAGCTTCCACCTCAATTTCCTTAGCTGAAAAATAAAAGCATTGGTTATTATATGAGCTGATAATGAAACTCAGTGTAGTAATGTAATTTAGCCTTAAAACCTACCAGAAACTCTTTAGGACCCAGTTATTGCTTCTTCTCTACCATTAATTACATTCTGACCACTCATCAGCTAACACAATTGTCAGACTCCTTCAGCAATTGTCTTTTTCATAGCTAAGGACTGTTTACGTAAGGACAAACAATTGGAGCTCATTAATTCAATCATTAGGACACTGATTATGCATCTATTGTCTACTGCAGTCAGTTATGTTAAATAAGCTCTTCAGTCTTCATCAAAACAATTATGCTAATATACTTGAAATTTCCGAAGAGTATTATACCTTCATATACTTGTCCTGCCTAGCAGCAGCTTGGTTCAATCAATATTGTCACACACAGACAATTAATTAAAGCATAAGGCCTTATTGTTGACCTATGACTACCATATTATTCTCCTTCACAATAGCATTTTTTGTTTGTTTGTTTTGCTGGTCCTGGGGCTTGAACTCAGGGCCTGGGCACTGTCCCTGAGCCTCTCTGTGCTCAAGGCTAGAGCTCTACCACTTGAGCCACAGCACCACTCTGACTTTTTCTGCTTATGTGGTATAGAGGAATTGAACCCAGGGTTTCATGCATGCTAGGCAAGCACTCTACTACTAAGCCACATTCCTGGCCCTCACAATAGAATTTTAAACAATATATTTATTCTTTGGGGCTTTAGACACCGGTCATATACATATATACACATACATACACATATATATTTCAAATAATATTTAAATAACTTTATGGGGTGCTCATTGCATTAGAATTATATTGTAATTTTCCATGTGATTTTGGAACAACTTTTGGATTATTCAATGATGAGATAATCCAGTAGTTACTTATGCCTTTAAAAATACTGACAATATAATGTAATAGATTCCTAAAGAATAGTGAGAAATATAACTTGTAAAAAAATCCTAAAAAAAGGGAACCCTACTGCATTGTTGGTTAACCTTATTTAACCACTTTGGCAAGCGATATGGAGATTCCTCAAGACTCCACATAGAGCTCCCCTATGACCCAGCAATCCCACTTTTAGGCATTTACAAAAAATTATCACAAACAAGGCCATACTAAAGCTACCAGCACAACTATGTTTATTGCAGCATTATTTACCATACCTAAGACATGGAACCAACCCAGATGCCCCTCAGTAGATGAATGGATCAAGAAAATGTGGTATATATATATATATATATATATATATATATATATATATATATATACACCACCATATATATATATATATATATATATATATATATATATATATAGTGGAAATCTATGCCTCCATGAGAAAGAATGACATCATCCCATTTCTTAGGAAATAGAAAGACTTGGAAAAAATTATATTAAGTGAAGTAAGCCAGGCACAAAGAAACATAGGTCCCATGGTTTCCCTTATCTGCAATAACTATTATATGTCTAGGACAAGCAGAAGAGGTCAAAAGCTATGTACATATGACCATATAAGCTGATGCTAAGCGAAATGAACCCCAAGATAGGGACATAAGAGATTTTATCTTTCTTGCTGTTCTTTTTAATGTACATATAATGTACTATATGATTTTTTTTTGTTTCTTTGTATGTTCTCTCATGGTATAACTCCTGTTGTCACTGTATCTGATTCTGGTGTTCTGGATCTTGTATATTCAGTTTTCCTAATTTGGGGAGGGGAAGGAAAATAACAAAATGCTGAAATAAGGATATAGGATGACCCATTTTAACAACGAGATGTACAAGACACTATGTTGAAAAAGAACTTTACAATTTTGGTGGTGGGGAGTAGGGAGGAGGGGGGGAAGATAGGGAAGGTAGGGGAAAAACAAAGAAGGGGGTAACAATGCTTGATAGGAAATGGACTCATTACCTTGCTCATGTAACTGTAACCCCTCTGTACAGTATCTTTATAATAAAAAATATTAAAAAGTCCTACAAAAAACCCTTCTTGGACGTCAAATTTTCTTGAGTAAATTTGGCCATACAATGACCTTTTCTACCAGGATCAGCCAATATTTTTAAGGTAGGCACATAATATGCCTAACAGACATTTATTAAATTTTATGTCTGTTCTTGTTCTTGTCTTTGGCATTTCCTATCAGACAATGAATAGTTTCTATTTTTAGCAAACTAACAAGTGAATGAGGGCTTTGTGTACTTGTATGTATGTATACATTTACCAAATGATATGCAAATCCAGTTGGATTTCTTAACTGTAATTTGAATAAAAGTTTACTTAGGTTGTCTGAACTAACCAGTGTCTTTTCGCTTGTCAGTAATTAGATCTTTCCTTATGATATAATAATGTTCTTTGCAACTTAGTCCCACTAAGATGAGCAAATAGACCACAGATGTTGAGAAGAGATCTAACTGTTATATTGAGGGCAACTACAAACATTCCCTTTGAAGGATAAGATAAAAAGTGAAAGAATGATTGATACACACTTTCCTGTTATGAAAATGCTATATATACACACACATTTATTATTATTATTATTATTATTATTGTTAGTGCCAGTCGTGGGGCTTGAATTCAGGGCTAGTGCACTACCACTTGTGCCACAGTGCCACTATGGCTTTATCTGAGTAGTCTGTTGGAGATAACGTTGTCATGTCGAAAACGAACTTTACCACTTTGGTGGGGGGGAGGGGAGACTGGGTGGGGGGGGAGGCTGGGAAGGGATGGGAAGGGGAAACAAAGGAGGAGGCTACAATGCTTGATAAGAAATGTACTCATTATCTTGCCCATGTAATTGTAATCCCTCTGTACAGTATTTTCACAATAAAAAATAAATTAAAAAATATATGGTAAAAAAAAAAGACTTTGAGTGGCAATTTTCAGATCTCTGCTTCCTGAGTGGCTAGGATTACAGGAATGAGCCACCAACACCTGGTGAAATGCTATATTTTTCCTTTCTTTCATAACTTAGTCTTTTGAAGGGAATGAAAAAGCAATTAAAAATAATTTGTTCTTTGCCTTCAGTAATTTTGTAGCTGCAGAGACAAAGTATACATGTATGAGAAGTTATGAAACTGATCAAGACTACACAAATGAAACAAAACTTTAACTAAAGCTATGGTATAAGTATCATTCAAACTCTAAGAAAAAATTCATTTGCATGATACATCAATGAATCACTTTGGGCTGGTGTAGCCAAGAAGTATTTTATAGATTTATCAGACAGAAGATGGAATGAGAGGTATCTTTTGAAAAACCAAAATATATTTAAAGAATCAAATTACAGAAGTTAGAAGGAAACAACTTTTCCATTCATGACCATAATTAGGCCCCTTATAGAAACAACCACCATTATCATTTTTCTCATGTCTTTTGGATGTACTTAACTACCTTTAAATGCATTCTGAATTGATTTAGGCTTAATTGATTTTGCAGTGGCATTAGTTACAAAGGGTTAAACTTGTATCTATATAAAAATCAGACTCATTCAATATAATTCATCCAATAGGAACCTACAGATAGATCTTCAGGTACCCTAGTGGATTTCCAAGCTGATTGTTTCCATGGCAACATAGAGCAATCCTTGCTCTATGTGCCTTCAGTTTGTCTTGACCCACTTTGGTTTAGATGCATTTCTAAGTGGAGGGGGCAGTAGGCATGTTCCCATTTCTATACTCCTTGGGGACTGCATTAGTGGCCAGATGCCCCTCTTCTTTCTTTAATTCTCTAGTCTTACAAAGCTCTCTAAACAGAAGTTAGGAACTAAATGTCCAATAATTAAGAGAAATAATTTAAGATCTATTACCCGCTGAGTTAATACGTCTCAAACTTATTAACTCCCATACTAGGAGCAGATTTCTCTAGAATCCAATCCTGTTTTCTGCTTGTTACCACTCTTGCTACACACTTGGATACTCTAATTTACACATTGTTTATACAGGGAAAATTTATATGACTAAAGGTAGTTTTAATAGTCTGTTTCATATTAAAGCTATTTGTCAGGTGGACAAATCTGCCATGTATAAATGACTCCTATTGTAAAAAGACTTTACGTGACCAGTAGTGAGACAACACACTTGTCAGACCACTTGAACACCTCTGACCACCAAATATGATTTTCACCAGAACTGTTTAAGTATGCAAACCTCTTACTGTTACCTCAATTCTGCCTAAGGCAAACATCTGTTACTGGAAGATGGCTCAAGATAGCCCCAAGTGCTATCTTGTGCTACACCTTTCTCTGTCCTTAACTATGAGTCGCTTGATTTGGTGTGTGGGGGCCAAAAGCCTAACTTGACATGTGGAACTCCTGGAGTTTTGGGCCTAGGGGCTAAAACACTGGGTTTGGTGCTAGGTATCTAGCACCAAACATGCTACATAAATATTCTGCCACTAAAGTATATCCCTACTAGCTCACAACTTCTTCTAAAAAGGCATGCCTTTACAAAACAGAAGAGGAAAGTTAATGGCCAATGAACTTCCCGTAATTTCTAAGCCCTTTGCTATTTACTGACATTTATTATTTTACTTCATCACAAATTAAGAAGGTATTATTGCAAGTAAGCTCCATTTTGCCAGAGGTCATACATTTGGAACAAAGCTGTTCTCTAAACTACAACTGGCCTATGCCTATGTTCAAGGTTCACTCTCATCATCAGAACTTTCCCATGAGATCATTACTGCTACACTTGAGGAGAGGTAGTGGTAATGAAGATTTTTAAAGTACATCTAGAAAACCTGTAAGACTTAGGGAATGGCCAAATATCTCTCATGGTCTATATAAAGGTACCCTCCTTTGGGATGGCCACACTCCCAGAGTGTATTTATTTAAAAAACTCTTGGTGCTGGAAATAATCATTTGGCACTTCCTGATTGCTAGTGATCATTTCCCTGAATCTCCTACTAAATCTATGAGAATTACACAAGTATGAGTATTGGAAAACTGTGTTCTAGACTTGTTTCTGCCGCAGCCTCTGTGGAACCTAAGTTTCTTTTTAACCGTATTTTCACGGTTCTCCCTGCGTAACATAGTGGTGGTTAGTACTGGATGTGATTATTTGAGCTCAATATTTCATCCATGTTAAGTAAAAAACGAAAACAAGGTTACCACGGAAGGCAGTAGTTACACACCCTTGGATAGCTTCGCTGCTTCCAGTAGAGCAAACTTGCCAAGTTAGGATCATGAAACAAACTCAACAGTGGAGAAAAAAAAAAAGCGTTAGGAAAGATAAAACCAGCAGTTAAGGAGCTCACTGCCAGGCGCTCACCTTTTACAAAGCACGAGGAGCAAGATCAGTATGCTTTTTACTTTAGATGAAGCAAGACTCAGGTGGAAGAAAAACACTTCACAACTCCCTCACCGACTAAACGATTACATAGGATACTGTGTGTGTGTGTGTGTGTGTGTGTGTGTGGTGTGTGTGTGTGTGTGTGTGTGTGTGTGTGTGTGTGTGTGTGTGTGTGTGTGTGTGTACCACCTGGTCCCACCCCCCCGGCCCTCCAGCACAAAGCCCCGCCCACTCATTTGCATAAGGGCGCGCCCATCTTCGGCCCACCACTCGAGCTTCTTCCAAGCCCTTTCGGCTCCAGTCGTGTCAGGTCCTCGGGGCCGCCCCGAGGCTCTGTCCCAGGGGACACAAGCACGTGTCCATTCTCGGCCTCCTGACAAAAGGCGGACCAGACGGCAGTTCTCCCTTAAGAGGTGCTGGCTGGGGACCGGGAGCGGGGAAAAAGTCTGTGGATGGGACGTGGTATGTTTAGCGCGGTAGGCCGCAGGCCTCTTTCGCCTCTCCGCGAGCCCCGTGGGAACGTGCCGAAGACAAACTCTAGCGAAACCCCCGGCATCCTACCCCGCCCGGCCGCGCCTCGCCTCACGCTGGACGGGGGAGGCGGGACCAATCAGCGAGCGACGTCTCCCTTCCGATTCCAGGCCCCCGACGCGCGGCTCGCACCCCGAGCTCCCCGAGCGCTCATTGGCTGCGAGTGCTGCCGGTCCGGCCGGAGGTGGGGCGGGCTGAAGGTACTGGGAGGTGGGGAGGCTGTAGCCCGCGCCTCCCAGGGCTCCGCTCCGCGGCTGGCCCTTCCCGCGGTGCTCAGCCTCCTTCCTTCCCTCCTCCACTCGCTCCGTCTTCCGTGCGCACCCCGCGCGGCGTTCGGCCGGCGTGCCTCGCGCCCTAACGGGCGGCTGGGGGCGCCAATCAGCGTGAGGCAGGGTGCCAGCCCCGGGGCTGCGCCGGCGAATCGGCGGGGCTCGCGGCCCGGGGTGGGAGGCGGGTCTACCGCGCGGCCGCGGCGGCGGAGAAGCAGCTCGCCAGCCTGCAGCTCGCGAGCGCCGAGCGAGCCGCCCGGAGGTGGGTGCGCTGCGGCCCGCGGCCGGGGCGGAGGGCGGAAGTGGAGGTGGGCCGGTGGTGAGGGCGCGGCGCGCGGGGCTGGGCGGGCGGCGGGCGCGCGCCCGAGGGGAGGAGGGGCGGCGGCGTCCCCACCCCCTCCTCGGCGGGCGGCGGCCGGGCCCCCTCCCCTTCTCCCTGAGCTCCGCTGGGCTCGGCTCCGCGCGGCGGGGTGGCTGCCAGGCACGGGGCTGGGGGCGGGGCGGGGCGGGGCGGGGGCTCGGCGGCCCGGAGTGTTTTCAGTTCCGCCTGGGATCGCCCATTCCCCTCCTCTTCTCCCAGCCCCCTCCATCCATTTGGCAGGGGAAGGAACAAAAGGTCCCGGTCCCCCGGATCTGTCGGGGCCGGACCTGGCGCCTCGGTGCAGGTAAAGCCTCGGCGCCCGCGGGCCTCGGGCAGGGGTGTGTTTGTGCGGCCGGGCCGGCGTGTCACATGGCCACGGCGGGTGGGGGCTGGGGTGTGGCGGGGCCGTGGGCGCGCGGGCCGGGGTGGGCGTCGGAGAGCGGGGCTGCGGTCCCCGAGTCCCCGGCCCAGCCCGGCCCGCCTCCCTTCCCCGGCGCTCGCTAGCACCCTCAGTGTAGTTCGGAGAACTGATTTCCGAAGCCGAAGGACAGGTTCTCTTGTTCGAGGAGTTGTTGGGGCAGCAGAGTTCGGAGCGTGAGATACTTTGCTTCCACTTTTCTGCTTTTGTTGTTGTGTTGTTGTTGTTTATTTTGGTCCGTACCCTTTGTTAACTGCCACGGTCGCGGGATCTGAATTGTCTGGGCGTCTTCATTGGAGCACGCTCACGACTGATGCTCTGCTGGGATCGTCCTCCACACACTTGGGAAAGTTCTGCTGTAGGTGCAGCCTGCTACCTTTGGTCATACCCCTTTAGGGCGCATGCTAATTCTAATTGATTTCAGGTATCCCCAACTTGGGTTTCAAAATTGTTCCAAGATTGAGGAGTTCTTTCAGGGAAACTCTCTTTGGGTCAGGTACTTTTGTCTTTGACTTACCCTTGTTTGATTATGGCTTCTTTCTGATCCTCAACAAAAGAAAATAGTAGGTAGATTATAGTGATTATATTGTTATTTCTTCGATTTGTCCTGAAAGGTAAACGGTACCTGTTAGTTGTCAGACTTCTATTAAACAAAAACAAAAAACTCCAGGTAAGACGAATTTGGAAGTAGCATTTTCCATTAAAGTCAGGTCTTGTAACATTTGGAATATACTAATTCGAGGTTGCTTTAAACTTAAAACGACACATATAAAACTACTACAGGCGCACATAGCGTAGTTTTATCTTTCCAAATTGGTCTCCTGAAATGTGAATGAATTTCCAAAGTTCCTTTTTTATTTTCTCTGACTTCAGGTGAACTGAACCGCCATCATTTAAGTATGCTTTCCTTGAGCCTTATCTGATAATGCATTTACATTTACTGATATGCTGAAAATACATTTACTGAAAAGTTTCCCTCTTACAGAGAAATGATAATTCAAAGTTACATGAAAGTTGAAGTTTTAATGCATGTTAGTAGAGCAAATGTAACAGAGTTGGAAAAACGTAGAATGGTCTTCATAAAATGTCATAATTTGATTTTAATTAGGAAAACTTTCTTATTTAACTTCTTCCTCTGCAAGAAGATCTTTTAGCAAATGTTAAATTCAACATAACAATAATTTTTAAAATAACTTAGTTTTAGCTTTCACTGTCTTAGCAGTAATTATAGTACAGTCTTTGTGCATTTCTAAAGTGAATGCCTAAGTGTTTAATGTTAAAATCTAGTGAAGGTAAATTTAAGGAAGCTTATTGGCCAAGTTTAATTACTCTGATGCCATTGGAAACATCCACTTCTGTTCTTTTGTTAGAAAAGGTTCTTTAGATTTTATAGCTACACCTTAAGTTATTTCACTTTGTAGGTGTTCAACAAAATTTGATTTCTAAATCTCTACTCAGTCTGCAAGGCTCCAGAAATAAAGTTTTGTAAGAAACTGTGCATGACAATTTCCTGTTGCCTTGCAGCCTATCAGGCTTGTATGTGTTTTAACTCTTTGTAGGAATACTGGGGATGGTTTGGGTATACAATATTTTTCTTTTATAATGTTGAAATGTTTCTGCTTCCTGAGAATAGGAGGTCCACTTTTCATTTTCATGTTACAAATATTAAGAAAATGTTGCCATAATTTCACTACACCTTTGGGGGCAAAATATGTGAATGTTAAAAATAAATAGCTGCTAAATTGCTTGCCACGTACCTTTTGGGTTTTGCATATTGTCAGTATTGTCAATTTTTACTTTAGGTCTAAAATGTTTTCTTATTTTGATTTTGATTCAGCTGGTTTAGTGCTCGTTTGGAACAACTTTCTTGTATAGGTAGGGTGCTTTTCTAAAGCATATGTAAGCTGTATATAGTAAACTGTCAGATTGGAGATTTACTCATGTTCTTGAGGCAAGCATCTTTTAGAAGGTGAAGAAGGGCATAACTTTTTAGATTTATTATTTAGTACTGGGGTTTGAACTTGGAGCCTTGTGCTTCTGCTGAGCCACATCTCTATCCCTTTTTTGCACTCATTATTTTTTTTTTTTCCGTCGGTCGTGGGGCTTGAACTCTGGGCCTGGGCGCTGTCCCTCAGCTCTTCAGCTCAAGGCGAGCGCTCTACCACTTGAGCTACAGAGCCACTTCCTGCACTCATTATTTTTGATTGTCTTGTTTCCTCCCTTGGTGTGTGCCTAGACCATGATTCTTTTATTTTTTCCACTTTTCACTGTAGCTGGAATGACAGGTTTGCAGTACCATACTCAACTTCTTCCACCCTGCTTCTTATGTTGAGCATAGCTAGCGTACATCTTACCACTTTTCTGCCTGGCTGGCCTGGAACTATGGACCCTATCTCAGACTCCTACAAATCTAGGATGACAGGCATGTACCACTGCAACTAGCTGTTGGTTGAGAGAGAGTCTCTTGAATTTTTCTGTCAGGTTGGCTTTCAATTTTCATTCTTCCTGTTACCAGCCTCCCAAGTAGCTAGAATTACAGACTTGAGCCAGCCTGGCTGGTGTGGAACTATGGTCCCAGCTTCCCCACATAGCTAGAATGACAGGTATGTGCCACTGCGCCTAACTATTGGTGTGTGTGTAGGGGGTGTTTCTTGAACTTTTCTTTCTGGCCTCATTCCTCAGTCTTCTTGTTAGCAGCCTCCCAACTAGGAATGCAGGCATGAGCCACTGGTACTTAGATTCTTTGTCTTTTGATATGAGTACAAGAGCCATTTTAGGGCCTTAATTTCTGTAACAAGGAAGATGTTTTCTAGTAAGTCCTGCAAAGTTATGTCAGAAAATGTGAAATGTAAATAACTCAAAAGTAGTTCAGGAGAAGTTGTAAATTTTTTCATCACATAACTTGTATTTTTTGAGCAGTTGTATATATTTATTCAACAAACAACAGCTTTTACTGTGTATCAGCCCTAGTACCAGGCAGTAAAGGTAATAGTGAGCAAGTACAGCCATTTTTTTTATGGAATTAGGCATGCGGCAACTTTATTTCCCTAGTACTTAGAATAAGAAAATTAGTTATGACGATGTAGAAATGAGGGAGCATAAACGTAATAAATTCATTACTGAGTCAGTTCCTGCAGTATACTTGTATTACTTTGTATCAGTGTATATAGGACAGCACTGAAGAAGGTATGATAGAGTCATTGGGAACAGTCAGTGCTTTCTCTGTGGAGCAGAAAGGGTTGTGGATCTGTCACTGGTTTTTGCAGTCTATACAAATGGAAGATAATGGACAGTGTTCCAGAAACATGTTATTGAACAGATGTACACTTGAAGAGTTAAGCTTTTTTTGGCTTCAATTTCATTAACCATTGCCCTTTAGTTGCAAAAAGCAGTAAGAAGAAGAACGCAAACTTGAATTAGGTTTCAGTGAAAGGATCAGAATGACATGTAAAAATGTTAAACCAATATAGATTGGGTAGCAATTCCATGTAGTAGAAAATAGAAAAGCTTTGGAGTTTGGAAACAGAGTCCTAAGCTAATATTTGGCTTCTCAGTTATACTTTTGGGTAAATTACTTCCAAAGCTTTTTTTTTTTTTTTAAATTTTAACTGAAAATGTAAAACATAATCTTTAACTTTTGAGGGTATTATAAGGATTAAGTGGTCTTGATTAAAATACCTACAACTTCATTGAGGCACTTAAGGTCTTCCCAAATAATCTTTTTTTCTTGCTGTTTTCTAGTTTTAGATATTAATTATTTGAGCTTTCCCTAATCTAAATGATTTGCTTGCACTACTATCCTTGACTTGTTACAAAATGTATTTGAGAAAAAGACACTTAAGCAGCAAAAGTCTAGGGAAGCCAAATTGTTCCAGCATATAACTTAAAAAAAATTTTTTTTTCTTTTTGGGTCTGGTCGTGGGGCTTGAACTCTGGGCCTGGGCGCTGTCCCTCAGCTCAAGGCTAGCGCTCTACCACTTGAGCCATAGCACCACTTCTGGCTTTTTTTCTTTTTGCTTATGTGGTGCTGAGGAATCAAACCCAGGGCCTCAAGCATGCAAGGCAAGCGCTCTACCACTGAGCCACCTTCCCAGCTCCCAGCCTATATCTTAAAGCATGAGAGCCTTTGAGATTCTCAGAACCTGTTGGCATTTATTCAAAATGTGTTTAACCAGCTAAATTATCTGGCTTCTAACCCTAGTAGATAAGAAAACTGTAGATTGAGTCGTGTGGGAGGTTTACAAGGATGTGGTAGGGACTAGTTTGGAGAATGGGGAACTGTTAGTCTACTGTCTATTGTAAGAAAAAATAGATAACAGTCTGGCAAGGATAATAGAAATAATATACAAGACACAAAAACAAATATTCATGTAGCATGTCTGGGGCCATTCTGTGCAGGACCAGACCTGAAAGCCTAGTAATGAATGCTCATCAATTAGCTTAAATCATGTTTGGGAAAACCTTTTTAAGAGTGAAGTAATCTACATAATATACTTTAGATGGTTATTCAGGATGATTAGCAAATGTTCTTAAAGGGGTAGAACATTGTGCCTTACCAAAGGACTTCATGAATGATCTATCACCTACTATGACCAAGATACTTAACACTTTTTTTTTCCTTCTCCGAGACCCCTGATTTCAGACTAACGTTCAGTAATCAAGAAAGATTATTTTAGAGGTATACCACCCTGTGCCTTGCTTCCGTCCCCCCACCCCCAGAGTAAACTCGCCCTAACCCCCAATTTACAGGAGTGTCACAGAAAACTTTTCAGTCAGGCTTTAACACATAGTATCCTAAAAATTTACACATGGAGTAGTTGTGTATAGTTGGCCAGCCTCTGTGGTAAGGATTTCGTTCCTCTTTAAGTGTGAGGTCTGCGTGTTACTACTTTATACGTGCACACATACATACATACATACACTCACACTGACATACATACACGATTCCCTTATTTCAACTGTGTAGTACTTTCTATCTAAATCCATAAAATAAGTGTTGTTGATCTTGTAATAAGAAGCCTTGGTTATTTAAAAAAAGTTTTTTATTGTTAAAAGTTGTACAAAAGTAACTCAGCTTTTTTCATTTAAAAAATGTCCCGGGACTTACCGCTTGTCACTAATCAGTTTTGAGTATTTCTCCAGAATGATGTAATTGTGATGTATTCAGTTAGGACATATTCAGTACTGAATTAAGCTTTTGGCTTAATTTCAGCAATTCGGATGTATAGAGAATATAACTTTGCCAGTGTGGGTTTAGACTGCTTCTAGTTTGGCCAGATAGCTAAAAATATTAGGCCGATTCCATCACTTACCTACTTGCCTTATGTCCTCCAGTCTAGGACCTAGAGTGTGAGTGATTTGTAGCTCAATTTTGCTTGGTTGTAACTGAGCCACATTGTTAGGCAGGTATTTGGTAATTTAGATGATCTTTATGTTTGTACTTGTAAGAAACTAGTTGTAAGGTTATTCATTCTCATTAAAAGTTGTGAAGTTGTGAAATTGTTGGTAATTCTTCTCGATGAATAATATTTCAAAACTGAGAATATGTTGGCCTTAAGGATATAGAGGAATGTATAGTGAATATAAATTTTTGTCTAGTTTAAATTTGAAGATTTTTTCATGTCTGAATCTGTAGTACCCAATCTTATGTTGAGGGGTTGTTTCAGGTTTAATGTGTTGATTTAGTAAGGAACAATAATCTTAGCTGAACCACTGAAAGTCTATATGCAGATTATTGGAGTCTCTTAAGTCAAAGACTATTTTTGTTTTCAGTTGTTTTTGTTTCTGGGTTTTTTTTTTTTTGAGGGTGCAGGTATTAGTGCTTGAACTCTGAGCCAGGGTACTGCCCCTGAGCTTTTGTGCTCAAGGCTAGCACTCTACCACTGGAGTAGAGGCATAACTCATGTAGAGCACTGGTTACCAGCAAGAAAACTGAGCAAGAAGAGCAAGACTGCAAGGCCACTGCTCCACTTTCAGCCTTTTGCTGGTTAACAAGATAAGATCTTCTCTGACTTTCCTGCTCAAGCTGGCTTCCAAGAGTGATCCTCAGAACTCTGCCTCCTCAGTAGATTACAGGCAGGAGCCACCAGTGTCTGGTTTCCAGTTCTCTCTCTCTCTCTCTCTCTCTCTCTCTCTCTCTTTTTTTTTTTTTTTTTTGGTTGGTCGTGGGGCTTGAACTCTGGGCTTGGGCTCTGTCCCTACGCTCTTCAGCTCAAGGCGAGCACTCTACCGCTTGAGTCACAACGCCACTTCAGGTTTTCTGGTGGTTTATTGTTAGATAAGAGTCTCACAGACTTTCTTGCCCTGGCTGGCTTTTGAACCGCAATCCTCAGATCTCAGCCTCCTGAGTAGCTAGGATTACAAGCACGAGCCATCAGTGCCTGTGTTCTTTGTGTTTTAAATAGTCTCATTGTATAGCCTAGGCTGGGCCAAACTCCTGGTCTTCCTGCTCTACCTCTCAGTGTACACCACTGCACCAAGAACAAAGACTTAATCTGAGAGAGTAGCACAGTGAGTCTGTGATTTCATAATTTATCTGTTTAAAAGTGTATTGCATTTCATATGCTGTGTCAGTGCTTTCCAGAAGCTCTAAAAAGTACTAAGAAAGCATTCCATCTTAATCACATCTTTTATTCTAAGACATGGACTGGAAAGTCTGATGTACATACACTCCTTATAAATTATGGTATAGAAGAGCTAGGCCTGAACCTTCTTCTTTAACTTGAATGAGTTAGTGAAATTTTTGTGTTGATGACATATATGTTATTAGTGGCTATATATGCATATTTTCTACATTTAGACAAACTTCTTAAGTACTGTGCAGATAGGTAGTTAGGTTGTATAATTCACATTGGCTAGTCAGTTAAGCTTTTTTTTAGAATATGTTTTAGTTACCAGGAGGATCCAGCTTTTGCTTGAGATTTGTGCCTTGTCCATTCCTGCTGTAAGTAGTTTCCCACTTGAGAGAGAGAGAGAGAGAGAGAGAGAGAGAGAGAGAGAGAGAGAGAGAGAGAGAGAGAGAGAGAGACACACACACACACACACACACACACACACACACACTCTCTCTCTCTCTCTCTCCTAAAAAGAGAGAAATATGGAGAATTGCAAAATGTAAAAAGATAAAAAACAATGCTGTTTTTGTGGAGGGGGAATGGGCTGTTGAGGAAGTCCTGGCTGACCAGTTTTCTTCATTCTAACTCCCAGCACTGGGGGGGGGGGGGGGGAGCATTAGGTCTTACAAAAGTCTGTTTTGTATTTCTTTATTAGGTAGCTGCCAGCCACATGCAACTATTTAGCTCTTGAAATTCAGCTATTGTAACTAAGGAACTGTTTTTTTCCCCTCTGATTCTGGGGCTTGAACTCAGAGCCTTGCAGTCTTGCTCCTCTTGCTCAGTTTTCTTGCTGGTGACCAGTGCTCTACATGAGTTATGCCTCCACTCCAGTTTTTGGTAGTTAATTGGAGATGAAATCTCCAGGACTTTTTTTTTTTTTTTTTTCCTTTTTTCTTTGTTGGTTGTGGAGCTTGAACTCAGGGCCTGGGCACTGAGCTTTTTCATTCAAGATTAGTGATTTTTAGCCACAGCACCACTTCTGGTTTACTGGTGGTTAATTGGAGATAAGAGTCTCAGGGACTTTCCTGCCCAGCTGGCTTTGAACTGCAATCCTCAGATCTCAGCCTCCCCCTCCCCCCCCCCCCCCCCCCAGTAGCTAGGATTACAGGCATGCCTGTCTTTCAAGGACTTTTTTGTTCAGTCTGGCTTCCAATTATGATCCTCAATCAAAACTACTTGGGATTATAGGCACTTGCTACTGGTACTTGGCTTAGAATATTACATTTATTTAATTTTAATTAAATTTTAATCTAAATTTAGATAGCCATATGTGACTATTGTACTACTAGGTAAAGGACCTTTTTATCATCGTAGAAAATTCTTTTGGACAGGGCTACTTTAGACTTAGGTAAGGAATGTGTATGCCTGAGGACTGATTGAGTTGAATGCTAGGTAGTGCTTCAGGAAAGAGGCAAACTGACTTGGGAGAGTCAAAGGGCCAGTAGAGTACTTGATACTCCTGCTGAGTTGTGTGGGCCTGTATAGTCTTGTGATGGTGTTTAATTATCATCTTTGAATGATAAACCAGTGTGTAAGTTGTATGTTTACAAGCTGATTATAGAGCATTGGGTTCTACACAGATCATTAAAGGTGAAAGTAGTATATATAACTTGGTTGTAGAACAGGTAGTCTCTACAGAATTTTCTAGAGGAAGTAGACTTTCAATCAACTAACAACTTGTTTCTAGGGCTAAATCTAGTCTCACATTAGGCTTTGACAGTACATAAAATTGCCCATATGTGTGTTTTCTTTTTGTTTTGGGGGCCAGCTTGTTTTATAGTTGCCACTGCCTTTCCTTCCTAGATTTTTAGGGTGATCTAGTTACAGTGGAAATTGACTATTCTGCTTTTTACACATTTTATGTGTGCCTACATGCATGCCCCTGGTCACTGTCCCCTTTCTTCACACACCTTGATATCCTTCTCCCTTCCTTTCCCCTCTCCCGCCAAGGTTCTACTACTTCTGGCTTTTTGCTGGTTAATTGGAGACTCACATGCTTTCCTGCCCTTGCTGGCTTCAAACCTTGATTCTCAGATCTCAATCTCTGGATTAGCTAGGATTACAGGCATAAGCCACCAGCATGTGGTGATGCCTAGCTTTTTAAAACAATTTTTATGTGTTTTGTTTTAAACTCTTTTCTAGTTACTTATGATTTCTTTTTTTTTCTTTTTTTTAATTTAATTTAATTTTATTTGAGAACATACTGTACAGAGGGGCTACAATTACATGGGCAGGATAATGCATACATTTCTTACCAAGCATTGCAGCCTCCTCCTTTGTTTACCCTTCACCTCCCTTCCCAGCCTCCCCCTTCCCCCCACCCAATTATACCCCCCTCCCCCCCCCACACCGACATTGTAAAGCTGGTTTTGACATGACATTTTGTACTTCTCATTGTTGCAACAGGTCCTACTTATGATTTCTTTGACCAATACGGTTGGCACAATTACAGATTATCATTGATGCTACATTTTTGTACTTTGTGTGATTTGAACATAGATGCCAATAACCTAATACAGTTATTTTAGAATTGATACTATAGGTGTCCTCTGAAGTTGTAGCTATCATATTTGAAGTATTTGATGTTGAAATATTGAACTCCAAATTTCTTTTGAAATAAAAATCATACATATATTGAAGAGTACTTTGTTTTTGTCTGCAACTTAAACATAATTGAAATTTCTTTCCCCTCCATACCCCTTAAAAGAGCAACCTCTTTGCTTTCTGTATTCAGTTACTTCCTCTGTTGTAGACTACAACTTGTATTTATTTATATTTAGCCAGTCTTGGCCTCTACCCCATTCAGTGATATTGTTTGAACTCACACTTATTAGGCAGGCACTTGCCAGTCTTTTAACATATTCCTTTTCCTATTGCTCTTCAGATGTACTGCCATATTTAGTGGTCTTTCCTCAGTGATGATCCTACTTTCATTAGTGTTTGCCATTATTGACTACTTTCTTTTCCTTTATGTCTTACGTTTGTCTGCCCCTTTTTCTCCCTCCCCTCCCCCCTTTCTTTTCTTTTCTTTTGAGGGGGTGGGGAGAAAGGTCTTAGTGCATAGCCTATGCTGACCTGCAACTCAGGTACTAACTGCCCTCTGCTTCTCAAGTGCCAGATTATAGGTATGCACCACAATAACTAGCTTAAATTTCTTAAAGTGATACAGACAGCATGCTAGAACAGACAGAGATTAATTAAGCCCATTCATCCTACTTCAAACACATGGAAGTGTTGGAGGAAATAGTTGACAAGTTTTCTTTTATGTATGTATAAGAGACAGACACAGAACATAAGCACCCAAGTAGTAAAAAAGTGGCTTTGGGGGATTATACCAGAGAGTACCCAGTAGCTGGACATGGCGGTAATTGCATAGAAGTAAGTATCACAGACTAAAAATAACCTAAACATCTGCCAATCGAGTTATGGTGAAATACAAAGAGTACTAGAAAAAACTCATTTTGTATTGACTTGGAACAGTCTACAAAATGTATTTTCTTAAAAGGTAATAAATATATGCAAAGTTGCTTATATTTGGACAACACAAAAATTAGTTAACAGTACCTGATTTTGGAAAGGCAACTGGGTGGCAAGGGATGGGTGACAAGATATTTCATTGTGTATCATCTAAATTACAAATTAGAGTAACTTATTGCCTGTATAAAAATTCCCACCATTCTATATCTAACATCTAACCTGGATAAGTATTTCTAAATTTATGCTGCTTTACCTCCTTGTGATGTTTAAGTCCATTTAAAACTGAAGTTTTTCTATTTCCTTTGTAGAGATGTTTGAGGGGGGTCTTTCTCCTGGAAGTGGATGCTTCAGTGATATCAGAAAATATTTTATTTTGTGTATATAGTTCACAGAATTCTGTAGTGTCTTTTACCATTAAATCAGAAGAGTAATCCTGTTCATACAAATTTCTAGAATAGGTAAGCTAAAACTTGGTTTTAGAGATTAAAAGAGGTGCATGGGACAGAAGAGGTGAATTGACTGAGAAGGTATACAAAAGCACCTTCTCGGTGCTCTTGATGAAATTGGCTGTCTTGGAATGGTGGTTATATAATACAAATGCTTGTTAGAATTCATCATACTGCATACTTAACATCTGTGCATTTTATTGTATGTAAGTTATGCCTCAATAAAGTTACTTTAAGGGTTGATGTATGAAAGTCAATGCATTTGTATGTCAGCATCACACAAAGTTTAAATTTAAAACGTGGCATTTAAAATGGAATCACAAAGTACAAAATACCTAGGAGAAAACAAAAACATGTTTGGGACTTAATGGGGAAGATTTTAAGACTCATATAATTCAAATTGTAAGAAGAAAATCTTGTGTTTATGGGAATATAGAATATCATAAAGATGCCTGTTTTCCTCCATTTATTTATAAATTCAGTCTCATTCCAATTAAAATCCCAGCAGGTGAAAGGGAATTTACTTTGTCAGATATCAAGACAGTATATTACTTTACTGGTTAAGACACAATCGGTATTTGCTTTAGATATAGATTAATGGAAGGAAACAGAAGAACACAGGAAGGCAAGTAGCATTATAAATTGTCAGGGAGGAGTTACAGTGAGCAATGCTGATATACTTAGATATCTATATTGAGGTGAGGGAGATCCATAACTCACATTATACATGAAGTAAGTTTCAAGTAAGCTAGGCATGGTGGTTCATAACTAATCTCATCTTCTCAAGAGGCTAAGATCAGAAACTTGAAGTTCCCAGGCCAATTCAGGCAATAAAGTTCCCATAGCTGGGTGTAATCGTGCCCACATGTCATCCTGGCTACAGTGGGAAGTTTTTAAAGTAGGTGGATTGCAGCTCAGGCATGGGCCTGGGTTAAAAGCACCTTATCTCAATAATGAATGCAAAAGGGGACTGGAGGAATATATTTGAGATGGAGCCTCTACCTTAACTATGAGTCCCTTAGTTCAAACTTCAGTACTGCCCCCCACATTAAAAACAAATGTTCTCAATAGATTAGAAAACTGAAAATGAAAACTAAAATGTTAGGTTTGAATTTTAAATCACAGCATGTGGATTATTAAGATGATACAAGTTTGTATATAAAATAATACTTAATGTAGTTGGCAAATCTGATCACATTAAGTGAAATACTAAGCTGGGCACTGGTGGTTTATATCTGTAATCCAAGCTACTTAAGAGGCTTAGATTTGAGGATCATGGTTTGAAGCCAGGCTGGGCAGGAAAGTCCATTAGATTCATCTCCAACTAACCACCAGAGAACCAGATGTAGAGCTGTGGATCAAAATGGTAGAACACTATCCTTGAGTGAAAAAGCTTAGGGATAGCACCCTGGCCCTGAGTTCAAGCCCCACAACTGGCACCTCCCCCCCCAAAAATATTGAGGTATTTATTTGTTGTTTTTTTTTTTAACATTTTTTTATTCTAAAGATACTATGCAGAGGGTTACAGTTACATGAGTGAGGTAATGAGTACACTTCCTCTTGAACATTGTTACCCCCTCCATTGTTTTCCCCCTACCATCCCCTCCCTCCCTCCCTTCCCCGAGGTTCTTTTTTTTTTTTTTTTTTGAGGCCATAAAAAGTCACTGTCTGACTGAAGATACACACAACATGTATATTTGACAGTGATTAGTATCCAGGACTGGTGGAGTAACTGCAAGCACGAGGTTCGGAGTTCAGACCCCAATACTAAAGAAAAAAGGAATTCCAGACTGAATAAATCGTTGCTATGAGTTAAGGAAAAGGATGGCGAATGTGAGCAGTGGTTCTTGGGAATAGAATCCTGAAAAGTTGCTAATAGTGAAAATACTCTTTTTTTCCTTTGTTACAGGATTATAAATATCACAACATCTTATATTGTACCCATCCTGTTTGCCAAAATTAGAGGAACTAGGTCATGTGAGGTGTTGATGTGTGGATAAAATAGGAGCTTATAGTTCTCTAGGGAGACTGACAGACAATTAGTACTGTCAGTAAAGTTGTATATGAGCTTTTAGTCTGTACTATTTCTGTCCTTTAATATAGTATATGTGGTAAAGTTTTGGCTTCCTTAACAATGTTTTTTGATGATCCATAGTGGAAAATAGTGACAAAAGCAGAATTAAAGTCTGTTTTTTATTATCTTCATTGATATATCCCAGGATCCACTACATTGACTTCATCCTTACTAATAGTTCTTTCATTTAGAGAAATAGAGTGCAACATATGGAGAAATGTCTCTGTGTGTGTACATTCAGTTGCAGTGTAAAATGTCTTTCTCACTATAGGGTTCTTTTGGTTAAGAAGTTTGAAAGTTTCTGCACCAGAACAGCTTTCATGGTGTTAAAAAAGAAAAAAAAACCCAACATACCAGACTATTCATGACTATTCATGTAAGAATGGTAAACTGGTAATCTAAGTAGTTATCAAGAGGAGAATGGACAGTGAGCTGTAATAAAGCCATACCTGGTATGCTATATGTCAACTGAAAGAGTGAAGTAAGAGTTCAGATTTATATATGTATTGGCATTAGTAGTTACAATGCTGAGGGATGAAAGCAATTGAAATGAATGGTATTAAATGCTCATATATTTGTAAAGTATACAAAACTATTATTTGGTATACTAGGAAGCAAAACTTAAGTGATCATAGTAAAAATCAGAAGCAAGCAGGTATGAAATAGGATTAGAAAGGTATGCACAGAACAATTACACTTACCATGCTGTGTTTCTTATATTTACTAAACACTTAAATGTTACCACTTGACAGCTGGATGGGAGGACAAAGATGTTCTGTTTAATTAGTGACTTCAGTTACATTTAATCACACATTTTAATCAATCTCCCTTCCCCTACCCTCCATCCCCAAACAATTTCAACAGGTTTCGTTGTTCTGTTTTCATACATTCAATTTACTTCAACTCTACTTGTCCCCATTTACTTACTAGCCTGAGACCCTCCTACTAATACCCTCCAGCTGAGCCTATTTCTCTTTCCTCACTCTCACCTCTTCTGTGGTTTTTATATATTTGGCGATGTTTTTCAAAATAATCCATCCTTTTTTTTCTTTTTCTCTTCTTTTTTCCTTCTCCTAATCCCTTAGACTCATGTTCTGTGCTTATCCATATATATATATATATATATATATAATTAAACAGGTAAATATAAATATATCTGTCATCAACATCCTTAGCCATGAATGTAATAAAAAAAACCACGCTATGTATCTATCTCACCCCAGTCAGATATATGTACATGTCCATGAAAAAATATTTTTTGAGCTCTAGGTTCTATATATGAATGAAAACATACGATATCTGGTGAAGCTTGTCTTGCTCAGTTTTGTAAGGTTCAATGAAAGGAGACCATTACGTGGTTCAGGCAGAAAAGAGTTTATTGTGGGGAGAGTATGCCGCCAGCCTGCACAAGATGTTGGGTGAGGGAGTGCAAGAGATGCAGTGGAAGGGAAAGGGGGAGAGGAGGGGCAAAGGAAGGAAAGGGAATGGCTACAAGGGCGGACTCAGTGTCTGGAGCACCTCCCACTGCCCCCAGGGTGGGCCTGTTACCTGGGTCAGCCTAAAAATTGGATGTCCTATCTTTGTACAAATAACATTTTATTTCTGGCTGTATAATATTCCACAGTAAGTGTATGCTACATCATTTTTATTCATCTGCTAGTTACTTTGGCTGATAATAAAAATAAACAGGTATGAAGTACCTTTCTGAAATATCAGTTTTCCTCTCAAGTATGTTCTCAGTAGAAGTATGGCAGGATTATAAGGAAGGTCTGTTTTTAGTTTTTTCAGAGAACTTCCATACTGCTTTCCATAGCTGTTGGACTAGTTTACATTCTCCTTCTCCCCTCTTCTCCTACTCTCCCCAGAATCTCTGTCAGCATTTGTTAATTTTTGATGGATGCCATTCCAGCTGAGGTGAGATAGAATCTTGGTGTGGTTTTGATTTTTATGGCTAAAGGTGTTGAACATTTCTTCATGTTTCTATTAGCTATTTATATTCTGAGAACTGTGTTCAGTTTGCAATATTGATTAGTTGGATTATTACTGTTTAATTTTTTTGAACTCTTATCTTTTGAATGGCATGAAGATTTTCCTCCCATTCCACAGCTTGTCTCTTGGTTCTGATGATACTCCTTTTTTTTGTGCTGGTCCTGGGGCTTGAACTCAGGGCCTGGGTACTCTTCATAAGAATTTCACTGATTCCCTGATAGCATTGGCTTTAAACTTCCATTCTCAGATCTCAGTTTCCTGAATTGAATAGCTAGGATTTCAGGTGTTAGCCACTGGCACCTGGCACTATTGATTTATTGATGCATGCTAAATACACACTCTACCCTTAAAACTATAAATACTGCCAACCTCCCTCCCCTCCTGCCTCTCCCTGCCCCTCCCATCTTCTACCTCTCTCTCCCCTCCTCCCTCTCCCCTTCTATTTTTCTCCCTTCCTCCTCTTCTCTTCCCCTTCCCTCCCCTTCTCCTTCTTTTCTCTATTTATTGATCTGTATTGGGACTTGAACTAAGTACCTCATGCTCTCACTTAACTTTTTCATTCAGTGCCATTTGAACCATGCCTCAAGTCTAGCCTTTTTCCTGTTCAATTGGAGTTAAAAGTCTACTGGATTTATCTGCCCTGGTTGGCTTTGAACGGTTGTCTTCACATATCATCCTCCTGAGTAGCTAGGATCATAGGCAGGAGCCACCAGTGCCTGGCAATTTTAGTTTTTGAAAATAGCATTCCATTTTCAACAAAAACCAAGATGCCTGGAGGAATAAGTTAATCAGTAAGATTGTGTGAGCTGCACAAGTTTTATTTATTTTGAGTCCAAAATAAATGAAACGTCACATGTTCCTAATGAGGACATTGGTTCTCACAAATGTGTTAGTTCTCCACAAATTAATATAAATTTATTGCACATCCAGTCAAACTCCTGTAGGGTTGTGTGTGTGTAATTTAACAAAAGAAAATACTAGGAGAGGTGCTCAGCTTGGGAAATATCAAGAGAACATTCGTAATTAAAACTGTGATATTGTTGTTAAGTACAAACATATGAATGTGAACAGGAGAGAAAGCTCACACACTAAGATCTTTGTTTAATAGGGATTCAGTATATGACAGAAGTAGCATTAAGGATTATTAAAACAAACTTTAATAAACTGCTGATAAAATAAGCTAAACCACCATCTTATCCTGTAAAAGCAAATTTCTGATATATTAGAAACCTACATATAAAAAATAAGAATAGACGGAATTCTCTTTGGTTTGTCAATCTAATACCTGCTCCATATCGTTTTGAGGGTCCTGTAATCACGTACACTAAATGTTCTAGGTTAGGAGGCAGAATGAGATGCCTTTAAAAAGAAGCAGTTTTGTTACAAAATATTTTAAATTGAAATATGTTTGTACATTCTAGAAGACAACATTACAAAATGAAACAACCATTTGGAGAGGTTTTTTGTAATACACATACAGTCAACACATTTATGTCAGAGTAAGAATAAGAGGGACGTACAGCACAATTGAAGACTGTACAGAATATAAGCTCTAGTTGTATACAGCATCAAAGAACACTATTTGTCCGATTGTTATAGAATTATTAATAACTTGAAGACTTCATTTACTAGAAATCCAGGATAATCCAACTTAATTGAAACTTTCCAATGAGTAATCTTAGAATCCCAATTTTAGTAAGATACCATTTCGCAAGTTTTCTTACTTAGCTATAAAGTTAAAGACTTTGTGCTTTTAAAACCTGCATCCAATAAATACCACTTAATTGCTGGAGTTAGAACTAATTGGCATCTAAACTTAGTTTCCAGTACTTTCAAATGTTGAAAAAAAGCTATTAAAGAGTTTGCTTTCAGACTATTGAAGGAAACATGTATGTTCCCCAAATGACTCATTTGTATTTTGATAACAAATTGTTTATAAATCTAGGATTTTTAATTCCATGTGTTAATTAGGAACCTGTTGCCATCTCTTTTTTTTTTGTCAATCTATACTCAGTTTTCATTTCAGATTCTGACTAAATGTAATACTTGTTATTTAAAATAAATGTTCAACTATCTGAAATGCATTATCAGCATTACTGACAAATACTATTTTGTGAAATTTAAAAATTGTCCAGATAATTAGATATTAGGTGACCATGATTCTCCAGATAGGAAAGGTTAAGGGAGGTAACTGTTAACCCAGTTCCACATTAATCATTACTGATGTGGTAAGACATGGGACACTGAAATCACATGGCTGTACCAGGTCATGTGGTCATTCAGAGGACCTAAAATGGGTGATGTTTTTATTTCTGTTAAAAAGATTTTATAGAATTTTTAGATCTCGAAGAATGTATCTGGGCTCCTGAGAAACATATCTTTTAAGAAAAGTGTAACAGATAAGCTACTCACAATTCTTCCTGGTACTGACCATCTCTTGTTTTTGCTCATTGTACAGAAGTTTAAATTTTATCCATGTTTAGGCTAAAATTTTGTGAATGGAATAATTCAATAAAAAATAGTTACTTTTAAATGGATACTTAGAAAGATTTTCACACAAGGATATATATGTATATATATATATATACGTATATATGTATGTGTATATATATTATTATATATATACACACACACACACACATACACACAGCAGACTGGGACAGTTCTCAGGAAGCAAGCTTGGAGGTTGTCTCCTCTGCTTGTTCTCAGGATATGTTTGTTTTTGTCTAGCTTGATAAATACTCTGCTGAATCTACTGTATTTCATTTCAGCCTCTTGACTGTGTCCATTCCATAGTCAAGATACTTACGTAACAGTATGTATAACTCAACATACTTACATAACAGTATGTATAAAACTAACACTGTAGTCTTTATCTTTCAAGTCCGCTGTTCCATGTTTCACATAGTGGTCAGTATACAGCAGGTAGCTGCATTGGATACTTTAGGAAGTTTCCTTTTTCCTAAGATACCCACATCTAATTAGTCAATAACATGTGAACTGTCTCTGAACAAGCTGAATTACCCTGTCATGATCATTAACTCTGTCTTCAGGTTTGTAATCAGAACTGGGCTAAATGTCCCCTTCTTTACAACCACTATGTTTCCCATACTACATATTCTGGTGGTAAGCTAAGTATTTTTGTAGCTGCTTGAAATTTTCCTGTCTTTAGAAAATAGGCTGAATTTTGCCTGTATGCTGTCTCTCCATTCTGACTTCAGTCCTGCTGTGATTTATTTCTGTGTTACCTCTCCCTTCCAAAGGTTAAATTAATCATGTTCTCTACTAGGATAAGACTGTCACATGGCATTATATAGCTGGCTTCTTTAGCACATTCTTGGTGGTACAGAGTAGAAATTTAGCAGAGGCCAAAGGTATCCAGTATAATTTTGCTGCCTGTTAGTCCCTAGCTTCTAGTTGGCAGATTATAATGTGTTTGATGGTGTTTTGTATATTTACTTTATTTTGCTCAGTTGAAGCTTTGTATACTATCATGCTTATTTAGGTGTTTTATTTCAGAGGCCACCATTGAAGACAGTTTAATGGGGTTCCTGACAGGTTCTAGTTGTTCCTATTAATTGCCTTACAATTCTCTTAACTGAGCAAATGTCACTTTCCCATCATTTGTGCTGCATTACTAAAAAAAGTTGCATAACCCTGTCCATTCATTTTACATTTTTGGTGTCTAAACTTGCAGGGCTCTCATGTTGACAGGGATATTTGAGAAGGACTTCATATGTCACTTAATGGGGGTCTGTGGTCAAATTCTGAAACTTGGTATACTGTGGTATTGCTTCTCTTAGGAGACTTTTGGGGGGGGGGTCTCCTGAATTGAGCTTCAGAACACAGTGTTTTTGTTTTTGTTTCTGTTTTTGTACCCCTTTCTTAAAGAAGTGACTGTGATTATTATTTAGATCGTGATAATTATGCTAAAGCCTTAGTATATTCAATTGGAATACCAATTTTAAGAATGATCTTTTTAGGGCTGGGAAGGTAGCTCAGTGGTAGAGTGCTTGCCTTGTATGCATGAGGCCGTAGGTTCGATTCCTCAATACCACATAAGCAGAAAAAGCTGGAAGTGGTGCTGTGGCTCAAGTGGTCGGACACTAGTCTTGAGCTGAAGAGCAAGAGGTCCGGCCCCGTGACTGACCAAGAAAAAAAAAAGATCTTTTTAGGATCCAAAGAATTTTGTATTAAGATTATGCTTAATATTTCATTTTTAGTAAGTTTATAGCTCTATTAAAGCAACCATACTGTTATTGCCTCAAATAAGTATCAGATACCATTTGTGCTGTCAGATTTTGTCCTGAAAACAAAACTCAGTTTTTTGTTAACTAGAAAAGGCCCAGTTATAGCAATTTTATAAAAGAGGACAAAGGAATACACTAAGAGATCATTAGTATCAGTTGATTTGCAGGAGTTCTTTGTGTATTTTAGTCAGTAGTCCTTTGTCAGATGTATGCATTATATTTTTTCCCCAGTCTGTTCTTTGCCTTACCATTTTTCAGTTGTGTCTTTTAATAAACATTTTTCATTTTGATGATTTATGTAGATTTGCTTCATGGCTAGAGCTTTATGTTTTAAATTCATGAAAATATTCTGTATATCTCTCCAACAGCTTAAGATTTCGATTTTCCCATTCAGAATCATATGAGATAGTAATATGGTATGAGGTTTATTATTTATTTTCCATATTATTGGAAAGTAGACTGACGATGCCTTAGTGGAAAATGAGATGACTGTGTCTATGTGGTTCTATTTCTAGACTTACTTTTCTTTTCATAGATACAGTCAAGACACTCCCAAGAACCTTAATCTTCTTAGCTCCTCTGCTGAAGAATTTGTCCTTAGTATGAGGGGCTTGTTAGGAATCTTTCCTTTCCCCAGACTTGATAGTAGCCCTACAAGGATTTACAATCCACCTAGGAAAACACAGTCTCCCTAATAGTCATGAGGAAAGAAGCCTGACAATCATATCTCTCAAGGATCCAGGTGGGGCACATTTCCTACATAGGTACTAATGGTGGCACTATTGCCCCTGTCAGTGAATCAAGGCCAACATTCTGTCCTAGACTCTAGCACAAGGGATAAGTACTGTGTTTCAGATGTGACAGTAGGTTCTGTTCCTATAAGTATTTTTTTCTTATGTCTCTTTTGTACTCTTAGTTGTGAACCTGCTTATTTCTTTCATAATTTTCTTTAGAGACAGTCTTGCTCTGTGACCCAGGCTGTTTTCTGAAACTTGAAATTCTGCTTCACTGTCCTGAATCCTGAGTTTATAGGTATATGCCATTACACCTTGCTATTAGTAAGTCTTGGTATTATAAGGTTATGTAGGTCTTCTAATTTCCTTCTATTTTTCAAGATTGACTTAATTATTCTAGACTTTTTTGTGTCTGAATTTTAGCATTGTCTTACTGATTTTTTTCTTTTGGTTAAGACAGGGTTTCTTTATGAACTCATACTTATTCCTTTTCAGGACCCCCCCTTCCACTGAACCAGAATTACCATACCTTGCTCAGTTTCACAAATACAGTGCATTTGTTAGAATTTTGATAAGCACAAATAGAGAAGAATATACACTTAAATGGGCCCAATTGACATTTAATCCTGGGTATTATGAATTTTTCCCACAGAATTTGTGCTTCCATTTGGGTACTTTAGTTTGGTGTTCACGTTCACTGCCTATTTCTGTGATACTAAAACTAATGACATCTATATGGTACTGTATTTTTCGTTTCTAACATTTCCTTGTGATATTTTTATGGCTTTAATGTTTATTATGAAATTCTCTTAATTCATTATGCATGCTATCTGTCTCTGCCATCTTGTCCTTTAGTATTTTTAGTATAGTTATTTTAAAGTCTGATTAATCCAACATCTAGACCCTCTTTGATTGGAATTATCTTTGATCTTTGACTATTTACTACTAGTGATATCTTCTGATTTTTTGATTGAATGCTTACATTTGTATAAACGGTAGAGCTTGAAGTGAATACTTTTAGAAAGTAGCCCATTTTTTAATATTAATTTGATAGAATGTGGGGCTAAGTAACAGTGTAGTTGACCTAATTCTGGACTTTCTTGGAACATTTATTTGATTTAGTTAAAGTGTCTTGAGAATCAGAGCAAAACTTGTCCTTTCTCCTGCTCCTGTACCCCCCTCTTTTTGGTCACCAGCTTTCTGAACCATGGGAGATTTTTCTGTAGCCCAGCTATCAGTACTAGGTCATTGCCAAGTCATTTTGCTCTCTAATCCTGCCTAAGGTTTTTGTGATAAATGAGGTATCTTTCTGATACTGATACTTGCCCAAGGTTTCTGCAGTTCTGTTCTTCCCCAGTCTTGACAGTTTAACATACAGGGATATCTGAGTGGAAATTTTTCTTTTATTTCTACTATCCAACCTCTCAGCATTTTTCAACTGAAATGTCTAGTCTCTTGGGTTGATTTCCCTCGCCTATACCCCATTTCTTCTCTTCAAAATGCAGATTCTTGCTGTGTGTTGGTGGCTCACACCTGTAATCCTAGCTGCTTATGAGGTTGAGGTCTGAGGATCATGGTTCAAAGCCTGTTCAGGAAAGTCCGTGAGATTATGATCTCCAATTAAAAAGCCAGAAGTGGAGCTATGTCTCAAGTGGTAGAGTGTTAGCTTTGAGCACCAAAGCTCAGTACTCAGGCCTCAGAACTGACATGCACACACAAAACCTCTCCATACAAAATGTAGTTTTCTTGCATTTTTTGGGAAAACTATTTTATTAATAATTTAATTAGTAATTAACTTAGTTTAGGGGATCTCCTTTGGGCTCCCCTTCCCCCCCATTCTAATAAATAGACTATAGGCATCCTTAGGACGTTCTGGGACCTTCATTAAACATAGCAGATTAAATATATGTATTTTCTTTCCCCTCATACCTTACCAAAATGAAGGCAAAGGAAAGAAAAGCCTCGGTTCTGGCGGGACTAAGAATGGATGGGGAATAGCAGTAGCAGAGAGGTTGCTCACAGTTCAGAGTGTTAGTGACAGAATATGTTGTCTGACATAGCACTGCTAGAAAGGTAAATGAAGGCAGAAGCTATCAGAGAAACAGAAAAAATAAAATTCTTAGGACTTCAGGATCCACCAAGTGTTCATAATAATAGATGAAAAAAGTGTTTCCTTTTCACAATTTGTTTAAATAGTAAAGTCATTTTCATGGATAATTTTAGGAAGTCTATGATGGAAGTAACAGTCTGAGCTTCTTGTTTTATCGTGTGCTTTTAGGAATATGTTGCAATCACATTTGATATTAAAGCTAGTGTTTAACCTTTCAATGTCTTTTCTAGGGTAGATTCACGAGGTGGTTTCAGTGTGGATTGCTGCTTTGGTTACGAGCATGTCGTCCATCTTGCCGTTCACCCCTCCAGTGGTGAAGAGGTTGCTGGGGTGGAAGAAATCAGCTGGTGGCTCTGGGGGAGCAGGTGGAGGAGAGCAGAATGGACAGGAAGAGAAGTGGTGTGAGAAAGCAGTGAAAAGTCTGGTGAAGAAGCTAAAGAAAACAGGACGATTAGATGAGCTTGAGAAAGCCATCACCACTCAAAATTGTAATACTAAATGTGTTACCATACCAAGGTAAGTGTGGCTAGACCTAAAGTTTGATGACTGTACTTTGGAAAATTACTCATAAGAACTTGAAGGAAAGTTAGTGAGTTTTTGTTACTTTCACAGCAACTGTGAGTGATAACTAAAATATGATTATGTTTATCCTGCCATACTAATTCTGTTTTACTAGTTCTTGTTTATTTTGCAAATCATTTTCTTGAGCAGTAAGGTTTGAGTAAAATGTAAGGTTTGTCTTCGTTGCTTAAATTTGTGTGTTGTTGGGGCTGGGAAGGTGGCTCAATGGTAGAGCGCTTGCCTTGCATGCATGAAGCCCTGGGTTCGATTCTTCAGCACTACATAAGCAGAAAAAAAAGCTGGAAGTGGCGCTGTGGTTCAAGTGGTAGAACACTAGCCTTGAGCTGAAGAGCTGAGGGACAGTGCCCAGGCCCAACATTTAGACCCCATGACCAACAGCAGCAGCAACAACAACAAATTGTGTGTTGTTTTAATTTCTGTGGTTGAGTGGTGTTTAAATAAAACATTCAGAATTCTTATTACCCACAAGTAGTGACTGGCCATTTTTCCTTGGTTAAAACTTCAGTTAGTAAGTAGTTTAAAATTTAATTTTTTTATTAGCATACATTAGTGATACAAGGGAGGTTTCATTGTGGTATTTCTATATACATTTGTAGTGTATCTTAATCAGCTTCACCCTTTTTCCCTTTTCCCCCCTTCTTAAGACAATTTCAGTAGATTTCATTGTTGTATTTTTATACAGGAGGCTGCTGATTTCTTACTGTATTTTACATGGTTTTTGCTTGAACAGCATTATTTCTAAGAACAGTATGTGCTTCTTAAATGTTATATGAAGTTATCAGAACTTCTTTAAAGACTGACCTTTTATATTGGAAGGATTTTTTTACTTAAGAGCTTGAAATTTTGAGTGCAAATTTAATCATTTGCAGATTAGTACCACTGTCAGAAGTGCTTTGACAATTGGTTTTAAAATAAGTTCAGTATTTTGTACATTACAAATTTGATTGTCAAATATGGAATTCCCTGAAACAATTGTTTGCAATGTCTTATGTATGCTAACATAAAGCATGTGAAACTGTTCTACTTGACTTATTTCCTGTGAGTTATGAGAAACACTCCTTATGCTTAGAGGTAATGGATTCCAGTTACACCAGACTATTTCCTCTTTTGTTGGGTAGACTGTATCTTTTTTTTTTTATTATTTTATTTGTATCTTTTAAAAATTAAAAAAAAAATTGTCAGTCATGGGGCTTGAACTCTGGGCTTGGGTGCTGTCCTTGTGCTCTTCAGCTCAAGGCGAATGCTCTACCGCTTGAGCCACAGCGCCACTTCCTGTTTTCTAGTGGTTTACTGGAGATAAGAGTCTCACGGACTTTCCTGCCTGGGCTGACTTTGAACTGTGATCCTCAGATCTCAGCCTCCTGAGTAGCTAGGATTACAGGCGTGAGCCACCAGTGCCCAGATTTTTATGTGTATCTTACATGCATCACTTTTCTTGGTTTATTCTTTTGTTTTACAAATGCTTATTGCATGCCTG
This sequence comes from Dipodomys merriami, assembly GCF_024711535.1. Lineage (NCBI taxonomy): Eukaryota > Metazoa > Chordata > Mammalia > Rodentia > Heteromyidae > Dipodomys > Dipodomys merriami. The sequence goes on from NW_027203381.1 coordinate 19,603,307, forward strand.
TTATATGGAAAGCACTTGGGATACTGAGTTCCTGGGGGGAATATCCTTGGTGATACGTACAGTTTCTGTCCTCTAGGAAATAGTAGATAAGGTACACACTAAATAAGTGAACAAATGAATGTAATTTGTGATAGTAATGACTGCAGAGACAACAGTGCAGCTATATGATAGAGAATGCCTGAGGGACAAAGAAGCTACTTTGGCTTGGAGTTTTTGCTTCAGCTGAGTCTGAGGTGCAGTTGCTAGTCAACTGACTATCTTCTGGGCAGAGGAAAGAGGCAGTGTAAAGTCTGAAGTAGAAGTCACTTCTGTTGGGGAATATAAGAGGAAGAAGACTATAAAACTTAGAAGAACACTCATTTAGGGCATGATAAGGAGCTACTGGAATTTGAACATTGGTCTAAGTAAAATAGGAAGCAAATTAGACTTTTTTTCCTGGTCCTGGGGCTAAAACTTAGGGTCTGGGTGCTATCCCTGAGCCTCTCTGTGCTCAAGCTAGCACTCTACCACTTGATCCACAGTGCTACATCCAGCTTTTTCTGAGTAGTTTATTGGAAATAAGAGTCTCACAGGCTTTCCTGCTCTGGCTGGCTTCAAACCAGATCCTCAGATCTCATCCTCCTGAGTGCTAGGATGAAAGGTGTGAGCCATTGGTGCCTGGCTGCAAATGAGGATTTAAAAAAAATCAATTTTTAAGGATTAAAATGTGCATTTTACTATGACCCATTTGTTGGAGGCATATACTGGGGGAATAGTGAATGAGGGTGTGGGTGTGGGCGTGTGGGGTATATATATGTTTAGCGAGAATGAAGTCAGGGTTCTAGTCATTGGTTAGTCAACACATCAAAGAGAACACAGCCAAAAAGGAGCATGGTCTGTACCAAATCAGTCAAGGACCTGTTGCCATTTAGTGAGGTGTTTCATGGAGAAGCAGGTTGGAGCACTTCTAGTAATACAGCAGATAGTGGCTTTGACCTGATTGTTGGAAGTGATCCAAGGGTAGCTTTACAATGTGGAGGTTACTTCAGTTACATCTCTTTGCCTTTGTATTCATTCTTCTTACAGACTGTTATAGAGATTTGTCTTCATAATCTAGAGCTTTTTCATTATTATTTTTTTCTTTTTTATAAGAATAATGAAAATGAAGCAGTTCTTACCTTAGTTTTCACTAAAAGGTCTTTGAAGCTTGGTGGAGGGCTTATTTATGTAATTTAGCATGCTTTTTAAAAATATAGGTTTGAGTCAGGTGCTGATGGCTCATGCCTTTAATCCTATTTATGAGACCTAGATGTGAGGATCATAGTTCAAAGCCAGCCTGGGTAGGCTGGCTCTATCACTTGATCTGTGCTTAAGTATTAGCCTCAAGCACAAAAGCTCAAGGACAGTGCACACGCTCTAAGCCCCAGGACTAGCACAATAAAACAAACAAAAATAGTAGGTCAGGCTGGGAAGGTAGCTCAGTGGTAGAGTGCTTGCATCACATGCATGAGGCCCTAGGTTTGAATCCTGAGCGCCACATAAGCAGGAAAAAAACCAAACAAAACCAAAAGTGGCGCTATGGCTCCAGTGGTAGAGCTGTAGTCTTGAGCTGAAGAGACAGCACCCAGGCCCAGAATTCAGGCCCTATGACTGACAAAAAAAAAAAGAAAAAAAAAGTAGTAGGTTGTGTCTTGACAGTATAGTTTGATGTCATTTAAAAAATAACTTAAAAAACTGTTATTATAAAGTTGTTTACACAGGGATTACTGTTTCATAAATCAGGTAAATGAGTACATTTCTTTTTGGGCAGTGCCCAAAAAGTTGCCCCTTCCTTTTGCTCACTCCCAATGTTTTCCTTTTGTCTTTGCCCACAAGTTGTGTAGTTCATTTTTAGCATAGTGTCTACTTTGTACCACTGCTGCACTTTTTACCTTTCGTCCCTCCATTTCTGTGCTCCCTGTATTTTGCTCTCGCTCCCCAAGACAGATAAATGAACAATCTCTTGTTTCCATTTTCTGGAGCTCGTTTAGGTATATATTATATAATATGATCAGATAGACAGAGACACTTTTGTGTTCCTCCCCAAAGAGTATCCTCCTTTGGTTTCATTGTGTGTGAATGTCTAGAGTCCTGTATAATTTATCATGTCCCAGTGTATTTTATATCTAGCCTCTGCATATGAGAAAAACATGCACCATTTGTCTGAGCTTGACCTACCTTGCTTAACATGATTTGTTCTAGGTCCATACAAATGATATAATACTTTTCTTTCTAATGGCTGTATAAAATTCCATTCTTCTATTGTAGGGCATCTGGGCTGTTTCCATAACTTGGGTATTGTGAATAATGTAGCAGTGAACATAGGTGTGCAAGTGTCTTTATGATATCCTGGCTTGTGAGGTTTTGGGTAGATGCCCAAGTGTGATGTGGCTGGGTCATAGGGAAGATCTATCTTATGTTCCAGACTGCTGTTCAGAGTGGTTATACTTTCTCACCAACAGTGTAATAAGGTTCCTTTTTTTCTCACATTCCTGCCATCATTTTTGTTGTTCAAATTCATGATGTTGGCCAATCAAACTGGGATGAGATGGAATCTCAGAGTTGTTTTGATTTGCATTTCCTTTATGGCCAGGGATGTGGAGCATTTCCTTATGTTTCTTTGCCATTCTTACCTCTTCTTCGGGGAAGTCTTTTCTTGTCTCCTTTGCCTATTTAGTGACTGGTTTATTAGTTTGAAGAGGAGTTAATATCTTGAGCTCCTTGTATATTTTGGATATTTATTCTTTGTCAGATGTATTGCTGGTAAAGGATCTCCCAGTCTGTTGGCATTCTTTCTAATTTAGTAACTATGACTTTTGTTGATTAACGTTTCAATAGTAGAGAAAAATTATATGTCAAGTCATTTCTTAACTATTAAATCTTATTAAACGTGATAAATTTAGTCTGACTTCAGTGAACTCTTATTTATGTAGTATAAAAGAGCAAGTGGCTATGAAGAAGGTGAGTTAGGGATAAATTCATGCCATATATATTAATGTGAGCTCGTTTCACTTAAGAGTGCAAAGCAATGTAATATCTTAATAAAATACTCTTTAACAAACCTAGAAATACACATAAATTTACTTGATGAGGAAACATGCTAGAATTTTAATAATAACATGTGTTTATAGCTACACTATCTGGTTGGTTGATTTAGTAGTTTCCTTCGCTGTACTCTCAATGCCACTAATCTTCTAGGATGCTCTCCATTGAAGTTAGGCAGAAAGAGTCTGGGCTTTATGTCCTTCCCGCTCCCCTCACCTAATTATTCTTGCTGTCTGAAAGTTTGGAAGCTGTAGAGATATATATCAGTACTGCTTCCTTCCTACCATTGTAAACACAGACACAAAGGGCACAACTTAATTTCTTAAGCTGTGGTGTGCTAAATAATACAAAGTTTCATGCAACTTTTCCATCTCAATATGTGGTGTGTGTGTGTGTGTGTGTGAGTGTGTGTGTGTGTGCGCGCGCACATGTATGCTGTTTTCTGGGGTTTGAACTCAAGGTCTGTCCCTGAGCTTTTTTGCTCAAGGCTAATGTTCTACCATTTGAGTTATAGGCCACTTGTGGCTTTTTGGTGATTAATTGGAGTTAAGAGTCTCACAGACTTTCCTGCCTACACTGGCTTTGCACCTCAATCCTCAGATCTCAGTCCCCGAGTAGCTAGAATTACATATGAGAGCCACTGAAGCCTGGTCATATTTTACTATTTTATACCATTAATGTATTTAGGAAAGAGACTCAACCTAGCTAAAATAATAGTTACAGCTGTTTTCCTTTGTTCAGTATACTTGCTTGATCTGTTTTCAGCTTTACCTAGATTCATTCCAGCTTGTCCACACCATTCCTATGTGACTATAACTACATTTAGGAGGATCATAAGTTTTCAGGACAGCATTTAACTAAACTGTTTTTCTCTTTTTCCTTCCCATCTTGTAGTAGTATTTCCAGGCCTATATGGTCGCCATTGATAATGTTAAGTAAATGCACTTGCATTTAAGGTGCCTGAAAATAGTACTACAAGTGGACTTTACAAATATAACCTAATAGTAAAATATCAACTTATGATATCCTCCAATGTTATTTTCAATTTTTCTTGTGCTCATACCAAAATTAGCATGTCTCTTTTGCTGTTTTTTCTTCTCCCATCCTTCTCAAATACTTTCTCATTGATCTGTCTTTTGAGTATTGTTGTTTTTGTGCTATATCCAATCTACTATTAAATCTAGATAATAAGTTCTTAATTTCAGAAACTATACAGTTTTAAGTTTTTTAAAAAAATGTATGTTCCATATTTCTGTTGAAAATTTCCATCTCTTGTCTATTTTCCTGAATTTTTAAAAATATACTTCACATAAAATTTGCAAAGAAGATGGTCACTGAAAAGTAATATTTCATTAAGAGGATTTGATCTACCTATGTCAGAGATACTGAGAAAATTAATTTATTAAGGATCAGATTGTTTTGGGACTGAGTTATATTTTAATTCATTAATTAATGTAACACTGATACTTAGAGCTTATACCTCTTCTACAGACAAGGATTTTGATTGAAAACTTTGAGGGCTGCCACCCAGTACATCAAACAATGTAGGAAATATGCTTCCCCCTTTTCATAGTTTCAGTGGTCTTTTAGCCTCATTATTAAAATACTGAAGGGGATAGACTTTTGATTTTCATCAGTTCTACTGTGTTCCTTTTCTCAGTATGGTTTCTTTCCCAGGCCAGTCCTAATCCTTAGCCTGTACCTAGAATGTATAGATGATCCCAAAGGAGGAATTGGCAGTTATCAGTTCATCAGGAAAATGTTTCTTTGGATTTTAGTTTATCTAGATCTCATTACTTTGATAGCTGTCCATTATTTTTTGTCATTTTTTTCATCTTTTCCTTCTATTTGTTTGAAAAGCAGCATTGGCCAGTTGTGACCTCCTTAGATTTTACCTAGAAATAGAAGGTAACAGAATATTAAAGTGGAAGTTAAGAGACCCCCAAATCTTGCATCTTTTGTTTCTCTGGGTGTAACTTACTTCACTTAACATAATTTTTTTCCAGATCTTTCCATTTCTTTACAAATGATACAATATTGTTCTTTCTAATGGATGAGTAAAATCCATTATGTATAAATATGACATGTTCTTGATCCATTCATCCGTTAAGAGACATCTGGGCAGGTTCCATACCTTGATTATGGTGAACAGTACTGCAGTGAACATGGTTGTACTGATGGTTTTACTGTAGCCTGATTTGTAATTTTTAGATAAATACCAAAGAGTAGAATTGCTGGATTGTAGGGTGGTTCCATGTTTCATTTTTTGAGAGACTTCTGTACATGCTTGTATGAGTGTTTTGGGGTACCCTAATGGCCACATCCTAACCAGCATCGGTTATTGTTTGTTTTCTTGATAATGGCCATTCTAATTGGGCTGAGATGGAATTTCAAGGTTGAACATTTCTTCATGTGTTTATTGGCTATTTTTACTTCTTCTGAAAAGTAATTGAATTGGTTGTTGGTTCTTTGAGGATTTAATTTTTTAAGCTCTCTATATTCTGGACATTAGGCCATTGTCTGATGTATAGCTGGAAAAGATCTTCCATTCAGTAGGCTGTCTTTTAAGGAACTAGAAAGACATTCCATGCTCCTCGATTGGCAGAATTAATATTGTGAAACTGGCAGTACTGCCCAAAGCAATTTACAAATTCAGTGCAATACCTGTCAAAAACTCAACAATATAAACAACAAGATAAGTAATTCAGAAATTTATAGGGAACCACAAAAGGCCCTGAATCACAAAAACAATACTGAGCAGAAAAGATAGTGCTGGAGGTATAACAATACCCAACTTTAAACTTGGCTACAGTGCTGTAATAATGAAAACAGCTTGGTACTGGCACAAAAAACAGTTTGAATGACAAATGGAACAGAATAGAAGATCCAGAAAATAGACTCACAGGCCTATAGCCATCTAATATTTGATAAGGGAGCCAAAAACAGGCTGGTAGAAAGCCTCTTTGATAAATGGTACTGGGAAAACTTGATATCCATAGGCAGAAAACTGAAACTGGATTTTAATTTTTTTTTTTTTTTTGGTTGTGGGGCTTGAACTCTGGGCCTGGGTGCTGTCCCTCAGCTCTTCAGCTCAAGACTGGTACTCTACCACTTGAGAGTCCAGAGCCACTTCCGGTTTTCTGGTGGTTAATTGGAGATAAGTTTCATGAACTTTCCTGCCCAGGCTGGCCCAGATCTCAGCCTCCTGAGTAGCTAGGATTACAGGTGTGAGCCACAAGTGCCTGACTTCAAACTGGATTTTTATCTATAACCTTGCACCAGCATCAGTTCAAAATGCATCAGAGACCTTAATGTAAGACTTGAAACAACGAAACTATTACAGGAGTAGGAGAAACAATAGGACTCCTTGGCACAGGTAAGAAATTTCTGATTAAAGTCCAGAAGCACAGCAAGTCAAAGAAAGACTTGGGACTGCATCAACTAAAAAGTTTCTGTATAGCAAAGGACATAACCAATAAGTTTTTTTAAATAGATTTTATATGATGGTTCATGTTATTTTTATCAACAAGTATATCTATTAAGTTAGTTGGTCCACAATACCTAAACATTTTACATTTAACCTGACATTACCTAAAAATTTCACATTAAATACGTGAAAGCACTTTGTCAG